>NC_140636.1:19092137-20292137 GCF_057382275.1 Copadichromis virginalis | reverse complement strand
TGTTCAGCTGCGTTCAATTATGTGATTACCCAAGTGTGTATAAATAGTGCTCTCTTCGCTTTGTTGTAATGTTTGTTATCCTTTCCAGTGGCTCTTGACACTGTTAAGAGAACTGTTTGTGTTCCTGTCACGTAACTGCGAGGTTCCTGCAAATTCCCAAATAAAGCATAGAAGTGACATATGAATGATAGAAGGATTCTGTTTGTATCCTGGCTGGGGTCTTTCTGTGTGGAGTTTGAATGTCTAACCAGGTCTAGAGTATGTAAAGTGGAGTTTTTCCAGAGACATACATGATTGGTTAATGGTTTGTTATTGGCCATGGATGTGCAGTAGATAAAGTGCTTATGTACTGTCATATGTACAGGTGCATCTTGTAGTTAAAAGCATTTTGACTGATCAGTAAGACTAGAGAAGTGTAAAGTACCTTTCCAGTGAATGAAGGCTTAGCTTGATGCTCCACTTTGTCTGTCTTTTCCTTTTCCAAAAATCCGCGGACGTCTTTGATATAGTTTTAAGTTACTTACAAATGTCCAAAGATTGGTACAGGATAACTGAATCCAGAATTATCAAAGACTTAGAAAGTTCAAACGGATGCAGAGTAATTGAGAGGTCAAAAAACTGTGTAGCTCCACTCCCCTCTCACCTAACTTCTTTTCTCTCCCAGACCATCAAAATAAAAGCATACATTTCAAGTACAAGCAATCAAACTATGAACATATTCCATTATTCTTAATATGTCAATCTGCAAGCATTCCTTCCAATATAATACAACTCTAAGCAATTAAGTCATAACTTTATAGTTTTAATAATTAACCCAAATTGTGTTAATCATATGGCCTGTATTTATATAGCGCTTTACTAGTCCCTAAGGACCCCAAAGCGCTTTACATATCCAGTCATCCACCCATTCACACACTGGTGATGGCAAGCTACATTGTAGCCACAGCCACCCTGGGGCGCACTGACAGAGGCGAGATATAAATTCCATAAACTGCATCTAGGCTCCTACATGCGATATAAATGTGACGCAGTATTTCCCAAGTGGCAAGGTGGTATTTGGAAAACCATGATGCAACCATTGCTCATGATGCATGATGTTTATGCAAGATCCACGATTCATGGTAGACTCAAGAACAGAGATGTTTTCTTTTGAATCTGGTTTCCACATCTACAAAAAGTACTTAATATCTAAACTCCTTGAGATTACCTTTTAATCCTTTTCACCTTCATGCAAAGTAATGTTTTTTCCTAAGGACTGATTTATACCATGAAATTTAGTCAAAGCAGTTCTTACCTACACTTCTGATTTGTTAACTGCTTGCTTCAGTGAGATCACAAGAAGGCTGCTTAATAAAGATGGATCCAATCTGTATCAATGTTAAAGGAATACTTTCTCTACACTATGATGCCTTTTTTGCATTGAGTCTCAATTCAGATTACCAAAAGAAAGGTGGGGGTTCAAATCAAATCCGTTGCACAAATGAAGTAATTCCCCAAACAATCAAGAAGCATCTCACAAAGAGATGTGATTTTTCATCTCAGGAAAGCAAGCAAAAACAAATAATGAGCACATTATTTTGTTCGGGAGAAAAAAACCAATTTATGTCATGTCTGAGTGAAAACACAGCTATTATGAAATCCTAAAATAAACAAAATAATGAATGTGCACAGCTCTGAAGCAGTGATGTTTCCTGGCGTGTGTGTGTGTGTTAGTTCTGTTAAAACAGTTTAAATGAGGGCCACTTCTTCCTGGGCTTCTCTGCAGCTGTACCATTTTAGTTTTCTTTGCACGCAGCTGATTTTCTTCCCCAATCCCCTCGCTAATAAGCGTTCTTGACTGTCTACCTTCATGCCATCACCACAGGGCATAACATTTGGTCTCCCTCTTCCCCACCCTCTCCTCTCTGTGTTCATGTAGACCTTTCCATCTGTCTCCACACCTGCCCTGGGAGTCTGTAACACAAGGTTGAAAACAGTTAAAAGAAAGTGACACAAGCCTGGCTTGTCAGCTGACCTCTTTCTCTTGGTCTGTTCTGCTCTTCTCTCTTGGTATTGGTGCTGTTTTTCCACTCTATCTAGTGCATCTAACCTGGACCCTTTTCTCTCTTTGTCACTTTGATTATTTTTTTTTTTCGAGAAGAAGGTTGTTGACATTAAAGCTGTTAACCTTTAACTTTGTTGCTTCTGCTACTTGTTTCATCTAGAATATTTCAAAGCACCTGCATTTAGCGCATATCACATCATTAAGAGAAAACAATGACTGGAAGCTGATAAAGCTTTGCAATGAAATTGGAGCAAACTATTTTTTGAAGAAAACATAATTGCAGCTAGATTATCTTTTCTATTTATGTATTAATGAAACATTGTTAATTAAAATATTTAGAAAGCGGTATAATATTTTGACCTTGTCATATTTCTGCAGGGCTGGATATTACAAAGTGAATCACTTTGTAGACTCGTCATCAGAGTCAACTGATTTAAGCTGCAGCTTTCTCACAGACTGTGATCCTTGCTGAAATGCATTTATGTTTAATGCAATTATTAATCTTTTAAACTGATGATTTAATCAAAGAAGTCTGCCAAAGTAAGACCTACAGAGGTGGTCTAATTGCCAGTCAGGTAATATCACGTGGCAGTTCCTGAGGCTGAAATGTGAATCCAATAGCGTTGGCTTCACTTACCAATGTTAAAATGAGAAACTTTAGAGCAGAAATAAAGCTGCCTTTGGAGTTGTTTTTATGCCTTTTGGATCATGTTAATGCAAATGTGCTTGTTGTGTGGTTGATTGTACAACAGTAGACATCTATGTCTGTGTGATGCACCCATACGCACCTTGCTAACAAGCCTGCAAGTGGTAGCTCACAACTAACAGCTCCAGCTTCCCACGTAAATCTGTTAAACTCTGATGCTACAAAAAGAACATGGTTTTGTCTGAAAAAGAGTGGGTGACATCACGGTAGTTATAACTGTGCCAGAACTGCCCAAAGAGGCTGGGCCCACTTTGTAGTGCCAGTTTTTGCTCCTGTCAGCCTCTCTTCTGCATTTTATGGTGACACCTTGGTTTATTTTAATGCGTTTTGGCAAGAGCAATATGAACATTAGAAATATGTTTGTGTAACTTAGAAATAGGAAAAGCGAATTTTAAAATCATTTAATTTTGTCCTTTTTCAAGCTTCTGATTGGCCAACATGGCTTTGCTCTGTTGATTTGTATGGGAGGCAAAACAGTTCAAAAGCTTGACCAAACACAACACCACTCATCCAGCTGGACACGCCATGCATCCCACTTGGCATACTGCACTATCCAGCTGGTCATCTCAAATGATCCAACTCAGCAGCACACAGCTTTCCTAACTGGAATTACATTTACTTTGAAAGGGTTTTGCTGTTCCCTTAGACAGCACCTCCTGATTACCTTTTAGTGAACTGAGTGAGTTTTAACTGTTGGAGCAAACATACAATATGAAGGGCACTCTTCATTTAGCAAAATGATGATGTTGTATGTTATTTTGAGTTTAATGGACACTGAAGCAGCTTGTCCAACAAATAATATCTATGCATTTAAACACCGTTGCCATCTCTTACAGAAATGCACTTTCTGATTTCTGAATAATACTAACACTTTGTAGTGTTTTATTCTCAAACTATGAATTCATTGCTGCCAGTCGTCCCTGCACTGGCCTCCTCTGAATGATCATCCTCCATTAAAAAGTGGTTACAGCACCCCAGTGAAGGAAAATACACTTGTGCACCTATGCCCTCACAGACATTTTGAACACTTGGAACAATTTTCTCAGTGCACCTCTTGAGGAAATTTATCATCTAAACCTCTGAGTGCCAAATCACATTTGGAGTATTGTATTGTTGAAATAAAATGAAGGTAATGCTTTGGCCTATTATTATCATTAAGCAGAAATTTCACAGTCTATCTTTGCTGCAAAGGGGTACATGACTATGTTATACACTGTGCAAAATTGGCCCTCAGGCTGAGTAAAATCTGTATGCTTGGATAGATTCTAGTTAGCTGTGATAACTACAGATAAGCTTATTGTAATTTTGACTGCTGTGTCTTAGAGAACTTTGTCATTGCAGAACTGGCATTTTAGTTATTGTAATCCATTCCTCCACTTCCACTTTTCCTTATCAGAGTCATGGAGGGGCTGGAGCCTTTTCCAGCCACCACAGGCCGAGAGGCATGGTACACTCTGCACAGGTCACCAGTCTGTCACAGGGCTAATACATAAAGACAGACAAATATTCACACTCACACCTAATGGCAATTTGGAATCTCCAGTTACCCTAACCCCACTTTGTTAGGCTAATTTAGCACAGTGTTTGGACTTTGGGAGGAAGTCGAAGTATCTGGAGTGAACCCACGCAAACACAGAGAGAACATGCAAACTCCACACAGAAAGACCAGGCCAGATGGTGGATTTGAACTCCACTATTCTCGCTGTGAGGCAACAGTTGAAACCACCATGCCACCCTCCTGCCCAGTTATCGTAATGTCTGTGTTAAAATATTGTATTTAATACAGTCTCACTATTTCTCACTATTTTTCTCAGCTGATTGGATTGCATAGTTCAGTCAAGTTCAAGCTATTTATTCCTGTCTTGTCACACACACACACACACACACACACACACACACACACACACACACACACACACACACACACACACTTTAGTACCTTCAACATGAAGGCCTTTTCTATGGTTTTCCGAACCCAACTGCTGTGTTACCATAGGTGCAAAAAGAATAGTAAAACTTGTCCTTCTGTGTGGTCTATCTTAGTGTTTGTCTGTACAAAATGTAGGTAATGTATTACCTAAATGTATTAAAAAAATATATATTACGAAAACTATATATCGAGGACCGTGCTAAAACTTCTGAAACAAGGCTTTACATCTATCCCATCATATTATTCCTTTCTCTTTGAAACCAAACTCCTTTGATCAGCTCTGACAATATCACAGCTACCCCCATATCGTCTCTAGTCTCAAACAGCTTCACTCTATTTCATTGCATCGTTGCTGTCTTTCTGGAGTGCCAGAAATCACAGTTGAGCCCATAGTAGAAGTGTCAAGGGTCTAATTCAATAAAACATCTGTGAAGACCCCTGTGACATAGCAGCATCCACTCACACTCTTCACTCTGAGACCGCTGAACGGTCTTCCTGTTTAATGGTTGTACAGATTGATGATGGCGAATCCCAAGTGTCTCTACTGTCACCTCTGTGGGTTAGTAAATTATTCTATTGACATATGAATTGTAGCAACTCACACAGTGCTCAGAGACTTGCACAGCTGCGAGACTGACACAGTTGCGAGAATATGACAAGAATGTCTCAGAAAAGTCAAGTAAAAAGAAATGTGTCTGTTACTTTTCTATAACACTCATCCAACCATTTTGGTGGAGGATAGTTGGAGCCTATTGCAGCTGGCATTGGACAAGATGTACAATATACAGGTTCCCACTGCAGTACTTTAGAACATGAAAGTAGGACAGTTTGAAAAACAATGATGACTGAAGACTGGAAGAAGAGTTTCTATTGTTTCAGAACATGTTTGTACTAGTTACAAGCATCAGAAATCAGACGTTAATTGGACTTCATGACCCAAATAAACAGCTTTAAATACAGATAAAGATGGTAGCCATTTGGGTTACAGCCTCACATTTTAAACCTACTGCAAAGGCCAACAGTTTTTATTTCAGTCTTTTCAAACCCAGTACTGACTGAATGATGTTTGAGCAATGGTTACCTGGAACAGATTGTCTTTTTAAAGACGTTAGTAGAGGCAACAACTGCGGCGGTCATTATAGGGAGTGAAAATTAGCATGCCCAGTTATAATTTTAGTGTGTTTTTGGTTAAGTATTAAATGTGTTTCAGTGATTTAGTCATAATCCATAGCTACCACAAATTTCAGTGTCATCTCATTAAAAGAAAAGCAGCCAACAAGTTCTCTGTGTACAGGATGTGGAAACACCTTCAGGACTGTTGGAAAAGCCCACCTTATACATGACATAAAGCTGACTGGAAGGATGAGGAGTGAACAAACATAACATAAAATGTTTGTTCTTTGTTTATAGTATTTTGATTCCTAATTATTAATACTCTCCTATTTGTTACTTTATACTTTTGATGTCTTCATTTTTGTCAGCAAGAGCGACCAATCTTTTGACTAATCCTGCGCATCTTTCCCATTTCACTTCCCTGTAATTTGTTTTAAACCATCCTCTATCTCAGCGGTCCCCAACCCCCGGGCCTCGGACCGGTACCGGTCCGTGAGTCGTTTGGTACTGGGCCGCGAGAGTTGAGGCTCAAGTGTGAAATGTGTGGTTTTCAGGGTTTTTATCGGTTTTCAGCGTTATTTTGTTATCATTTTTATCGTCAAGACAACAATTCTGATAGCTAAAGATCCAAACGGGACAACAACAAAAAAAGAAGAAGAAATAAGTAATTTCACACACTGGAAATTTCTAAATACACAATACATCATTTAATATATATTTTATAGGCCTGACATATTTGGAAACTTGTTTTGTGAGTTCAAACAATGTTGGGATGCATGGCATCACTCTACAATGACTGATGCTCCCACAGGCAAGTGTTTGTTATGAGGTAGAGTGCAGACAAAATCTAATCATCAAACACTTGGCCCTGCACCTCTAGCTTTGGTCATCTTCAATCTAAAGTGCAATTGCCACCTGAAATGCTCACCTGCGGCTCATTGAGACCTTTGCAGGTCACATTCCCTCCTTCCTTCATGAATTATCTTATCTCACTCTTACATTTAAAGCTCCTTCTATGATGGCCTGTGGCTGCTCAGTCTAAACCTCAGTGATGTTAAAGGCTTTGAGAGGATTTACACCTTCAGATCTCCACTTTATATTTTAGCTTTGACACTCTCTCTTCAGGCTAACAGCATGTTGGACAAGCTCTGATCACAAGTTTGGGTTAAAAACAAGTTTTGTACTACCCTGGCCATATAGCATATTTGCCAGCTGTAAAATACTGTTCATGGGGACTCCAGGGGCCGCATTTAGGTTTTGGGAGACATCCTATATTAAGATCCCTAATGTCTTTGTCAAAATGGCATTCCAGGCAGCTGAAAACAAGAGTTACTGTTTTTCTTTTTCACTGGCCTATTATTCATGCAAATCCAGAATTCCCTGAAAAGTTTGTATGTGTATGTGTGTGTTTATTACATTGGTGATGCTGATTTTTAATATCAGAATCAGAATACTTTATTAATCCCGAAGGAAATTAGGGATATAATATGCCAAAGTTTCAAATAATGCAGCTTAGTGGCAATTTGATAAGGAACATCTGCACCTGTCTGCTTGCATTCATGAGCATTTGGGCTCGGTTCGTTATCACCACTTCCTCGTCCCTAAGCTGTCAGTTCTGTAGCCACCTCTCTAAGTCACTTTCTCAACCACCTTCTGTGTGCCAGTCAGTCTCTGTTCCATTAGTTTTAAATCCTAGTACCTATTGCCGTCCTCCCTTTCAGACTGACCTGCCTCCTCCCCATCTACACTGCATCCTGATTACTTAAAGAATCACCCTCCACTTGCTTCACCTCTGCCACCACGAGCATCAAAACTCCTTTCCTGTCAGCTGTTAGCTTGATCACATATAACTTTACTACTGCAATACACAGAACACTAAAACTCCAGAAAAGTTTTTTAGGAACTACCATGAATTAATCACAGCTCTGTCATGATAGGTTTAGATAGCTTTTCCCCCTGAGTAAAAACAAAACTATATTTTGGTTTTACTCTGGTTAATTTTGTCTATTAATAGAATTTGTTTGATCTGAAACGTATAAGTATTATAAAAATAAGAAGAAGAAATCGGGAAAGGGGATGAACACCTTTTCGTAACACTGTAGCTTCTGCTTCAGACTCTGTACATCAGTTGTCATTTTCTTCAAATTCCTTTCTCTATGTGACTCAAAAAAGACTTGTGGCACTAGTTTTTTTCTACATTTGGCTCTGTATGACATCACTGATAGCTGCGCTGACTAACACAGTCCAAGCTGGGAGGACAGAAGCCCCGATCAACCTGCTGTTCAAATCTTTTGGCTATGACGGCCAATCAATCAGAACAACGGAGGGAAAGAGTATCTGTTCAACATTCCATGATTTTTATCAGTATTTAAAAAAATTTAAACTAAATTCAGTAAAATAATTTTTAGCACAAATTGTCTGTTTTCCCTTTAAAAATCCAAATCATAGTAGTCTCCTTTGTTGCTTTTCTGCTCTACATTCACACACCCCACCAACAGGGTTTGCCCAGCAGTTCGAAAACTACTATATTAGATAAACCTTGATCTCAATATCCTCAGTCACTCATTCAAAGGATACCAAGGGCAGCAATACTGACATGTGTACACACACAGACACACACACACACACACATATACACATTTACTGTCAAGCTGCTTTTCTATCTATTTTTTCAAGTTTCTCAGCATTTAAAAAAAAGACTAAAGTAAAGAACATTTCACTTTTGATCCTCAAATGTTCTGCCACCACTAGAGATTTAGCTCCTCTCTTCCTGCACATCTGCCTTTACATCATCACTCTGTGACATATTGGCTGCCCAGTGTTGAACTAACTCTGTCTTTTTCAGTCAGAACAGTGGCGTTAGCCCCTCTCACCCATTTTAGGTTAAGAAGTACCACAACAAGTACCACACATCAGTCTCACTCGGTCCATTCATCTCACCTCTGCACACTCTAATCCCTCTCAAAAATATCTTTTTCTGCTCTTACCGTTGCTCTTATTTCCTTTTCCTGGTAGTTTCACTTATGCAGCAGTTCAGTGCTCACAGAAAATGGTAAGGACACCATGACTTTGAACTTTGCAGTCCTGTGC
Source organism: Copadichromis virginalis (assembly GCF_057382275.1). Lineage (NCBI taxonomy): Eukaryota > Metazoa > Chordata > Actinopteri > Cichliformes > Cichlidae > Copadichromis > Copadichromis virginalis. The sequence goes on along the minus strand of NC_140636.1, from coordinate 20,283,254 downwards.
AGTTATGAGTGTGGAATGGCTTTGCTGCTATAGTTGTCACACAAAATATGATTACACATTCGGTTTGCAATGGAAGGCGGTGGTGAAGTAATAATAGCAAACAACTGCTGCTTGAACTGGTCTACCATAGCAACGGCTGCATTTTGATACAAAAATAAATCTATTGTGCTGTAATTAGCTTTTTTGATTGATAGAGTTTGCTTAAAATCATATTGGGGATAAATGTTGTCAGCTGTCCAGCAGCAAGTAGTACTTGGCTGTAACAAGAAGGAATTCCTCTTTCAACAATTTTAATGTGAAAATATTGAATATTCCTGCAGTTTTCTTTGGATGTAATGATATTTGAATTAAAACGTGAAACTGGACTTCTCATTTTCAATCTGCATTAATCAGACTGAAAAGACACCTAGCATGACACTAGTGAAAATGTACGCTAGTGAATAAAACAAGCATGCTAGCAAACATGAATTAAAATAGTAGTGCTGTTCTCATATTCTCTCAGACGCAAAAATTGATGAAAAATTAATGGAAAAAATTACAGTGTAATAACCAGTATCCTTCCAGTAAATTCAGTAAAAGGACTAGATGGTATACAGTGGGGCAAAAAAGTATTTAGTCAGCCACCGATTGTGCAAGTTCCCCCACTTAAAATGATGACAGAGGTCAGTAATTTGCACCAGAGGTACACTTCAACTGTGAGAGACAGAATGTGAAAAAAAAATCGATGAATTCACATGGTAGGATTTGTAAAGAATTTATTCGTAAATTAGGGTGGAAAATAAGTATTTGGTCACCTCAAACAAGGAAAATCTCTGGCTCTCACAGACCTGTAACGTCTTCTGTAAGAAGCTTTTCTGTCCCCCACTCGTTACCTGTATGAATGGCACCTGTTTGAACTCATCATCTGTATAAAAGACACCTGTCCACAGCCTCAAACAGTCAGACTCCAAACTCCGCCATGGCCAAGACCAAAGAGCTTTCGAAGGACACCAGGAAAAGTATTGTAGACCTGCACCAGACTGGGAAGAGTGAATCTACAATAGGCAAGCAGCTTGGTGTGAAAAAATCAACTGTGGGAGCAATCATCAGAAAATGGAAGACATACAAGACCACTGATAATCTCCCTCGATCTGGGGCTCCACGCAAGATCTCATCCCGTGGGGTCAAAATGATCATGAGAACGGTGAGCAAAGATCCCAGAACCACACGGGGGGACCTGGTGAATGACCTGCAGAGAGCTGGGACCAAAGTAACAAAGGTCACCATCAGTAACACACTACAACGGCAGGGAATCAAATCCCGCAGTGCCAGACGTGTTCCGCTGCTGAAGCCAGCGCATGTCCAGGCCCGTCTGAAGTTTGCCAGAGAGCACATGGATGATACAGCAGAGGATTGGGAGAATGTCATGTGGTCAGATGAAACCAAAGTAGAACTTTTTGGTATAAACTCAACTCGTCGTGTTTGGAGGAAGAAGAATACTGAGTTGCATCCCAAGAACACCATACCTACTGTGAAGCATGGGGGTGGAAACATCATGCTATGGGGCTGTTTTTCTGCCAAGGGGACAGGACGACTGATCCGTGTTAAGGACAGAATGAATGGGGCCATGTATCGTGAGATTTTGAGCCAAAACCTCCTTCCATCAGTGAGAACTTTGAAGATGAAACGAGGCTGGGTCTTCCAACATGACAATGATCCAAAACACACCGCCCGGGCAACAAAGGAGTGGCTCCGTAAGAAGCATTTGAAAGTCCTGGAGTGGCCTAGCCAGTCTCCAGACCTCAACCCCATAGAAAATCTGTGGCGGGAGTTGAAAGTCCGTGTTGCTCGGCGACAGCCCCAAAACATCACTGCTCTCGAGAAGATCTGCATGGAGGAATGGGCCAAAATACCAGCTACTGTGTGTGCAAACCTGGTAAAGACCTATAGTAAACGTTTGACCTCTGTTATTGCCAACAAAGGTTATGTTACAAAGTATTGAGTTGTATTTTTGTTATTGACCAAATACTTATTTTCCACCCTGATTTACGAATAAATTCTTTACAAATCCTACCGTGTGGATTCATGGATTTTTTTTTCACATTCTGTCTCTCACAGTTGAAGTGTACCTCTGGTGCAAATTACTGACCTCTGTCATCATTTTAAGTGGGGGAACTTGCACAATCGGTGGCTGACTAAATACTTTTTTGCCCCACTGTATTCCCTAATTTGCATTGCTTTAAATGGAGAGAATCTTGAGGGATGGCTGTTATGAGGAAAGGCAGCCCAGAAACTTTACCAGCAGCACACATCGTTGTGTGCCTCAACTTTCGATCTTTTACCCAAGATAATCTGCCATTTTTTGGGATTAGAGATCTGATCTAGATTACCATATCAAGATTTTGGATCACTAGACACCCTCATCCAAGGAGGCCCTCCCAGGGTTGATCAGGCCCCGGAGTGTGTCACTGGTTTATCTTAAGAAGAAGAGAAATAACAACTTTCTTCTGTTTAGTTTTCTACAGTTTATTTTCTCCTATCTATTCACTGCAACTGAGATATAGTACTTACCTCTTTAGCATTTATGGAGCCTCGCTTCTTCAGAGAAGTAAGACAAAAGGGACAAGATAGGAGAGAGCAGAGAGGAGAGCCGGAAGGGGGGAGCCCGATCTGAGCTTCCCACACCTCCCCGTCAGATCGGGCTGTACGCTCTACCTCTCACTTGCTCCCAGAAAAGGGAAGAAGAGCAGAGGGAAGAAGAGGAATATTTTCTTTTCTCGTGTGGTTAGCTGACTGTCTTAGCTGCCCAAGTGATGTCAGCCCTTTTTAACCATAGCCAGTGACTGGTCCTCTCAGCAGTGTTAGCTAATTCTCTTATAGCCTGCCGTTGCGCCTGTCCTCTGATCCCAACCTCTCTAAGCAGTTTTGCTGTTGTACTGGCAACAAAGCCCCTGCACCCCAATTCCACCGGGCACACCTTGATCTTCCAGTCTCTGTCCTCTGCCTCAGCTGCCAAGTTGGCATACAACAGCTTCTTACGCTCAAATGCTTCCTCAATTGCTTCCTTCCATGGTACCGTCAGCTCAACGGCGTACGCAAGTTTTGGGGAGTTAGACCAAAGGACGAGGTCTGTAGTAGTTGTTACGATCTCTGTGGAAAAAATTAGCCTCTGATCCAAGTGCACTTGCATCTGACAATCACTGGCAACCTTCAGCAGGCCCAGGTACGGGGTTGAGGGGCTTGTCCTCGACTTGTCTCCCTCCCGGACAAATGTTGATGAAAGCTGATGCTCCTCTTGGTTCGTGAAAGGTTGAGCGTTGATGGATTTTCTTTTGCACTCAACTGTCTTGGCTAGACACCTGAGGACCTGGTTGTGTCTCCATGAGTATCTGCCCTGAGTAAGGCTAGTCCTACAACCAACGAAGATGTAAAACCAGCCAACCAGTAAAAATACACAGTGAGTTATCAGGATGATATAAAGGTGAAATTAACTTAATATGATCAGTATAAGTGGGCTGAGTTTGAAAAGACAGCTACTATTGTTACCCAAAATTTTATTCTATAAACAAATCTTTGTACAGAATATGCAAGAGACGAGATTTTTGGTGAGAAAATCTTTTTGATTAATTGGTTTAAGATAAGATAAGATAAGATAGAACTTTATTAATCCCTCGGGTGGGTTCCTCTGGGAAATTCGACTTCCAAAAAAAGCACAGCAACGACCGAAGTTACAGTTACAGAATTGTTATATATATATATATACACACACACACACACACACACACACACACACACACACACACACACACACACACACACACACACACATATATAAATACAGAAACAAATATAAATAAAATATACAAAGGGGATAAATAGAATAAATAGGAATAAAAAATAAAAATACAAGTGAATTGCACATTTCAAGTATTGAGTCTATTGCACTGTTGACTATTTACAAAAAGTATTGCACAAGGTATTGTACAGTGAGGTGAAGAGGCACTACAGCTTAGTTGTTCCCCCCTCCTTTGTCCTCCTGTTTCCCCTCCCTCTCCCCTCCAGAGAGGAGTTAAACAGTTTGATGGCGTGTGGGACAAAGGAGTTTTTAAGTCTGTTAGTTCTTGTCTTGGGGAGAAGCAACCTGTCACTGAACAGACTCTTCTGATTGTTTATGGCCGTGTGCAGAGGATGCCCAGCATTGTTCATAATGTCCAGCAGTTTCTTTAGTGTCCTTTTCAGAGTTTGTTGCTAATCTAGTTCGAGTTGCCGTTTAACTGTCACATATGGGCAAGTGGCAAGCAGGGAGTGGAACCAGATGCAGAACTCATTAGACAGACTCAAAATCTCAGCTTTATTAACGCTTGTAAAAACAGCAGAGAAAATGACAGCAAACAGTGACTAGGCAGGGTAGGAACTGACAGAACTTACTGACATAGCTCACATACAGACAATGTACACACATGCGGGTGATTAAGGAGAGCGGAGACACATGGGAACACAGCTGAACTCAATCATAGCTAATAAGATAAAGGAAACAAACCTCAACAAAACACACACGAGATGAGAATATCAAAATAAAAGAGGAAGTAACACACACACTGAGACGCAGACTGTGACACGGGAACTTGAGACAAGGACTGGGAATAAACACAAATGAATGAAACACAGAGAGATGAGCATAGAAACAGAAAGGAAGAAAACACAGGGGCAGATTGAATAACTATCTAAACTAGATTAGATAGTTATTCAAAATGTATACGATTGAGCTTTTCAACTGCTCTTTTGTGACTCAGTTATACTAGAGTAAAAAGCGTGTCAGGCTACATTTCACTGTGTGTTATACTTGTATAACTATGCATGTGACAAATAAAGAACCTTAACCTTAACCTTAAATAGGACAGCAACCTTCTTTCAGGTAGGAAAAAATAGATCATTGCCTGGATTGCATTGATTTTCATGTATTTGTTTATTATTATGTCGGTAAGCAGTTGCAAGTATTTGTAGTAAATGACTATCTTATAAGACAAGTGTGATATATCAACAAACTTGATCTCAAGGCGGTTTTATAGTTTCTTTCTCCAAACAATCACAGTCCAATTAAGACAGACTGCAGTCACTCTCAGACACACTAGCCAATGTTTGCAAATATCACAGTTACCACACAAAGAGTAGGCATAATTGCCAACTTAACCCGATTCAATCACAAGCTAATTCAGTCTTGTTTCATGTTGAAGATGGCAACTGACTACAACTGGTTGCAGACCCAGTCTCAGTATTTGAAGGACAGATTCCAAAAGCACCAGTCACATGTTTATTGCACAGAGTTGCAATGATTTTTGCACAGATACTTGTGCATTTCTGCAATGGTTTTATATGTTTAGCAAACAACCTTTGAGTTAAACTATGACTGGTAGCGAATCCAGTGAGGGCCAGTATAACAATATAAGTAATGTATTACATATAACATACATATACTGAAGAAACACAAATATATATAAAACAATGATATGCAACTTAAAAGAGATTTGTTCTATAAGACTGCAAGAAAGTTACCTTCATCAAAGTCCTCTGTAGGAGGACAACCAGCCTTTTCATGTACATTTTGTGTACTGTACGTGTATGTTTCTCTCTTTTACTTTTAAACATGAAATCCTTTTAGTGTGTTGAAGAAATATCAAATAACCAAGAAATATCAGCAATCAATTTTTCACTCTAACTGACCAAATATACCCAGCTGACATCATAAAGATTGTATACCTACACTTGTGTGCAGCGCCTACATAGCTAGGGGCTTGTAGCAACACAGCAATGAGCTGGAGTCCCTGTTGAGAGTTGGCAGAGATCCCAGCGTTCTATATTTACAGTCGTCAGTGTTTTTAAGTGGTAAACTCCAACTGACAATCTGATGCTGTGTTGCACAGGTGGAATAAAAGTAGAATTTAAACAAGGAATGGAGTTTCTCAAAATCTTTATGGAGTTTCAGTTTTGTGTCTATTACAGTAGGGAAATAGATTATGTGTGATCCAGTTGAGTTCTGTCGTGCTTATTTGATTTGATGTCGGTAAATGCACGAAACCTCTGGCAGACTGATGCAAGAGAAAACTGTTTCCTACTCAACTTTCATGATCTAGAGGAGCCAGTGTGGGTGAAGCTAAAACGACTCCAAGTATATGTGGCCAGAGGACAGTGAGAATTATTTTTTATTTTGCATCATGTTGTGTGAGTCAAAGCACATTTTATGACCCAGAGTGCAGTGAGGAAAAGCAAAACAGAGAAGCAGATGCACATGTTGGCTTGAAAGTAGCACAGCTAGGCAGATGCCACCTGACAGAAATGAAAGCCATGTCGCTCTGCAGCAGAGAGCATTATGCCATGGACTGTTGTGAATTCAGTAACTGACTCCAGCTCAGAGTGAGCGCTGATTTGTGTGACAGGCAGAGTGAGCATTGGCATAATTCATTATGCAGAAATTTTGCATGATCCATTACCTGAATGTTCACTGCCATTATTCCTCGATTGGATATTCCAATAATGTCTTCAGAAGGCGGCTTAAGTAGGATTTAGATTTTGGTTGAGTAGACATGCTTCCAAAACAAGAATATTTTCCTTGAATTAAGCTAAAACTGAGGTAGCTGTCATTCACCATTTTACATTTTATGATTCAATAGAACAGACATGCTGCTTTATTTTTAATTTTCAGGATTTCTCCAGCCATGTCTTTCCATTCCCACTGCTTTTAAATGCATGTTTCCAGCCATTACCTTGTAGGAGGAACAATGACCCACACCTGAGCTATGTGACACCGGGCAGTGGGTTTCCCTCCCTCTTGATGATCTTCTGATCTCATTATGACCTTCGCAGAGTATGCCAGACTCAGAAAAGCTGTCCCTTAACATACCTGACCTTATTCTATTCAAAGTGGTACATTAGAATAATGCATCGCTTTCTGGTACATGTACTATAGTACCAGTCAAAGGCTGAGACGCCTCTGCTCATTCGGTGTTTGAATAACACATATGAATTACTGTTGTAAAAACTTTCATCTAAATCTTACCAACAATTTTTTCACATTGTCTATAACAGGGGTCGGCAACCTTTCTGATGATGAGTGCCATCTAAAATCTCCTCAGAAGTCAATGTGCCATATGATTGCATTAGCAGTAAATTTAATAACGCTCTATATTAACAGTTACACACTATATAGAACAACTTTATAGAATTATATGTGTTCGCAGATGTCGGCAGCTATCAGCGAATAGTTATCAGCTATTTTGAAACAAAACAAAAAAAATACACTTTTTATCCATAACAAGAACTCCATAACAGCAAATGAACTGTACAACAGAAAATGTAAATGCTATCTATGGTCTCCTCACATCAATGATAAGAAAAATAAACTGGGCCAATATGGCATGTTTGTTAATACACATGTTAATCTGATCTCTGGTCTCCCACTCAGAGACACAGGTCTCCAAGTGTCCAGCATTTGGACGGCTACCTGAGGACACTCATGTGACAGAAAATCTGCTCACACAGACATGTAGAGCCAAATGTAACTGTAAATAAGGCCTCTGCAATGTTCTGAAGACAGTTAACCTTGTCAGGTAGTGATGTCCAGCAGGTGAAAATGTAAGCTCCATGAACACGCACAGCTGTGGATTCCAGCTGCGTCTGTAGTTCTGCAAACTTTGACCCCCACAGACTCGAGCTTTTCAGTTCATTCAGCTGCATTCCAATGTCCTCTGTGTCCAGCCAGTTAATGCGAGACAAACCCAGCTGCTCATTAAAGCTTTCTGGTTTGATCAGAAAAGAAAACATTGGTCCATACACCTGAAAGTCCTGAAAATGCATTGTGAATTCTGTCTCGAGTCTACGGATGTATCCGTGTATTTCCGTGGTGCTGATGCTGCGCTGAGCGGACAGCTCCTGAAGCATTTGAAGTGTCGGAATGTCGAAATTTCAACATCGCTTGAAAAAACTTCCAGCTAGCAACGTCCCTCTCACCGGTAGGCTAAGTGATTTTTAGCCAATTACAAGTTGAATCTGGTATTTGGGGTTGTTAGCTAAGATACCGTCATTAAGAAGCGTCATACAGTAACTAATGTGTCTATGTGAGCTAATTTGCGATGTGCACCGCTGGCCCGGCCATTTAATTTTTAATGCACCTTCTCAGATGAATTCACTGCGTGTCGTGCCCAGGGCTGGACTGGGACAAAAAAATCGGCCCGGGCATTTTGACTAGAGACCGGCCCACCAGGTATTAAAGCCATAAAGCCTTTGAATGAAAACAAACACTGTTGTGACAGTGATGTACTCTGTCTTGTTGGTATATGTATGATATCTATTCATTTTACATCAGACAAAAACTTTGGTTGTAAGATTCCGTTCCTTCTCACTTCGAAACGCGTAATATTTTCTCTGAATACGGGACAATTCCGTCTTTTTACGGGACGGTTGGCAACTGTACTAACTAACCTTATGAATAAAATAAAGTTCACTATCAGTAACTTCAAAGCACCCTCCCAGCTGTATAGAAACTCCGTCATGCTAGCTAGTACACAGTATGAGTTATTGTAACTGACTGTAAAAAGTCAGCACTACAAAAATAAACTCCACCTAAACTTGGTTTATATCTGACCAGATAGACTGCAGGTCATAACTTCTTACCTGAAGTTCAGTTCACCTGATACTCGTCCTACTGCCTCTCCTTTCCCTCATCCACCTGCTGGCCTCTGTGGAAGCTCCGCCATTGCCACCACCAAACGACTGAGTTATTTTTAACATCTGTCAGCATCTGGCCAATCCACCACCCTTCACTGTTTATACCGTTACAAAAAAAAAAAAAAATCATCGGCCCATAAAAACGAAAAATCGCCATCGGCCATCAGGCACATGCCCAGTATGCCCGATGGCCAGTCCAGCTATGGTCGTGCCATCAGTTAACCCTTCGTGTGCCAGCTGTGGGACGCGTGCCCAGGGTTGCCGACCCCTGGTCTATAACATCTTCATCAGCTTCATGAGGCGGTAACTTGAAATACATTTTAGCAGAAAACCACTGTTACAAGTTTGTTGATGGGATATTCTGCCTTCTTAATGCATTTGAACCAGGTATGTTCTGTTGCTACACCTGTGTAACTAAACTACTAATTATGGAGGAACAGCAGTCCACCAACCACTCAAGGCGTCATGGAACAAAAAGAGAAATTTCAATAACTTCAATGGTTTTTCAGGCTACTTTAAAAAACTACATCACATGTTGTGGTGAAGGCGACCACTCTGGTGTCCAGTTCTTGCAAAAGTATTTCTTAAATTTTGGTGTATTTATTCGTGGGTTTTTTCTGCTTTGTTAAAGTGAATTTTCTTTGTGCGTCTTTGGTTGCTTCACTCGTTGTCTCAGTTTGTTTTACAACCATTGTTTTCACTGCACCTCATTTCTTTTCCCATCCCAGTGTACTGAGCCTGTGTTCTCCTCTTTCCTTTATCAGCTTGTTTGTGTCTGTTTTATGCTTGCTGGGTAATGCACTACAAAGCAGGATTATTGAGTTAGAGTTATCAGTGTCATGAAGGGGGCTTTCTTTTTACCCATCTAAAGCACTGCGGTAATTTATGCTGAACACAGGTTGTGTTCAAAGTTTTGGTTTTAAATTGCCTGGGCTTTTTGGCTTGATGGTCAACCAGCTTTGACAGTGGACGTTTGGCTCAACTCATTTGTGATATCATTAAAAAACAAACCTTAAATGTAAATGTAAAATGGTACCACAAGAGTATGTAACGTCGGGTTGCGTTTAGTGGTTGAGAGGAGGCGGCAAAACACCTAGCAGGGTAGCCAAAAGAATACACACTCACGCTGGCGTTGGGGATTCCACAGTGTGTTCTTTAATATACCTTCTCTTCATCAACCATATAAGCCCGGTTGAACGGCTGCAGCTTAACAAACATAGCGCACAGTGTTCGTACAACCCATAACGTTGCAAACAAAGGTGTCTGGAGAGGTAAAACATAAAATCCGTCCCTCCTCATGTACTAGCGTGCAAGCACATGTCCACACCATCACAGAGAGAGAGAGCAGAGAGACCAGTGGCACACACTGATGACACCATCAACCCTCGACTTGGGTGTCTTAAAGGGACACTACACCATAGTGGCTGTTACAAGTACCATAATTCTAACCCTATATACCGTGCCTCCTTTACAAGCTAAACAACACATTCAAGCATAAACATCCTACTTTATTTATCACCCACTGCGAGCGTCAAATACATTCTAATATTATGCATGCTTTTTTTTCTTAATGCAGGTGTAGCCTTGGAAAAAAATGCTGAGAGAATGAAATTGCTAATAATAACTTCTTTGGTCATTTTTAAGTGAGATCATGCTGTTGTGTGAATTGATGAATGACCTCCTTTTACTTCCAACGAGATGTATGAACAGTACTTCTGAAAGTCTAAATCAAGTCAAACTACAGCAGGTGCTGCAGATGTGCTATGCTGCTGTTAAGAGAATCATTAACAATAATGAGCTTTGTTGTTACTGCAGTAATCTGTGTGCGTGTTTAAGTTTTTCATGACTAAATTGTGTTATTTTAATTGTACTTAAAGTTGTAAAGTATTTCAGAAGAATTCAGCTGAGGAGGCACAGTAAGCTTTTTGCATGGGCCAGAACTCCTGGAGCTCCTCTTTAATGCTGATGCTGCAGTCCAACCTGAACACACTGAGGAACCTGTAATTTTTCTATGTGTGCAGTTTAAGGTTTTACAACTCTGGCCTGCAATCACATTCGAATTAAGTAGCAGATCTGAGAGCGCACTGAGTGCTAAAATAAATATAATGACTTGAGTACATTTATTTTATCGTTCTGTAAGTTTAAAATACACAACTGATTTTCTCCAACATTACTTTCTCGTCTTATTTGCAGCAAACGTGTTGTATTTTACTTTCATATCATTTGTCATTCTTTGTAGAGCTGTATCATCTGTTGTTCTAATGTCCTGATTGGACTAGGTGTGGCTGATTTGTTTTTGTGCAGAATAGGAGTTAAATAACAGTACCCAAATATCATCTTTCATGTGAGCATGCACAGCTGAAGATGAAAGCCTGTCTTAATAAAGAAAGTTGATAAGCACTGTGGTGATATCTATTATCTGGGGGTTTAGGTTTTGTCTCGTTGATTGTTTCCAATCTATTTTCTTTCCTTGTGTGTCTGTTTTGTGCATTTAATTTTTTTATGTTCTTTTGTTCGTCTCTTTTGTTTTTTACCAGTTACCCGAGCCTTTTGTTGTTGTCAAAAATATGAGTTTAACTGAAGTTATGTACACCTTTTACCACCCACTCTCCTTGAGTTCTATATTGCTGTTGTGACAAATGTATGGTCAGAATTGTATTTTGCTTTGAGTATTTGATTTTTAATTGGGGTTATGAGTGCGATAGGCTGCCGCAAAGCTCCCATACCTCAGATGGGAAGGATATTGCTGAACGAATACAACACGTGCCTCCTGTCTATAGTATTACTGTATAAATAAGGATATTAGTGTGAGTTGCAATGCACATGTAAGGAGAGTAGCTATTCCACATGTAGTTGTAATGACATGGCAGGGCTTACTTACGCCTCTTTTAAACCAAGTTATGCCCTGCCGCGTAACTTGGGTTATGCAGAAGGGTAGTTATCCGGAACACACCAGTCGGTCTACCTCTAAATGAATGTAATTGAGATGCTTGGCATGACATCTAACATTCCATTCATGCTCGAAAACCCTCCAGTAAAACAATATTTCATTTTCTGAAGGGGACGTGTACTCTTCCCACATATCAAATATTATATGAAGGACAAGTCAAGAGCATCACAACAACAAAGAGGCTTTAAAAAAACAGGTGGGGGTTTTTTTTCACTTTTTTGACCAAGATCTGGTTTGTTTGTTTGTTTGTTTTTTTACTTTTTCCACATGCACATCTTCCTATGTGGTAAGACAGTGTGAAGCAAGCTGTGCTTTGATGGCGCCAGAATAAAGGAGGATTGTGTGACATCCGTCGATGTTTCAGACATCCCTTTCCTGAAATACCTCAAACAGTCTCACATACGCAGACTGTGCATTCAGTCTTCAAGTCACAGCCCAAACTTCTGGAAACAGAAGTAAGATGAAACTATTAGATTAGTTATTTCTGAAAATATCCCAAAATAATGAAGCTGCTATAAGTGAGTCAGAGATATGTTCTTCTTACCTGCACTTGGAATTTGTTACAAATCCAGACTCTTTTAAGGTTTTTGAGGAAATGTTAGATTTGATATGAAGTCATTTGCCTCCAGCCATGACATTTCTCTCAACTTTAATTGTAGACAGCTTGTTTAGAAACTTCCAGTCCAAAAAAAGTTCTGTCAAGATACTCGCTGCATTTGAAAGCAGAAAAGGCTTCTTTTTTTTTTTTTTTTTAATCTTTCACAACAAGCACAGTGCCAACACCAATAGTTGAAAGCATCTTTTTTAAATGTGTGACTCATGATTGTAGTTATATTTACTTCCATGCTCTCTTAAATGACAATGAGTTTTAGCACTCTGGAGATTTGGCATATCTAATATTTTCCTCAGTTTTCAAGTGCACCTCCACACTCAGGATTTATTTCACTCTTTGTCAAATATGTAGCCGGTCCACTCCTGTGATATTCATTCAACAAGTTCAAGCCATCCTAGCAGCTCAGCAGGGCTGTACTTAGGGATAACCTTGTGAAAATGTTCAAGTCAGGATGCTCATACATGAAACTATGATGATGATGGTCGTGCTTGAAAGGTCCAGGAGTGACCATTATTTTAAAACTGTTTTACCTCTAACTTTGTCTCCAAACTCAGCCCAAGGTGTCTCTCTCACTCATTTCTAATCCTGCCCCATCTGGTCACTCTCAATGAAAATGTCAGCATCTTCATCACTGCCACCTCCTGCTCTTCTGGCGTGTCTCTTTGTTAGTGTCACTGACTCCAAATCTCATAGTCAGCCTCACTAGTATCTTGTAAATCTTCCCTTTGTTAGCATACAAACCAAGGAGAAAAGATTAACCTATTCTCTCTCCCACCTTGTTACTTATTGATGTTTGGTCAAGACCCCAAGGTGTCAAGTTTGAACACACTGCCTTTCTAATTGGAAGTGCTCCTGTATATCATTTCCATCCTGCCACCCTCTTTGGTCAGAGTTATGTCTGTTGTCACTCAATGCAAAATACATTAGTGGAGCACTATCTTGCAGCTCAAAGCCAAGGAGGTGACCAATGCATTAAAATGTGACAAGAAGGTCCTAACCCGTTGTCAGTAGCTTAAGTGACGAATTGGGCATTGGAATGAATTGGAAAAATGTGCATTAACCAAGCAAATCTTTTTCTAATAGGTTTCAAAATCACATTATACGAGAAGGCTCATAAATCAGAGATGAATTAATTTTGAGCTTACTTCAGCTGCTCTGTAGATGAAAATAATAAAAAAGTGAGCTAACAGGATTCCAATATAATAGCGCTATAACTTCCTGTGACAAAATGAGATGTGTCTTTGTAGATGCTATAACTTCCTAAAGAAAATCTCCACACACAACCTCACATGACACCCTGAAAGTGGCAGCGAGTGGTGAGGAATGATTCACTCTCCTAAGAATGTTTCATTTGATTAATTAGACCTGGAGGCTCAAAGTGACTCAGTACCAGAGAAAAAGCAAAGCTGATACATGATAATTCGGTGAAGCTAAAATATGATCATTTCTCTTCCGTTACTCATCTCATGACCCCTCGGGCTTATCTTTTAACCCTGCAGGGATTCTTAATCCCCCGCTTGTCTACCAGTGATTTGGATGCTTCCAGCTTTCTTTAGAGGCCCACGCCAAGTGACAGGTCTTTAATTCCAGGTGCCAATTTAGTTCCAATATAGCTAGAAGTCAGCTCTCACTGGGTAAGCAGGAGAACTGGAGGTGAGAAGTGCAGAAGTCTCCACTTTCTGGACTCAAGTAGACTTTACTTAATTTACCTATGCTACATATAGTTATTAGGTCCATTTGTGCACACCACAACAGTGGATTTTAAATCAATCATTAACATTTAATATTCCAGTAGCATTTCAAATATAACATATATACTGTACTGTACTACATACTGTAGCATGCCTACAAGGACAAATATTATTGATTTGATGATTTTTTTTTTTAATCCTACATTTTGCTAGTGATTGAGTGTGTAGAAGAATTTGAAAACAGAGTAGACACAGTTTAGAGAAACTAACACCTTTTAGAAGCGTTAACAGCTTTGACTACCAAATTACTCTCCATTCAGCTGTTATAGTTGTGCCAGATCAAATGTAGCACCTCGGCTACTTTCAGTGCATATAATTAGCTGTCATTTTAGTTCCAGAAACTTCAGACACAGTCATTCTTAACCTAAAACCAACTACCTACAGAAATTCAACCATTACAATTCTTTCAGTGTTTCATGTTTTCACTTGAACCTTCACTGCTTTTAGCATTTTCGCTTTGCCTTCGAGTTTTATAGCTTATAGAAGGCTGTGAAGTTTATTATTACTGTAATACATGGATGAACAAAACCTATGCTTTACTGACACCCAAAATGATAAAGGAAAACGTCAATATTTCTTCTCCTTTGATGGATGAGCTGCCACTTAATGACTTTCAGAGTGGAAGTGTTGATGGTTCAACTTTATTTCCCTTATGGTTCCATCTTTAGTTATTACTTCAATACAATGACATTTCAAAGTTTCAGAAGCCGCAAAATGTCAAGACATTTCGAGTATATATGTAAAAAACTGTATATATGTAATATGCTGAAGTTAATACACAGTAGATTTCCGTAATACACAGTAATTCACCAAGACTTGAATGAGTTTAACAATATTCTGGTGTATTCTAGATCAGTTTTACAGGCCACTGGATACAACCCGACAGGTCTGTCAAACAAACAGGGCCAAACATACATTTAAAATCTGTATTTATCTGGTGACTTGTTCAAGCAATAGGAGTGGATTTATTGATTCACCACTAGCAAAGCAAAGAATAAGCACAACAAAAACTGCATGCTTGCAAAACCGTGACAACCCTGAAGTAGTGACTTACTTCCGTACTTAAAAAGAATACAAAACATCTGCACACACAGAATAAGTCAGCACAATCAAGTTGTCTCCAGGTGCCCACAATGGATCAACAATGCATCAGTGTTGAGCTAAAAAGCAAATGTCTTAAGTTTGAGTTATTAAAGTAAAATATCCTCACTGGCCATGTTGTTATATACATCCCTTCTGCTAATACTCAGCTCATAATAAAGCAGTTACTTAAAATGCATTTCGGCATGTAGACATGGCCAAGAGCACCTGCTGAAGTTCAAACTGATCATCAAAATGGGGAAGAAAGGTCATTTGAGTGACTTTGAAAGTGGCATGGTTGTTGGTGCCAGGACAGGATGGTGTTTTTAAAAAACTGGTCTACTGGGATTTTCCCACAAAACCATCGTGAGGGTTTGTAGAAAACTGCCTGAAGAAGAGAAAAATGAACAACAGCTCTCTGGACAAAAAAAATATTTAGCTGATATCGAGGTTCGAGCTGTTAGGAAGGCAAAAGTAATTCAACCTCGTTACCTTGTCCGATCAGTTTCGATTTGTGCTGCTACATTCAGATGTTAGGGTCAAAATGTGGTGTCTCAATAGTCAAACCTGTTGGTGGAGGTGTAATGATGTGGAAGATATTTTCTTGGCGCATCTTGCAACCATTAATACGAAATTAGCATTGTTTAAATACCACAGCCTTCCTCTGTATTGTTGCTGATGATGCCCAGCTTTAGAACTATCAGAAGATGGGTAAACATCTTCCAGCAAGATAACACGCCATGTCAGAAAAGTCAGGAATGTTTCCAGAACCCTGTTGAATCTATGCCTTGAAGAGTTAAGACCGTTCTAAAGGAAAAATGATGAACATCCTTTCCAGTGTTTCAATGATCATGGTCTTTAGGCATGTCAGGTCATTGGTTCAATTCCCAAATCCTTCTGAGTGTAACAGTGCATAAGAAAAGGATATACAGTGGAGGGCTTATTCCAGTGAAGTAACAAAGTGTCTGATATCAGTATTGGTGATGTGTTTGTAAGGGGAAATGTGGTGAACATCATCCTTTCTCACCACCTATGATGCTATTGGTAGTCCAAGTGTGTTTGTCCTCATCTTAGTCCCCAAGCATCCTGGATCTCCTTAAAATATTTCTAGGTCAGATGGAAAATGCTTTCTCAGCTGCTTTGACTCTCTGATATTATAAATATCTACCCAATATCTTTCAGATGCATACTGTATAGGAGGATCCAAGGTATCCTAGTCAGCTGCACAAGCCTGAAAATGTGTCTTTTTTATAATAGGGAGTCTCTGTCTCTGAGCTCATGAGAGCAGGTGTGGGTGTTAAGATCACTTCATTATACACGCACTTGTGAACAAGATCCTGAACATCCTTAGTAATTAATTTGTAATCGTTTTGCTCATATGCTTTGCTAATAGCAATAGACAATTAGAAATGATTTTGCCATTTAATCTAAAAATTGATGTTAATGCCTGGAACATGCATTCTTTCAAATGGAAACTCTCTCATTTTGTAAATTATGAACTTATTT
This sequence comes from Copadichromis virginalis, assembly GCF_057382275.1. Taxonomy (NCBI): domain Eukaryota; kingdom Metazoa; phylum Chordata; class Actinopteri; order Cichliformes; family Cichlidae; genus Copadichromis; species Copadichromis virginalis. The sequence goes on along the minus strand of NC_140636.1, from coordinate 20,266,654 downwards.
ACAGTATAATAAACAATAAAGCAGTGAGTGATAAAGGGTGTGGCTTTTTTTGTGATTGTATAAGCCTGCAGCTTCAGTGGTTTCTCAGTCAGAAACACCCTGTGCTTGTCTGGGTTGCAGAAACTGAGATGGCAACTGCCAAATTGCTCAAATTGAGGCTTTACGAACTAGCGGGTGGCATCCGGGATGCATTGTTGAAGCAGCAATATGCCTTTTTTGTGTTCAGTCAGAAAGTAAGGCTGTCTGTGGAGGTCAGGCTTGTGGATGGGTGTTCTGAGTTTCTTGGAAGAGATCTGCGTTCTCATAGAGATGTCTGCTCTAATTAGGGCTGCTCGATTATGGCAAAAATGATAATCACGATTATTTTCACTGAAATTGAGATCACGATTATTTGACGATATTTATTTAACCCTTTAAGACCTACCATAGAACCAAGTCCACCAGAGCTTATATTATTTTTATTTTATTTTTTTACATGCTGTAGTGCCATTTGTGGGAGCATTTCAAGTTGCTATACATCAATACAACTGTTATAGCCCATATTTTAATAATATGTATGCATTAAGTCCATAGTAATTACATAAATTGCAAAAAAGTGCAATAAACTACAAAAAAAATTGAAAATCGCTTTTGTTTTGTTTACATATATTTCTACTTGGAGAAATTTAAGAGGTTTATCCCTCAAAACTTTAAATACAATAAAGTTGCAAAAAATAGTTTCCCACCACAGGAAATTTATTTTGAGTGTCTTCATAGTTTTATTTTGGAGATACAGCAATTTTTATATACTGCAGGAAAAACAAAAAACAATCCTATGATGCAAATTTGCAAAGAAAACAGCATGTGCATCATTTCACTGTGGGAAGTGTTACGAACAGCTGATAGGAACGGCAAAGCGTGTTTCTGGAATATTATGTTTTTGTTCCTGCAAGCGCTTTTTATGCAATTTTTGCAAAGCTATATGTGGAACGAAACCGTGACCGAGGACAAGCTGATGGCATAAGATGTAAGTACAACTCCTCCGGTTTCATATGCAAAACAAATTATTGCGCTAGCTTACACGGTTCAGGTTCTACAGGGATTTAAAAATAGTTACGCAAAACGGAGCGTGCTGCTCTGACCGGCTTTAAAGGGTTAACAATGACTTAAAAAAAATAATATAAAATAGTGTGCAACACCACTGAAGTTTTTTTTTTTTTTTTAACTCTTTTCAACCAACGGCAGTCACTCTCCAAATAACTTCTGCTTAGCTTTCCGAGCTTCCCTCGGGTCCTCTTAATCAGCGGTCTCCACCCTTTTTTGCGCCACGGACCGGTTTATGCCCGACAATATTTTCACGGACCGGCCTTTAAGGTGTCGCGGATAAATGAGGGAGGGGCTAATAATCGGCTCAGTCATTTTTAATGATCGTTGAAAGCCCAGATCGTAATCGTGATTAAAATTCGATTAATTGAGCAGCCCTAGCTCTAATGTTCTTGTCTGGCAGCAGGGTCATGTACTGAAGCGTGATTGATATTGGATGATATTTGCTGCTCTGGTAGAAATCTGTGTTTCTTCTAAAAGTCCTGGCTGAAAACTAAAAAAGTTGGAGGTTATGTTGCCTGGGCCCTGATGCCTAAAGTGCTCAAGAAGATAAAGTTTCTGAATCAGTCTTCTTTTAAGACTCTTCTCAAAAAACCTTTTAACTGAGGATTTTTTGGATTAAAGTGCTTTGCGTTGACAAAGAAATCAGGAGAGCTTATCTCATCATCATTATGACTTTAATTACTAGAAAATATTTCACAAGTGGAAGGGCTTGTAATTATAAGAAAAGGTTGAGGTAGTTGCCAATGGGCGGGTGGTGTTGCTGCATGATTTACTGCAACGAATATAAGCTTAAATTAAATATTAGGTGTTTGTTTTTTTCGACACAATACTTTAGATTTTTTTCTTTTGTTAATGCAGTGTGTGTCTGTATTGTTCTAAATTACTTGAGGTTTATTTTCTTAAGCTATCCATCCGTGAGTATATACAAATCTGTCCATCCAGTAAAATCGAAAAACTACGACACTACAACCTTAGCATCATCATCAACTGGCAAAACATCCCCAAAGTGAACACTCTCACTTTCCTTCTGGCTACATAAAGAGTGCTCTACTTCCTCCACTGGCACTGAAAATTGATTTTGGACTGTGAGGTGTGAAAATCCCCAATATGGATGGAATTCCTAGCTGCAGGTCAGTACAGTCGGTATCTTATGTAGAACTGGCTACACTGACATATTTACCCTTTATTCAAACACATCTACTTTTCCCCTGGACCTCAATGATAAAGACAGCCATGGGTACTTGGACATTTGCGATGCTGCTGCAGAGTTGCCATAACTTATCAAGCCTCTAAGAAGATTTTTTGTGCTCCTGCGTTCTGTTCATTAGTCCACTGATGGCCATGGGCTGTGGGTGCAGAAAAGGGAGGGACACACTAGCTTGACAGCTTTGGCAGCACAGAGAAAAAGCTGACTGGAGCTCTGCTATAATGTCTACATCCTCATTATATACATTTTTCTTTTTAAATGTAATTTGTCCCTATAGTTTTGAAATTGCACGTGGATTTCGTTTTTGGTTGTTTTTTTTTAACTGATACTACATATAGCACTGTTGTGCCATTTTGGTGTTTGTCTCAGTCAGCTTTTATGCATTCCAAATGCATTTCAATGCTGTATGCCACCCTCTGAGTCGGATCTCTCCACAGTTGATTGGAAGAATACAGAGTTCATCTTAACTGGGATCGCACTGAGGAAAGACAAAACATTAAGGGGCAGCATGTAGTTTATAATTCTGTGTTAATCTGCTTCATGCTTAATCGATCATTCAACCAGGGCTTCAAATTGAGAACATTTACTGTTTGCTCTGCATGTATCTGTTATTATTATTATTGTTATTCTGGTAAGAAAAAAAAGTAGAGAAAAAGTAAAGTTCAAACAGGTTTTTAGAGGTTTTAATAAAGTCAACATGTGTCAGCAATTTTACACATATAAAGAGCATCAAGGGTCAAGCCCTCATTATAAATAACTTACTCATTTGTGATTCATTACTATTTATTAACGTAATATGTAATGTTTAAGTTTATTTTGCCCTCAATTCATTGGCAACATCTAGGTTTCCACTTGGAGCTAGTGTCAAATACTAGCACCTTAAGGCTGGGGCCAAAAAGTCATTCCTCTTGGACTCACATCTTACAGTGCCCAGCTTATTAAAGAATAAACAGCCTGGTACAGAAAATAGTTTGCTGTGTATAGCTAATTCATAACAACTCTAGCGTGCTTGCTAGCTGGCATTGGCATATTGCAAAAATCAAGGTTTCATGATGAACTCCATAGAAATCTTTGGGTGACATCACAGTGGCTGCAACCATCTTTTGTATGCATATATGTTTTTGATATTTAACTGAAGCCAAAGCAAACTGCTGAATCTTGAATAAATAACATTTAAAGCGAACATTTAGAGCTATGTAACTGTGTTATTAGCCTGTATCTGCTGATGCCTCTATTGCTATTGCTGCCTCCACTACCCTTCTTGAGCCTTGGGTTTGGCAGCAGTTGTTTGTCTCACATAGTGAGGTCACATGGGAAGTCATTTTGGCAGCTCCTGCCATCAGAGCGTGCCAGTCCTTTTCTCTCAGCCATCGGTACATGGTGCCAAACTGAGAAATGAAGCATGTTATCTGTAACTAATACAGTCCATCTCAGCTATGGGATTATCTGACATCTATGACTGGGCTTTCTGCTGTATTGCATCCACAGGCAGGGTGAAACTCTGCTCATTAGTGGTGCGTGGGTCAGCCCATAACTTGCAGGTCTCAAGGGTTATGGGTTATAAAAAACAGAAAACATTGGAATACTCTAGGCTGTGACTACTAGTCCACCTTCACCCTGCCCTCCCCTCTGTTTCAAACACACACATTTACGCACAGTATACTGCAAATCCTTTTGTGCCGTGGCTGTCAGTAATCTGCATTACTGAACCACAAAGCATCCCAGTGTTAGCTGGGAGTGAAGCAACAGCAGCATATGAGTGAGGAAATTAACCTACACTGACAGCACTGTGCTCAGCAGTTACATTTGTACATGATTTGAGGTCATGTAACGTAAAATGCCCCTGCTTGTAGTGTACAGTGAGAGGTATGACAAAATCCTGCCCGAGTAAAAATGAGGCACATTTCAAATGTTTTTACAAATTATTTGAATTTATAGAGTTACAAAAAGACTGTCCAGAGGGTCACAAGTTGTTACAGGCTGCGTTTGTTATAGTGGTGTAACTAACTTAAGTGTGGATGTTAAAACATTTGGACCTGAAACAGCACTGCAAGAGGAATAACGTCAAAGCTAGTACATGCAAGACAATGCTTTTTGATGACAGCAGCTTGAGGAGAGATCCCAGGTATTTTTGCTTCTGTCAAAGTGTGTTCTAAATGTCATATTTAAAATGTAAATGAATACAAATATTAATCCCAGTGTTTGTTCTCACTTACTCTTTGATTCCAATTTTCATCTAAGATTTCAAGCCTTCTTTCATCTGCAAACTACCACTTACTCACAGGCGGCTGCACCAACACAAGTAATATCCCTATGGACAGCAAACAAACAGCAAATGCTTATATCTTCCAGGCATGTAGTTGACAAAACTGCAGAACAGTAGGTGTCAATTCATTGACCAAACACATCTAAGTTAAGCTTCGAGTCAAATAGAGCTTCAAAACTTCCAGTGTGTTGACGTGTGTGTTCCACAACGCTGTGCCCTGGGGAAGGCTACACCGCCCTCTGTCATTCCTGCTTATATGGTGGCTCTTTCAGAGCTGAAGACAAGCTGAGAAGAACGCACTAAAGATGGTCTACTTTCACAGTATTATGCTTTAAAATTCTTTGCAACTCATGGAAAAAAAAAACCCCAAAACAACTATGACCTAAAATTAAAACAGAATCGTTTGCTTGATGCTGATAAACTGCACATCAACTGAACTGAAAACAAATCTGCTTGTATTGTGATGCAAATATCCAAACAATAATCTCTTGTGAATACACACCAGGAGTTGAGTCATTTGAGCAGTTTACTGCCAAAAACAAACCAAATAAAAATCACATTTAAACACTGATTAAATGCGTGGCATACTTTTTAAATTCCATAAGCACAATCTGCATAATTATTGTATAATCAATATTCTGATTTAATTTGCTGCTGTTAATCTTACTTTACGTTTAAGTTTTCGATTTAATGAATTCTTTTATTTACAAAATATTCTAAGATAATGCATGATATGCAGTTAAGGCCATTTTTTACTTTTTACTTTTAAGTAGCTCCACTCCTGTTTGTTTTGAAAACATTTGTATGCTTGACAGATCATGTTTTATATAAAGACCTTCCAAGACGTTATAATTGAAGAGATATTTGAAAGGAGATAATTCTTAAGGATCTGGGAACAAAGATGAAGATGATGGCAGGATTTACAATACCACAATACATGTAATTAAAACACTTTATTACCAGACACTGGTTTACAAACAGCATGATTCACTGCCACCATGTTGCTCTAGCTAAAATAGCAGTTCAACACAATAATTAGTTAATACAGTTAAAGACAGGCCACTTGGGGAGGCAACCTACAGGGTGGAGTGCTACCAGTTTCTCACCCTGGACGTCACAATGCAATTCTCACTGCAGCTTAAATGGTGCTTTATACTCATATCATGGTGTTTACACCCATATGCATAAGAGGGAATCTCACCAAACATACCTCACCAGACTGTGTAAAACAGGGAGGTATTTAAATTCATTTTTATATTGATTTTTGGCTGACTTTTTGTGTTTCCTGAAGTTATTTGGCTGCAGAATTACCAAAAATATCAAGAAATGGACTGTAACTTGTTCCCTTATCATGTTTTACATTTTCTTTCATGTGATCTTCAACATCCAACATTTAATAGTTTGATTATTAAAATCTGACAATTCTACATTTTTCCATTCATCCAATAATCTCAACAATATTTGATGTCGATGCCAATAGTAGTTCTTGACACTGGTTAGAAATATGATAGGCTTGCCTACAGGGAATTGTTTATTCTGTCAATGTTCATCTGCAAACATGTTCTTTAAAGTTTTCTTAAAACACTTTTTTTCCCTTTTTATTTTGGGGTCTACAGGGACGTATTGTTTCAGACTTGCGCTTGCATACGTAGAACAAAGAAAGGGCTGTTTTCCAGGCAAATATCAATCTCTGGGGAAATTGCAATGTTGCCAAAATGATTGATGAAAAATAAAGAAAAACAACACCATGGAATGTATTTAAGGCACAGCACTTAGTACTTCACTGCAGTGTATTATACAGTAATCCAATTCTAATTAAAAGTTTTGGTTCAGTCAGAGAAAGGTTTGAAGGTGCGGTGGGGTCAGATCACTGACCTCTGGATAGAAACAAAGCTTTGGGAGTGGAAAGAGAATGTGAAGTTAATCCTTTTCTTAAATATGTTGAAGTCATGAGCATAATGGTAACATAACTGAAAAGCAGCTATAGGATATTAATTTTATTTTTTAAGCATAAATACAAAAACCCTTCCAGTCATTTCAAAGTCTATAGGAAAATGGCTTTCTGTCTTCCTGCTGAGTTCATGGGCTCACTCACACATTATGGGTCATACTGACTCATTTATTTTTGGTATGAAACTGCATGCTCATTGGATAACGACGTGTTAATCACGCGCCTTTAGCCAATAAGCGCGTGGTTTCACAGTCAGACCTGCTCACATCTTTTTTTTTTTAACTAAATGGCAACGATTGCAAAAAAAATCTTGAGCCTTCAGCAGCTTCAGAAACCAGTGGGTGATGTCACAATGACTGTGTCCATCATTTATGCTGCCTGTGGTAACTAGGCTCTCTTGTCCATGACAGTAGGTTGCTTTCCATCCAGATTAACTGTATGTAGTGAAAGCAACTGACAGTGTATGCCTTGCAGCTATCGTCGATTATTACCACACAGAGTGCACACTTGACAATGAAGGCTGTATACCTCCCAACAGATTTGTATTAATTAAATGCCCTGAGGGTAGGTACCACCACAGTGTTATTCCTTTTTATTTTCCTACTTACACATTTTTATCTCTCTTTCACCTACCTAGAGATATCCAGTCCTTAAAGTAGACTTGGTTTAAATGGATACCATCGAATCTGCCTAGGGAATGCAGGGGGGACAGAGAAGCGAAGTCATGTAGTGGAACATTGTTTTAATAGAGCCACTACAGACAAGAGGAAGCAAAAGAAGCACAAAGGGTCAAGAGCTACAGCAAGGCTAAAAAAAGACAAGCTGAAGGAGGAGGAGGAGGGAAAAATAGGATATGCTGACTTCATTAACGCAATCTGCAAATGTACACCAGAGGCCATTGAAACTCTATTCGAATCTATAATAATGAAATTCTTTGTAGCATCAGGTCTTTCAGTGGGTAACTCTCTGGATTACATGGGGAAAATGTAAGATTACAGATATGCAGATTTAAGCTTTTGTGTTTTGCTACATGTTGAATTTCATTTGCAATTCTGCTTAAATGTTTAGTTTTTAATGTAATTAACATATCTCGTTTGATTTTAGTATGTACTTGGTCAAACCTGATGTATTCACAAAAATGTGTATTAGGAGAAGCTGTTAACATGAACAGATATTCACTCATTCCATCTTTAAGTCTGAGATTATCTGGCTTCACTGATTCTTGTGAAGCTGCTTGTAAACTCTGGGTGTATTGATTGGGTTTTGAGCATTTTCATGTTAATGTGGAGGAGTTGTTGGAAAGCATGAAGAGTCAACATCAGAACCATGAGTGATAGTACAGGTTAATTAAGCTTGACTTTAGTTATATTGAAAGTGATACTCCAGGAGGAGAGCTGTTGGCTCAGACAGTAGTCTTTCTTGTTAGTTATTTTGTTTAATAAAGTCTGTTTTATTTAAATAAATCTTTTGGGTCAGCTCCTTTTTGTCACTTTCTTTGAGCAAGTTTGTTGCAAATTTCACATAATGAGAACAGAAGAAGATGCAGAAACCGGAGACCTAATTTCCGAATATTTAGGATATAAATAGAGTGCTAGAGTTATTAGAAAAGGCTAATAATGAACAAATGTGATTTACTGAAAAGAAAAAAATGTCATGTCACACTGTTTCTGCTGCCAAAACCCAAAGTAGAGGAGGAGGAGAAAAGTAGTTAATACCAGACCTTGTAATCCTGGGATAATACAAGACAACCATTTCCAGTTATCATCACAAAGACTCCTGGTCTTATTCTGAGCTTTCTGTGAAGAAATAAGAATGTAAATGCTTCAACATTGACAGGTACAGAATTAAAGTAACTGAGCCTAGAAGACTGGAACAACAAAAGAGTTTAGCTGATGAATGAAAAAGTCACTTTATAAACTCCTGTTTCCTGTCAGGGTATTTTTGAAATGATGAATTTGTATTTGAGGGTGAGTTGTTGAGCTTTATAGATGTTTTAATGGGATCTTCTAAAGATAGCTGCACAGCACGGGTCAAAATGAAGATCTGTACCAAAAGTGTGAGTGAAAGTTAACCTGAATAACCTGATTGGGTTCGTATAATCGTAAAGTTCCAATTTCAAGCTATACGTTGAATACTGCAGGAGGCACAGTGGTGCACTGTTGCCTCACAGCAAGCAGGTCTGTAAGAAGGCTGTATGAATGGTGGTCTGTCTCTGTGTTAGCCCTGTGACAGAATGCCAGCCCGTCCAGGCTGTACGTTGTTTCGCACCCACAGAGATAAGCTCCAGCCCTCCCGCAAAACTGAATTTGATAAGCAGAAGGAAATAGGTGGATGGAAATTGTAGACGTATTGTAGACATCATCATCTTGTTTCTATAACACTCAGACAAGAATGAAAATGTGTTGTGGTTTTGACTGACAGACTAAGGATACTGCAATTTGTCATTAACAGCCAGGCCCTGAAGCATAGTTTAGAAGATGGCTTTAAATCCCAGATCCATGGAGTTATGTCCATCCTTTATATATGTCCAAAAATAGTTGAATAGCCCACTGACTCTTTGTGCTGCTTCTGTCAGACAGACACAACGAGTCAGACATTAACAACATATATTCCTCCTTCATACTTCCATATTAACATCACTTGTCACTCTGCAAAGACTAGAAGCTAGTTAGCATATACTCTGCATGGGCTTTAATGTTCCCCACATTGGGCTCGCTGGAAAAATGGTAATGTATTAGTGTTTCTGTCTAACTCGTAGACATCTCCTACAAAGTAGGAGCTTTCCATCAATATCTCTTAGACTGCAGTTCAAATTTACTAAAGAAGTATGCCACCAACTTGAGGCTATGTTTAGTCCATACTTCTCTAGATCCTGTTATCTCTCACTCCAGGACCAATGACCCTTGCCCAGTCCTCCACCACTAGTGGCATTATCCCACCAGATAAGATCCTCTGTCAGTCGCATCAACCTGTGCGACATTGTGACATTTGGCGAGACGATCAGTGCCGCCGCTTTTTTGCTGACCTTTCACAAAGGCTTCAGCAACACTGTGTCACAGGAGTTGCCCTCGACTGCATTTGTGGCCGACACAATCCTGAACTCAATTTGCGCTCTTGCTAAAGGGTGTAATGATTTTGCAGGTCTAAGAGATGTGCTTCTTTAATTCTCCACTTGCAGACAGGTGCATTCTAATCTTCAACTATAAACATGGATGAGTGAAGGTATTATATATAAACAAGCAAAATATCCATCTTCACATCTCTAGCATTAGATTAAATTGTGCCTCTTATTGCAGCATAACAACAGCGATGGTAAATTTGAGCTTCCTGTAAATAATTGCAAACCTTTATGAGACGTAAGGTATCGCGACAAGAATGCCTTTGGTAACACTGCCACCCAGTGTGCAGAAGAACAGCTGCAGCTATTTACTGCTATTTTTCTCAGTATCAGTGCCTAAATGCTAATGCAGCTCCTTCATAGTGCCAAACTGAAGTGACTTTATTCATTCCTTATATGAGCGCTACTGCAAACATTACACAATAAAAGACTTTTAACTGCATTTATCTAATCAAGTCTGCTCCTAGTTTGTTGATATTCTCAGTCCAGCAGAGTTTACAGACCTTGAATGCTAATGGTACTATTAGAATGCAGTGCATGTCCGCACTGTGCAGGGACTCCAGCCTTCTTGCAGTGAGCAAAGCCCTGACATGTATACACACGCGCTGAACTCATAGTTCTTTCTATAACATATAAACCCACTATTTGTCTTAAGGGATGCTTGGGCATCTTGAAGCTTAAAGATCTATATTTCCTTCTTTGCTCACCCAATCCCTATAACAGTGACCTGTTTGCCCTTCTCTTTCTCCTCTATGTCTTATTTTTATTATTTTATTTTCATTATTGCTTGTTATTACAACGACATCTGATTGAACCTGTTCCTGTTAATCATCAGTTTTCATCCAATCATCGCTCAGACACTTAAGCAATCTGAAAATTCTAACTCTCACATTGTTGCAGATCTTTGATTGCGCTATCTATATGCAAATGATGTGTGAAATTCGACCACAGCTCGTATTTTGCAGGCTTTTGTTGGGAACCTGTGTAACTCAATATCATCTATTAAAAAACCAAGTCACATATTCGGTAAGTTATAAAGAAGCTTTGTGGGGGGGGGGGGGGGTATTTATTTGCAGCAGCCTTGGATAACTGTAATAACAATTTTCAGCACCAATCCATTCAACACATAGTGTGTATGTGTGTTTACAGTTGCCTAGTTGCTGAATGTGCACAGCCTCGCGTTCTCTCCCAGCAGCTGCGTGTTTCCCAAGGCTATCGATTTTCTTATACAGCACATAGCAGAACAGCATGCAAATCTTCCACATGATCAACTCTCAAATAGGAATGAGGTAAGTAACGTTTAATAATTGCTTTTCATGAGGCTTCATAAAAGCAATTATGTTAGATGTCGGATACAAATGCAGAAGATTCAAGAGAATCAAATTCATATAACAGGATAACATGTGCTCACATAGACTTAATTCAAAATGGTTTAGTGTCATCATCATGTTTGAGATTTGTGTATTTAGAACCAGGATGTATCTTTATTAAAATGCAAACCAAGCTATTTTTAGAAGACTACTTTGATTTAATAGAGTGATTGTCTAGCGCTGGTGTGATTATACCAGCTTCAGTTATTCTAGAGGATCAGATTAAGTAGTAGTAGCCAGTATAGTGTAGTATATTACAGCTTCAGAAGTAAAACAGCAACCCTCATCCTGGTGCTCTGATGATGTGGACAAGGAAAGGAAACGTGGGTTTTTTTTATTTTGTTTTGTTGCTTTTGCTTGTTTGTTTGTTTTCTGACTTTTCCTTATCCATACAGCCCAGATTTGTTCATTTTGGCTTTACAGTGATGGAGCTTTCTTAATGGACTTGAGGATAAATTGTTCAGAATGTAAACTCTAAAGTGGCCCAGTGCAGTTAAGGGACTGTACAAACTCATTTGAGTGGAGTCAAGTATAAGACATTTTAATGTTGTATCTGGTACAGAAAGAGAAAGCTAATTAAGACATTAAGATTTTTTTTCTGTATTCTGTCAACTAATATCCCAAACCCAGATTACAGGGTATATAAGTAACATAGTTCCAAATTTTAATTGCAAATGCCTTATGTCTCCAAATCTAGCTACTGTTTACCACAATATTCTCTAATATAAACAGTAATAAGTTAATCAAGTTAATGTTTGCACCCTAGGCACCAATATGTACATTAGTAAGATTAGAAATGTCCAAATGTCAACACTGAAAAGTTATGCATATTCCAGTCAGTCTAATAACTTGTTTTTGCTTTCCAACACTATTAAAACTCTCATTTGCTCTGCCTTTTTCTGACACCTGGTCCTTGCAAGAAATAAATCTGATAATGAAGGTATTTACATAAATGTCAACATGTGGAAACTGATGATGAAGAAATGAACATTGCGAGACTTGCTGTAAGTGCCACTGTTGATCAGTGAAAAAGAATCAGTCTGAGGCGACACAGATTAGATAGGAAGGAGCAGCTGATGTACAGTAGCTACAGTAGCTTCTCTCTTGTGTCTTTTTTACATTGCAAAGCTAACAGCAGCCAATATGTCAACAATGTAATGCTCATGTTCAAATAGATACCCATTCAGGTAACTCTAATAATGTATATATATATATGGCTTATACCACTAATCTTGAGCGTACATATGGTTTCCTCCAACTTTGAGGAATAATCTAAGGATAAATGCAGTACTATAGTGGCTTTTAGCAGTGTAACAGGCCCTAATAATCATATGATTATGTAACTACAGTTTAGCAAGAGTGAAATTTAGAAGAAAGAAAATTTAAACTAACATGTCTCATCTGCTTAATCAAATTATAAATGGTTTAGTAATTACAATGCCTAACATAACAATGCTACATCCATGTCAGTCAGGTGGTGCTACACGGGCTTGTAAAGAAATCTCAAAAGATTTAGAAAAATATTTAATCTGTTCAAAACCTCTTAATTAGTTCACTTGCACTTCCAAGCAGTTCAAAAAAACAAAGTGTAAAGGTAAGGTGATTTTTATTTTAGGAGGTTAACAGCTATTATTTATCATACAGCAACATTTTTATGCAATAACATATCCGTGAAATAGGCTGGAGATGACATCATATACAACCATATATCATAGTCTGACTAGTTGCATTGTGCAGCAAGTGCAGATACTCAAGTATATATAGGAGTTATTTTTCAGCTGTAGCTGCATTTTTGCAGAACGTATATTTGCATCCGTTTGCCTAAAATGTGAGAAACCACATTCATCTTTCTTAAAATGCCAATAACAGCAGCAACATTGCCTGTGCCTGCTATTAGTCAGTGATTCAGGCATGCAGATGAGATGTCTCAGTGAGCCGTCTTGCCACAAATCTCTGCACGCTTGTCACGCTCATGCTCGCCCATTAGACCATGTTTTCTACATCTCTGCATCTGCATCGGTGCGTCGCAGCTTGATCTAACCTTCAGGTTAAGGCCGTTTGACACAGACGGTTATCAGATAGTATTATCATGGAATTGCCATGTCCAGACGAGCACTGAGCACATACAAGGTCTGATAAGAGGCATCCATGGCAGTTGGTGGGTCGTGTTTTTTCTTGAGCCCCACCGGACCAGAGTGTTCTGTAGTTGTAAGCCAGGTGGAGGAGGCAGCCTGTGTAAACTGGATAAAGAGAAACTCTGTTGACCTATGTATTTGCTTTGGTCTAGAATTTTGTATAATGATTAGGCTCTGAGGCCAGTTCAGCAAGATAGTAAGAGCTTTAAATCATGATAGTGGGTTTGCTGGTACAACAGCTGGTGCCATCTTGGAGTACTAATGTGTCATGAGTGTAGAGTTGCCTGGCAGGACTGTATGTGACATTAAAACTAAATTAAAAGTAAAAATACCATTCATTTTTGTTTGTTATTCGTTCAACAAACCTCCAATAGCAGATGGATTACAGAAATACTTGTAGTTTCAAATATTTTACAGTTATAATTGTTTTAAAAATTCCTGTTTTGACTGTTTTTGTACCACACTGTATTGTATTGGTCCCACAATCTGGAAGGTTCTCATTCTTTAGCCTACATCTGAGCTATGATTTTGTAGCAGTTGGCAAATTTTGCTTGTGTGCGAGCATTCATTTCCATTAGTATTCATTTCAACCCATGTTTCAAGCTACTAAATTGATATAGCTCCGACTCCGAAAGTTCAGCTCTATCCGTGCTAAATTCCTCGTTGTTCACTAGCTAGCAGATGTATAGCTGTGTGTGTTAGGATGCCTGGGTCGTTGACCCAGGGTTTTTGAGTTTATTATATTATTTATAATTTCTAGTCTTTGGGTTTTTGCTAGAGTCATGTCTTATGGTTTGTCTCTGTGTAATCCTTAGTTGCTGTCTCCCCTGTCCGTTATATCCCCGTGTCCAGTCAGTGTTTGTGTCTGCCCTGGTCCCACGTCTCTGTTCCCTCTGTTGTAGTGCCTGCATGTGAGTCTGTGTCTTTGTTCAGTCTGTGTTATGTGTTTCCTGTTTTACTTTGAAGGTCTCTGTCTTATCTCAGTGTGTTCAGTTTATGCTTCCTTGTCTCGTCAGTTCTGATTTTCCCCAGCTGTGTTTCCCTCCTGTTGTCCATTCCCTGATTGCTCCCTCTATGTACACTCTTAGAAAGGATGTGTTAAAAAATGACACAAAAAATGTGTTGTTACACTATTAACACATTTTGTGTAAATTTTAACATAACATGTGTAAGAAAATGTGTAAACATTGAAAAAATGTGTAAAACGCTTAACACACTTGATGTGTTGCACAGTTTAACACATTTTGTGTGTTATTTTCAGAATCTAACAACAGGACCTAAAATTAGCAGCTCAGTAATTTGATGCTAGCCCTGTGTTTAGTGAAATAAATTGTAGATTAACAATGTATTATAACTATATTAACTGAATAAATAAAATGTTTAGTTATTGTTTGTTTTCCTTAATCCTTTCCTCATTACTTTCAACAAATAAAACATTTTATAATGTAATGTGGACCAAGGTGTATGGTGTACTAAAATTCTGAAAGAGGATTAATTTTTTATTTCTCAATATGTATAGCATACCAATTAATGGCCATGGCTATACTATAAGCATAAGTATCCACAAAGAACAGGCTTAATTTTGACCGTAACATGTGAATACAATTGAAGCAAAAGTAGAAAATGAAATGAGTAAGAACACACATGCTTAAAATTGAAACAAATTCTGCCCAGCAACATGACATACCGGCGGCGGGAAGGGGGCGCTATCTTTCGCGCCAATGAGACAAAGGAGACAAAGATGGAGGTTACGTCGCCTAGTATGTTGTCAGACCTTACAGTAAGTATCATTTACCAGTTTATCTTAATGTACTGAAAATATGCCGGGTTTCTGGAAGAATGTGAATTTATATAAAATATAGGAGTTTAGAGTTTAAGTTAATTACTGCTTAACTATACCTAGCTAACCTTAATGTAACAGTCTTGCTAACATATCCTACTCTTAATTTTATTATTAGTTCTTGGATTTCGTGCCATACTCCATTAGAGTTAATGTGTTTTGGTAGTATTTTTATGTATTACTTTATTCATGTATTTATCTATTTACTTTATTTATGTATTAGAGTATTCAGAAATTGCTCTTAGAACCAGTGTGGTAGTTGGCTAGCGGCTCCGACAGGCATTATGTTGTCTATGAGCAACGCCAGAGTCAGCACCTAACCGTAGAAGTGTTGAGTAAAATGACAATATTGTCGTTAGCTCTGAATATAGCAAATGTAGTTATCACCGCGACCATTCGTTTACTAGCAGAGAATAGGAATAAAGACTGAGTAACTTTAACATGAAATATACCTCATATTGAGGAGATAATTATTTTTTCAAGCAGTTAAAGCAGTTTTTGCATCTAGTATGATTAACTAAAGTATGTGCACATTCTTTTTTAAGGCTTATTGCTGGAAACATGCTCTGATATAGTTTCTTTTTTATGCAGAACTTCTGAGGAAGTAATAGTCAGTGTTATTTAAAAAACCAAACAACAGCAACTTGACTATGCAAATTATCTTACTTATTTAGCCATGTGTTTCATTTTTTCAGCACACATATGACAACTTAGAATCTGTCAAAGTCCTTGTAACCACTTTTATAGATGAGAAAGAAATTTGTAAAAAAAAAAAAATTCTTATTGTCAGCAGTGCCACAGACATCAGACATCACTATTAGTCAGGATCAGATTTATTCACCAAGTAGCAACTAGAAGATAAAATCAATTTATTTATTATTCAGAATTTCTTTTAGTCATTGCGTTATAATCACGTAGTTAAGAAACCGCCTTCTTCTGCTGCAGCTTTTTGAGTAAACTCGTGCTTTTATGCTCTGTGGAAATTTGCTGTCATGACTTTGAAGATTATTGCAGAGAGGTAAAGTGTCTGGTGTTGCCTTTACACAGTCTACCATTACCACAGAAGAACAAAGTCAACCCCTGAAGTCACTCAGGAAAGCCCCACAGATTCTTAAGGAGTATGAAACCTGTCGGTGCCATCGAGGAGGCTCCTTGTGAAGACTTGCATTGGGGATTTGGTGGAGAGGTGTGGTTAGTAAGTATCGCACTTTACTGTACTTTGTTAAAATTTTGCAATGAATGTTTTCCTTTAAAAATGTTGAAGTGCACAGAAGTAAAAAAGTTTACCTTTGTTTTCCAGTTACCCTCTTAGTGCAGAGAAGCTAACTGTAGCAAAAAGCATCCTCACCACTTTTCCACCCTTAAGTGGCAGGACAGGGGGAAGGATTTGTAAGTAAATTTAGCATTTTAATAATGTAAATTCCACTACATACTGTAAATTGCACTTGTTCCCACTTACTGTGTATCGTTTAACCTTTATCTAATTATTTATTAGAGCTTTTTTTCTCAGTTAAAATTGCTCAGTTGTTACCCATATACCTCTGTCCTTTCTTCCTCAGGAGCCATAACTTCTCCGTTTTGTGGTAAGCTTTTCTTTGGCTGTCACTTCTTCACCCTGACCTGTCTTATTTGGCTCAGCAGAACTGAAATGCTTTTACACACTCACTCACAAAAACTCAGCGATTCTCTGCGCGATCAACCTCTCACATGTTTAAGCTTGCTGCGGGAGATTTCACTTGTCATGTTTGCATAGTAAGCTAACGATTAATAAGACGATGTCAGAGGAATTGGTGCACAAATTATCATCACTCACAGATCAGTACTGTCACTCTCTATACACAGTTCGCACGATTGCAAAGTGAAAGCAAAAAAACAAGCGCAAATTCAAACGCGACTTCAATATGTCACATATTGACAGTGGCTCACCGATGCCAATGACATAATTACCCAGCTACATTTCCGAAAGAATGCAAAAGCATTGACATATATTTTTCCTACAATAGCCCGACGGGCAGGGAAGAGATAGATTTTGGTAGCCCGACTGAAAAAATCGCTAGCTCCGGGACGTCGGGCTAGCGATATTGCAAGCCCTGTATCTGATTGAGGAATCACTCATCTTTGGAAAAGAGAGTTTATTACAGAGAAATGGCTCTTTCCAAAATAAAAGCTATACTATCCGCTTCTTCTGGGCTATATTCTCAGCAGCATAAGGAGAATCATGTGCTAACAGCTGTCTAAATGACTCGGCTAAAGTTAGTAGCATGCTTGCTTTTTTTTGTCTGCTTCCACTTGTCTTTGCACTAGGATGATGTCGGCGTAAATGTGCAGTCATATTCGTTGTGTTCCCACTAGTGCTTTCAGGTTAATCTCGTTGAAATGACCTTAACGCCACAACACGGCAAATCTCCGTTAACGAGCTACCGCCTATCGCGCCGTGCATGGGGCTAGACGGCCAACACATTAACGAGCTAACTGCGCTAACACACTAGTTCACACCAATGTAATTGAGCATTGCATGGCACATCCAACATACTGTTTTACTTTAGTCCATGACTCGCTTACCTTCAGGGTCATACGTCACATGAAAACCAAAATAATTCCAAACGCCAGATCTGAATGAGAGTGGGGGAGGTCCATGTTGCAAGGAGAGCTTAACTTCTGTCTCACTAGCTTGCCCTGCGCTCTTCCTTCTGACTATGCTGTCTGTGTTGAGCGCTCAGTGGATCTGCGCTCGACAGTGCAGCCTAGGCGGAGTAGTCGAACACAGATTCACTGAGCGCTCAACACAGACAGCATCGTCAGAAGGAAAATTGATAAAATAAATTACAAATGTTGTATTGTTCGATACATATGCGTACCGAACCGAAAGCACTGTATCGAACGGTTCAATATCGATACGAATATCGTTGCACCCCTAGTATTTACCTGAGGAAAGCATTTGTCTACACCTCACTGAATACTATCTTTATCTTCCCCCATCTCCAAGCCTGGAACAAGTATTGCATCGCTTTGCAGTGATCCTGAAGCATCATCCACAACACACCAACCCCAGCTGATATGCATCGGTGATCTAAAGAGGGCAACCAGGCAGTACATCATTGTTGCTAAGAATGACAGAGTAACCATTTCTCTGAATGATGGCCTGACGTGTGCTGTGGATAAGCTTTTCAAACTGTACTGGGTATGTAACTTGTCCTATCCAGCACCACTTGGCTCCGTCTTCACCTTCTTTGAGTTTGTCTATGACCTGCCGCTGTCCACCCAAAGGAAAACCAAAGTACTGGAGCTGATTGCACAGATTAAAGGATGCAAGTAAAATGTTCACCTGTCCAAAATGTAGAGAGTCTCTGTTCACAGAGGTGAGAAACCTCATTTGGCATCTTTGTCAAATACACTGCTTATCAGGACTGACCATTTTTATGCCTATGCAGTGGAAAGGTCAGACAATATGAACTGATTGGCTGAAATTTTTGATTTTTGTATTTAAACCCAAGGTACAAAATTGTATAACCTGGATGCTATATTCGCCAAAATGTATGTTTTTCTGTTTGCATGCAACTGCACATTTGTTAAATGTTGACAATTTGTTGAAGATGACAATTGTTACCTTTAAAAATTTTAATTCATGTATTGTCTGGATTATATCAGAACATTATATATATATATTGAAAAAATTGAAAAATTGAAAAAAGGGCAATCATATATATGATTGCCCTTTTTTCAATTTTTTTTGACATTTTAATGATCTAGAGAGATAGAAAGCTAGTCAGATATGAATTTTGTTTGATTTTGTAAAGTAAAAATTGTGATATAGCTTTGGCTAAAATTGAATTTAAAACATTTTAATTGAAAAGATTCTGACAGTTGTTGTTCATTCAGTTTGTAATGATTTATAATATGCCAAATAAAAAATGGAATTCAATAAGTGTATAATATATACCCATCTTTTTTCTCCTTTTTAAAAAAAAATTGAAATGTACACATTTTAACACATCTTTGTGTCAAAATAACACATCTTTGTGTTTACATTTTTTAACACAGAAGATGTGTTAAAGGAGCAGACACATTAATTGTGTTAAAACTGACACATCATGTGTTGTCCCTAATCTGATGCAGCACATGTGTTAAAATTTAACACATGATGTGTCAATTTTAACACATCCCTTCTAAGAGTGTATTTAAGCCCTGTGTTGCAGTTTGTCATTGTCGTGATCTACCCTTATCTTGTTGTGTGTTCTGTGTAAGGTTATTTTGTAGTCTCAGTTTTGTTGCCCTTTTTAAGTTGAGCATTAAAGCTGTTTTGAGTTCAAGTTTTGTTTCTGGAGTCTGCACCTTGGGTCCTTTTCCTGCCTGCACACAGCCGTCACATAACAGTGTGTGTCTGTTGCTTTGTTTGGCAACTGGCACTGATGGGGTTTTTTTAGAACTTTTATGCTCGATCAAAGCTGCTGAAAGCAAGCAAACGATATTAAAAAAATGTGCAGTCTGTAAATATTCAGGTTGAAACTACAACTACTGTAACAGTCAGAAAATGGACCTGCTCGCCCATGTGACCAGACATTCGACGGATACTGCAAGTCCTGTCTTATAACACTCGTGGCTATTTTCACTATTGCAAAAACTGTTAACTGATATAAAAATTACCAAAAAAAAACCAAAAACCTATTATATAAACTAAAGACTAATATTTTAATCATGTATAATATTTGATATTTAATATTTAATCTAATATTTTTAGGCATCAAGCCATTAAGTGATGTAAAATTAGAAATACCAAGGGTGGGTGGAGGAGCTAGAAAGGATACGAAAGGGGAAGCCAACAGTAATAATTGGAGCCCTCGGGGCTGAACTGGTAGAGTGACTCCAGCAGGTTCCAGGAACGACATCCGAGAACTCTGTCCAGAAGAGTGCAGTCCTAGGAACAGCTAAGACACTGCAAACTCCCAGACCTCTGGCAGAGGAGGAAACAGGGATCAAAATACTGACGGTCTCATCTTCTCACAGTTCCTTCATTCTCTTGCTCTCCAGTATTTTTTACTGTTCTCCTCCCTAATCCCCATCCCAGATTCTCTATTCCACAGATAAAGACTGACTCTCCATCCCTCACATTAAATTTTGGGGGACAAAGATGTCAGTGCTGTTGTCCTGACTCTCTAGAAAAGGCTTTCCTCTGAGATCACCAGAACTCGATCTGTGGACATTTTCCAAAAAGTAGTTGAAATAATAGTTATTCAAGCTTTGGGGCTTTGACTTGTTACTTTGTCATTATTATTATTATTATTATTATTATTATTATTGTTGTTGTTGTTGTTGTTAATATTCGACAACACATTCTACTTCCTAGAACACAGCCGCCATGAAAAGACTTGGATTGCCAACTGATAAAGAGGGCAGGACTTCCAGATATCTGCATGTGCAAAAACCTCTCTGAAAAACTTGTCCATAATTATACTGAGTTTATTTATCGAAATGTACATTTTATAAAGATATAAAGCTTCTCCATCACCTAGTGACCCTGAATTGAATAAACAGCTAAGGGGATGGATGGATGGATATGTTTTATAAAACTACTTTAATTGTGTGGTGCCTGTATGTAAAGTAATTAACCAAGAATAACCTCAGGCAAGGTTGTACTTTTCCATCTTAGGGGAACTATGAAGCTGCACCCACCAATTATCTTTAATATGAAGTGATTTTTAATTCAGGTACCTGAACGTAAGGAGGGGAAATAAAACTCAGCATAGATTGTAAAGTTCACAGACAGATGGTTAAATAATCAATTAGAAAAGATGCAGCATATTGGAGAGCAAAGAAAAGTAATGTGCCTCATTTTAAACATAAGTTTTATGTTATATTTTAAGAAGTTGCAAATGATGAAGAAGAAAGTTTCAGAGCTGATGGGCACTGACTGAAAAAAGCCTGCTCACCTCTAGCTAAAAGAGACATCGCTGTCCTCAAACACACCTAGCCTTTTGGCTGCTGGGCTGAGATTTTATAGACAGGGACCCGAGTTGTTTTGCAGAGAGGATATGGGCAGAGGGCAGGAAATAATTGTGTCAGATTTATTTCCATTTTGCTGGAGGGAGCTGTGGGACATCTAGTACTTGATTTCTGAAAGAGCAGACATTAGCTCCTGGAGGTTGCTTTAATCACTGTTTTCCAGTGGGACATAGATCTGGGTGCTGTATGCATAACAGAGATGATAAGAAAAAACTGTGCTTGCATATAATGTGTTCTAATACTTATAGGCCTGGAAAGGTGCTTTGAGCTGCATCGCATGCTAATTTAAAATGAACCAACTACAGCATGTTAATGGTGTTAATAATTGATTATCTTAATCAAAGCTGTGTATGTGCTGTTCAGAGATACATCAAACATTAAAGATACAATTTATTTTTCTAAACTTTTGCTAAAAGCAGTCATTTGAAATTCAATCAGTTGAAGAATGAAGAATAGCACTGGAAGAGGTCATAGAGGTCATTTTGCAAAGTAGTAATAGACTTATTGTTTAGGTTGGAGGGCTCATTCTCATGATGGATTCAGTAGACCTGCACCTTATTAGCCATTTACATTCATGAACCATCTTACACAATGGTTGCCAGAAGGCATTTAATCCCCCAACAGCTTTCTTGTTTTACATATTAATTGTATAACTGTTTAGTTCTACAACTATCAGAATTAATTTTCAGCTAGATGACATCATTAATGGATATTTCTGAGTGTGTCTACTTACTGTCTGTCCTCTACTTGTTTAGCCAGCGTGGGTGCAGCCCTATGTGAGGTGATGTGAGCCAGTCAGATGAAGACATCAAATGCCATTGCTGGAACCGTGACACCCACTGAAGAGCTGGAGAGCAGGGCAAATGTTGATTTCCCTTCCTGACGGGCTGAGCAAACATGCAATAACAATATGGAGTAGGTAATTATGATGGGAACTCATTCAGTAAATATCACTTTAGCTCCATCTCATTAACAGAGGAATAAACCACAATGTTGAACAACATTAATAGATTGTTTAACTCATCATTAACCTCCAGTGCTTAACTTGCCAGATTCCACATTGTTTTTGCGCTGGAAGGAGAACCGGCGTGTCGGTCTTTCAACACAGCAGCTTCAGCAACAAAAGGTACTGTCTGTACCTGGTTTTCTCAGCAGAGGAAAGCTGCCCACACATTTATTTTCAGATCTAGAAAACACCGGGTGCACTGGCAGTGTGTGTTTAACATCCCCTCTCTGTCATCGCCCACAAGAGATAAGAACTGTTAAACATTCAGGTGCTCATTTGAGTCTTCCAGGCTAGCTAAAAAGAACAGCTTTGTAACAGCGCATTGCCTATTTGCTAAATATACTGCTGTGACATTTGTTGTCATGGATTTTCTCATTACGTGTGATAGCACGTGAACAGAATGCAAATCCACTTTGTCTACAGTATATTTATTTATATATGATTTCTAAACTTGTGGGGATAGGTTAATTGGATAATCCAAATTGCCACTAGGTGTGAATGTGCGAGTGAATGTGAGTGTGAATGGTTGTTTGTCCCTATGTGTTAGCCCTGCGACAGACTGGCGACCTGTCCAGGATGTACCCTGCCTCTCGCCCTATGACAGCTGGGATAGGCTCCAGCGCCCCCCGCGACCCTGAAAAGGATAAGCGGAAGCGAATGGATGGATGGATTTCTAATATTCTATATAACTTTAATTTATAGTTACAACACTGGAGCTCATTGTGTATACAATATGTTATTTAAAACAAGTTTCACTGCATGCAGGTGGAATGTACTTACTGTACTCTTACTGTAAATCTATGTGCATGAAGCAATCAATTTGATGCTGGTGAAAATTATACATCAACCCATGCCTTCATCGATTGTTGGGGGGAGGTAATTTTCTCTAATAAAAAGTTAAAATCAGTTAAAATAAAAAATTCATAGCACAAATTAAAGCCAGTGATTAAAAATGTCTTGTTGATTAGAGGAGAATAGCCAGACTGTTTTGAGCTGATAGGAAGCCAATGGCAACTGAAATAACCACTCATTATAACTAAGGTATGAAGAAAGGAGTCTCTTGAAACACAGCATGCTTAACCTTGAAAGCAACAGAAGACCTGCATTGGGGCTTCTGAACACCATCTCCAGCGTCTTGTTGAATCTATGCCATGAAGACTTAAGGCACTTGTGAAGGCAAAAGAGGGACTACAAGCGAGGTGTAACTAACAAAGTGGCCAGTGAGTGTATTTGATTTTGACAAATTCATACTCTATGCCTGGCTTCTTCGCAGAACAGTTGTTTTTGTCCCTACATTTACATTAACCATTGTTAACTTTGCAGGTGATGCAACAGTAACTGGGCTTATGTCCAACATAAATGAGTCAGCCTACAGAGCGGAGGTACAGAACATGAAGAGCTGGTGCTTGGAGAACAACATGTTCTTTATTAAAACAAATGCCAAGTGGCTTATATTAACTATAGAATGTCAGAGAAGGCCTTTTCGTCAGAAGAGACAGTGTAAAGAGAATGCCTAACACATCTCACAGGGTCTCACGCAGTCTACCAACACTGTTTCAGTCTAGAAACTACCACACATGAGCTACTACTCCTGTAACTATACTGAGGACAGCTTACTTCATAGACACATGTTTACTACAGCATCACAGTAGTTCTATGGTATGAATTCTCAACTCGTCTCAATATCTAGATCTATAACACAGTGACAAACACTGTTATCATTATACCACAGTGTACAAGAGCTAACACATTTTATAATATTTACTTATTTTTTTACTATTACCAAATACTATTTTTTTGCTAGTTATTTTACAACAATTGCTTGGCAAACTTAATGTTGCTGAACGTGTGCAAGATTATTGAACTTTCTGTAACAAAGCTATGCTAGTCCCTTCTATCTTTATGTTCACTTCTATATGGAAATCCCTGAAACATGAATCATGGCACACACCAAATCATTTGTGCTCTAAGCAAATTTGCAATGTCTGTTGTTGTATTGTAAAACTCAGAATCTAAGATAACGAGTGAGAGAGACATGAGTTTGAATTATGCTGCTGAACTGTAACTAATATAAGCCAGCTGAGTGGAAACAAACAAAATAGTTCTCCCATTGTTAACTGTATTTCTACATGAAAATCTGTCCCATGACTGTAACTATGGTGAGTCAACATGTTCTTTAAGACTTGTTGTTAAAGAAAGTGTTGCACTTTTACTTTGACCTGTCATTTCAGGTTCTTGCATATAGGCCCACTGTCCCAGTAAGTAACTTCCCTTCTTCTGTATTCATAAGCCATGAAACAAAATGGATACTCCTTTCAATCAACTTATGGATTCTTGATGTTCACATTGTACTGGTCTAGATATTGTTAGTTCTCTTGTGAGTTTTTTGTTTTTTTTGCCTGTCCCGTTTGGCTCTTTTGACATCAGAATTATTGTCTAAAGGCGAAGAAAGATGCCCAACGTATTTGCTTTACCAAATTTTTACTTGTTAAATACGGGACAGACTGTGGAAAAGAAAGGGGAGAAAGAAAGACGGAAAGAAAAACAGCGGAGAAGAGGGACGGGGATAAAGGGCAAAAAACAAAAAAAACAGCAAAATAAGCAGACAAAAAATACATATATCAATCACCTGGATCACCTGTTGAGAAAGAAAAAAGAAAACAAGCAGACGAAAGAAAAAAAAGAGCAAGATAATAAACAACATCACGATGATCTATGGGAATGTAACAGTAAATGCTAAATATTAAACATTATTGTGCAGCACGTAAGATCGACAGCGCAGTGTGGTTTGAGGTAGGAGCCAAAAAGGGTGTAGTTTGTGTGTGTGAGTCCCCGTGTGTACACCTGTGAGCATGAGCGCACTTGTATTTAAAAGGTTCCTTCATGTAATGATCTGCTAGAGGGTGTGGGGGAGCCACTGCCCCGTCCTCCAGGGCATGAAGCAGGTATGGAGGAGATCAAAACTCCAGACATCCAGAGGCCCCCAGAACACAAGAGACCAAGGAAGACCAACAGAGGGGCAGCCGCGCCACTGTCCCAGAAAGAGCTGAGGAGAGCCCCAGATGAGGGGTCACTCAGTGGCCGCGGAGCAGAGGCCAGTGAGCTCTGCCGGCTCGGTCACTCTGGCAGCCAGCTGTGCCAGAGTGACCGAGCCCCAGGCCGAGAGGCCGAGGGCATCCCACCCCCAAAGTGGCCCGAGCGAGCCCCAGGCCCCAGGCCCCGATAAGCAGCCACCAAGGAGTGAGCCGGTGTGTACCTGGACGCCCATCCCCAGACACAAAGAACCACCGGCAGGGGAAGTGGTGGGGGAGATAGGCCTCCAAACCTTGGAGGGCCTGAGATGTCCCTAGAGAGGTGGCGTCTGACACCCAAACTGACATATAGACACAGACATACAAGCACACACAGATACAAACATCCATTCCCACCCTCGTGCTCTCATATGCAATTACTCAACACTCTCCCAACGCGGAGACAGACATAAAGAGACACTGTACACACGATCACACTCCCCAAGCGTACTCTAAGAGAGAAGCAGACCGCCCCGACTCGGCAGCAGCAGGGAGGCCCCACATTCCAGACCCCATTCGGCCAACTTCTCCTCCCAGCCCCCCCCCCCCCCCCCCCCCCCCCCCCGCTCCAGCAGGCCGCAGAGAACGGGGGTGTGTGAAGACTCCAAACTTGTGAGTTTTCCTAAGTTGTGTTCTTACACAATGGCAGCATTTGTTATTTTTCCATAACTAATAATTATGCTTTTAATGGATGCTGTTTAGCTACGGCTTCATTATTTACATTTATACTGTTCAAAAGCTATAAGGAAATTAATAAACTTCATTTTGTATCCCTGACATGAACTTAAATGGTAAATTTACTGTGTTTAAAGAAAATTTACCAGGGTTTCTTAAAGGTCTAGTGTATTCTTCATCTCTTGACTTTGAGATACTATTTAGGAATTGTTAAAATGTATCATATCAACTGATATAACACCATCCTGAGAGTCTGGAACCAGCTAATCAGGTATAGCCTGAAGCTTATCCCAGCTATTATAGGGCGAGAGACAGACAACCATTCACACCTATGGGCATTTTGGAATCACCAATTAACATATCCCCATTAAGTGCACTGTGGACTGTGGGAGGAAGCTAGAGTACGTGAAGACAACCTGGGCAGACACTGGAAGAACATGCAAATTCCACATAGAAAGGCTCTGGACAAGTAGTGCAGTCAAACTAAGGACCTTGCTGTGAGCTAAAAGTGCTAACCACTGCACCACTGCGTTGCCATTTCCTTAAATCTACATTCATTTTTATGCGCAGCAGAAGGCAATGACTCTGCGAAAAGAAGCCGCTGGATGACAAAATGACCTAAAGACCTTAGCAGAAACATCTGGTTAGTTTATATTTTTAGTCACTAGTTTTAAATCTTATTGAATGCAAAATGGTGTTTATTATGTAAATTCTGATTTCTTTTAGAATCTAAAGAAGGAGTAACTACAGGGCTTTGGAGTTGACGTCACACCGCAATGCATTATGGGAGCGCAGCGCCATTTTCGGGGTCTACGAATCAAACCAAACACACTGTGTTGGAACGACGACTACAAGAAAGATGCTTAAAAGCAGCTCAAAAGAGAATGAACTGTATAGAGACCAATTTCATTCAGAGGCGAAGCGGCGGTACTTGCAGAAAATAGCGTGCATTGGAAATGTGGACCCGTATGAAATAAGGCCGTGGAGTAGAAACCCTGAAGACCAACCGCTATTGACGTAGCCTGACATATTCTCGTACCTTGTCTGTGGAGTCAGCGCGTACAAGTCGTCATTCAAGCAAAGGTAAGTCAGCTTGAGTACTGCGAGTGAAATGCGTTTGATTTCCCTGCAAACATTCAGATTAGTGCAGCATAAATTCATTCATGAGGGGAAATGACAGTGAGAACATGTGGAGGCTGTTAGGTGGATAACATAATGAGTTCAGTGCACTGATGTGACACTGTCCTGAAGGATTGTTATTCTTTATGGTTAAAGAAATTGCACTAATTTATTAATGTTTATTATAAATAATCCTTATCATACATCTTGCTTCCATGTTTGTATCTTGTGTCACTAAAAATACATTTTATTTTAATTTTATATATTGATCAATGACCTGCAGAATCTCCTTATCATATTAAGTGATTCATAATTGTCACTTTATGCTTTCTCCATCTCTAAAGTGATGACATCCTTGCATTACATCCTTTAGGTTCATTTTCTGCAGGCAGGTTTCTGACAGAGAACAGGCAGATTTAGAATATAACATGCAGCGTTCTATAGATGGATACATAAAAAAAATGAAAAATTACATGTATGTGCTAACTTTCTAAACACTTTGTTACATTTATGATAAAGTAGATAAAACACATTTACGTCGGCCTTGGCTCATTAGTTCTTGTCTATAAATGAACTTTGTCTGTGTGTGTTTCAGGTCCTGCACTCTCAAAGACTGAATGAACCAGCATTGCAGCCATGGGTCACTGTGAGCATCACAGGGAAGGTTGAAGCCGCCCACTGCACCTGTATGGCCGGAGTCGCAGAGACCTGCAGCCATGTCGCTGCTCTTCTGTTTAATGTAGAAGCAACAGTGTTGATCCGTGGCACAAGGACTGTTACAGATGAACCTGCATACTGGGTTTTGCTGGGTAATATTACCAAGATACAGCCAGAGGTTGGCCATAAGATAGACGACTTCTCTTCAGCTGCCCAAAAAAAAGGCTCTTGATCAAAACATAAACAGACCATCTGTAGTGACAGGTAAAAGGAGGGGTCCTCAAAACAGAAAAATCCCACCTGCTACTGTGGAGGAGTTGTCACTGCTATTGGATACTTTGCTGGAACACAGTAAAGCTGTGGGTTGTGGGAATGACCCATAATGTTTTATCTAGGGGTCTAGATTTATGCCTGTAGTGCACTGTCATGTAAATAATTTGCATTTACTGAATATATACTGACTGAGTCCCGCTGTTCAAAAGTTGAATAAAGAAACAAACTAATTTTTGCCTCTTTTTTTTTTTTTATTGAAACCACCTTATAGAACATCACATCAGTTACAGTGTAGAATCCATGTCATTTATAGTTTACAAATGACAAAATGTTTACACAAAATCATGAGTGTTTACATGACATCACCCACTACTAACATTATTTACTGTATCTTTTGAAAAAATACAGCAATTTTAACAGCACAATACTTAAGAATATTTAACAGGAGCAGGTTTCATTTTTCCCTGGTTTTATTATCACACTGTTCATCAAAACGGCAGCAAACCTTCACCATCTTATCCAGAAGGGTCACCTCTTCCCCCTCACATGGAAGAAGTAATCTGATTGGCATGGTGGTATGTTTGCAGCAGGTCCCTTGTGTAGCGCTGGAACCCAGTCACGATGTTTCATCCATTTCATAGGCTGGTTTGCTGCAATAATGCCAAATAATTAGCATCTGTATAGATAGAAGGTAGTTCTGCAAAATCACTCAGTAGGATGTTTGTTCTAATTTGCTATGACCTCAGAGCGCATCGAAAATAAAACTAATAGGCTATAAAGAGTGATATGAACATATTTAGAACTTACCGGAATGAAAATGTCTGGAGCACCAACAGATATTTGGAGATGGAAGAGAACTGCACGTCAGCTCGTCTCACAGCTGCTATCCAGGCTAGACGCCTTCGTTTGGTAACATCAATACACGAGCTGCCTCATGTTGCTTCCAGGTTGGGAAAGAATGAAAAGATAAACCATTTTCAACCTTATTCTCTTGCCGGTGTTGTGTGTGACTTCGCTCCCTTTTCACTTGCGCTAGACCCCCAAAATGGCGGATCGGGCCAAAATCCTTTCCACGCCCACCCCCCGTGACATCACGCCCCAAAGCCCTACTGACTGAGCGTTCAGTGTTTCTCAGCCAGATTCACCCAAGACAGCAAAAACATTCAACACAAGGTGTACAGAGTGGATCTACAAACCACTGAATGGTATTTTAGATTTTTTTTATATACAGAGTATGTTCACAGAGTTCCTGATAGTAGTTTTAAGGAAAGTGGGTGTCTTGGTTGCATGAGGAGATTTATTCATTTTGCATGTTGATTTCAAAAGCTGTCTTTAAAGAAAGTAAAATCAGAGTGGGATTATTATTCATAATTCACACAGACATTAGGACAGTTAGACTCCCACCACTTGTTTTATATCATCCTCCTTCAGCATTATTTTTTGGCAATAAGCAATAAGTCAAGGCCACATGAGGTCGTTTTATGACAATGCTTCACTGTAAAAGCCATGTAAAATGTAAAAGCCAGGGAATACACAATAGTATACATCAAATCAACAGCAGTATTAAACTATACCATATTTTCACTGATCCCTATTGTCTTATCGGATATTAGTTTATTTGTATTATTAGGCATCATTTATACACAAAGCTGGTGGGTGCATTGCTACATTATTTGAAATAAATCTTACATAAAAGAGTAACACAGCATATATCTAAAAGCACTGTGTCTCACTTTCTGAGGGATTACTGAAAGATTCATTGGAGTAGGACAATGAAGACTAAGAGGATATAAACAACACCATTATGAATAAATCAACTATTCTTATGTCAGTGTTTGCTTATCAACATGAAGATTGTTTTATTTAGTCTATATCCTTTGGTATAATCTGCAAGTTTGTATTCAAGTTCCTTCAGAGAGGCGGGAATGAATTGGATGTAGCACATTTATCACAGTCCTCTGTGTTCTCTGTATATTTTCTCTACTGGGAAATTATGCTTCAGAGACTGTATAAGTCATTCATTGTATTGTCTAACACATTAGAGCATTCACTGATAACTCATAATCTAAGCAAAACAAACAATGGGGAGATTATGCTTCCATCTGTGTCTTTGAATCATAACCAGTTTCCACTTGATTGCACAGGAAGTGCAGCCTGATGGGAGACAGATTGTGAGGCGAGATGCTCCTCTGGTGGAGAACAGATGTCATTGCAGGCATGACTTCATGTAGCCTGTCCTTGATAGCAAGTGAGAGGACAGAGAGCTACTAATCCACCAATCAGATTACTGCAGCTCGTTAAAGAGAACATTTCCTTTAGTAAAGTGTAAAGAAAATGATTATTACACAGACATATGCAGTGGCCCTTTGTACTGTTTAAACATAACTTTAATTTGGATATTTTACATCAGTTATTTTCTATATCTACTAAAGAAAAAACAGAATTGTAGATTTTGTGTTACTGCCCAAGATTTTATAAAACAGTAAAAAAAATGTACATCCTATAACAATGTTTGAGAATAATTGATCTTAGTAATATAGCAATATATTATAATACAGTAATTCAATTTTATAGATATTCTATTTTATACTGTGCTGTAAAATCAAACGTCTCTAATGTATATTCCCCACTCACCCTGTAACCATTCGTTTACGCTTTTTGCCAATTTTCAAACAAACAAGTCATTACGTTAGCCTTGAAGACCTTCGTGGATGTAAGATGAATATTAATGGATTGTTGACATGACCCCACGTTACACCCCTTCAAAGTCTTATCAGAAAATTGTAAAAATCTTAAAATGTTTCAATCATGAAAAAAAAAAAACATACATGGAATTGCACTCAACAGCCATTTCATTAGTTAAGTCCTGATTAAACCCTTTTTTGGTCTCAGTTCTTTGTGGCATAAAATCACCAAGAGACCGGAGACATTCTGCTGATTTGCTGGCTGCACATCCATGAGTTTCCACCACATTCTAAGGTTGCTCTGTTATATTGAGATCTGGTGAGGCCATTTGAGTACAGTGAGCTCATTGTCATGTTGAAGAAAACAGCTTGAGAATATCTGAGCTTTGTGACATGCTGCAATATCCTGCTATAAACACCCATCACTGTGGTAATCATGATCGGATGTGCAACAACAATACTTGGGAAAGCTATGGTGTTTAAACAATGCTCAGTTGGTACTAAGGATATAATATAATATAATATAATATAATATAATATAATATAATATAATATAATATAATATAATAAAGAAAACATCTCAACCTCAATTTTCTGTTCTAAGCTGTTCGATGTATTGTGCATTCAGAGATGCTCTTCCATATACCTTGATTGCAGTGAGTGGTTATTTGAACTACTGCCTCCTCTACTTTAATTTACAAGGCATTTCTCCCCCTCGCTGAACTCAAAGCAAGATCAGTTTTCTTGGGTATATACTGACATATATACATATACATTACATACATATACAGTATGTAACTTTTATACCATCTCTACTTACATTTTAGCAATTTTATGCTGTGCTGTACAAGTCAAGCCTGTTTACTGTGTATAGCATTGCAAATCAACACTGAAGATGACAAAGCCTAAATAAGAAAACATATTGAAAAAAAGAAAGATTTCTGAAAGAAGTCACAGTTTCACTTGAGGTTGGTTTTAAGAAAATCGTGACATTATTTTAACCAGATTCATGAGGTCATTACCTGGATTACTTTCCCTTGTTGCACTTTGCTCATGCTTGTTTCAGTCCAGTTAGATTGTGGAGGCTGGATGAAGCACACAAATACGACAAGGACAATATTTTCTTAAAAGATCATTAAAAGACCATTTCTACAGGATGCTTGTATGCTAAATGTAAATGAAATGAACGTGTTGCAATGAAAGAAAAAACAACAAAAAAACCCTTCTGACTCATGGATGGAAAAATAAATGTCTATACATTTTTTTTCTTGTGGTTCCCATCTGTGTTTTTTCCCTCAACATTAAAATAGGCTGTTTTTTTCCTGATGAGATATGATTACAAAAGTATACAAAAAGTATTCTTTCCCTATTCTCTTTTCTTTTATCCTTACATGAAAGCTTTACTTAATTATCAGTTAAGAAAACAGAGGATTTTTTTCAGTAAAGGTATATGTTCCATTTCTAGCCAGGATTATGGAAAAAGAGAAAAACGTGTAGGGGAAAATAGGACATTTTTAATAGCTAATTTGGCATTTTTAGTTTTCTAAAGTGTTAACATACATAGAAGAAAAACTAAATATACATTGTAGTTACAATGTAACTACAATGTATATTTAGTATATAGTTACTGGGGAAGAAATATGTAGCATTCGATTTATCTTTTTTCTCATTATTTTGAGAACTTGATTTAACATTCTTTAATAATAAAAATATGAAACTGGAACCTTGAAATCTCCTTATAATTAGAAAGTAATTCATAACTATAAGAAAAGATTTGTAACTTGTTGATCTTTTCTGAATACAGTGAGGATTAATGTAATAGATGCCGAGAGTGTAAGACGCTGTAACGTTAGGTCCAACCATTTCTCTTATTCTTAGTTGCATTCCCATTAAGTTCACCAGGTCGCAACTTCTACTTTTCCATTAATTACAGGACATTAATTTCAAATTACACATTGTTATGATATTTTGATACCACGGTAAGCATTTACAGGATATTGTTTTATACAGGAAAACTGTTACTCAATAAGGCCAATCTACTAGTTGTTTTTCTCTTTCTCTGTGACCCAAGAATTAATGTGTAGGACTCACAAGCTGGTACCCCAAGGTCGAAAACACCACAGAGATGAGACCACTTCCTTACTCCCATCCTCCCTTTTTCTTTATCTCCTGGAAAAGGCTCGTTAAAGGCTAGGTGGTTCGTTTCAGAATTCACTAATGAAAGAACTCTGTATTTTATGTCTAGGAGTGTATTTTGCTGGGATGATCATAAATTATAGCTGAACTGATAAACTACACACAGGATACTTCTTTGCTCACAAGGCAGGAAGACGTTTCCTTATTTAGTCTGTACCGGTTTGAACTGGGAAAGCTGACACACGAACCTTTTTTTTCATCTATATAAACTGCTGTGTATCAAATAAACCTTTGAGTTGATTTGGGAAGGCAACCTGAAGCAGTCTGTGTTTCCTTGTTCTCCCAAGCTGCTCC
Source organism: Copadichromis virginalis (assembly GCF_057382275.1). Taxonomy (NCBI): domain Eukaryota; kingdom Metazoa; phylum Chordata; class Actinopteri; order Cichliformes; family Cichlidae; genus Copadichromis; species Copadichromis virginalis. Next base: position 20,233,706 of record NC_140636.1, on the reverse strand, counting down.
CGGCGCTGTAACTAACCCAGCTGAACGGCATACCTGAGTGTTACTTTAAATAATTAGGAATCTTAGAAGGAAAGGACAAAACTCTGCTTATCGCTCACGCCACGGAGGAAACCCGGGACGGCAATTTCCTTCACACATAAACATAATTTGCCCCCTAAAGATAAAATGCTGGCATCACCACTGTGAGCATAATAGCATAATGATGTTAGCAAGAAATACAGTATCCTAAGTCATTTTCAGGGATCATGAAACACCTAAATGCAGCATTATGACAGTTGTTATTGATAGTACATGCAAAGTTGGGATGGAATTATTTTTATTACAAAACAATAAAAAATAAAAGACAGAATAATAATACTACAGTTTAAAAAAAACATGAACATACTTTTTATTTATGAATTTTGATGCCGAAATGAACTTAAGGTAAATTTGTGAATACTTTGTGATTAAATACCAAAAACTTAGTCATTAGTGGGAAGACAATCTATAAAAAAAGAGGAAGACTAAATTGTGATGTAAACATGAAGCTCAGGAGCATGTTTTTTTTTTTCAGATACAGTGCAGACATGAATGCAGTGAAAAACACCAATGAAAGAATTACAACTAATAAAACCTGAAATACATATAATTATAAACACTGTGGAGGTGTGTTACAGCAGAAGAGTGGATAGAATTAGCTCTTCCTCTCTTCCAAGTGGAATAAACAGCATCGACTTAAATCCTCAGTAAGGCCTGCTAATCCATAATCCTCCTGGCTCTGCATTGGCCCCTTTAGTCCTTGTGCAAGGCACGTCCAACAACACACAGGTCTGGGTGTGATGCAGAGCGTGTTGTCGTTCTGAGGTCTGATTGGCTACCCCATGAGTCATCATCTCTGGTTGGTTCATAGTTTAGCCTAAAAGAAAGAACAGAAAATGTTGTCATTAGCAATTAGGTAACTGGGCCAGGTGAGTCCGAGTCACTTGGTGCAATACTGACTCGTGAAGTACGAGAGATTAAATGTTTTATATAAATCTAACGTAATACAGTAATAACAGCAGGGGAAAATCAGTGGGAGGTTGGAGCGTAGCATTAAGTACAGAGAGTTATTTGTTGCATAATGTATCGTGAGAATGAGCTTCTGTTTGAGAGACACCTACAATGTAAGCATTTTTTATATTTAATATAATTACTCTTTAAGTGATAATGTGGCCTAAGAGTGGCATCACTTCATATCAGAAAATCTCTATGAACTGAAAAATAAGTCTACCAAAAAAGACAAAAACTCTGTCATTATATATGTTGCTGCTTAATTTTCTTTGTAGCAGTTTCTATCTGAATCACCAAAATCTGCAACGCTTGTGAATCTTTGGTCATGTCTAACTTTTCCTGACGGTTACAGAATTAGACAGACCATCATTTAACTTGAATAAAAAGCTGTCCCTTTACATGGATTAGGTAAAAGCCATGATTTAGAAAAGTGCATATCCTCCAAAAACATTCAAAATAGGGAACATTGTTTCAAGGTGTGGGACAGGAGGACAAAGAAAAGAAATCCTGTGCAAGGAAATCTTGTCACCCTGCTTTTATTATATTGTGATATTCAAAAATCTTTTAATTGCTTCCCAAGTGGACCCCATGCCACTTAATTGTTATGTATGTTATTAATACTGTTTTCTTTCCAAAACCATAACCAAGTAGGTGTTTTTAAAATAAAATAGGGTAGCTCCTACCAAAGAGGGGCATTTGTCCAGAATTTCTCTCAGAACGTTATATAAATTTAAGGTAAAAAAACAAACAAAAAAACAAACAAAAGTCATGAATAATCATTTAAGAGAAGTACAAATGTGGTAAAATCTCACCCCTGTGAATATATCGCTGGTTCACTCCCACAAGTCTCAGCCACTGAGATGCGTTGTGATTGTTGTGGTAGACTTAGACTCTGCCTCCGGTCTGAATGGCTACGTCTGATAAAGGGTCGTGGCCCATGGACAGATGCAGGAGTCCTCCCACGTGTCTCAAAAGTATGTAAGAGGAATGAAACTTTGGTTGAGGTCCATGCTTGCGGGGGCTTGCTTACTGAACAAGGCTGGGCTTCAAACATGGACAGAGAAACGGGACAGAAGACTGAACGTGCATTACTAATTGTCCTAGCACTTGATGAGTCTTCACTGCTATTTTCCCTTGACCATCTTTGTACTTTTGGCGAAGCTGGGGGAGATGGTGCTTTGAAAGGGTATGAAGCGACTGAGTTTGAGCTCGAAATGTTCTGCTTTGATACGGGTGGGCTGGGGAGTCTCCTCTGAAGAGCAGGTGGTGTAGGAAGTGTTCTGTTAAGAGAGGGGCTAGATGAAGAGGGTGGAGTAGGCTGATTTTTGAAATTGTGGGGACTGGGAAGTCTTCGATGTAAGCTGCTTGGAGTAGAAGGTGTGGAAGGCAACATTCGCCCTCTAGACACAGGTGGGGTGGCAGGTGTTTGGCTAGTCTCTACCGAAGCAGGCACAGAAGATGCTGTGGTGTTGAATCCAGGCACTGAAATGTTACCACCATCTTGTATGTCTCTCAATTCTGTTTGAGTGACACACGGTCCTACGTAACTTGTTGACAATTTCTCTGACTGAGAGTTTGAAGAGGGTTTTAGTTGTATGTTCTTTCTGAGTTGCTGATATAAGGAATCCTTTTTGATTTCCGAATCTGGTTGATTGACCTTAGACAGAGGAAATGTCTCTTGTTGTTCCACTCTAACAGGGGAAATGTGTTTGGAGGTTTGTGGTAAGCCTCCTTTGCTTGGCAGTACCGTCACTGACTGAACTGAGGCCTTCAATCGTTGTGATATTAAACCCCTTTTCAACAAAGGTGATCTTCCTACTTTTGTTGCACCATCTGCTGCTACACTAGTTGATGTACTCTGAGCGCTTTCAAAGGAATTGTCCAATAATACTTCCATTGCTGGTGGAGGAAGACTATCCAGGTCTAAATCTGTTTTCTCACATGTTGTAGATTCAGACCTACAGCTAGTTATCCCAGCAGTCAGCACAGCTTCTACATTTCCTAAACCGGGTAACACTGGAACACCACATTTTCGCACACCTTTGAGAGGCCCCAGGACTTTGGGACCTTCTAGTTCCTCTATTCCTTGACTGAATGTATCAATCAGTTTTTTGACTGAATTCCTACCTCTGTGAAGGCCAGAAGATGGTTGGGGTGATAAAGGGGGGCTAGGAGGTGGAGTGGCTTTTATAAGACCCTTGGGTATATTCTTGTCTTTTTGTTTATCATCATCAACTTCACTGGTTGCCTCCTGTTTTTTACTATTGGACTTTGTAGGACTTGCCTTGTCTTTAGGTGGTTGGGGGTTGTTTTTCTTTTCTAATGAAGGCTGTCTCTGATTTATTGCTGGAGATTGTGCTGGTGAGTTTCCTTGGTTTCGTTTTAAAGGATCAGTCCTTGTTTTTTTTTCTTCTTTGCTTTTATTTATGCTCTGCAATCTCCGGTTTAAATCTTTCTGGGTCCTTTCTAGTTCAAGAAGAGTAGGATCTTCCCCTTTGCTCCGAAGGGAATCTGCTGACCGGGAACGCTGACCCCTGTTCACCGGGGTCTTTTTCACTTGTGCCTTTCGTACAGCTGCTGCTGTTTGAGGCCTCCTTGGAGATCGTACCTCATCATCTGTCCAATCCTGTGTGCTAGTTTTTGTGCTCGTTGATGCCTTTGTTTTAGAACTAGGGTTTTGTGACGATACAAACTGTATCCTACCACTTATTGCATTTTTCATTTTCATAGTCATTTCTAGATTTTGAGGATTTTCTATCCTCTTTGGGGATAAACGTCGAGGTTCTTGTAGCTTACAGTCTACAGGAGAACAATTAAATTGCTTTTGAACTGCTTCTTGGATATCTCCTATATCTCTGTCCACCTCATCATAATCATTGACATCCTCTTCCCCGTACTCTGTGGAGACAGATCCGAGCAATGAGTCTCTTTGGTCATTAGCCATTATGGTACATGTAGAACCTAGTGAGTTGAGTGAGGTAAGGGACACACTAGGACTTATTTGACCCCGAAGCTTTCTCCTTGACACTCTTCGCAGAGGACTGACAGGAGTAGCTCTATTTGTCCCGGTAGACTCACAACTCTCTCGTCTTTGGCGTCTCTCAGATCCAGCAAGGGATTCATTCTCAGCCCCAATTCCACTGTCCTCACTAAAGAGAGCTGAATCCTCTGGGCCAGGCTTGTGCAGAGAGGCCATTTCAATGCGGGATAAGAGTTGCATTAACCTACTCTCTGTTGCACGTTTGACTTTAAGTTTCTCCTCTAAAAGCTCTGAAACGGAGGCAAAATACTCCACTGCCTCTTCTAAAGCACAGTCCCCAATTCTTCCAACAGTCTGGCTCACATTTCTCATTCTCTGTGTGGTGTACTGAAGCAGCTGCTGCAACAAATCCGGTGGGGGTTCGATATTGGGAGAGCCAGACTTCAGAGGGGTAGAGGATGAGAGATTTTTCATTTGGCTTGGCCAAGCAAGATGTTCGCCATTTTCTTTTAAAAATTTTTCTCCCTCCTCCACCATGTCTTCTAGTCCCTGAATTATTTCCTCGTAACGTAGAGCCATGAAGGCAACCATAGGCTGAACAGAAACCTGAGTTTCAGCTGCTTGTTCTAAGAGTCCAAGCAAAACATCATATTTGTTTATGCTAGGATTCAAAAAGGCATACGCAGCTTGGTGAGCTATTACCAAGGGTTCTGGAAAGTCCACTTTGTGCTCTTCAGATAGCTTGTCTTTGTCCTTCTTTTTAAGAACTTTTGCACCTTTGGCATTTTTCTTTGGTTTCCTGTTAAGCCTTTTGTCTGCCACATCCTGTTTGTCATTGTGTTTCTCTTTCCTCTGTGATACTGTGCTTTTTTCTGTTGCTTGATTCCCCAGCTTATCTATGTTAACTGCTTCCATATTCACTTGCTCAGTATCAAGCCTCTTTTTCTGTGGTGTCATGTGTGACTCTTTCTGAAGTACCTGGGTTTGTCCACCTGTCTTCTTTTCCTTTGTAGCTCCATTTGTAGCTCCAGATGAAACATGATTTTCCTCATCTTCAAACTGTGGATCTCTGGGGTTGTCTTGAGGTGCAGGGGGTAGCATTCTCCCCTTCCTCATAGCACCCAGAGTGCCAAAATTGTTACCTTTAGATGGTGAGCAACCCATTTCTGCTGTACAGGGTGTTTTTTTCTCTCTTCTCCCTAGATAACACTAATACAGACAGTGCAGTCAATTGTGTAAAAAAATAGCAAAGATTCTTAGCCACCAGCTGTCATTTTCAGATGGCTAATGTCGTTGACTCGTTGAGTAAGATCCCTTTCCGCAAGTAGACTGCCAAAACAAAACATGGATAAATCCATTTTACGAATTGCTTCCAACTGTCACAGACAGACAGAATAAATCCACAGTTTGGTGGCCATGTTTAATAAAATTTCCTTGGAGCATGTTCGGAAAAAAAACATCCCTCTGCACCTTATGAAGGACAAGCAGCTGAAAGGATTAGTGAGTCTTTCAGTGAACTCCTCAGCCTGCACATATGTCACGTTAAGTCATATAAAACTCACCTACTTCTAAGAACTTAAGCTCATTTGGGTAATGAAGGCTGGCTTCAGGTGGGTTTTTTATAGCCTGCAAAACAATACATCCTAACTTAGCCAATAGAAAAAAACAGAAAGAAAAACACAGCATTTTGTTTTCATCAGAATTAGAAAATGTGCTACACTGATTCTATTTTATCCACATTTGACAACATTAAATCAAATATAGTTGCGTATTACACATCTTTCCTTCAGCCACTTTCTTAAACAATCAAATGAAGTGAGAACAAACCACCAAAACTAACTACTACACTAAATAAATAAAGTAAGAGTAAATAAAGTTCATGATTTACTCCTTTGTGATTTTGCCTCCTACAAATTAACTTGCAAAAGTTTCCCTTATATAAGATCAGTTATCCCCAACGTAAAATAATCATTTGTTACAGCACCTTGAATGTAACTCAAACACAATAAACAACCACAATACACAGAAAAATAGCATAAATAAGTAGATTGGTAGCCTTTGTTGTCTATTTCAACAAAATAAAATGAAATATAACAAAACAAATATCTCATTAAGAGAAAAAGTCATTAGAAACTGATATGTGATTTTTACACTCTAAGTGCTTGGTGTGTTTTTAATATAGTATTCTTCATATTTAAATTGTTTGGCTTGTTAATAATAACTCCACACAGAGATCGCCATAAGCAAAGAAAACGTGGCGCCAGTGCGTGCTCGTCCTCGCGCGCAGGTGCACCGCTGGCACAGATCTCGAAGCGCGCTCCAGAAACTGCCAGAGCTGCCAACAGCAAACTACTATCTCGTCTGGTCAGCGTCCTGAAGCGACTGCTTTATACTCACTTTCATCCTATAAAACGTGTTGCTGGTTAGTATGAGAGTAAAGCTTCTCATAAGAACAATACTTATTTAATTTTTTAGCGTCTCTTTGTGCCGCTAAAAACAGTCGTCACTTAAATTGAGTGATTTTTTTTTTTTAGTCAGTTTTCTAGCTAGCTGATAGCTCGTGTTGCTGAAGAGCTGCGGGCTTTCTCTTTCTTTTACTGCCTATTGTTAATGACGTACAGATAACCTGCCAAACTTTAAACACTTTAAACTCTTTAAACTTATTCGGAAAAATTCATTATTAAATAATGTTCCCATTTTTCTACGCGGTAATCCAAATCATTTAGGGAAATTAAGCATACGTGTCATTCTAGTTTTGCTTTAGTCACGCTCGTGAAAGTTCGTATTGATAGAGACACTATAGCAGACCCCTCCCCAAGGCCTTAGTTAAAGTAATTTTTGAGATAATTTAATTTTTACATTGCCTCTTGAAAAATGTCTGAAAAGAGAGAAACATTTAGCTCTTTAAATGTGTCTTGAGGGCAAATGATGGTAAGAAACTCGAATTTGGCACAATTTAGTGGACCCCTTTGACCCCCCCTCCAAAAAAAGTGACAGTCTATAGTGATGATGCTCACTGCTCATACTTTTTCTCTCATTTGCAGTGATAACATACCAGAGGACTCCTTTCTGCAGATGATTCAAGCTGAAGCATGATGAAAACTCCTCCCTCTGTTACCCTTCGGGTCAAACGCAAAAATGTTCGCCCAATCAGAAGAAACCTCAGCCTCAGCAGACACCGTGGTCAGAACACCCGGGGTGTGGTGTGGAGTATCCAGTCAAACCAGGGTGACCTGTATTTTACCAAAGTGCCTCAGTCAACTGTTGTCCAGCGGCAGGAAATGGCAGCATATTTCCATCTTTTTGGTAGATAGATCTAACAAGAAAGCAGGATGCGCTCAAGAAAATGTGAAATTTGGTTTAAATTCTCATATATTAACATCTCTTTGTCTACAGAGGATGACCTGATAAAAGACTTTCTAAGGGTGGATGGTTGCTATAAATTGACAGACAAGGTAAAGTTATTACTTTGATGAAAGCTACAAAACTTTGTTATGCTTTAAAGTGACACCATCTTTCCCCTCTATTTCATCAGTACCTCCTAGCCATGACCTTTGTGTACTTCAAAAGGGCCTGCTTCACTAGTACTGAATACACCAGAAAGAATTTTTTCATTGCACTGTAAGTTCAGAGAAAAGCCTGAAAATCCTGCTTCTGTATTATATTCTGTCATGAAAAGGAAACTTTGTTTGCTTCTGCTTTTATATGTGATATTTCTTGGCAAACCTACAGCCCTGAACTCGGCTTTCGCTCTCCTCCTGTAGGTATCTTGCCAACACCATGGAGGAGGATGAGGAGGAGAGCAAGTATGAAATTTTTCCGTGGGCACTGGGCAAGAACTGGAAAAAACTGTTTCCCCGCTTCCTTGAGCAGCGAGACAAGCTGTGGGCTCGCATAGAGTACAGAGCTGCTGTCAGCAGGCGCTGCTGTGAAGAGGTACACACAAGTATAATTGCCTGAGGAGACTGATAAATGGTGCTTCTCTGGGAATTTTTAAGGGTCTTGTTTTTGCTGCGCAGTGCCATTTTTATTGCTTGGGTTTAATGCCAGACATTCCATCTCTAGTGTCTGTGAGTGTGTTTTGCAGTGATGTGATTTATTTATTTTGTTATTTTTTTCTGTTTGAGCTGTATTTATTTCTTCGACCGGTCTTCCAGGTGATGGCCATTGTGTCCTCTCATTTCGTGTGGCAGCGGCAGCGTTCCGATCACCATGGCGGTGCCCAGCGGCAGTATAATGATGGCGACCGTGTCCGTTTTCCCCGTGGGCCCTATGCCTCACCTGTGTCCTGTTCCCTATGTAAGCGTGACACCAGAATAGGCCACACCTCCTCCCTCCAGAGGCTCAGCTGTGCAAATCCCAAAGGAGGTACCAAGTATATATAACTAATGCTGGTGTCTCTGTTTACTGTGTGGTTTATAGTGTAAAGAGCTGGTCAGTATAGGATGCCCAGTTAAGTTTAAAACCAACGTTCAAGAAGCCCTGCAATCCAAACTGCAGAAATAATTTCCTCTTCAACAAAAACGCATAATGTTAGTATTTTTTGCACTTGAACCTATTGTCCCACTAAGTGGATTAGTGGGATCATTCACTCACTCATCCAAATAACTGAATTCAGATGTTCCAATCACTTCTATTGCTACAGCTGCATAAAATCAATAGCCCCAGGCATGCAGACTGCTTCTATAAACATTTGTGAAAGAATGGGTCACTCTCAGGAGCTCAGTGAAGTAGTACTGTGATAGGATGCCACCTGTGCAACAAGTCCAGCTGTGAAGTTTCCTCGCTACTAAATATTATATAGTCAACTTTTAGTGGCTTTATAACAAAGTGGAAACGACTGGGAACGACAGCAACTCAGCCACAATATAAGGAACACAGGACACGTATTTACAGTGCTCGTATGTATACAGATAAAGCTCTGCAGTTAAGATTTAAACTCATACCTAACTACATGTTTCCATCTTTTTTTCTTAGGGAATGACTCTTCCTGCAAGTCGACATTGAACACCTTCATGGACTGGATTAATGAGTAGAGCATCAGCGACTTCCTGTTTAAATCAACCAAGCAGTTAATGCTTCCTTTACTGGATTTAATAGCACTTTACTCTGAAGTAAAAGTCTGAATCCCCAGTTTGTCAGTCGCCTCAAAAGTCGCCCTGTGTTGGTATTTATTTATTTATTTAACTTATTGTGGACTCTGTCACATACTATTTTTCACAGATGTAAATGAGTTAAGCACTGGATGCTGTCAGTTACACAGAAGGGTTTGTTTGTAGTTTGTATTGGTGTTGTGTTGCCAGTGTGCTGTTTGATGATCCAAGACTTTTGAATTTTCATAGTCTTCATTGCAACCTGCTTCAGTACACTAAACTGTTCTGTTGCTCTTTACTCACACACAGATTCTGTATATTCACTATGCCACAGAGCCATTTTCACTAAGAAGGCAAATTTTGCATTAAAGGACAAATCAGTTTTGACTTTTTATTATCTTCTTTAAGACAGTTTATTTGATGTGTAACAATCTGTGTTCAGGGTTTCCCCACAGGTAGAAATGTTACTGCACACACTTCCTCAGTTTCACCAGGAAAGCTGAAAAAAGGCAAAAATTACACATTTAATATTTTTAATTATATCATCATACAATAACTGATACTGGGACTAGATGCGTGGTAACATCTGACCTGTGTGGCTCATTTGTTCAGGGTGAGGTCGAGCAATGTAAGGGATACTCCCAAAAGGTGGGTCGGGGTCTTCTGAAATGACAATCAAACTTGAGTGGAAATACTCAAGGGGACTCTGTGAGACTCTGCCGTGTTACTTTTAATCACCTTTGTCACTCTCCTCCGATGCCTCGCCGTCCTGACTTAGGTTTTCATCCAGGATTTGGGCTTTCTTGTTGCAGTATCGTCCATCCTTCTGAAGGGCTGGAGCCACCACCCATTCCCGGAGTGGAAGCTCTATGACGCGTTCACACAGTAAAGGGAGTGTTGAACATCGAACTCCTTCCAGCAGGTCGGTGACTTGAGTTATGCTGTGGTATATAGACACAGTTAACAGAGCAGAAAAGACCAATATTTTTAATTTCTGAAAGGTTATTTTTTCCTCATGGCACAGAAGCTGTAGCGTATTTGGTCTCCAATAAATTAGCTAATGTGTGCTGGAAATACTAGCAGGTTAGCTTTGGTACCTTCAGACAGATCAAGGCGGGCTGTTTTCTCCTGTGTCTATTCTTTGTGCCAAGCTAACATTCTCCTGGTTCTGACTTGATATGAAACATACCGATATAACAATAGTAGTATTGTCTTCATCTAATTTCAGCCAAGAGAAAAGTGTTTCGCTTCAGAAAGCAAATAGCTGTTTCCAATGGGCCCTTCTTGTGCTAAGGCCAGTTTCACAGCTAAACTATAGAAATCTGGATCTACAACAAATTTTTCTTCTTTTGCAAGTTTTCCACTTCTCTAGAAAATGTAACCAAGCAGGTAATATTACATAGTGACGAAAAAAAATGTCTAAATCTGCTGGGGTGAGAGGAATAAACTACATTTAGTTTATAAGTAGAAAATGACACGGTCGAGCTTCATACTTGGCGAGGTAGACGGCACACACAGCTCCGGGGTGGAGATGTGGAATCACAGTGGGTAAAACCAGGTGAGGGTTGATCAGATCAAGAGCAACCTGCAGTAGAAATTATCCACTTGATAATCAGATCTACGTCTAACCAATGATGTGTTCAGGTGGTGTTGTACTGATAGAAGGACAAAAAATGTTACAAATGAGGAACATTTCAACCCGACACTGACCGCATGAAATCCCCGACCAGCAAGGAGCGAAGAGGCTGTGCAGAGGTCAGCCTTGTGAAACTGGACGTTATCGGGCCACTCCTCCCCTCGTCGCAGACTCCATGATGTCCTCCAGCGGTTGTAGTTAAGCACAGCTCTCCTGTGATGATCCTCCCTGACTTCTACGCTCAGCACGCTGCCCTTAGAGCCGACTGGGGAAAACAAAAACATAATCAGGCTCCACAGCAAGCAGTTACACTTTGTCTAAATGATTTTTTCCCTGAGGAAATGTGACATCCACCACTTTCCTTCACATCACAGATTTGACTTTTATTGGTTTTCATAAAGATTAATGAGGACAGTCAGCACTTGAGAAGTTGAGTCGTTCCCTGGACAGCAGTTCAAATGGAAATTTGATCCACGCTGTCACCCTTCATCTTTGCCTTATTATAAAATCAGTTCACATAAAACTGTTCATTTAATATGTGCTTTGTGTTCATTTAATGTGTCAGTCTGCTGTAAATCTTCTATTAATTTTTACCTTATGGAAGCACAAGGCCATTGTGTTTACTTTTTTTCTACTTTTTTATTTTTTATTTTGGGGTTTTGAGCAGAAATGTACAGTTTATATCCTCTTGTGATTAGTGTAATGAATGGGCTTATTTTGCTTAAATTTGAGATGTAGCTAAATTATTTAACCATTTGAACATTTAGTCTGTTTATGTGGGGGGATAAAAGAATTCGAATAATAACTGTAGCTTATGTTGTTGATTTATTTTAAGTAAAGCCACTTTGAATTTATAAAAACAGACACTTTTGGGAGATCATTAATTCACATTTCCAAATCTCACCCTCCCCACGCCTTTCTTAGTTTTCACCTTCTCTTATCGGAACCAGACCCTCACTGAGTTCTTTGCTCACTCCAACTTCCATTCTCTTTCAAAAAATTTTGCCCAATCATATTTGAGGGTGTGGTCCCGGCTAGTGAAATTGAGTGAAATTCTTTCATTTTATCACCTGCCTGCATATCCAGATATGTCAAATGGAAGAGAAAAACAATCTGCTATCAACTTCTGTGTGTAGCGAAACTGGTGATCGTGCTTCCATATACGAGTTCAAACCTGCTTTTGACAGGAATAGAGACATGGCCCCCGATCCAGATCCTGACTCCAGGACACAGTCTCCCTCTGTGACGTCCATCATCATTAACATAGAAGCTGCATCCTGAGGAAAGAAAAACATTCAATAGATTATCTGTCAGAAAACTCTGAAGCTGAAAGGCAACTGTGTACATATATCATTCATTTACTGCTCTCTACCTTAGGGTAGGCAATTGCAGGTCCCCGCTTCATACACAGCACATAATCCTCCAAACTAGCTCGCCTTATAAAGATGGGGACCCCCCGGTGGGTCTTCAGAAACAGCCCTGCTGGCTGCCCTGCAATGTCATTGTGCAGTATGACCCCCCAGCTGCTCTCCAGACGGGCCCCTGTCTGCAGCTGGAACATCTTCCTGAATTCCACGCGCTTCTTTCTGCGATACTCTGCAACAAGCAGCTCTCCACAGGTAAGCAACCTTTCCCCGGGCAGAGCCGCCCACACCTGCTTTTCCCGGTGATGAACTGAGCCGGTGTCCAACTCTTCTGCTCCAACAGGTGGACTGTGAGCCTCATGTTCAGACTTTTTAACGATATCCTCATCCCCAACTTCTACCTGCGTGCGATTTGGGACTGATCCTTGGATCTCTGCCCCCTTATCTGACTCCTGCTCTCTCAGCTGCATCACCTCAGGGCTCAATGCGTCCTGGGGCAGCAGGCCACTGATCCTCTCCAGCGGGGACAGAGGTCTCCTCTTCCTGGATGTCACCTTGGTACTCAGGCGTGAATAGTCGGAGGTGCCCTCCTTATTATCGTTACGCTTCACAGCAGCACCTGAAAAAGTTCTTGTGTCTCTGACACTTTCACTGAGATTCACAAGTAAATCCCTGTGCCGGCTGTGTCTCTGACTGGATGCCCAAATTGTCAGCGTTCTGTGCGTAAACACAAGTCTGTGGAGCGCGACTTTCAAAGCCATTGCGACATTCAAAAAAGTGACAAGGTGGAAGCTGTGGTGTCGATCCCATCCAGTAAAGAAAGCAGAAAAACCTAGAATGACACAAACAGCGTGTAGACCTGCGGATTAAAAGCCAGAGCAAAGAAACATTAAAGGCTGCTTAAATGGAACTTACGCTGTAAAAGCTTTCAATCAGTTTACATCCGTTTCTCGATAACCAGGCTGTTTACAGACTCAAGGAGGACACCATGCTGGACACTGACATGTGTACAACGTCACAATTAGGCGACTGCTGTAATGATTAAAATCTACCGGCAGAGGGCGATGTTGTAACTTATATGCCTCATTCAACTATGATTTAAAAATGTAAAATAAAATGTAATTTTGTATCATCACGCCTAATTTAATATTCCAAACTTTTCGATGAATAGACTTTTTATTACGGTGTGACTTTGAACTCTTTGGATTATCTTTCAAACCGTTTCCATCGACAGTTTTCGCTCTACTTTACAAGCATAATTAATTTCACACTAAATTTCACAATAAAAATGTTTTCAACAACAGGAGATTTATTTAAATGGAGAACGAGAATCATTTTAATGAATAGAAAAGTTGAACTTACGTTAACAATTTTGTTTTATTTGGAAAAAAAATAATTCACAAATGTAGGTTTGTCAATGATGTGTATAGTATGGAAATTTGTTTCTGCCACGAGGGGATGCAATCCATAACTTGATATTTGGAGTTGGGTATCTCAAAATTTCAAGTTTATAAGTCACACAGATGCGTGATCAGCACTACTTGATAAGTTATTTAAAGCTGTTTAGTCTAAAATGAAGCATCCCACAAATTATTCTCTTAAAAACGAATTAAAAATGTATTTTTAGTTTAGCTCTGACCCCTTTTACTGGTTTATTGCTTTGTACAAGTTGAATCTATTTTGGGTTTTTATCTTTGAATTTACTTATTATATATTAGCCTGTGTTATTGGTCGGTGCGAAATAATCTGCCATTTGTTGTTAATTTTTGAATACACATGATGTTCAGCACAATAAAAGGAGGAAAAATGGGCAAACAATGAAACTTAAAATAATTATTTAATGAAAATACAACGCTTGACTTTAGTATTTTAGTACTCATAAGAAAAAATTAAAAGACGTAAGTTAGTAATCTAATGTTTTAAGTAATAACCTAAAACATTAACATCATTGGACAGCCTGTTCTACAGCTGAGAATATAAAACTGAGTGCTTGAGAGCTGTCAGTTGTAGAATTTGCAAATTTGGAACAACTTTTAAGGTGAAAATAACTTCAAACAGTAACACGTCTAAAAGGAAAATTTCTGTCTTCTTGACATTTAATTTCATATGACATTAATATTTTGAAAATTTGTGTTGAGTTTATGTTATTTACAGCAAAAAAGCTGTATCATTATTATTATTTATGAACTTGCATATATAAACCTGAATGTGGACATGTACACTGGATGAGTTCATTTGTTGGTGATGCATTCAAGAGCCTTGGGAGAAATTTACAGTGTGGGGATATGAGGATCCTATAGGATGATACAGAGATAAGTACCCTACAAATTGTGTTATTTATAGGTAGTTGTAAAATAAATGGGAACACCCAAGTTACGACCTATTTTGTCAGTACAAGTAAATGCATTGACCGATTGTAAAGGCTGATATTTACAACTAAGGATATGCTTGCTTTGGAGGGAAACATGAACACAGCATAAATCAACCTGCTTGTTGTCTGGAAGGAACAAGATTTCTGTATTTACGCTGCCCTACAGATATGTGGTGGCTAAAAAAAAGAAAGAGCTATTATTTAAAATCATACATTTAATTCATTTTTATTCTATTTACCATTGATTAAAAAAGGAAGAGATATATTCTTTTTTTAATTATAAACTGAAACAAAATAGTTATCCCAGTGTATATATATGTCACTTTTTTTTAATGTTGAACATGCTGTATTAATAATACAGCACAATGCTACCGTGGTTTGTCTCACAGCAACATTTCTGTTTTATCTTTGATCATTTTATACGCACGAAATCGAAAAAAATACTTGATTAGTACCACTAAGACACATGAAATACAAAATAAAGAGTAGTAAGAGGAAACAGGAAACCGACACGAAACAGCAAGGAATTCTAGCGGATAGATCCTGACTATTGCTGGCTCTTGCACTGATATTTGGCAAGAGAAATGACTGTTGAACAGAGCAGTGGTTAGCTGCAAAGATTAGGTCGATACGAACAGGGTTAAAGGTCTACTTGACTGAGGAGACTCGGCTGATGAGAAGTGTTTTTTCGGGCTAATTGCTGCACTGTAAGAAATCATAAAGTGTGAACAGTTAGTTATTGACGACTAGGAGGCAGTAACGCAACCTGAAATGTTACCTGCTGCCGGGAAAACCCAAAGAAGAACGTAATACGAAGCGAGTGGGAGGTGCTGGGACAAAGTGCGCATGTGCTCAGAGGGCCACACGTGGGTTGTGTACACCACGGCGCACGCACGCAGACGCAAGTAGCGCTTCAGAAATGGCGGCTGACGGTGGCAGTTCTTCGCTGCAGCTACCCTGCGTTTTTTCACCTAAATCACGACAGTTCTTAGCGCTGTGTGCCCAGGATGGCAGACTTCGAATTTGGAACACAGATAGTAAAACACTTCACCAGGAATACGTGCCTTCAGCTCATCTGAGTGCCACCTGTACGTGCATAGCCTGGGGACCATGCCGGACAGTCAAGGTACGTGAGGCTGTTGTTAGCGTCAGCAGCTAGCGAGGCCCGAATAAAGCCGCATTTGACAACGTGATATAAAGGAGCAGTTGTTAAATCGAGAGAAGTGTTACTTTTCAAAGAGTGAAGTTTTTACTCAGCGCGGAAGGCCCTGGCGTTTGCCGTTTGAAATGCTTTACGGAGCTGACAGACGTGGTTAGCGGCGGAGCCACGTTAGCAGCTCGCTAGTTTTCCACAGCTGCGAAGAACGCACATGTTAGTCCCACATGGTGGTCCAAGCAAATGACGAGCATGTCTTAATTTCGTATATTATGGCGAAGTTAGTCTGAAAAACTCTGAAAGTGGCGACTTTAACTAAAAAAGATGTTTTTCTTTGTTTTTAAATGGTTATTATGGTGAATTAACGAGTTATTGAAGTTAGCATCAGCTCAGCGGAGCGTGCCACCATGACACTTCTAGAAGCAGGGTCCGCTAGCTGTACCTCAGTTTATCGAGGGGTAGTTTGTTAAAAGTTTGTTACGAGGCCAAAGTAAACATAAATTGGGCGCTGAAAGTACTGCAGTTTTAAATCCACGGATGATAACTGAGATTAGAAAACTAGTTTTCTGTTCTCGGATTCAGTTTTATGATTCTTTTAAATGTCATTAAGACGAGAAATTGTTTGCAGTTATTCTTTTAGCAGTCACTGTGCTGCCGTAGAATTGGTTTAATATGTGGAACGTTAGTACTAGGCACTAATGCCGCCGTATTCAGTGATGCACTGGTCCTGTTTTCAGTCCCCATACAGATTCCTGGCTTTGATTATATGTTAGTGTTGACTTGATACCAGGACCTGAAAGAAATTCTATTAATTCTAATTGCTTTACATTATGTATAATATCATCACCTTAAATATGCTTTGTGTCAGGAGGGGCCTCAGAGGAAGAAGAGGAAATCGGAGGCGGTGCAGGTGGAGGAGAAGGCAGACCTGTTGGCCATGGGCACAGCAGCTGGAACTGTGCTCATCTATAGTACAGCAAAGGGAGCATTGCATTGCACCCTGGTAAGTTTGGGACCTTACATGGTTTGCAAAGAATCGCTTCTTTGCAACCTTATGCAGGATGAAAAATGTTATGTTTTTCTTTGTATTTCTGTCTTTTGTCAGAGTTAATATTTTTTTTAGTGTTACACTCACTTTTTTTCCCCAATATAATAGGACTAGTTGTTTACAGTTGCTAACTGTGCAATTTGTGTGCCAGGATGGAGCCCACAGTGGAGGAGTGAACTGTGTCCAGTGGCACCCTGAAGAAAGCTTATTATACAGTGGTTCAGATGACACAAACATTGTAGAGTGGGACTTGCAGACTGGCAAGACAAGAAGGTCAGTAACTACTTTCTCTTTGGGATAGTTTGTTTAAACCAAGAACAAATGACCAATCACTGATCAATACATTTCCTGTAATGATAACTGGTTAAAAACTGGTTTGTTAGCCTGAAAATTATTTCTGATATTTGCTATTTAGGCTCTCTTTATTTGTTCATGCTGCAACACAGTTTTTTCAGCTATAATACAATTAGTTGCCATTGTTTTATAAAAACCTGTTTTAGGTTGTTTAATAGATATCCCTTTAAAGTCACACAATGTTATCTAGTAATGTATTTGTCAGAAATTGTCTTTGTGCAGCCAGAACTGTTAGAAAAGAACAGTCCAACACGGTGGTGGACGGTGTCATGCTCACTGTCACAGGCTTCTTTAACACATTTGGACTTGAAGTGCTTCCTACATTTAAACAAGACAGTACTTTAGAAGCATAAAAAGACATCTGTAAACACTTGAATGTTAAGAGAAGTTCTAAATACATCTATGTGACATTGCAAGTTTGTTTGTGAGAAACACTTGAAGAGTTCACACCTGAAAATCTGTTTTTCAAAAAGGATGTCACATTCTGGGTATAAATCATGTCCTTCTTAAAGTGTTTATATTTTTGACACTAAACTATCCTTCACATAGAGCGTATATTGTAATATTACCTCTTAAAATTGCACTGTTTCCAAAAGGACATTGTTTTCTTGTTTTTCCACCTGTAGAAACAACACTGGTGGTGAGAAAAGTAAGAATGTGGTTCCAGCTTAAGCATGCCTGTCTTTCACAGACCCACCAAGGCCTAAAATACACCAGCATCATTGAACGTTATACCATCAGACATTTACTATCACTATATTTCATCATGAAAGCCTCTTGTCTGGTGACAGATATATTAGCTACACAGGCACAGTCAGCAGCAACAATCATGAGCACTAATGCCACCATGAATCTTCACTTGATGCTCAGTAAAGCCCATTCGAGGTGCACAAAGTGGGTTGGAGAGTGTTTGTTTCTTGCTGTTATTAGGAGAGAGCACCAGTAAATAGTATGCTGTTGGCCATAAACTTTTTAGGTTCATCACTTCAGTAGGAGAAAGAATAATGCAGTGATAGAAAACACCAAGGTGTTTCTCACACATCACACTTCACAAGTCATTATCTTCTTTTTGTTGGTGCAGTTAGTGGAGCATTTCGTTTAACTGCTTGCATCAACCAAACGAGTTCTACTTTGGTTTAGAGATGGACCGATCCGATATTACGTATCGGTATCGGTCCGATACTGACCTAAATTACTGGATCGGATATCGGAGAAAAATAAAAAATGTAATCCGATCCATTAAATATCACGAAAGCACCTCACAAAACTTGCAACACGCCGTAACTCGCCTCAGAACGTCGGAGCAGTATGCATCACGTGATAGAGCAGCTGTGGCATGCGGGACCTGTCGGTGGTCTGGATAGCATTTGGAGCTTCGCTAGCAACCTGGCATTTCATCTCCGACAAAGTTATCCCCGAGAGAAGTAAAGCAAGTGTGTAAGTCCATCTCTGAATGTTTGTAAAGCATTCCCACGTTAAGCTTAACGAGCGACTGCCTCTCGCTCTCCGGCTGCTACTTCAATCGTGAAACTGCTTAATGATCAGCTGATCGGCTTTTCTGTCGCGAGTCTGTCTCTCGTTTGTTTTTGGTCCACTTTGCACCAGAAAGAGCAAACCAGCGGCTGAACAACAGCAGCACGTTTAAGCTTGATAAGCTGTTGTTACAATTTATTTAATATTACTTTCTACACCAGGATCTTTTTCTACGTAGCTGACGGCTGGTAACTGTGCAGGGGCGGATCTAGCAAAGTTTAGCCAGGGGGGCCGATAGGGCATTAACTGGGAAAAGGGGGCACAAAGACATACTTTTCTTTCTTATTCTCATTTAAAATGTCGAGCTTTTAATAAATAATTATCTGACACCCAGAGTTTTAATTTGATGTAAAATGAATAGAAGTCAATTACTGTATATAGTGACTATTAAGTCTAATATATATATACCCTAGTAAGCTATAGTACATTTTCCTTTGGGAAGGTACCATCTGTGCAGTCTGCAATTTTGCTGAAGAAAGATGTTGAATCTATTTAATATTTCTTGAAAAATAATTGATTTCTGTACATTTTTTTTCACACTGCATCAAATTAAGGTTGATTACGTTGATTAAGCATCATGAGGTGGAGCGTGAGGGGTGGTTCCCTATTTTTTCTTTATTTATTTTTGTTGTTGCTGGGAGTTGGAACCCTATTAGTTAGGTTGCTTAATATTTACGCTAAGTACTCTTTAAAATACCAGAATAGGGAGGATGGTGTAGGTTTAAGTTTATTAGATTGATCAGTATTGCTGAACTATGAAATATTTTTTTTGTATACAGGTATAACAGAATAGCTTTAGTGTAGTTGTTGTTTTAAACTTGAGTATGAACTTGCAGACTTGCAAAATGCAGCAAGATATTTTAAAAAACAGTTTTGTTGATTAAAAAACATTATATCGGATTCATATCGGTATCCAAATTTATGATATCGGTATCGGACATAAAAAAGTGGTATCGTGCCATCTCTACTTTGGTTGTTGTGTGGCCAGCTGTCTGAAGGTTGTCAAAGTGGTGCAAGTGCCATTCAGGTCCAGCTTTCCACATCGATCTTTGCTAACCTTAAAAAGACTTTCAATTTCATTCAGACTTAAATGGTTTTTCACTCTGTGCTCACTAGAGCAGTTTGTGATTTAAGGGATAAGAAAAGGGTGTTGTTGTTTTTTTTCTTGCTGTTTTTAAAAGGTTGAATGGGCTGCTGATATTTAAAGCTGATCACGAGGAAAGAGGAGAGGAAAGTGCTTTAATGTGGTTTCTATGACATCAAAAAGAAAGCATGAAAAAAACTTAAACTTAGGAGATGTAGTCAGCTGCCTCTCCAATGAGTCTTTCACCCTGCAGATGAGCTCAAGCTTCACTGCCTTGGACTGCAGTTGGTCTTGTTCTTCTCTTCAGCGAGCTTCACATACTCACACATGACAGTACTCTGCCTCATGCAGGTTCTGGTTAGTGGCCTTGCTCACAGTGGCTCTCCAGAGTGGATTGAGAACTAGAAGATGTAGTCCTAAATACGGGACTTGAAATATGTATGACTGCAGGACAAGATTCTCTCTGGAGAAGCAGCTGAATGAGGACAGCTACAAAACAAAAAGTCTAAGAAATGGAGGGGGGAGTGCCAAAATGAGCCACTAGATGTGTGTGGTAGATGTTAATATATCATGGAAGCCTGCCCCGATTAAGTTGTTTTATGGGAAAAGCTAGTAGTGAACCTAAAATTGTCATCGTCTCTCTCACAGTAAGTGGAAGGCAGACCATGCAGCGGTGACCAGTTTGTGTGTGAGCCCTGATGGTAAACTGCTGCTGTCAGCTGGACACATAATAAAGATGTGGGACTTGGACACCAAGGAAGTTTACAGGGTGAGCTAAATTCCAGATTCTTTAAAAAAAAAAAAAAATTATTATTAGACATAAGTCACCTAATAAACTTGGTTTTAATGCAGATATGTTAGTCACACTCCAGAAGAGTCAGTATTGTATTATAGTGTTATAATAGTGCTTTACTTAGACCTGAACTCAGCTGTTTTTTTTGTTTTTGTCTTTTTCCTTGCAGAAGTTCACAGGCCACTCCACGGCTGTGACGACCCTGCGCTTTGCCACCACACGACCCCCTGACAGCAATGGCCTCTACTTTCTGTCAGGTGCTGCCCATGATCGACTGCTCAGTGTATGGTAAGTGCAGAGTTGATTTTAGTATGTTTGATGTTGTGTAATTAAGTGCATGTATGAAAATGCACTGCAGTCAGATTTGCATGACTTAATTCAAAGCTATCTTACTGAAGGCAAGTACGAGAAGATGGAAAAGACAAGAACTCAGTGGTGTCCTTCACACTGACGGATGAGCCGCAGCACATTGACCTCGTTACATCCAACAGCAAGGAAGAGGTAATGCATTACTTCTCCTGTATGTTAAATTACTTGCAGTTGGTCTTTAACAGGGTAAAAGATAATAACTTGAAACAGAGTCGTAGGCTCTATGTTGATAATTTTCTTAATTAGGAAATGAGAAAATATTCATACGTTTTTTTTAGCAAACGCTTAGAATTTAATGATTCAAAGCATTTGCTAAAACGTGTCTTCTGTACTGCGTTTCTGTTAGAACTTTTGTTCTTAAATATTTTTTCATGTTAGTTCTCGTGTGTGAACATTTTGGGCTTTTTTGTGTGTTTTACAGGCAGTGAGGCTGGCAGTGGTGTGTAAGGATGGGCAGTTGCACCTCTTTGAGCACTTTTTAAATGGGTAGGTTTCTAAAACACTAGTTTTATACAAGACAATGTACGGCAGTGCAGGGTAATGGGATGAAATATTTCGGCAATAAGCATTCATCTTCTGCTCAAGAGAGGCTGTGTTGCACTTTTCATTGTTTATAACATTGTTTATTACATCCAAGTGGCTTCCTACAATCTTTGATCTTATACAAATGCAAAGTGGACAGGTTAAAAAAAAATCCTGACTGCATTTATCAAACCATAGACTGCAGTAGAGCCATGGGTAGGCAGGAAAGTATGGACTGACTGCAGCGTAATAAGACCAACATTTGCATGTGCATTAACACTAGCACTGAGATTAAAAAGCTAGTAAAAGTGAGACAGCCAAAAATAAAATGATCCAAAATGATGCAGAGAAAGCAAGAGAGAACAGGGTGAAACGGAAGGGCAGCATGAAAAATTAATAAATAAATGTGTGTTTTGACACGAGCAGGTAGCAGAGTGTCCTTGGCTGAAAGCAATAAAGAGAAGAATGAGTTGCACTGCACAAATAGTGCAAACTGGAGAGCTGCCAAGCAAAATTTAAGCATAAAAAACATTAAATTCTACTCTTTAGAAAGATGTGTTTTAAATGTTTCCGATCAGAAATTCTTAAACGATACAATACATACATTTGTTCAGTTTTTCCTTCTGGCCATCACAGGAGAGCTCACATTGTCTCGGCCCCCTTTCTGCTAATAGTCATCAAAAAAGCAGTTAGTCACTCCGTGGTGGATGAACTTGACTTTTACTTTCAAGGATCTATCAAGGATCCACCAGCCCACAAGGTGTCAGTTTTACAAGAGCTTTTATTGTTCACTAAAACGAGCACAACAATGAATGGATTTACTGTAATCTCAACATTAAGTGTCCAAGTAACCCTCCAAAAGCCGGTTGCTTTCTTGCAGCTTGTTTTTGTCCAAGTCATTGGTTGTGATGTTTGAGAGAAGACTGGCTCACAGAGGACTTTGTGTAACTTCTGTTGCTAATTGTTCAGTTACACCCGTCAGCGTCAATCTCCACCCTGCAGTTTTTCAAGGTCCCTCAAAAGGACCACATCTAAAAGAGATCCTACAGCAAGCAAGCCAGACTGCCTAAATGGCCCTTTCAATAGAAAACAGACTGCTGTTCCACTTTATCTAGACTTTGTGGCACCAGTGCCATCCTTTTGAAAAATTAGTCTAGAACCCTGAAAATTGGTGCATTTGTAGCTGAGGAGCCCCTTTTCCATTAGTACCTACTTGCCAAGGTTTTCAGGGTTTTCCATTAGGTCATAATACCTGTACCAGGTACTAAAATAGTACCTGCTCGGCCAGGGTTCCAAGTGACCTGAGCAGGTACTAAAATGTGACGTCGTCAGACAGCACGCCACCGATTGGTTG
The DNA here is from genome assembly GCF_057382275.1 of Copadichromis virginalis. Classification (NCBI taxonomy): domain Eukaryota; kingdom Metazoa; phylum Chordata; class Actinopteri; order Cichliformes; family Cichlidae; genus Copadichromis; species Copadichromis virginalis. The sequence goes on along the minus strand of NC_140636.1, from coordinate 20,211,020 downwards.
GTCATTGGCACCGCTCAATGAGTCGGGAGACTTCACAAAAAAATCTAATCGCAGTACTACAAAATTTAAAATGTATGTCACATGGATTTCAGGTTGTATATATTAAATACCACCAAGTACATGTTCAGCAATTTTGTATGCTGTCTAGGGCTGAACGATTATGGAAAATAATCTAATTGCGATTTTTTTGCCCCAATATTGCGATTGCGATGCGATATGCGATTATTTTTTAAGGTCTTTGTCTTCTGTATTATTAAACAAAGACAAGCAATACATCATATAGTATGGCCAATACTATATTACATTAATTTTAAACTGTTCTTTCCTGGAAGACAGACCTCTGTTATGATGACATGAGGTGATGCATGAATTGATGACTGACATTTTTATTTAACTTCTTCAATCACAACAGTATATTTGAACATACACAATAGTTTATTTTTAGCTTACAAACATCTGAGCATAAAGTGCTGACAAGGAACCCTGGTGTAAACATTAAAATGAAAGTCGGTACAATGTGCAGATTGCAGAAATATACATAAACAAAATCAGTGGCTTTACCACACTCAGTTTTTCGACATCTGTGAACTACTAGACAGTCATTCAATTAAAAAATAATATTAAATAAATAAAACTAATAAATAAAAAATACACACATCTTACTGATCTCTGCAGTCAGTAACATTACACATAAAGTGCAAACATAATAGCAATTGTATAAACACACACACAAACACGCCTTTAAAGTTTAAAGGCGTGAAATTGGACGGTCTAGTTCTGATTAGCGTCACCGCTGTCTCGGTGGAGTTTAATAAACTCGGCCGTCTGCTTCTTGCTATCTAAAATATAACCAGACACTGGCGTAAATTCTCGACTGTCTCATACTTCTGTTTAATAAGTTTTCTGTTTGACGTTTAGTCAGCTGTGTGAAAACCAAGGAGGAACCCACCCGGGGGATTAATAAAGTTTTATTTTATCTAATCTAATAACTTTAATCTCAGCCAAACCGATTTACTCACGAACAAACAAAACACTGAAAAAAGCCCAACAATAACATTTTTAGGTTGTCTAAGTGACTTATATATTACGTTTAACCCGAGCAGCGAAACTCCGCGGTGATCTGAAAATGATGTGCCGGGAGTTGTGCCGTTCTCGGCCGCATCAGTAACCCTCGAGCTCCCGGCTAGCTGTCGAGCTGGTGGGTAGCAGACGCCTCTGAAAACGTCGAAGCACTTTTGCAAATATGGGATATCTTGATAAACCGAGCAGATATTTGATGTTTACACAACTACTTTCTCGCCTGAAAATATGTTAAAAGTTTATTTTGTGACCCAGAAAGATTAGTATGAGTAATTTTAAAACTTAGTAGCGGCCGCCATTGCTGGAAACTGGAGTTTGGCTGGGCCGCGCTATGAATTCTGGGATATGGTAGTAATTTGGACAGCCTTCGGCGCGTCGCTGTGACGTAATCTGTCTACAAATGCGGCCTCAGGAGGATGCAGCCCATGAATTTGGACATGTCCAGAGTATAATCGCAGCCTTTGCGGTTAGAAAATTGCACTTGATCATGTCGCGATATTATCGCAAATGCGATATATCGTTCAGCCCTAATGCTGTCTATGCTAATGGTTGGTTTGTCCCCTCAGCCCCTGTAAGAAGCCCTTGTCACCATCATGTACGGTGCAGATGTCAGACACAAAGGAGTCCCCGATCCCAATCCCACTGCTAGCAGCGGTGCTTGGAGCGGATACTCGAACTGTGATGCTGGCGTACGGCAACCACCTACAGCCAGTAATGGAGAAAGTGGTGAGTCTTCTGAAGGAAACCGAAATACACAATGTTATATAATAAGTAACCTGGACAGTCATGTGTTTTCTTTTTGTGTGTGTTTTTTGTTTGTTTGTTTTAATAGCCAATAGGACAGTTCTTTCCTCTTATACAGGAAAAATTTCAACTAATTTACAGTCTTTATTTAATCTGGGAAATTTAATGAAGTAAGTAGATGTCCTGGTATATCATCTTGTACAGTATAATTAATAAAAGATACTTTTTTTTTTTTTTTAAATCTACACTGGGTGCCCTTCCTGGCACAGCCCCAAAGAGATTTGTGTCTCCTCTAAGGATCAAGTTGGGGATCTCTCGTTTATTAGGCAAACACGTAAACCACTATACAGAAACTCACATTAACACCACAGTCATGCGTGGCTATCAGTAACCTGATACGAGCTGCATGTTTTAATGAGCACCTTGATCACTTGAACAAGAGTCATGGTAGCATTCTTATTGGACCCCATTAAACTATATTAAAATATTACTTTAAAGACTACATCAGTATGAATACATGTACTAGAATTAACAGATACACACATGTCAGTACCTGCCTAGTGTCTCTACAACAAAGTTTCTTTAACACTAAAAACGGTGCTTGTTTTGAATAGGGCCATTAAGACCAATAACCTCTACAAATACCATTATATGTTGACAGCTCTGTTTCTAATTTGCACTGTGATGCATTTCATTAATTCCAAGTTTGGTCCTTCACTTTCATAAAGTGTATGTGAGGGACATGGGTAGGTCAAGCTTGGTGTCTATACCTTCTAAAGCCGTAGTCTCAAGATTGGCCAAATTCTCATTGGTCAGACAATCACTAGGATTAGTTTCAGAAGAAGAAAACCATGGCATCATTAGCCTTACAGGGTTGGTCAATAATTCTTTGGCAGCGCAAGAACGGAGCACCTGTGGAAACAGATTTGGGCTTTGTCCATCAACAGGAGACTGCTAGGGCTGATTTGGTTCATTTGAACATTTACTACACATTTGTCCAACGACGAGGAGGTTAAATGTCTCACAGAGTAGTGTAGTGAAAGATAAACTTATGCTGAATAGCCCTAAGACTAAATATGTCATTGTGCCCTTAAGATCTGCAAAGGCCACAAAATCCACACTTTACATAACACGATTTTCACCTCTTCATCATTTATCAAATATTTGTGTGTTTACATCCAACTGTTCTCTCTGAGGAAGCTGCATCAGGCTGTGCACTCACCGGGTGAATTTCTTTAGGAGCACAGTAGAGAGCTTTTTGTCGTGATTTTATAGTTGCTTTTCTTATTACCATTTTTAGTTTCTTTTAGAACTACTTTTATCCTTTGCTGTTGGTTGATTCTCTCCAAACAGAATTTCATTGCGTCTTTCTACAAATAGAGAATGTTAATTCTTAAGTAGTGAGCTCAAATTACAAACGCTGTCATCTTCAAAGAGAACATCTGTGTGGCTGCGTTCTCTTAAAAAGGCTGGCCAAACAGCTGGAGTAAACTTTGCAAAAAGGCAGCAAGGCACATCTCGTCCGGCTCTAGGGTCCAATGAAAGTATTAGTTATGGCAACATTAAGCTGGATGATCAGTGTTCTCTCATTTAAAATAAAAAAATGATTTATTGATTAGAATTGTTTATTTTTGTTCATGACATGAAGTCCATAAGTTATTCATTAATATTTCATGTGCTGCTATCACCATTTGATGTAATTATAGGCGGGTGCACACATGTCTCTGGTTATCATTTCATTCTAAAATGTGATGTTCAAATGATTTAATACAATCCAAGTAATTGCCTTTTATCTTTGTTTATAAGTCCTTTAGGCTGATAAGGCTGCCGGTAGCATGTACCTCATACACTGGCACATTTTGTTAATTAAGAGATAACATATAAATGACAGACCACTGATTTAACAGATTACTGCATATCTCACGTCTGAAAAAAGGACTTGGAGGTGATGAGCGCCTGACAGTGTACAGCTGATAAATAATAATGTTGTTTTTGTCCGTAATATTCATCAGGTTTGCTCACACTTACCTGTCAACCTTCTTTCCTCTCATCTGTGCAGGAGATCAACACAGCAGAGAGACATGTGTGTTTGACCCGGGATGTTCAGACCACTTTGTCCCTTTCCATGGAAACCACAGTCTCCAAGGTAACAATCAAGTCTTCATTTTCTTCACTATGTCAAGAAGACTGGTCTGGACAGGTTATTTGCCAGTCCATGTGCACTCTAGATAAACTCCCAACAGTTCGAGCCACAGAAGTGGAGGGTGAAAAAAAAAATTATGAAATTGCTTCTTCCAGGTGAAAACTCCAATTGTGAATGCCAAGAGCAAAGTGCTGGTCCCAGGACTTCCTGGTCACAAAGCCCCACTTAAAGGAACCTCACAGGGATCAGAGAAGAGGAAAAAAGACACAGACACCAAAGAGGTAGGTTCAGCCTCCGGATGAGTGCATCTGTCAGTCTCTCTGATTCTGACAGCTTTTTGGCTTCGGCCCCAAAACGACTAAATGAGCATTAATGTCTCCACCACATTGTTGGCTCAGTGATTAGTCACACACCAATCAGTCAAGAGAGGCTGTTAATATGGGCTCAAATTGTGGTCATAAATATTTTGTACTTGTAAATCAGTTTTGTACTTGTGAATCAGGATTTGTATGTGTAAAAAGAATTTGTGTGCATAAAAAAGATTTGTGTGTGGACTTAGCCAAAACATACGTGTGAAACTCTGCTCTCAAGTTTCAAGTTACAAGTACAAATTTTGACATTGGTCAATGTCATGTCAATCACAAATTTAACTGTCCAATCAGAGAACAGATGGGTTTGGCTGTCGATGGGGCGCTTTTTTGAACTGCAGGTCCTTGAAGGGTAATACAGTTTGAAGCTGGATGATCTCTGTATAAATATCCGATAGCAGCTAGGTCCCCTAACTTTCAGTAGCTGTTGAAAGGATAAAGTTGTGGTATATCAGTGGTTAGAAATACCATTATTACTTTAGGATTAGTTTAACACAAAGTCAGGGCTGACCCGCGACCATTGCTGTGAGTCACAGTGCGCAGCATAAAGGTACTTTCACATCGGACGCAGCATGTGCTGCTAATGCTAACTGCTAACTAAAAGCCAAGGATCCAGAATTTGTTGCGCTGGCTGCTGGGCTCTGTGGGTTTTTGCGGCAGCGCTACCTGTACTACATGCACCTGCTCCTTGTCGTTTCTATCTCTGACTTTATGTCCTCTACAAGAGTTTGTGGGAGTGGTTTTTTTTTTTGTTTTTTTTTTTACCTTCAAATGTTCAATAAAAATAAAAACTCGGACCACCACAGACTGTTTTCCTTCGTGGTGATGAAGGAAAACGCTGGGCTGGGATGTAAAAGGGCATTTATTCCCTCAGGACCTGAAGCTCCATAAAGCACCCCTCCAATAGCCAAACCCATCTGTTCTCTGATTGGATTGTTAAATTTGTGATTGACATGACATTGGCCAATCAGAAGAAAGGAAGAAAAATAGTGTCAAAATTTGTACTTGAAACAACGTTTCACACGTATTTTTTGGCTAAGTCCACACACAAATCTTTTTTTTTACGCACACACAAATTCTTTTTACACATACAAATCCTGATTCACAAGTACAAAATATTTATGACCACAATTTGAGCCCATATGTTAACAGGTGATTTATTATGAGAAGGACATTGTTACAGTGAAAGTGCATACATCCTCATCCAACCCACTCAAAAGCCTGTTTGCATCTGATCATTTATCATTCTGCAGTAGAGGGTTTCTTTGTTTTTTCTTAAAGTTTTGCTTCCTCATTCGACATTGTTCATTCATTTGAAAGGTTCAGAAACTCTCTCAAAGATTAATCACACTAAAATTTATGCATATGTGGTATTTTAAGTGTTATAGATGTTTCTGTTTTTGATGTAGTTTTGGTACTAAACTCTGTTTTGAAGTTTGCAACCCCCCTGGCTAAAAGATAACTCTGCTTCTCTGCAGATGTCAATAGCAGAGCGACTTGGTGAAATTGATCTGTCTACAGTCTCTGAGAAAGGAGCATCTAAAGGGACGGCTTCGTTAACGACAGACAATTTTGCAGTTCTGCTGGTGCAGGGCCTGGAGAGCAATGATGCTAGCATCCTGAACGTAAGTTCTCCTTACAGAGTCTGATGAAAGGCTTAAAACTTTGAGGTTGAAAACAATCTCAGTTGATTCCGGTGATAAAATTCAATATCAATCCCCAAAACATCTTTCAAAAAAATCTTTGAAACCATCTGTGAAAGTGTTGACTTTGATCAACTTCCCACAGTAATGCGAGGTGAAAATAAATGGAGCCAATTCTTCTGGCACGTCTTGGGTTTTACATTAACTTGTTCTGTGCAAACTTCTTTTCCCCCCTTTGCTCCTAAAGAAAGTTTTCCAGACTCGCAAAGAGATGGTAATAAAGAAGACGGTGGCTCGGTTACCCCTCTCTGCAGTTCTACCATTAGTGGAAGAAGTAAGTGTCCCCTTTATGGTCAAAAAGCAACATTTTGTGTTCCTGTGAAGGGATGGGATGGTCAGGATTTTTCAGCTTTCATCAACTTTTTAACATTTATATCAGCACCTGGTAGTACATATTAGGCTCCACAATCAAAATACAAAAACTAGACAAATGTTGCACAACCTGTGTGGCATATTAGAAGTTTTTGGCTCTCAGTTTTTTTTTTTTTTTTAATCTTTGTGCCGTAGCATCTAAGAGCTAAGAGTCTTGAACTTCCCATTCCTACTACAAAGCTACATTAACCTGCATCTATGTTTTGTCCTGTTGTCAGGATTTGTAAGTAAACTCATGTTAACTGGAGTTTTTAATAAACCCCGTATCTCCTCTGCAGCTCACGAAGAGGCTCCAAGGGCACCCGTTTACGTAAGTGAAAGCTTGACGGATCAGCTCGGCATTTAATTAGCTTGAGTTCAGTGTTTGTCCACATCAGACATTAGTCACTGATGCAGTTATTTGTACCGCTGCTTTTTATTCTGCGTGCCTATGGCATATGGCATCATAGTGAGTGCTGCAAGAATGAGGCCAAAACTAAGAAGTGAGCTAACATCTTGGAACTGTGTTGGTCTCATTAAACATTTCATTAGATGATCAACACAAGCTTAAGACATTTTTGCTTTTGTGCTACAATACACAGAATGCACAAGTAATTCCTCCCATGTGAATTTTAAAGTTAAGGTGTAATACATTAAAGGTGTTTGCTATCAAACATCTAAATGAAACTATGGAAAACTGTTGGGAGAGTTATATGGAGGTTGAAGTATTTTGATTATAGCATAACATTGGCATTTTACATTTATGCTTCAAAAATGTTTGTAGATTATCCTGCTGAACAAAATATTCAAGTGAAACCTTAGTATCCCACAGAGCTTGTGGAAGAATTGCTAACTAACTGAAAGGTGAACAAAAATCACTGTCCCTGCCTCACTCCGAGTATGAAGCTGGCCTGCTCCCTTTGCTTGACAGCATATACATTTGTTCTTTCTTACAGGGCAGCCTTAATGGTACGGTGGCTCAAGGCTGTACTTATGCACCACACATCATACCTAGCATCGGTGAGTTCACTCTGCCTGCACTCGCTTTAATTCCTGCACTGTCATTTGTGTAGTGACACACGCCAACAGTGCTTATTGATGCATAAGGCCAGAAAGCAGCCATTCATATTTAATGAATGCATATTGGGATGTAGATTCGTGTTGTCTGACCATCAGTGTGGCTCTGACTAAAAATATCCTCACAAGCAGGAGGTGCTTTGATTGACATTCAGCTTTCCAACCTGCTGTTCATACCACTCTAAACAAGAGGAAAACTAGCTTTTTGTTGACCCTTCTGCTTCCACAAAACAGCTGGAATGTCATTATAATTTTAAATGTAAGCTGAAGCCTGGCTTGCTTCATGTAAATATCACCTGAAAGGAATGGTTAGCAGAGGAGACAAAGCTTTGGCAGAAGCCACTTTGGGTGCTTTCTTGTTGTCTGCTGAAATGTTTTTACCTTCAGCTGATCTATCTGTGTATCCAACAGCTGCCAGACCTTGTTACCCAGCTGGGAGTCCTTTATCACATGATTGAGAGCAGAGTGAAGATGTTCCACAAGCTAACAAAGCTGGATGGGAAGCTTTATCTCCTAATGACACAGGTAAGTGCCAACATATGCAGTGTTGTGCACAGTATCATTAGCTTTAAGTATTTTCAAATGACTGGATTTTGAGTGTTCGAGGGGTGAGTCGTGTGTCAGGGACGACTTGGATGGCTTCCCTCACGAAGCTGCTGTGTTTAGCGGCACCCTTAAAATGCAGAATGTCCTCCCCGCTCACTCTTGTTTGACGTTTAACTGTGAAATACATCAAATCCAGGATCCGGTGTGAGATAGAGGCATGGTTTGTATTTGAGGACAAGTAAAGGATGAATATAGTGAATTGTGTCAAAACAATAAAAGCCTAATGCTTTTCTGTTTAGATTTATTTAGAGAGGAAAGTTTGAATGGAGTGTTTTTTTTTTTTTCCCCCTTTCCTGCAGTTATGCTCCTGTAGGCAATGTCAGTTTTACATTATGTTCTTCCAGTAATGTGTACATAATGAAGATCCATTTTACTAGTAAATATTACAGCTTACTCCTTGAGGGAAAGACTTCTTTAAATAGGCTGTGTATAAATAACAAATGTGCCGATGTATGCAGAATGATTGTGTTATGTTTCAACCTATTATTGAGTAGCTGCACAACATTTGTGTGTAGATTTGTAAAGAAGCTTTAAACATTGGAAACATGTAACTGTAGTAACAAAAATGACATGATAAAATGGAGACTAGGCTGTCCAAAACAAAGGGTCTTTCCTTATACATACATTAGAAATGCGACGCATCATTCAAATCAGTGTTTGAGGACGACAGTCTGACTTCACAGGAGCTTTCTTTATCACACAAAGAACGCATGTCATTGTCTTCTCCCCACTTCTGCTCGTACACACCTGGGAGCTGTGAGGCTGTGAAGACGCAGGCAGAAAAGTTTGAATGTTGTTTCTAAACATTTGGTGACTGCTTTGAGAGCTCCAGGTGATCGGTTTTGTAAAACTGAACTCGGCTTTGTATTGTTCAGCGTTTGATCGTGAAAGATGCTCTATTTATCCCTCAGGAGAAATTATTTTGCCACAGCAGCCTTAAATGCAAACCAAAAATCCCGGAACTTAAATTACCCAAACAAGATAAGAAAGCAGACAGATTAGACTGTGTAACTACACTGTAACAAACAGATGTCACACTATGCATGTACAATTTTATGTAGATATGAAAAAATTGCATCCTTTAAGGCTATTTTTCACAGTCTAGTAAATAATCAGCCAACTGTAAGGTAGTATAAGAATAGGTTGCATATAGTTGAGATAAATATATCCATAGCAGTGTGACATTTCTCTCAGACACAGCCAATCAAGCAGTCTGATCTTGGATACACCAGAACAGTTTATGCTATTTGTATCCATAATAGCTCCTGAAAGTATATAATGAGCACTCTGGCAGTGTACACTTTCAGTAATAAGATGACGTTTGCTCATTATGGCAGTTTCTTTATGAGCTGAAATGGAAGGGTATAAATCCCAATGTGGCAAAAACATGTGCACACACTGATTTGAGTTTAGTTTGTAGGTTTCTGGTGCTGGGTGTGTTTGGTTCTTTTAGTTTTGTTTCTTTAGTAAAACCAATAAACCCCCCCCCCCCTCCCCCTTTTTTTTTTGTCTAGTTGTAATTACAAACTGCACACATAGTAATGCTGTATAAGTATGTGATATTGAAAACTGTTTAAGTGAAAAAACATTTTTCTTGCAGATAGAACAAGAAAACATGTTTCAACCATGTATTTTTAGTCATGTTTTTAATGTTGAGTTGAAAAAAAAAGTCTTGTGCTGTATCTAAAACTGTTTTCCCTTTCACCACCAGATGGCGACAAGTGACAGCAGCAACGTGGTTTCAGATGTTGACCACACAGCTAAGCTGGTCTATGAAGACGGTAAGTGTTTGTTCTTCTGTTTAGTTTCACTAACCTCCCCAATCCCACCTTTCTCCTCTCAAACTTACCTCTCTTGTGGCATCAGTTCCTTCAGATTTCATGCAGATCATTGTTACCTGTGAATAATGCAGTCCATCGAGCAGAGGGTGTGGTAGCTAGCTGTATTAAAATAATCATTGTTTTTTCAGCCTGTACTCTATCTCTTGTACATTTTCAATGGGTGATTGACTGGATTGACTTCTTGAAGGTGATGGAGTGCAACAGGTCACATCGATGCCCTGCTTGAGTCTCCGCACTGCTACACTATTGTCTTCTCATTATTTTGACTGGCATTCATTATCTTGTCATTTCACCTCAACTCATCTGGGACTCTGGCTGAAGACTGCGCTGAATCGGTTAAGATTTATGAAAACAGCGTTGGCCATCATGCAGCCACTCTTGGCAATGCATTGCACGGAAACATGACTCCTGTTGCCTGGCAACCTGACCGGCAGCGTTCAGATCCTCCCCTTTGAGGGAACAACAAGGCCCCGCTCTGTTCGCTCTCATTTCTCATTACCGTACTGTATAAAACGCTTTAGGTGTCGCGGATAAATACAACAAAATAAAACTAGTACTGGTGCATAAAAAAATAAGATTTATTCATAACACACGTGAAAAGACCCAGGAAAACAGAGTTAACGATAAAAAACGATAACAAAGTAACGCTAAAAACCAATAAAAACCCTGAAAACCATACATTTCACACCCGAGCCTCAACTCTCGCGGCCCGGTACCAAACGGCCCAGGGGTTGGAGACCGTTGGCTAAGAGCATCTTACAAGGATGATCGTGCACTTCAATTTGTGTCCACTTTTCTTTACATGGTTTGTAAAATGGAGCTTTCTTTAATGTCAGCTGGCGTCATTACCGAAGAACTGACCAGCTTCTCTCACTACTTGGCCTTTTAGACTGTACATAAAAGATGGATGAAGCTAAGAAAAATGCTGCAGTACTGAATTGCCTTAACCCTTTGTTCTGGGCAGCTGGGGACAATGGCTCTTGAACTTTATCTTACTTAATCTGACCTCAGTGATATCTTTTCTGACCAGTTTATGGTCTGAGTTGTTCATTTCAGTTCATGAAACGGAATGTTTATCTTTTAAAATATGGTAATTGAGTCAAATAGGAGGATAAAGTCGGGTATGCTGCCCATTTGAGAACCCTTTGATGGACGGCTAAACAAAGGTATTTGAAACCATTAATCAAATTCTTCAATAATGCAGACTTTGCTGTGTAACTGTGCAGCATCTCATCTCATCGCATTGTGAATTGCAGGAGAGTGTCAGATGCTGTCTTGCGCTGTTGAACACTTACATACTGTAAAAGCATTTAATGGCTTATTTTATAAAATCCTGAATATAACTTGATGTAACCATGTTGACATTGTGCTGTTGTAATTTTTACTTACCGAGGCTTTAAAAAGCATCGATTTTTGTTTTTTAAAATGAGGCAGCAACCCTCTTTATGATGTCGCCCTCGCAGTGTCCCATATATTCACGGTGATTACTCCTGCCTGGTTTTACTGTTGGACAGCATGTAAGCATATTTACAGTTATGACATATAGCAGCAGAGTGTTTAGCGAGGTCTGTAACCAAGCCTGGCTGGTCAGTGTGCAGGCAGCAGACAGTGGCTGGCTGATATAATGGGACAGATAGAACCATCAAATCATAATGACCTCCAACACTCCTGCATCATAAAGTTCATATTGTTGTCACAACTAAATGGCCCTGCTGTAGTGTTGAAATGCAAATACCTTCCTTCACTCTGTATGAAATGTAAAGAACTGAAGCATGAAACACTTCCTTCCTTCTTTCCTTCCTTTCTTTCTTTATTACCTTTGTGGAAGGTTTGTGTTTGTGTGGAATAAAAACTTGTTTGGCTTTGTCAGCTGAATGATTTGTTTTCCTTTGCCTGCGCTTTTCAGAGTCATCTGATGAAGATGAGGCATCTGGTGATGAAGGTCTTCCCGATGAAGACTCTGATGTAAGTTAGACTAGAAATTTACATTCTTAATGAACTGTTTTTCCAGCTCTTCCTCGTGCTATTTTTGCACATTAAGGCAGTGTAAATTTGATGAGACACAGCAAACAAATATCAGCCAGTGCCATCTATGACTTTGTAGAAGCTTTGCAGATATTAGGCAACACTGGTGCTGGGAAGGAAAACAAGTAGATTAGTACCCCTCATGCTGTCAGGCTGTCCATTTCTGAGTTAAGCTGAAGTCTTATATTTGTGTCCTCAGCACTGGGAGGAGGATGAGGCGATGACAGAAGACAACCAGGAGGAATCGGAAGACGAGGATCCCGGCAGCAGAACAGAATCCAAAGCAAACGGCGAGGAGGATATGGAGCATGAAAACGAGAGTGAAGAAGAATGAGAACACAAACACCAATCAAACATAAAACGGACCTGAAAGAGTTACATATACTTTCATTTTATTTTCATGCATTTGATTTTATTATTGGAATAGAATGCAGTTTTGCAGAATCAAGGGACACATTGAAACGAGGCCAGATGGCCCCCCTGCCTCGCTGCAGCTCGATTCAGCCGTGGGTTTGGAATTGTCGAGCTTGTCTCTAAAAACTGAAAGTTCCTCGACTGATTTCGTCCATCTGCACTCCGACTTTACACCCCGATGTGTTTGCATTGACTGCCAGGCTAATTTGGTTGTGTTTAGTTGACCTACGTTCTTGAACCTGCATTCCAAATTTGATGTCATAATGTTAAAATGGTATAAGTATGCATGTTCAACTTTTCATTTACAGCACTGTGCGATCGGTTTATTTTAACTCAACTCTGTAGGCTATTTGAAACACCTGCAGAAATGCAAACACGGAGCAGGAGTGGAGTTTGGATGTAGCTCCCCCCATCCCGGGGTCTGTGTTTGTGCAGCATACCAGAGGTGGCATTGCCAGGCAGGACCATACATCATGTCCCCCGCAATGTAAATCTGTATGTACAGTGAAGTGTTTGTATGAGCTCTTCCCTCTACAGCCACCCCCAGAAAACCTTGGGATTAAATGAACTCCTGTAAAGTCTCCTAAATGCTGTTTATTTTTTCTTTTTTGTTTTTTTACCGCCTTCAGATTTGTTTCAGATTTGCAGCCTTCTCGTTTTTAAATGTGTTCTTTTTGTGTTTAATATCAGGACATGTCTTTATGTCCACTGCCTACCACCCATAGTGACAGGGGCAACAGAGGACAAGAAATTGTGAACTTTGCTCGAGTGGGTGAATAAATGGGTTTTCAAAGTGGCTTGTGGTTTCCAGGGTCATGGACATATTTTAGAAATGTAGGCAGCTTCAGAGTTGAGATGGGTATCTTTTATAGACACTCATTAAGAAAAGATTGATGTAGCCTCTATTTCTGTAAAATGAAGCAAATATGGAAGTGCCTTAAACTTGCATTTATTTATTTATTTTTTTTCTAATGGCCAGCCTAGGGGGGGGGGCAGCAGCTCCGGTTACAGAAAATTGTCTGATTCTATAAAAGTCTAAGAGAAAACGGTCCTACAGCTCACTTGATTTATGACCCCAAGTAAAAATTTTCTGATGGGTTTACGGTCTCAGTCGCTAGTTTCAAGTCTTATTGAATACAACATAATTTATTTTTGCCTTTTAAGGCATTTGTTTGACATTTATTTGAAAGTGGGAAGAAAGTGAGGGAATGACGAGCAGCAAATGGCCCGGGGCGCACAAACCAGAGCAGCTACAGAAAAGACTTAAACCATCAGTACATGCTTACTCTCCCAGTTTAAAGAAGAATTCACAAGTATGTGTTAGGCCAGGGTTATAGACAGTTTTTTTTTCTTTTTTTTTTTAAGAGGACCAGAAAGTAAATGAAGAGCTACACATTGAATAAATAGAAACATGACACAGACTGCAGAAACAAGACAAAGCAATTCATTTTGATTGCCAAAAAAGTGCTTCAAAAGAAAAAGGAAAAAAAGGCCTGGATCATGAATCACCTGAGATCGGTTTCGCTCAGTGAGAGTAACTATCACACGTGATACCATCACTACAAACCTACATCATTAAAAGCTATGGTACATGATAGATTTTAATTCCCACTGGAAAATTCCTGTGCCCTTATTTTAAAATCTCACCCACAACTAATTACCTAGTAACCCCTCCCCCTTCTCTATTTCACTACTGGTATCCTGATTATGTCACTATCGTAGAAATCCCCAAAGGCTCTTACCCTGCCGTGTAACAGAGTTCAGCTACACCACTGGCCTACAGCTGATGACGGTGTTTCTTCTGTTGTGGAGAGATCTACTGTGAACTGGAGGGTGACTCCAGAACCTGCAGCAGGTGGAGAACTGTTTCATGTGTAGCTCACAGATGCTGCAGAACAAGGTCTGACAATGCAAACCACAATTATAGACAGCGGAGTTCAAGCTTTTCCACGTAATGAGAAACTTACTGGAGAAAGTTGATATGCCTTTATTTATGGTCACAAAGTATAAATGATTTGGAAGTGCTACAGGCTGGTGGATTGTCCAGGGTGTACCCTACCTCCTGCCCCACTACTGCTCTTGTGTGTTTTGTCTGTACTGGCAGGGCTGTGGTGTTTTTTTTTCAAGATCTTCTTGCGGGTAGAAATTTTTGTGGTGCTAAAGGTACATGTGGATGACTGACAATGAATATGACACCTGAAACAAATGCAGAACATCACATTTGCAGAGGCATGATGCAATTTACTATACATCTGAAAATCTAAAGATTTGGGATTTGTTTAAAAAAAAAATGTTAATAGTTGTAGTATGTGTGACGATGCTAATTTTTGTTGAGCTCCCTCCACCCATTACAGAGGAGATAGAATGCATATATACATACACTATGATCATTAAGATCATGATCAGCAAGATGCTGTGGTTACTTTGTGAACAGACACTACTGTGTGTTTAGTGTTCTTAGCACCTCAGTCACATCTAACTGACCTATGAGGTCTGCTTTCAAAGCAACAGGATGGCTATAATACTGAGCTTGAGGCCACAAAACAAGACTTCACAAACAAATGACATCACACTGGCTACATCCTCTTTATGTCCAGTCCTTAGCTCGGTGGTTCGCAGTTGGAGTATGTGATGTTGAGAAACATCCTATCCTGTCTAAAATTTCAAAATTGATGTATTTATACTTTTATAAATATTTAAAAAATTTCATGATCTGGTATATTTTTTGGCTAATCCATTGAAGTGAATATCTGAAGGAGATCTTTACTTCTCTCAAGAAAGAATGACAGTTGACAGTTGCCCCGAGGTAGTTCCACCGCCCTGTTCACAGTGGCCTAATATAACCTGAGGTGTTATAAAGATAGAGATGTTTTAGTGGGTCACATGTTTACACTTACAGTGTACTGTTCATATCACCATGGCCCCTTGCAGTATGAATGGAATAAGGAATATCAGGGCTATAAAGATATCCTGGTTCTCCTCTATTTGGACAGGTAAAACCAAACTACTACAGCATGACTAACCTTATGAGAATGGATAACTTTCACCTCTGGAAACTTCTAACTACTGTGAGTGCTCAACTTCCAATTTTTCTTCTCGTCAGTCTGTATGACGTCATAGGGATCTCACCATATTAAGGATATCATTAATATGGTGCTTTTAGCCACAAAGCACTTCTGTTTGTGAGGGGAGCTGGAAAAAGGTTGGCTTAAACAAAGTGTCTTATTACTTTAAAACACTGGAAATAATGTATAGTGTACTCAAAATAGGTTTGACTTAAACTCAAGAGTAAATCTGCATTTTTTAAAAACAGAATCTCATTTACTCATTTCAGATTACTAATTTGTCATTACTATTATTATTATTTACTCCACCTGTTAGTGTTCCTCCTGATTACTTCTGGTAAAAGTGAGACAGCTGAGAAGCACGTCTGTTATTTGTTTGGCTATATTGGTTTACAGTAACAACCAGAAAGAGGTCTCTGTGGTCTTCTCTTGTGGCCCTAAGGTACAATAAAGAGAGTGAGCCATCTGATTGTGCCAGACTTTAACCGCTTCTTCCTTTGGCCTACTCATGCTCTACCTTTCCAGCAAGTTTCATTAAATTAGGCCTGGAGGAACAACAGTTGTCCAAAGAAGTTTCAGGGAAAGCAAGAAGGAAGTGGTTTAATCTCATAAAAACCTTCCGATTTATTGTCGTGGTTGTATTATAACATCAAATAAATCAACGGTGAAATAAAAAGTGGTATCTTAAATATTTATAAGCCGACAGATCACATGGTTTGGATACGTGTACCTGTTTTGCATTTTTGTTGGCCTTCATTTTGCTCTTATTTCTTTTTTATTCCTAAGTTTTATCTCTCTGTTTCTTCTAAATGTACCTCCCTTTTAGAGACTGTGTACAATATCAGAGTTTAATTTGGAAAATGGAGTGAATTTATGATGTCTGAAGTGGAGGACGCTCTCTATTGCCGCAGTCACTTTGTGATTTAAGCCGACAAGACAGGTGGGATGCTCTGAAAGTCCCCCAAAGTGCCTCTTTTGTCTTGGTCATATTGTACACCACGGGAGGACTATCCATCATAAATTCACCTGGTGTTTTTAGTTCTTCTGTGAACAGGCTTTGAGCTGCATACTGTACTGTATATAGCCTGTATAAGCACAAAACCGAATATGAGAAAGTGCAGCCATGTCTTTTGTTGGATACAGGTCAGGTCTTATCCTTTCAGTGAAGGAGCCTTTGATTAGGCAGAGAGAATCTTGCTGTTGTAAAGACTCCTCTCAATAAAAAAAAGAAAAAGGCACCATTAGATTGTTTATACTAGCAGCTCATTAACAATCCATAATCCACCATTATGCTTAATTTTTAAGCAGCTTCTAGTGGTTGTGGGAAACAGCATCAAGTCTTTCAGAATAAAAGGTCAAACTTTCATAAAATGTCTTTTGTTTTTAAAACTCTGCTCAGACTTCTGTTGCTTTTATTTGTACTGGTAACATTTAAGAATGATACTGGTAGATGGGATTCTAAATATCACACTATAATTTACATCCAAATATTATGTCACATTTGACCTGATCTCACTTTGACATTTAAAATATGCCTTTTGTTAAAGTTGATCCCAAAATGTGTTATTTTATTGCACTACAGACCTCGTAAAGTACGTCTGAAAGGAACAAAGAAAACAAAATGTATATTTAGAAAATATCATATTTTTCCCTTAAAAGTAAAGACTGAGTGAGAGTCAGCTGCCATGGTGGTGGTTTGTGCTTGTTAGTCTGGAATTATTACATTTGGATTTATCACATTATTAAATGTATCTTAAAACTCAATGGACCATCTACCAGAGTCCTCTAAAAAATAAAAATTCACCTTCTCCTTCACATTTATTTATTTGGGCTCTTTCATTTATTGAGATGTGTGTTTTCTGTTGCCGCAAATGACCTTTCCAGCTAAGGAAAGGTGGAATAACATGTTTACTACAGGTAGACACTTTTATTTATACTCACCAGTGACTTCATTAGTACAAGTACAAGGTTGGGTCTGCTTTTGCCATCTGAACTGCTCTAATTCTTTTTGACACAAATTCAAGGTGCTGGAAACAACAGATGTTTGTATGTACTGACATGATAGCATCCTGCAGTTGCTCCTTATTTTTTGGCTGCACATCCATGATGGGAATTTCTAGTCCCCTCAAACTGAATTGAGATCTGAGGACAGTGGAGGCTATTTGATAACAGTTTATTCATTTTTGTGTTCAAGAAACCAGTTTTAGATCATCTGAGTTTTGTGTCATGGTGTGTTATCCTGCTCGAAATAGCCATTAAAAGATGGGTACATTCTGGTCATAAAGGGTTGGATATGGTCAGCAACTGGTTGCTATACTGGTGACCAACTTGTGACTGGTCAGCCTGCTTAAGTAGGCTGTAGAATTAAAACAATGCTCAGTTTATATTAATGGACCCAAAGTATGCCGAGAAAATATTCCCCAAACCATCACACTATGTTGAGTGTTGTTTACACGAAATTCTGAGCCTGGCATCCAAATGTCACAATGAAATCGAGACTCACCAAAACCAGGCGATTTTCTTCCTTTCTTCTGTTGTCCAGTTTTTGTCAGCCTGTGTGAAATGCAACATTGTGTCAGTCTACTGTTGTTAAAAGAATTTGCTGGCTTTTTTTTTAAATCATTGTTATGCTGATGATATTCAGCTTTATATCACTATCTTTAAATCTCAGTGTGTTTCTAAAGTTTTATCTGTACAGAATTGTTTTAACTGCATAAAATCGCGAATGTCAGATAATTTTTATTCTCAGCAGAATGAGAATAAAACACAGATCTTTAGTTGCATTTCCCAAAAACCTGATGCTGTTCATCAGAACATAGTGTTTCTCCGACTGAAAACGCCACATTCAGATGAACAGATGAACCTGGATGATTGAGCATGAAAGCATCAAGACTTAGTTGTGTTTCTTTCTCATTCATCTCAGTTTGTATTTCAGCAGTAAGTAGTTGCAACATCATCAGATAATTGTGTTAATGAGTGACTAAATGCATGTACCTAATGAAGTGTCTGGCGAGTGTATACAGTAGTTATAATAGTATAATAATAACATTATATTCATCATTCTACACTTAGGCTCATCATGCGTAATTGGGCAAATTTCCAGTTTGAAAATGAATTTTGAAAAGAAAAAACCAAATAAATTAGAAAACAAAAACAAATCAACACAAGAAGTGTACAGTAATACAAAAATATTGACAGCAAAAATATTAACCTATAAAATATGTGTGTATTTAAAACTGAAAACATTGTCAGCCATTATTAGAGAGAACTGTTTTAGAACTCATTAAAGCAAAATCCATCTTGGTGGAAGTCACCATGGGTTCATGTGATTCTTTTTTTTCCCAGATTTACTGGTTAGTAGCCACACTGCTTTATCCACAGGGTCTCTAAGATGTGGGAGAGCTGTTCAGTCTGTTCATTAAAAGCTCCCAAGAGAGACGTCTTCCTGTCGTGGTATTGACACCACTTCAGGCCTATAAGAGTGTAGATAATTCAGAGAGGAGATGTTAGCTCATTAACAGAGCTTGTGGTTGAACTGTAGATGGTTGCAGCTGGGGAAAGAGAAAACCCCGTCCTCCTCTCAGTGATCGTTGATTGCTGGTTACCCGGAGTCATCAGTACTAGTGGTTAACCATTCATGAAATGTTATATAAAATGTCATTGTTCCACTAATGCTTTAATTGTGTGAATGAACACTAGGCTTTCTGCACACTGAATAATGTATTTATGAGTGTGCATTAATAATGAATAACATGCATAATTCATAGCTACAATAGTTCAAACTTTTTAACAGCACAGCAACATTTTAAGCAATGAAAACCAGGCAGCCAGTGTTTTGTCATCTCATTATCTCCCACTGTTACAGACTTTGGTAAAGGTGTACCGACAAACCTGCTTTTACAGGCACCGTGGGCGCTGACCTGGAGTCAGGGCTCTTGACATGATGCAAATGGTATGCAGGAATCAAAGAGCAAAAGTACCAGTCCACCCACTGTGTTGCATCTGCTCCACCAAGGTAAGAGAAGAGAGGTTGGTCAACCACTTGAACTGACCTGTATGTTATGTAGAAATATGTGGAGAAGGTTTTGAATAGAACTCGGTGGGAAAACATAGATTTGGTCTGTTAAAGAAATTCATATCATGAAAATAATGAAATTGTTTGTGTTAGGTATGAGGTGTCTGCTGAGAATTGGGATTGACCGGATTTGAGGAATTTTAAAACTTTAAAAGAAAATGGATCAATTAAATTTTAGCCTGTGACCCCACTTCTAACTACTTTTGACTCCGCCTGCTCTGGCTGAAGAACTATTACATCATTAAAATGTTGCCAACAGGTTTTTGTTAGCTCCCTTATTTGTTGAGGGAGTTTCGCTTCAGTGAGAAAATATGTGTTCTGTTTTCTTTTTAATTGAGAAATCTCAGGCCTCCCAAGACACCTTTGGTTTAATGGTATTTAATAGGAATAGAACATTTGGCTTTCCTGAATGTGAAAAAATATAAACTTAGGCTTGTATTGCAGCTCCATTACTGCCCGAGTTTTTTCCTGGCTCAGATGGAATGTTTCGGGGGTGACTCACTGAAGTGAGCAGGATTAGTCTGCATACAGTAAAAGCTACATGATTTAAGCCTCCATCATTTAATAGAGGTTTATGTATTGTTCCTGTTATTTCTGACTAATGTCTACACTTACTTCTATTAGGTACGCTTATTAGATAAATAACTGCTTGTTAATGCAAATAATTAATCAGCAAACCCTGATTGCAACAGTAACTCAAATAATAAAAAAAATGATACTTGTTACAATCAAGATATATAAAATAGGATCTCTGAAAGTGTGACAAAGACCTTGAAGCAGAAGACCACACCCGGTGCCTATCTGGAAACTAAACTTGCAGTTCTCATACGCTAATGCTTGAAGTGTGTCAGATTCATGCAACTTCTTATTTTGCATCTAGCAGATCAGGCTGTATATCTCGCTCTGCATGTCTAAACTCCCTCCGGTGACCGCAACAACTTTCGACTGACTCGAAGGCTGTTTATGAATGTAGTGATTTGTTCAATTTCTGTTTGGCAGAGTGGTGCTTTCTGGTAGCCTTGAGTGGTCTTTCTTCCATCTATACAAAAACTGCAGCCCACATATCTTTGCAGTAGGTTCCTGTATTACTAACCCCTGGTCTGTATGTGAATGCATGGTCTACTTCACTTCATGTACTTTTTGCCACAGCAGATACAATTTCTAAAATATAACTGTAATGAGAGAGAGCCAAGTGCAACCACTAAAAAAATCATAAAAGTACATTTGTGCACTTAGCATGTATACATTATGCTTATTCTGATTAGCTCTACCTGATGTTTTCTATTTTTGGTCTATCAGTCTTAACACATCTGTTGAAGTAACACAGGTAAAATAGGTATTCAGTAACACAATAAAAAAGAAATACATCATGCCACTAGAGAACGTTCCCATTCAATAATAAAGCCCAGAAAAGCATCAATCCATACAGCAATATCCAAACTGTACCTACTGCTCTTTTTTCCCAGCTTCTGTCCATGCATGGAATGGAAGCATGGAGAAGTTTTAACTTGCTCGCTGGGCTCAAATATTATCTTCATGCTTCCATTTCCTGTGTAAATGTATGTAATAAGGTGATCCACTAGTGTCCGGAGGCGATCATAGCACAACAATACCAAAGCACATCTGTCATGAAATCCATGGATGTGGTCCTGCCAGAGTTCCCCGGTGAATTTCTATAAGCCCCTGCAAGCTTCGTCCCATTTCAGCTGAGCAAACCACAAGAGATGAAGGGGGCAGAGGGCGCTGCTAGATGTGCTCCAACTGCCAATGGGAAATGTCAGTCCCTCTCACAGACAAGGAATAACAAATAGCCTCTTGAGTGTCTTGACAAGCGATGGCGGCTGCAGCAAACTTACCCCACCCCCATCCATAGGGAATTATGCGTGACGTGAGAAAGAGCCTCCTGCTACCTGAGAAATGTCTCATCTAGTGCTTGAAGACATTTTGACAAGAGTATATTACATATTTCATTGCATCTCTCAGGTAATTCAGTCAACATCAAGAGTCATAAACAGGAAAGGTGTTACATTATTTACTTTCAGTCTGACATCTCAACATCCCACTTATTATTTACATCACTCTACGCTGTCAGGGGCAGGAATAATTGTCCTCCTTTAATTCCATATTTTACATTTTAGTCTGAAATCCCTACAAATATGCTGTACTTCTGGGTTTTCACTCAGAACTGTCCAATTTATTAGCTCTTTTTATAGGTGCTAAATGTCACCCGAAGTCATTTCCTGCAACAGTAAACACTTTCTTAGCTTTTAGAAGTGTTTACAGCATCGCACAGCAGGTTTGTGCATGTTAAAGGAAATCTTCAGCGATGGCAGCTTGAGCTGGAGCATTTTGGTGACACAGAAATTACTGTGATTTTACACTTCAAACCACTCTGAAGGCACGATCCTTTTTCAGTATTTGTCACAGTGACATTTTAAAAATCCATTAATTAGTACAGTGCAAGGCCTTAATTTGTACACTGAGATACCATAGTAGAATTTAACACTACTTTTTAAAGTAATCTAACACTGTTGAGGAAGTGCTGTCATGTTAATAAAGCTGTATATCTAAAAATAATACATTTCCCGCTTCACATCGAGACCTTTGCTCTTATTTACTTCAGTTCATATTATGTATCATCTCATATTTAAAGAAAGAAGGTAATCAAACTAAGCATTTTATTAGCTGTGCCTTAAATCATCAACTTTATTTATTAAGATTTAAACTGAAGCTGTCAACTAATGGGAATTCCTTTTCAAGGTCAAAGAAGAAAAGGAACAGCTGATTAACTGAACACTAACGATGGCTGCAGTCTGGTAAGCCTTTTGCAGGTGCTGTGCATACTTAGCATTTTAAATGAATTAATGGAACTCATGCTGGTGATTGGATGAATGTATTGGTGAGGTTATTTTTCATTGTGTGTTGCTTGGTGAGCCTTTTCACTCAGGCAGTTCTGGGCAGTAAAAACTGTTGTTCCCACATGCTTGGGCAACATGGTGGAACAGTGATTACTACTTCAACCAGAAGATTCAGGTTTTATTCTATTGGTTAGAGGAGCATGCAGCGGTACTAACAAAGATTTTTACTTTTATTTTATTTTTTCAGTGGCTGAATCAACTTCAAAAGTCTCGGATTTCCTCCAGTTCTTGTGAATGTGATGGCAATGACAGGATCTGAGCAATCACAAATAATGGTAAGTGTACTGACTTATAATATTAGAAAGTATTAGGATAAATGCATAATACAGGCTAAAAGTAAGACAACTGCTACAGAGAAATCAGCAGCATGAGTGTGTATGGGAAGAAAGCGTGTGCACTTTAAGCGCTTTTGGTCAGTAAAACTGGCCAAGATCTAGAACTGGCAATAAGCTGAGAGTGAAGAAGTGACTTGGATGAGCGAAGAAACATTTCTGCCACTGAAAATACTACGTCCAGATGAACAGGATCAACTTGTTGGAATGGCCAAGAATCAGAGTAATAATAAAGTCTAGTCTATTTGAAGGCACAAAAGAAATGGCAAAATGTAGATTGTGTGAGTTAACAGACTGATCAATATCACAAATCTATTATTAAGACATGGGAGATTCGGATGGATTATAATCGAGTATTTCATTAAGATTTTTCGATCTTTCAGCTGCAGCATCTGTGGTTTTAAACAATCTATAGCAAGTAAAGATGAAATATAAAAACAGAATTCAAATGTAGGCTTGGTCTATATGCAAATTTGATACAATGTCAACAACTCAGGTTGTATCGAATTTGAAAACACATAATTCAAAAACACATAAATATGCCTGACAGCCATCTGGCTGCAGTTTAAAGACTTTTTTGTCTCAGTCTTGGTCTCGCCTCGACTTTGTCTTGGTCTTGACTCAGTCTGTCTTGGTCTTGGTCTCAATACCCTCTGGTCTTGGTATTGTCTTGGTCTTGTAGTTCCTCCTGAACTACAATCTAGAATTAGTCAAACTTCTGGAACATTTCTAAGCAGCCAGCTATAGTCAGCTGAACGGAAGACAATTGTTTATGCATTTGTGTCATCACGCCTAGATTACTGTAATGCTCTATATACCAGTGTAGTTAGATCGTCTCTTATGTTTCCAAGCTATAAAAATATGCTGGTGCAAGACCCATACACATGATACTAAGCACGCTCACATTACTCCTTTTCTTTTAGTAGATTTTGGAATTGGTTTTAAAATTATTGTACTTAAATATAGAGCACTAAATGGAAAAGTTTCAGACTATTTATCTCCTCTGATTTGGTTGTTCCTCATGCAAGAGTGAGAACTGGGGATGCAGAGCCTTTCAGTCAGTGGCACCAACAGTTTCCCACTCCAGCACTCGCTTAGCTGACTCATTTAAAAATCAGTTAAATTGATTGTTAGATTGTTGCTGATGTTAACTGTTTTCAGGTTTATTATATTCTGTATTGTTCTGTATTTTAACTTTTTTTTTGTATTGCTACTAACTGAATTTAAATTCTCTATTAATTGCATTGTAATTATTCCTACATTTTTATCTTTTGATTATACAGCACCTTGTGACTACTGTGTAAAAACACTATCAAAAATAACTTTACTTATTGCTTTCTTACTTAATTGGTGGTATTACTATCAGCCTCAGCTGTTAGTTACATTCCTGTAAAAGACTTGATATGTGTGTGCAGAAATGCATTTACATCACATGAGTAGAAGGAGGATATGCTGCCAGATGTCAGCTAACATAATTTCTGTAATTTTTACTGTAGAAGATTTTAATTATGTGTAATAGTAATTGTTGTTTAGTTGTCATATATTTAAACAGCTCTATTTGGGATGAATAGAAATACTTGTGTTAGCCTTTTCATGGGCTGTCAACTTGTCCAAAGGGCGCTCCACTACTTGCCCAATGTCAGCTGTGTTCCAGTCCCACTGAACCCTGGTTGAATAAGTGATTAAGAAAATGGATGGATGAAGGTTTTATTCTGACACATCATATTTTTGTTTTTTTTCCTGCCTAAATTTTCTCCAATCACATCCAGGCCAAACTGTGTGCTAATTATATTATAAATGACTTTTCTAAATTGCAATTGACAGTAGATTAATTAAAATTAAACCACTAGATGTCAATATTGTTTAGTTTTTTTAATGTGCATAATTCCCTGGGATTGGAACTTTACTCAGTTTTAATGAATATTGTTTATTAATTTGAATTGTTTGCAGCATTATGTGACAGTCGCACTGGAATACCCAGGGCCATTTCATTCAAATAAAGCCAGCTGCCACAATGCAGAAGGTCAAGTTACAGAGTGACCAGAATTGAAAGATTCTCTGCATGAGCTGCCCGAGGATAGCTACAGCAACATGTCTCTACCGTCAGTATTTTGATGTGTGTGATGAGTGCGCACATGTCTTTTTTTTTTGAGTCAGTTGTTGGAGCTCAGTAACCTTGCCTTTTCTTGGTGTAGCCCTCTATTTGGCCGGTGACAGCGGTTATCACTGAACACTAAATACAGGGAGTGCAGAATTATTAAGCAAATGAGTATTTTGTCCACATCATCCTCTTCATGCATGTTGTCTTACTCCAAGCTGTATAGGCTCGAAAGCCTACTACCAATTAAGCATATTAGGTGATGTGCATCTCTGTAATGAGAAGGGGTGTGGTCTAATGACATCAACACCCTATATCAGGTGTGCATAATTATTAGGCAACGTCCTTTCCTTTGGCAAAATGGGTCAAAAGAAGGACTTGGCAGGCTCAGAAAAGTCAAAAATAGTGAGATATCTTGCAGAGGGATGCAGCAGTCTCAAAATTGCAAAGCTTCTGAAGCGTGATCATCGAACAATCAAGCGTTTCATTCAAAGTAGTCAACAGGGTCGCAAGAAGCGTGTGAAAAAACCAAGGCGCAAAATAACTGCCCATGAACTGAGAAAAGTCAAGCGTGCAGCTGCCAAGATGCCACTTGCCACCAGTTTGGCCATATTTCAGAGCTGCAACATCACTGGAGTGCCCAAAAGCACAAGGTGTGCAATACTCAGAGACATGGCCAAGGTAAGAAAGGCTGAAAGACGACCACCACTGAACAAGACACACAAGCTGAAACGTCAAGACTGGGCCAAGAAATATCTCAAGACTGGTTTTTCTAAGGTTTTATGGACTGATGAAATGAGAGTGAGTCTTGATGGGCCAGATGGATGGGCCCGTGGCTGGATTGGTAAAGGGCAGAGAGCTCCAGTCCGACTCAGACGCCAGCAAGGTGGAGGTGGAGTACTGGTTTGGGCTGGTATCATCAAAGATGAGCTTGTGGGGCCTTTTCGGTTGAGGATGGAGTCAAGCTCAACTCCCAGTCCTACTGCCAGTTTCTGGAAGACACCTTCTTCAAGCAGTGGTACAGGAAGAAGTCTGCATCCTTCAAGAAAAACATGATTTTCATGCAGGACAATGCTCCATCACATGCGTCCAAGTACTCCACAGCGTGGCTGGCAAGAAAGGGCATAAAAGAAGAAAAACTAATGACATGGCCACCTTGTTCACCTGATCTGAATCCCATTGAGAACCTGTGGTCCATCATCAAATGTGAGATTTACAAGGAGGGAAAACAGTACACCTCTCTGAACAGTGTCTGGGAGGCTGTGGTTGCTGCTGCACGCAATGTTGATGGTGAACAGATCAAAACACTGACAGAATCCATGGATGGCAGGCTTTTGAGTGTCCTTGCAAAGAAAGGTGGCTATATTGGTCGCTGATTTGTTTTTGTTTTGTTTTTGAATGTCAGAAATGTATATTTGTGAATGTGGAGATGTTATATTGGTTTCACTGGTAAAAATAAATAATGTAAATGGGTATATATTTGTTTTTTGTTAAGTTGCCTAATAATTATGCACAGTAATAGTCACCTGCACACACAGATATCCCCCTAAAATAGCTAAAACCAAAAACAAACTAAAAACTACTTCCAAAAACATTCAGCTTTGATATTAATGAGTTTTTTGGGTTCATTGAGAACATGGTTGTTGTTCAATAATAAAATTATTCCTCAAAAATACAACTTGCCTAATAATTCTGCACTCCATGTATGGCTGTGATCCTCAGAGCCTTCTAGTAATGCTGAAAAATATTTTACATATCCTCTTTGCTGTTGTTGCTTGAAATAACTGCATTAAAATCAAGCTAGCTTGAAAGCAATTTGTAGTAGGTTAACTGCCGACAAGGCCTAATCAGCCGCTCAGCTGGTAATGTCATCATTAATCCAAGCAGAGAACACAATTATATAGTTAGTCACATATAGTGGCCTTGTGGTTCCACTCCAACTTAAGTCAGAGTTTTTGGTTGTAGTCATCATAAAACATGTAGCAAACAACATCATGAATGTGAATGTATGAAGTAGAAAACAACTAAACAAGTCTAGCCATACATATAAAGAGTATCAGCCAATGGAGACTGTTAATAATAGCTGGGAGATATGTCTTCACACCAGTGGAGGAAATAGCACACACTTATCACCACACATGCAACCCATGTTTTGGACCACTATTGACCCATCCATCCATCCATCCATCCATCCAATCATTGTCTTCTACTTATCAACTAATACTACTTAATTCAAAAAAGCTAATCTAACAACAACAACTAAACAGTTAGTTGAGCGCAGTCTAATGGGTAAATTTAAAGACTGTGCAAGTGTTTAAATTTGAGGGCTATTTTAAACTGTCAGTCAGAGTCTTGAATAACCCAGTTGTAGTTTCTTTTTTTGACAACCTATCATTAGCAATGCTAGTCCCAGCACCCTTCTTCCTATGCAGGTTCATGTCCACATGCCTGGCTATGTAACAGTTTGCTCTGACAAAGGCTAAATACAATCGTTCATTACTGCTGTAATCTGTCTTACTTTCCACTTTGTCTTTGTGTTCAACTTTCCATCACACAGAGAGAGAGAACGCTGCAGGGGTGCGGGCGTGTGCCAGCACTGCAGCCCTGCCTAATGGAGGATGGCTGCAACACATTTTAGTGAGTTAATGTTTAAACATCTAATCAACTAGTCATGCACATCCTTAATAAATGTATATAATAAATATATATAAAATAAACTACAAAATATACATTAGAAGAAGAGAAGGAAAATGAGTTAACTATAATACAAAAATAGAAATAATTAGTCCAAACCACTGTAATATCACACATTAAATATAGTAAGGAACCTCCATCAAAAGTACATCAACAAGTCCTTGTTCATGCCCCAAGGATTTTTCAAAAGTAAATAATCTAAAAAACAGACTTTATCATCTTTGATTCCTGCAAAGAGACAGAAATGTTTGATGTTTCTTTTTAAAATGTCTTTCTGCAGCCATGACTGTGCATAGAATTTTGTTCATTTAAAAGGAATGGGTCAGGGATGAATGAATAATGCATGAAGACATGTACATTTGGACAGATGATGGGACTACATTAAAGGTCTCGGGGTCACCAAAATGAATATATTCATTATGTCAAATTCATGTTTGTCTTATCCCAATTAGTGCAGATACCTGGGTGAAATGCACACAGAGAGATGAATGAGGGCAAAAGACTTGTTTTCTTGTTAAAGGAAAAGAGAATTTTCAGTTCCAGTGCTTTGTCAGGCTAATGGGAAAATAACAATAGAGTGGAAATTAAGCAGAAAATGCTGATATGACTTTTACTTTGTTATTTTTGTCAGATAATGGATTTATTCTATTGCACCTGCAGGCGATTTTTACTTTGACATATTTAAAGGACAGACTAGTTCACCATTTCTTCACTCCTCTCAAGAACACTCGCTCGTTAGTTTAGTATAAAAGTTTAGGTGTAGTGTACAAAGTGCACTATACTGAATTTATTGAAATTTGCCCTCAAGCCAAAGTTACACAAGAGAATTTTGTGTATACAAGTTGTTTCTGAAGAGAAACATAATACTGAAACCACATGCACACAAGGTTACATTAAAATGAAAGAGTCTGAGCTCACCAAGCTTATTATGTGAACTGCATCAGTATGTATTTGTGTGTGTGTGTATATGAACTATAATATGTGTATGTGTGATAAATGCCACACAGAAGAACTGCCATCTCACTTGCTCTTACAGACAGGATGGGCCGATTGTGTCATCCAGGAAAACAAACAGCTTGTAGAAATATTTCTTGAAGGCAGAACTGTCAGGTGTCAGAAATTCTTTCAGTAAAAACCTCATTCGGCTGAGATCCAGTTTTTACGTTTTCCAATTTGAATGTTCAAGAAAGAGTGTCCTGATGCATTAAAAATAACAAGCCCTGTTTTCATAATCTTAATCAATAGCCTAATTCTTAATCAGCAGCTGCTGATATATAGGTTTGATGGAAACTAAATTTCTTAATAATTCGATATTGAATCCATTACTCATTTTGGTTGTGTTTAATTTCTGCTTCCTGACACACAAAAGATTTCCACAAGGTTCTATGACCAATATTCCTCTTTATACCTGCTTCCCTGATGCAGTATTGCTAAAAAAACACCCCAGAATATATTTCCATTGCTATACAGATGATGCTCAGTAATATTTATCTATGAAGCAAGATACAAATCAATTAGATAAACTACAGAAATGTCTTAAAGCCATTCCTAAATGACCTAAAATGTTCTACCTCTAAATTCTGACAAAAGTGAGGTAATTGGATCAGAAACTAACTAGATAGACACTCTGAATGGCTTTGCTTTTAGCATTAGTGTGTGGAAACCTGAAGCTACTTTTCAAACAAACACTCTGTTTTAGAGTGATGCTGAAAAATTAGTTCATCAGTTTGCTACTTCTATGTTAGGATATTGTAATTCCTTATTAACAGACTGTCCTAAGATTTCACATCACAGAGTACTAACAGGGACTAGAAAGAGACATCATATTCTATATCACTGTCTCTTCACTGGCTCCCTGCTAAATTTGAAACTAATTTTTAAGCCCTTCTCAAGGAAGCCTTACCTTTAAGACCTCATAGTACCATATTATCCTAATAGAGAACTCAGCCATCAGACTTCAGGCCTACTGGTGGTTCCAAAGATTTCAAGCCCCTCTCCTTTTGCACCACCTCCTAGTTTGGGTTTAGGACACAGACTCTCTCTACTTTGAAAATTTGAAAACAACCTTAATTTTTGATAAGACTGCATCTAGTGAACCTGAACAATCTGCTAGTTCCCAAAGTGCAGTGAACATTACTTTTTTCATTTAGCTATTTTCATTATAATTGTGTTTATATGCTGCTATTGAATGCCATTAACTTTTATCTCCTCTCTTGTGTATTTTGTGCTCATTTGTTTTTTTTTGTTTTTTTTTTTAACTCTGTAGGTTCTCTTTTTTTCTATCTTTTCCCAGTATCCCCCCAACAAGTCACAGCCGTTGACTGCCGTTTCCTGAGCCTCGTTATGCCAGAAGTCTCTTCCTGTTCCCACCATTGCCTAGTGCTATTCTTAGGGAAATGTCTAATTGCTGGATTTCTCTAAGGCTGAAGGGGTTTAATTTGCAATATAAAGTGCCTCGAGAGCACTTGTGGTGAACTCATACACTATAAATGAAACAGGGAAATTTGATAGACAGGTGATAGGTATATTATTTTGTTCCGTTTTATTTCGTTCTTTATGTTTATCTTTTGATGTTCTTGTGTGCTAAGGTCAGAGGTGGGAGGTAATGAAGAAAAAATACTTTGTTACTGTACTTAAGTAGAATTGTCGGGTATCTGCGTCTCTGTTGTTTCCTGTTTTACTTTGACAGTCTGTGTCTTATGTCATTGTATTCTGTTTTGCTTCCTCCGTGTCTCGTCATGTCTAATTAGGTTCTGCTGTGTCTCCCTCCTGTTGTGCATTTCCCTCGTTGCCTTGTGTATGTATATATAGCGTGTGTTTCCCCCTGTCCTGCGTCGGATCATCTGTGGTTTCCCCTGTGTTACTTCTGGTCATCAGCCCCGTGTAGCTTCCCCCCTGCTTTTCCAGGTTTTTTGCAGTTCTGTTTCCAGTTTCATGTTTAGTCATTTCCAGTTTAGGGTTTTCTTTGTATTCCTCAGTTCCCTGTTTCCCTTGTGTTTTGTAGTGTTTTTGCAATCAACAGTAAAGGCTCACCTTTTGTTAAACATTCACCTCTGCCGTCCGCGCTCCCTCCGTCACCGTGACACTTTAATATTTTTCTTGTAGGTTTCTTTTCTCTGAAACAAACCTGTCCAGGGAGCACCTCGCCCCTTACCCTCTGGCAGGTGGAATAGGTCCCTCCTCTGCAACCCTGAGGATGGATGGATGGATTGTCATGGCATGCCTTAGTTCTGTCTCATGTCTCTCTACCTCTAATTATCCTGATTATCTTAACATGTGTGTGGTTACTTTCTCCTGTGTCTTATTCCCTAAGCAGTTCCCTGTATATAAATAGTTCAGTTTTTCCCTCAGTCCTTGTCGCAGTTAGAGATGGGCAAAGTGAGGTTTTGTGAAACAGTAATTATGATCATCAACATGATTTGGAGAAACCCCCAAACAACAAAGCAAGAAAAAACTGTGAGATTGTTAAAGATGGCAAGCTGTGAATGTAATGTGTTTAAAATGCTAATTTTCCTCTGTTGTATTAACATTTCATTGGTAATTCAGTGAAATGCACTGCAATATAATGTAACTATCACAGTCTGTTTCTCATAAACTCAATTAATACGGTCTCTCACTAGCCGATCAATTAATATATTACTAACTTTACTAAGCTATCACACATTAAATCTCCCTGACACTATCGTCCTGTGACATAAAAACCCCTTTAAGTTTCAAATGTGTTCGGTTGATTTTAAGTTTGGGTAGGCTGACATCATATTAAACCTTATGGATTAAGAATGAGATGTCCACCTTAAAAGCTCACCTTTTTAATTGTAAGACAACCTCTTCCATACTGCATCTGGGTCTTCACCCCTACATTTCACCCAACATCCATACCTGGTGAAAGACATTACATCTCCTTCGAATGATGTTTCCTGGTACTTCGTGTTAACTGTAGTGTATCGTTAAAAAAAAAAATCAGAGGCTGTCTAATGCCGGGTGCTTAAATATGCTTAAATATGTTACACATAAAATTTGTACTTCAATAATAATAATATTTTTGTACTTCAAAATATTATTGTTCGCCATATGTGACTGAAAATTCCTTGTGCTTGCTTTCTCTTCAATATGCTTTTTCTTCTTCGTCTGCCCAGCAGCTCATTAGCTGGAAATTCTGTGGGTAGGACTACTTGTGTCACCAGCCACAAATGGATACAAGTGCCATGTTATAGAGCATCTGACTGTAGATATCAATTTGTAGTAAGGTAAGTCAATAAAACCTGTAGCTCTATATTTTGATAGGTAATTATTAGCATTTTAGACTATTTTCACATTCCTGTTTATGCACAGAACAAATTGCCTCGTGTTTCATCACCTCTGCTGTCAAAAATGAGGCAATTTAATGAAAAAGATCAGAAAAAAATTGCTTTGTACGTGATCCCACACATAAGCATGTGTTAAGTTGCTATTTTAAATTGCTTATTGAAAAACAAATCCATAAGAACAGAATCCAAGCTCGTCGTAAACTCAGAGAGTGTATGATAATGGATTCTCTATTTTAGCCCTGATAAACCAACAAACACAATGATAATGTGATGATGTGTGCTATAACTGATGGCTGGCTGGAGGCAGGAGGATATATGAGCAAGGGATTCATTTTATCATTATGAAGAACTGAACACACGGCTTAGTTGTGGGAACCTTTATATATGGTAGCATAAGCAATAAACATTTGCCTTTATGCCTTGTAGCACACGTTTTGCTATCCACTTAATGTTGCAACTCTTTCCAGACCTTCTTTCAGTGCCTGCTGTGCTGTAGCCTAGTCTGTGTGTGTGTGTGTGTGTGTGTGTGTGTGTGTGTGTGTGTGTCCAACCCTGTACTTATCATATAAAAGAAGAAGTTAGTCAATAGATGCATGCAAGATGCCACTCTCCTCCTCGCTTGCCTCTCTATCCTACAGGTGTGCCAAAAACCACACCCCACTGCCACATTTTAAGCTTTTTATGGTGGCTGTTTTTGTGACAAAACAGTGCCTGAGACAATTTCTGCTTAAGAAAAGACATGAAACAGAAGAGTGGGCAGCCTAAATGAATGGGAGCTTAATGAATGGACCAGCTATTTATTCTTGACGATAGAAACTTCTTGCTTTAAACTTTTCAGGCTTTCAAAAGGGAATTACTGATTTTTACTGGTTTGGCTTGATTCTGTTCAAAAAGAAGACTGTAAGAATGACACTGACGGGGATGAGGATGGACTGGAGATGTTAAAATTTGGAGGGCTACAGGATAACAATCCCTAAAATGCTATATAGGGGCATGGCTGCTCTTTAAAGTGAGAGTTCAACAACTTCACATTGCAACACATTCACACCTCAACTCTTGTCACTTGTCTTGATGAGCTGTCTGAATTGAAATGGCATTTGGCCTCAGGCTGCACTAACAATAATCCATAAAGTCATAGCAGAGAAGAAGAAGCAGATGGTGAAAACAGTCAATTTGCAATAAAGAAAGAAACAATGGTGATGTTTGCCATATTTTGGATAGCTCTTATCCCCTGTTCATTTAGCGTCACTGTTTTTGTGTTTCCAACGGTTTTGTTTTCGTGTTCTGCTGTCCATATACATACCCCACTTCATAGAAAACTTTTGCAACTGGCCAAATCAAACAGTTTTATACAGAATAACTGTGGCTGTTTCGCTCTGCCTGTTTAGGTGTGTAGTGAACCTATAAGCTTCAGAGCTGCTGTTTGTGACAGTGTCTTTGATAGGGATAGAGCCAGGGGTTAAAGTGGGATTTGGCTGGTGGAGGATCCCTAAGTTTCTTTGTAGCAGTGCAGCAGGGGAAAATAACTCACTCAGAAATAAGTCACGTAATAATTTCTGCTGTGAGCTCCAGTAGATTTGTTTTCTTGTGAACAGGCCATGGTCAGCTGAGCTGTGCTGGTGCTCTCTACAGATTTAGTCACAACATTCTGCAATTTATAAACCGACGACTGTAGAAAACATTCACATGTGCTTGACATTATACCTGCTTTCCAGCCGCCAACCAGTAAAAAACTAATACAAAGGTGACATTTCCCAGGTTAACAGAAGCAAGTCCTGTTACTCTGAAGCTATATTTAAACACACACGGTCACTTATATTGGCAGTTATTTAAAGAGCTGTCTAAATGAACTTTCATAAATAAGAGAAAGATCTTATTTAATAGTAGTTCATAGTAGTAATAGTAGTTTATATTATCAGATTTATTTACTGATTACCTGATGGAGGTGGATTCATTTTCTAGATTATTCCAGGCCCCTTTATGCCCCTGCTCATAATGTTTCTTATTAAAATTGGGCGTTGTTTAAAACCTACATAAACTGATTTGTTCCAGCATTTTTTTTTATACAATCATACAAATATAAAGACACCAATTGTAGAACACTTCCTCACACAATGATTCAGACATTTAATTCTCTGATGTCTGAAATTTAAAGCAACAGGAAGGGAAAGCCAGAGTCTTTTCCTGAGCCTCTTTAGTCCATGAGCTTATCAATGTGAAGACTGTTCCAGAGTCTACAGACATCTACAACATCAAAAAGGGTGCTGTAGTTGTAGAAAAAAACATCGGAGTAAGGTGGGTGATGGATGGATAGATGGGCTATTTTTTGTTTTATTGCACCGTGCATGCATGGCACTTTGAATTGGTTTGAAAGTTGCATTTTTCTCTGAGCAAGGCACCCAGGATAAAAGACCCGAGTTCTATCACTGATTGTAACAGAAACTCATACTGCTGTTTTCTATAATTTAATTACATGAGCAAGACTTTGCATAAGTGAAACAGTCATGTATTCATACAGGTATTTTGTCTAGGTTCAATCAAATATTCAGCCTTTTCATGAATCCCCAAATGTTTCTCTAACCGAGGCCCAGAACACATGCTCAAATATAATACAATTAGAGTAGAACGAGCTTTCAAAATAAGTCCCATTGAATTGTTGCTGAAATTAAACTCCAGCTTGGGTGACTGTCTTTTATATCACATTAATAGTGGTGCAGCACAGTGAAACGATGGCATAACTGCTGATTAGAATGGTGCTTTTCCACATGAGTACGACAGGAAGCACACGCCGGCAGTTTTCTAATCGCTCTGCGCACCGTCGCGTGGGATTACGGGGATGAACTGTTTGCTCCGGATGAAAATTGAGGTAAATCAATTTTCCATTTTCTTTTAGGACTTCACTTCTATCTGGTGTCAAGCTAATGACAGCACAAGCCACTGGGACAGGAGTCATTCATCAAAGGTGTTTAAAAGCAAACGCAGAGCGGGATCCTCTCTCTTCGCTCATTAGTTCAAACAAAATTACTTCTGAGGAGAGCTGCTGGCAGCTATCATGCTCGGCTTTTACAGGGTGGCGAAGGCTGGGGGTGCTGAGTGGGAATGAATGAATTGCATAAATAAAGACAGTAACCTCCCACTTTGATGTTGTAATGTGCCACAGAAGTGATGGATGTCAGAAGTACTCAGGATTGGGACAGATACCAGAGAACAAAATGTTAAAAAATAAATAAATAAGAGCGAAAAGTGGCACTATAGCCTCGAGATGGGTTTGGCATGCATCAGTTCTTTCTTTTGTCTCTTTCTGGACCAAAAAAATTTCACCTTGGTGACAAACTACAAGAGAAAAACCAGAGTGACAGGACAAACATGACAAATGCAGACATGAAGGGTTGAAAAGTCTGATGAGTTTGAAAAGTATATAAATTATACAGTATGACTCTGAATGTCACCAGATTGGAACTGAGTCTGACAGTCTTTCAACAGAAGCACTGTTCTGCAAGGTCCATGTGCTTCTTGCTAAGCGAACTTACCTTTGTCTTTCCTTGAATCTACCAGATAGTTGTGTGCCAAAATCTGGTTCATTTTGAAGATTGGGATACTCGGGTGAGTTGCTTATCACAAAAGCTTGCAAGTCTTTTATAGTTTTCTCAGGGAGAGATATTTAATACAGCTGAGCAATTCACTACTTGAACAGCTGTGTCTTTCTTTAATGTAGAATGTTCAGGTTAGTAGCTTATTACTTAGCCTGGGGAGTCTTTCATTGCACTTCCTTGATAGAGGCTCAACTCTTTGTTTCCAAGTTTCCGAGGCAGGTTTGTCTCCCTGGGAGTGTGTGGGAGAATGGCTCAGGCAGGTACACCAAAACCAAAACAGGAAGGATGTCAAATAGGTGAGCAGATCATGAAACAATTGCAATCAGTATGTAGAGAAGGAATACTCCATAATGATATTTTGGCACTGAGTTTATGGAATACCCAAGAGTGGTTCAAAACACCCACATCATGTGAGCACATGCAGCTAATTTTGGTTCTGGTGCGTTTCATCCCACTTGCGATAGGTGGGCTACTTGCTGCTTCTTAAACAGCCTCAGAGTTTTTCTTGCAGTATTGTTTGAAGAATTCACCAAATTATTTCAGTGATGATCATGTCTGATTTTCTGGTATAATATGTAACCTTGTTAGAACTGTACAATAGTTGACAGTATAACTGTTTCACAGAATAGCGTCTACAGTATCTACAGTAGTGATGATAGCAAAATGTGGCCAATAGGTGTCACTGTGGAGATTGTTGTCAATGTAATCCCAGAAAAACTGTTTCAAACATTTCAGTGTTTTCCAAAACGTTGCTTTGCCCATTGCTGTCAGCTGCACAACATTATCACATGAAAGAGGTTAACAGTCTGGCAGTGGGTATTGGTGAGTGCTGGGTTCGAGTACTCTCAGTGATTGCAAAATGGAGAACAGGTGCACCTACTTGAGCCTCCTGGGCCACACCCGCTCCTGAAAAACAGTAGTTAGTTTTTCACACCCATTCACACAAACAGAGGAGAGACAGAGCAAACCGTAGAAGGAGAGGCAGACAGAATTCAGGCCAGCACCTGGAATACAGGTGAGACCATGACACAAACATTTTTTGCATGTACAGACTGCATGTGTTGGATAGGTGCAGTGATGTTACTAAGAGGTTTGTGAACTCTTGTTGTGAAGCCTCAGTGTTAGCATTTATGAAGCAAAGTGTATATATAAAAACTTAAATGGCAGCAATTTTTTTTTTTTTTTTTTTTTTTTTTTATGGGTATTGAGCTGGATTTTTGAAGCAGGGTAACTGGTGCTTCACTGAAAACATGATTAAGTCCATATGGTAAAAGACAGTCTAAAGAAGGGATTTTTTGTCCCATCAGACAGATTTACAGAAGGCAGCAGTATTTAAGCTCTAGGATACAGCAGAAGCAAATGCAGAGTGATTTCCTCGGTTGTCTGTATCTTTCTTGGGGCTACTGTAGAAGCATTTGCTGTATTCTTTTTCCCTGTTTCTTGTTTAATTTATCATTTCTATTTGTGTATGTATTGAGAAGATATGGGAACAGGCGTTACTTTCAAGGCATGCTGTGTACTTCTAAATTATGTTTTTAGGTTCATGATTAGAAATTTTTTTTTCTTGTTTATTTGATGCATCTTGGAGCTTCAAAATCAAAAGATCTTTTAAAATCAGACACCCTCAGGTAATCTATAGATTTTTGTTTGCTTTTGTTCTCCAGCCAGCGGCACAAACCCTAAGAATATTAGGCATTCAATCACCAAAAACAAGGATAATTCCCTGGTCCCTGTGGAAAATTTGTTGATTACTAGATGCTGATTACTTTTCAGTTCAATGCCAGTCAATAAATCAAGAAATGAACTTAATTCAGGTGTAAAATCCTTCATTAACACCACCTTTAGCGTAAAGTTAACTTGATACTGATATATATGAAATTCTTTTAAAAGGTGTTTTTTTTTTTTTTTTTTTTTCTTCTTCTTTTAGGGAACATAGTTTGCGTTCAATGGTTCAATTTAACATCAGGTCCAACATAATATTCACATATTGAGTGAGATAATTAGTCGATTCATCCACTAATTTAATTATAGCTTCATTATTTTGAGATGTATGATGGTGGATGCGAACAAGGAGAGGCGTGTGAAGCCACATTGGTATTTATAGAAGAGAAAAACAGTCTGCTACATTTTAAAGTGCACTTCAACAAAATGGCATCAACCTTAAGGTCACTCATATTTGCCCAGCAGTGAACAGCTCAGCACATCCATGTTTAATTTAAGAAGAGGCCTCTGTGCAACACTTGACAAGTGAAACTATTAAACAAAACCCCACTGGACAACAGAAGTTGTTCTCATTTAACCAAACAAGGTGATGGGTTTAAGCACTGGGAGTCGGGAGGCAAATTATAAATTCATGAAGGTTTTGTAGATGCTTTATTGGCTTTAGGCTAAACCTCATTGCCAAGCCTGTAAACTAAGTTTGACAGGCCCCCATGTAGAGCAACAGGAATGGGGAATAAGCCTCTCACTGCTCATCCCTCCTTTACAGCCTGAAAACTTCTGGATCACAACAGCAAGCAGAACATGAAGGAGCTGATATGGAGATCAGCTCCCAGCGAGGTTAAGCAGGGTGGGGAACCACATCCACTGCTCTGCATTCATGATTTGGAACAAAATATGACTTTGAAGAGGGGAAATCCTACTGGAAGTGGAATGTGTAAAGGTTTTGTCAGTATTTTTAAAACATGAACAAGCCTCTCAGGACCGGGTGATGTTGACAGCTGTGTCAGGAGACAAAACCTGAACTGACAATGACTGTGAGGCATACTGTGTAGATTTAGGAAAGAAGCATTTCTACTGAGCTTCATTTCATATCAGAAATTATAAAAGTAATGATTCAATAAATGCATGACTGGAACTGAGTTTGGTGCATTAAACATGACATGAAAGATAAAACGTTCTCCTCCAAACTCTAAAGCAGGGCTTTAAACAGTTTTGTAAAAGCTTATACTTGAATACTAAATGCACATGGCGCATTAGAGGTCATAACCTCCACTGTGCAATATCAAAATATAAGTTACAAATATAAGAATTTATTTTTCAACGGGCTTATGCTAACACTAATTGTATTGTTAAAGTGTAATGCTTGGCTGGAAAACATTGGGTTTGGCAATTTGATTGTTTGAACCTCACTGTAATTTGCTGACCAGGGGTTTCATGATAAACAATATAAGAAAACATAGCACAAAAACACAAACCACAAACTGTCAATATCATTAATGAATAATAAAAGTAAAAGTAAAAACACTATTATAACAAAAATACAAGACCAGTGACAAGGGTTACATAAGAAAAGCAAAAAGGTTATTAAAAGATGACGACATTTCAAAACCAGTCCATAAAAGTGTAATTTTATAGACTGATGGATCTTGAAAAGGCACAAGTAACACAATTTCTTTAAGTGATTTCACTCATGTCAACACAATTTTCTTTTTACTTTAATGCATCATTATACACCTTTTAACACTGCGTAAAGCTGAGCTTAGCTAACCCTTACCACTTGGCAAGTAATTTAATACTACCAGTCATGGCATAAAAAGTACAAACATAAATGTTAAACTGTTAAAATGTCAAACTGTGCTTGAAGCAGCATGCTATTTTTTTCCATTTCTAAGATCATCATGTAGTCTATGGAGGCTTCACCCTGCATCCACATGACCCAAGCAATCTGCTGCTATGCCCTGGTGCCAAACGCCACTAGACACCCCCTGTGCCCATCCACTGAGCTGTTTTGTCAGAATGAGGAGGGCCTACACAATATAAACCCGGGGTTACTGTTGCTCATCATTTTATAGATACAATAAAGAATATTTCTCTCTGTCTGGAGAAATTAGCTTTTAAGGTAGGCAAGAGATTTCATAAACTGACAGCACCTATGTAAGTGTGTCAATAACTGCATAAATATCACACAATATAGATATCACACACAATGGAGACGTGTAGCAAAATATACAAATTACTGTTGCTCAATACTCAAGCAAATGTCACTACGTCTTGTAGCAACAGATGTGGACATATTGTCCCAACATGCACTGTATATTGTTTATAACTCAATTTACAAATGACATTTCCTGAGGAGGACTGTTTGTTGTTGCAATGATGTCATGCCATTGTGTGAATACAAAAGAACTGGGGGAAGAGTGTGTGTGTGTGTGTGTGTGTGTGTGTGTGTGTGTGTGTGTGTGTGTGTGTGTGTGTGTGTGTGTGTGTGTGTGCGCGCACACACTTCCTGATGGATCAGCTAATCCCCAAGTCCTGCTTATAAAGACATTTCAAATCTCAGAAATTAGTTGTAATTGTGATACCTTTTTTAATAAAGGTGCTGTTTAATTTATCACAAATTTAGTGAAGCTATAGTGCACAGCAGTACTTTAGTATGTTTAATATGTTTTAGTAATTGTTAATTGGGTAAAAATGCGATTAGAGCTTGTGAAGTATTTGGTGAAGGTATTTTTTTTTTTAACTCTGGAATCTTTGAGACTGTATGTTAACTGCTTTGCTTTTGTTGTAATATCTGTATTGAGTTTCCTAAATCTTGCCTCTGACATATGCCCTCCAGACCAAAATTATTTAAGACTAAAACTACCTTATAAAAACTTCAACTAAACATTTTTAAACAATAAAAATTAAACTGAAACAAGTAAATCCACCCAGGAAACAAAGTAATTTAAAAATCAAAAAGTCAAAGTGAAATAAAAATAAACAAATTAGAAAATACAAAACTATAATAACTGCCACGATGTATTACAGTGGAGAAAACTGCAGTGTGCAAGCTATTGATTATTTCAATGCGTGGTGGTTTTTTGTTTTAGGCTCAGATCCGGATGCATTTCTTTTAAACATAAAAAGGGGCTTTTGATGAAACTCTTAACATAGTTTCAGCACAAAATTAGCTAATCGTTATTCAGAGACATAATCACAGGACAAAGTAAATTGTTATCTTGGAATTTTACCTTTGGAGTTTTAAATCGGCAATTAAGAAAAAGCTTGCATTTGGGTCCACAGAATTTTTACACCTAACACAATGCTGTGTTGTGTATGGAGAAAGGAAGGGAACAGCTTGTGATCGGGGGCATACCGCATCATCTGTTAAATTTGGTGAAATATGGTGGAAGCAACATTATGAATGGCTGGCAGTGGAATTGGACCACTACTGTTTATTGACGATAAACAGGAGAATGAATGTAGCAGGATGAATTCAAACATGCGGGACTGTACTTTTGCTCAGGTTCAGCTAACTGCTGCAAAACTGATTGGACAGCCCTTCACTTTGAAAATAACCAAAAACATTCTGCAAAAGCAACCTTAGAGTTCAGGGCAAAGAAATGAAATATGCTTCAATTGTGAAGTGAATGCTTTTCAGTTCCTGAAGACAACTGAAGGCCGAGGGCAGCTGTGGTAAAATCCTGGCAGAGCAGAAAAAACTCCACTTTCACGGTGCTCAAAAGAAAAACTGTCGCTTAGATGATAGCTGCTTTTAACGTTACATTTTGCTCTTTAATGTGGCATGAAAGAATAATAGATCATCTCACTTGTGTGAATGTTTATCACTGCAATGCAAACAGGTGATCTTGAATATGCATGACACAGTCAAATCCTCCCAAACAAAACTGCAGGGCCAGGCACAGCAGGAGAATCCTCCTCATCGTCTGTCGCAACAGTCAGCGACAGGTGCAGTCACTGCCTCCATTTTCACAAAAGCAGGCTCTAGTACTGTATTCACACTCTATGTTCCCAAATTCAGAGCAGAGTATAATTAGTGATACATTACTTGTTCCACTATGGTGACAGCTTTCAGTACCTGGGGTTAATGCCTCAAAAATATCTTAAGTATAGAGTAATATTTGGTCTTTCTATTGACATAATGCCTTTGTATTTTAAATAAAAGATCTTATCTTGAAATTAATGATGATTTTATGCACAACTACTGAATGATGGAAGTAACTTCTCTAAAAGTGCACTAGCTGTTTAGTCTTCATTTTTAGTTAATTTGATTGGAACCGGAGCCATAGGAAACAAATTTGAATAAAGGGAATATGACCATGACATAAAATGCTAATCTGTTAGAGGAGGGGATAAGAGTAATTAAAGACCACAGGAAATGAAAATGTCAAGTAAGGCAGTTTGGAAAGTTCTTAAGAAAAAAGAAATCACTGGTGGGCTTCACAGTAAACGCAGGACACGTTTTCCCCGGCAAACAACTGTAGCTGCTGACAGAAAAGCCCTTAGAGCTGCCGTCATCAATCTAAATGATCTGATTGATGATCTCTGTGAGGGTTCAGTCTACAAGCTTTCAGTCCTTCTAATGAGGAGCTTCCTGAAATGGGACACAGCTGCTGCTTTTATATCTGCCCCAGTGACAAACAGTAAAATGCTTTTACAGTTGCTGCATTGAGCCAGTGCATTTCTGATTTCTAAGACCTGAAGTAGACTTCAGGTAGCAAATTTGTGTCTCCAGGTGGTGACAGTCAGTGCAGCAGTGGGTCAGGCCTTTTAATCCCCGATACAGTGCCATGGGTCGGTCTTGCTCTGAGCGTATTCAGAAGCACATGTCTGTGTGAATAATTGCCTACCATGATGATGATAAACATCATCCCAGACAAAGACCTTTCCTCATTGTGAAAGTGGACACAGCTTTGAGCTTAACACCAAAGATTGATGAAGTCACATAAAAGAACAGACAGCAGCTATCCAGAGGGAGCAGATAGGTCGGAGATCTCCACAGGACTGAGGCTAAAAACCACACAGCCACTGGTGCGTCACACCGAGGACTCCGACACGGGTCATGTGCCAGTAAGCTGTCATTAAAGCCAGTTAATAAATCAGAAAGTGCTTCATCGTGTCACATTGTATATTTGATATGCTTCTGCTTGCAAACAAGGATTTTCAGCTTAAAAAAAAAAAAAGACAAACCGTATACTTTTACTGCAATTTGGCTTTTGCTTTATCCACCCTTTCTTTTAGTGTACTCAACAAAGGAACTGCTGATATTTGGAGACATTGCAATATTGTTGCACTGGAGTCTGACAAAACAAGAAATCAGACAACCTGACAGAGCTGAAAGAGGCCAAAGGTTCAGGCAGTTTTATTTGGAAGTAACACAGGGACTGACTGCAAGTGAAATGTTAGCGATTCATTGCTGCAAGGAAAAACTGTGACACTCTGTACTCGCATGTGTCAAAGAAAGCACACCTACTTTAGGTTTTTACACACCAAAAAAAAAATCCCCTTATGCTTGCCAGGTGTTAAAAGTGGGTAAATACAACCTCAGATGAACAATAACACATATATTGTACCTCATCTTTATCTATTTACTGAAAACAAGTGAATGTGAGAGGAAAAAGAAAGTTTACCCCACAATTCAACCACTTGTAGAACAAGATTTTGCAGCAATACCTTGAATAAATTCTTATGTCTCTGACTTTTATTTACAGTGTTGCCTTAATTTATTGATGCTCATGGGCATTTGTTTATGCACAGCTCTCTGAATGTACTACCACAGTATTTCAGTCAGATTTGAACTAGGCCATTGCAGCACCTTGAATCCCCCCCCCCCCCTTTTTTTTCTCTCCCTGCTCCCTGTAAATGTAGATGTACTGATGTGCTTGAAATCATTGTCCTATTTTATGACCCAGCTTGCTTTTTCATGCTTTTTTTTTTTTTTTTGTGTTTCCTCGCATTTGACTCTAGATTTTGGTATGCAAAGGAATTCTTGGTCAACCTAGTGGCAGAGGTTCACCAAACCTGTTGTGCATTAATGCAAAACATCTAACTTTGGTCTTGTCTAGCCAAAGCACATTAT
This sequence comes from Copadichromis virginalis, assembly GCF_057382275.1. NCBI lineage: Eukaryota > Metazoa > Chordata > Actinopteri > Cichliformes > Cichlidae > Copadichromis > Copadichromis virginalis. Next base: position 20,167,785 of record NC_140636.1, on the reverse strand, counting down.
CCCTCAACTCTTGTTCTTTTTGCAGATACAACTTTTCTAACTCAAGTTGCACTGACATGTTCTTTTTATAGAGAATAGACTTTCTCCTCACAACCATTCCACACAAGCCATACTTTTTCAGACTCTTTCTAATTTTCTGTCATGAACATTCACATTTAACATGCTAACTGAGGCCCACAGAGTCTCAAGTGTAGCTCTTGAATTTTTCTTTTCAATTTCTGAGCATTGAAAGGTCTGACCTTGGGATGGATTTGCTGGGACATCTACTCCTAGGAAGATTGGCATTGTCTTGAATGTTTTCCACTTATGAATAATCATTTTCAATGCAGAATGATGGACTTAAAGTTGTTTTGGAAATGGTCTTCTAAACCTTACCAAGCTGCACTAACCATTGCAGCTCTATAATAAGTCTTCCCTCCTTGGCATTGTGTTAACATGCACCTGAATGCTTCAGATTAGCAAACTACCAAAACCTCTGCTTTTATAGAAGTCCTCACACTTGGTTATGATCAATTGATCAATGTGATTAAATCAAAGCAGCAGCTGGCTGCTACTTGCCCTCCTATGGCGGCAGTAAGGGTTTGTTTTTTGACATTTGACGGTGAATAAAGAAAGTCAGAAGCAAGTCAAAAAGATGGAGGAGGAAAAAAAAAAAAAAAAAAAAAAGGACGACCAGTGGAGAATTTCGAGTGAATCCACAAACCTGTTTTATCAAAAATTACAGTAGAAATAGAAAACACGGAAATGTAGAAAATGTCTTTCTGTTACATTGTTTTCCACCACAGACCAGTTAAAACTTTAAATTATTGCAGTTGCCACATGTAATATATGTTAGTCTACCTCAATGTGTTTGTTCCATGTCTGTCTTTCGGTTAGGTTACTTCCTGTTTTATTTTGAAGGTCAGGTACTCATGTGTTTTGTTTTTCTGGATCTGTTCTTTGTTCTTTTCCTGATATGTATTTAGTTTGTGTGTCTTCACTAAATCTTTGTTCGTTTTGTTTTTTGTTTTAATTCCCGTTTTATATTTACCTTGTTTGCTTGTTTAACTGGCTGTTGAACTTGGCTTGGATTTATCCTGCTTTCAGCATTCTTTCATAAGTCCCATTAAAGTAATTGCTTCAGTTTTCCACCTGCCAGCTGGCATTGCTTTGTGTCAGCATTGGGCCTGCTTTTGAATGAAGCTGTAAAACGTAACAGTTGATGCTAACTGCAGCAGTGCTTGTACCTCTGTCAAAGCTGCAGGTCTTATTTCTTAAAAGTTGGTTCCTGAGTTTTAACGCAAGTTTGTCTGGTTTTTGTTTCGGGGTGGGTTTCCCCCCAAAAAAAGTGTGTTTTTCACTGTTTTGTTTTGTTTACATGAGGCATCAAGGCACTGATATCCAAAGATTCCAAATGCTTATCAGAAAAGTGGGATTGACGGTAGCACAACTGTGTGCCCCCCCCCTTTTGTTTTGTGTTTTTATTTATTTTTTTTTTATTTTTTTCTGTTTCTTTTAAATAGTTCTTGCTATGCAATATACGCACACAGTTTAAGCACAGATCTGCACATTTGCACACTGTATATGAATGAGGGCCGGTGTCTTTAGTTGTCTGTTCTATAATGCACTGGACTTGGGGAATAATAAGATGGGTAAGTCATTCCTAGCTCACCAAATATGGATCCTTGTAAAGGAGCCCTTGGCATCACATTTAAATTCACTGCATAAGCATAATGTTTTAATGTTGACTTGAAGAGTTTAATACAGCATGGCTGAAATAGATATAGGGAGGAGGAGACATTTAAAGCAGAGTCACAGTGAATGAATTTTAATGAATGAATTTAAAGAATAGAAAACTAAGGACTGAATAGCTTGAGGAGACCATTGTAGTACCATTTAAACTAAAAATTCAATTATTTAGACTGGGGCAAAAGTAAAGTGATGAAAGACACTGAACAGGAAAAAAAACAACAACAAAATCTGAGAAATCTTCCAGATAAGCTTCAAGTGTGTAAATTTGGTAGCTTTGTTACAGGAAATATTAATTTTCAAATGAATAAAGAATATAATTCCTTCAATACGTCTAAACTGTCTCTTTTTCTTTGAAAAAGAAAATCAAAGCTTGCTTTATTTAAATAACCAAAAATATGGGCTCATGTTTGTGTGTTATGACTACAGTCAACAAGCAAAATATATCAAGGCCAGATTTGGCTCTTTGTGAAAGTAAATCCACATTTCTTATAGTGATGTGCAGAAGAATCTGGTGGTTTGCCAGTGTTTTCAGATAAAGTTTTGTATGTTGTTGTTTTTTTTTTTTTTTTTTTTTTTTTTAATTTTTTAAATTTTTCTTTCACCCTTAGGGAGCAGAAATGAATAGATTTAGGTCATTGAACTCCCAAAGTGGTGAAAAATTATGTTTACAGTGCTTGTCAAATGTATTAGACCACTAAGGTTTATGCCATTACTGTCTTAAATTAAAACTGTTGGTTTGTGCAAAAGTTTCTCCAAGCCTATAAAGGAGCGATCATTAAAAGGAATTGAACATGATTCATTGATATGCAGAATTCAATTGAGGTATTTGGCGATTAGACTGCAGTGGGCCATCACAGCTGAAAAGAATCCCAGTAGTGATAGGGATTAGGGCAGCCCCCCCCCCGGGAGTCTAGGTGCTGATGGTGGAGATGAATGGAACATGAGTAAAAAGGGGAGCGGTTGAGATGGGAAGGCAGTGGGTTGCACAAAGGCATCTGTAAGGATGAATGACATACGAGCTTGAGATTTTACAGTACGGGGAGTGTAGGCTGATTTGCCTGAAAAAATTGTGCAGAAAGATGATTGGATGAGACCAATGAAGTCACAGCGAGCTTGACAGCGTGAGAAATTGGATGTGATGTAAAGTTTAGATTAACATCACTTAGATTAACACCTGAGAAGCAGACAGATGTGTGACTACTGATCTTCCTTACAGAACTTATTTATGCACAAGCTTCATTGTTATTGTTATCAATGACCTTTTTTTTTTTTTTTTTTTTTTTTTAAAAAGGAGGAAAAAAAAATAGCAAAATGCAGTAATATTTTTAGATTAAGGTGGCAAATCACACACTCCTGAACAGAAAAAATAGTTTTTAAGGGTTAAAATGTTATGCTGACTTCTCCAGTGCGCCGACTCATATGAATTCATTTGTTTTTGATTTCTTGTTTGTCCTTTTTATCTCAAAACATCTCTCTATAATAAAGTTGTTCAAAAATAAAACAAAATAAATTAAATTAAAGTTTTCATATACCCAACACAGAAAATGCTTTCCTGTTTTATTCTCCTTCTAGATCATCAGTTTGACCCCCCCTTCCCCCCCCCCCCAAAAAAAGTAGATGAATGAATAAACAAAATTAAAAATTGCACAATACACTCTTAAGCAACAAATTACAAACAATTTAGCAAGTGGGCTACAATTTCCTTTTTTTTTTATTTTTATTTTTATTTTTTTTTGGTCAAAGTTCAAAAGTTAATTATCTGCAGTCAGAATGTTTAAGTACAGTAATAATACATAAACCTTGATTTTCTCTCTGTACACTTAATTTTATTTTGGACACTACGTTATCTAAAGGAGTACTTATCGAGGGCACACTTCACTCCCACAATAATGCTCTCTAACACGTAGTGTCTTTTTTTTCTTCCTAGTTTACACAAGAGTGAAAAGTGGTGAAGAAAGTAGGAGACAAGAGCTTCTATTAAGAGCTATGATTTCAGGACTGGGAAAGAAAGCAAAAGGCAGAAAACACAACTTGAAGTGAAACAAATCTGTTGTTTAACGTGTGGGGTGTTTTGTTTTTTTTTTTTTTTTTTTTTTTAAATCCTCCACCCCATCAACACACTGAATTCACCATATTCTAGTAATTCAATAGAACACACATGCACATTCTATATCTCTGTCTAGATGTAACTGAAATGAACCTTTGTTTATGCCAGAAAGCATTTTTGCATCCTTGAAAATAGCCCTCTTAATGAAGATACAAAGTTTTGTAAAATGCACATGCTGCACTCTCTCCTACCCACTCTCCCACCATGACTCAGTTTTTTATGTCCTTATCTTGTTGTCTGAGGCACTCTTCTTGCCTTTTAAATCAATTTCCTCCATGGGGATTAATAAAGTTGAATTGAACATGAGCTGAAGCAGATATGAAGATGTGAAGGCAGTGTGGCATCTCTTTTCACATAGTGAAATTAAATATAATGTGCTTATCCCAAATGCCTCTGACAGGATTAACCGCAATGATTTAAGGTTTCCCCCCTGGGAATTCTGCACAAAACCACCCCTCGACACACACCGCATGCTCGCGCACACACAAACACCCGTCGTTGGTGCAGTAATTGACTTGGTTGGGGTGGTAAAAGCTGGAGAACACAGCAGCAACTTACTCATTCAAAGCATAATTTATGTTCACTTGAGTCGGCCGTTACGTGTGGGGGGGAAAAACTGTAGTCTTTGTCAGTGTCGTGTGTTGGCTCTGAAGGAAAATGTAATAACATGCTCTATGTTGCTTTTCTAGACGACTAACTGTATTTAACGGGGACAAATGTTTCCCCAGGCGGTGCTGTCACTGTTGGTGGTAAATATGAAGTGTGCCTGTAACATAGTTTTCTTCTCAGGCCATCTCATTTCTGTCAGTGTGCAAGGGTATTGTGACAGGAAATATTTAATATAACAAACAGAAGTGAAGATGGTGTAGGTACTTGTTTTAGATGAATTATAAATCCAATTCAAAATGTTTCATAACGAATGCAAATATCAGCTTAGAGTAAAAAAGTGAACCGTCGAAAAATATGAAAAAAAAAAATCTTTAAGCCCAAAATTATATAGACATGGACAGCTGCAGACATCAAGGCCAATTACGTAGTCTTATTATACTTCCTTCTAGCCTGTGTTAAGTCTGTTTGTAGGAAGCATGAGTAGTTGCTGCACTGTTTTTGGAAATTGTGCAGGCACATGGATACTTGCAGGGAACCTTGTGTTTGCCCTCCAGTGAGTGACAAAATTTACATTGCTTGGACACCACTTGAGGTATTCCTACTACCATGTTTCACTGTGGGGTCAACCCACTGTGTATCATTCACCCTTCTGCTCTTATCAATAATTGCTTGCTGGGATTTATCAGTCATCATTCTCAGCACTTTAGTTTTTTCCATCATCCACTGTGAAATGCTGGTATATGTGAGGCCAGCCTGGGAGTGTTTTCCCCTCCTGAGAAGTGGTTTCGAGGCACTACTCAATCTCTGAGATGAGGAGGTTCTGACGTTGCTACTATTCTTTATGCTGATTGGATTCTTGTTCTTTATTTAGCAAGTCTTGATCTAGTATACAAACTACAGATGCTTCATGATAGGAGATGGTGTTACTGGGATGCTGAAGTTAATCTGAAGCAATCTCAATGCGTCAGTACCTCTAAGACTACCCTTTCTTTATTACCCAAATAGGTTAGCTTAAACACTAATTTAATGATGACTTTTATACATTAAAAAAAATGCATTCTAGTTCCTGCTGTGTACAGATCCTTGTAAATCCAAACACTTCTGGATCTTGCATGTGTATTCCTTTCAAGGATCAGAGACCAAACACTTGGTTGGTTAATCTCTAATGAATGCCAGCTGAATGATGCTTCAATTAAAGGATCCAGCTGAAGGAAATCTGTCGTTTTACACAAAGGAATTAACATGTTCAATGTCACTAATATGTGGTGATGTATTTGCTCATTGCAGACCCATATGACACATTTTTCTCAGACTTACCAAACCGACTATATAGATATAAATAATTATCTTTTGTTTGTTCGTATGCAAATTTCTCATTATGCCCACTCACAGTAATAATACAGGCAGTGAAATGGCAGACGGCCTAGAGCGTCATCAGTTACAGAGAAGGTACGTGATTTATACTGTGTATTCAGAATATTGACTCCCACTTCCACAAACATGCCATCAAATACATGGGCAGAAATATGTCTAGCCCTATTGTCCTACAAAATATGCATATTTTTCTTCAGCAGCTGGTTTCTGCAGGGTGTATCCCCAATGGCACTAAACCATTCCAACCACAAAGGGACGGTCCGATGTAATCGGCATACGCCTTGGCTCACATCAAAGCCCTCGCTAAGCTGAGATTGCATCTTTCTCCGCCCACTGTTTCTGTCCCAGCCATCACTCTGGGAGAACATTTGAGGTGCAGCCATGTCTTGATCAGAGAGATGCAGTAGATAGTGTGATATAGCTAAACTGCTAACACAAGGCTCTCAGGCAGATGGCACCTTTTGATTCTGTGCCAAAATATTTCCTCCGTTGGCAAGAAGCTCAGTATTTCTTGCTATTTTGCTATCAAGTGAAAAACGACAGAAAAGTCATTTCCATGAAAATGCAATGAAACAAATGTCATAGTAATAGAATATCACAGCCTTCCACGCTGCATTCTTTTGAAGCACTGACTCGTCTTTAACATGCAAACTCATCTTTAATTCATTCACTACAGCGGCGTAGCCTTCCTGTGATCCCAATTTACATTTTAAATGACAGTCGTTAATGCTAACAAATTAGGCAACTGTAGCTATAACAATAGGGAATCCCCTAGCTGCCGCACATAAAAAAAGACAAACAGTAAAACAAAGTTCTCATAAAGACGAGCGCACAGTCTTGCTGTTCATTGCTTTTATTACAGTTTATACCTTAAGTCACACTGCTTCTAGTTAGCAAGTGAAATATCCACAACACTTAATCCAGTGTCAGTCTTCTCGGATATTCAAAATGACTTGCGGCATTTTGGCCAAGAACGTTTGTTTTGCCAACCAGACATGCCTTGAAACATGCTTCTCTCTATGTGGCAGTGTGTCATTTTGTAGTGAATTGTAATCGTGCCAGTTTGTTAGCAGATTGGAGTTTTAGCTACACAAACAAGTCTCAGAGGCAAATCTATTCTAAAGGCACAAATGTGTCATTGATTTTCTTCATCTCCAGCTATTCTAAGCAGTTAGTGTGGCAAATCATAAAACCATATCAGTGAAATGTTGCTGTCTTGCCCTATAAATACTCTGCTTTGAATACTAATTGGGGGTCTTACACATTTACTGTAAGAAGTTCAGTCATTTAGTTTTTCTAATCCCGATGAGAGTCATCTGAAGGCTCCTTTGGTGGCGTTAGAAAGCTCGGTGAAGTCTCAAGTTTTTATAGATTTAATAAATTCTTTTTAATGGAAGAGAACTTTTCATAACATTAAGAGTGAATACTCAATATGGAGTTATTGCTGATTGGTCATGGTTTATAATCTACTTGCATCCTTTATCTTTGCAAGTGGCCAGTCAGGTTGCTGTCATCATATCATCCAGAGGTAGCTGTGTTTGCTACGAGGAAGCACTAAGTTATCAACTAATTCTAGAAAACCTAGATAGGGAGATGTGGTCACGGATAACTGTTAGTTAGCACTAATCAAAATACATCTTTGACTGGTTGACTGGAAATTTTCTACACATTTTAAAGTTTTGGAACTCATTAACACCTTTTTTTGTTTGTTTGCTTCAGAGATATGTGATCCTCACAGGACAGGCACTACAAATCTATAGACTATGATGCTGGACATTAAACAGTTCAATTCAATTTTATTTATATAGCGCCAAATCACAACAACAGTCACCTCAAGGAGCTTTATATTGTGAGGTAGACAGAATGTAAAGTATTTCAAATGAGCTCAAACTTTAACATATGCTGCAGTAATATTATCTATTATATCAATGTTACCTGTTTAACACTTATGGGAAACATCTTCTGCAGAATTTTTACTTTTGATACTTTACACAGATTTTTTTTTCCTGAAATACAGCTGCATGTGTACTGACGTGTTTTCTTGATTCTTTTCCAAAAGAAATATTTTGTAAACCCCCCTATAGGGCTTCGGAGCGTGATGTCACGGGGGTGGGCGTGGAAAGGATTTTGGCCCGATTCACCATTTTGGGGGTCTAAGCTAGGAGCGATAGCATAGCCATGGTTCGTACTTGCTGTGTGCTCGGCTGCAATGTTCGATCTTACGACCGGCACGGGAATAAGGTTGGATTGTCTTTTTATGCTTTCCCAACCTGGAAGCGACATGAGGCAGCTCGTGTATCGATGTTACCAAACGAAGGCGTCTAGCCTGGATAGCAGCTGTGAGACGAGCTGATATCCAGTTCTCTTCCATCTCCAAATATCTGTTGGTGCTCCAGACATTTTCATTCCGGTAAGTTCTAAATATGTTCATATCACTCTTTATAGCCTATTAGTTTCATTATTTTCGATGCGCTCTGAGCTCATAGCAAATTAGAACAAACATCCTACTGAGTGATTTTGCAGAACTACCGTCTATTTATAGAGTTGCTAATTATTTGGCATTATTGCAGCAAACCAGCCTATGAAATGGATGAAACATCGTGACTGGGTTCCAGCGCTACACGAGGGACCTGCTTCAAACAAACCACCATGCCAATCAGATTACTTCTTCCATATGAGGGTGAAGAGGTGACCCTTCTGGATAAGATGGTGAAGGTTTGCTGCGTTTGGTGAACAGTGTGATAATAAAACCAGAGAAGAATGAAACCTGCTCCTGTTAAATGTTCTTAAGTGTTGTGCTGTTATTTTTTCAAAAGATACAGTAAATAATGTTAGTAGTGGGTGATGTCATGTAAACACTCATGATTTGGTGTAAACATTTTGTCATTTGTAAACTATAAATGACATGGATTCTACACTGTTACTGATGTGATGTTCTATAAAGTGGTTTTAATAAAAAAAAAAAAGGCAAAATAATTTAGTTTCTTTATTCAACTTTTGAACAGTGGGACTCAGTCAGTACATATTCAGTAAATGCAAATTATTTACACAGCAGTGCACTACAGGCATACATCTAGACCCCTAGATAAAACATGATGGCATTATAGCAGTGACAACTCCTCCACAGTAGCAGGTGGGGTTTTTCTTTTTTGAGGACGGCTCCTTTTACCTGTCACTACAGATGGTCTGTGTATGTTTTGATCAAGAGCCTTTTTTTGGGCAGCTGAAGAGAAGTAGTCTATCTTATGGCCAACCTCTGGGTGTATCTTGGTATTATTACCAGGCAAAACCCAGTATGCAGGTTCATCTGTAACAGTCCTTGTGCCACAGATCAACACTGTTGCTTCTACATTAAACAGAAGAGCAGCGACATGGCTGCAGGTCTCTGCGACTCCGGCCATACAGGTGCAGCGGGCGGCTTCAACCTTCCCTGTGATGCTCAGTGACCCATGGCTGCAATGCTGGTTCATTCAGTCTTTGAGAGTGCAGCACCTGAAACACACACAGACAAAGTTCATTTAAAGACAAGAACTATGAGCCAAGGCCGACACAAATGTGTTTAATCTACTTTATCATAAATGTAACAAAGTGTCAAGAAAGTTAGCACATGTAATTTTTCATTTCTTTATGTGTCCATCTATAGAACGCTGTATGTTATAGTCTAAATCTGTCTGTTCTGTCAGAAACCTGCCTGCAGAAAATGAACCTAAAGTATGTAATGCAAGGATGTCATCACTTTAGAGATGGAGAAAGCATAAAGTGACAATTATGAATCACTTAATATGTTAAGGAGATTCTGCAGGTCATTAATCAAAGTATAAAACTAAAATAAAATGTATTTTTAGTGACACAAGTTACAAATATGGAAGCAAGATGTATAATTAGAATTATTTATAATAAACATTAATAAATCATTGCAATTTCTTTAACCATAGAGAATAACTAAATCCTTCAGGACAGTGTCTCATCAATGCACTGAACTCACTATGTTATCCACCTAACAGTCTCCACATGTTCTCACTGTCATTTCCCCTCATGAATGAATTTATGCTGCAGTAATCTGAATGTTTGCAGGGAAATCAAACGCATTTCACTCGCTGTACTCGAGCTGACTTACCTTTGATTGAATGACGACTTGTACGCGCTGACTCCACAGATAAGGTATGAAATATATCAGGCTACGTCAATAGCGGTTGGTCTTCAGGGTTTCTACTCCACGGCCGTATTTCATACAGGTCCACATTTCCAATGCACGCTATTTTCTGCAAGTACCGCCGCTTCGCCTCTGGACGCAATCGGTCTCTATACAGTCCATTCTCTTTTAAGCTGCTTTTAAGCATCTTGTAATCGTCGTTCCAACACAGTGTGTTTGATTTGATTCGTAGACCCCGAAAATGCCGCCGCGCTCCCACAATGCATTGCGGCGTGACGTCAACTCCGAAGCCCTATTAACTTGTCACTGTCAACTAACGGTAATTAATTTTGGTCATAAAGGTGCACCATGCAAAGTGCAGGCAGACAGTCCAAAATAGTATGTGTTAATCTCATCATGTTTATGTTGAGTTTCTACATAGTGGAGAAATAGTGTTTTGTATTTCTTTTGTGTGTGCATGGGGGTGGGTAGCATCCTGTGCTGTAAAAGTCACCGCACATCACTGAGTTAACCACATATTACAGCTGTCTTCATTCGTGGTAAAAACCCACAGAACACAGTGGGAAGCAAACTTCACCCTAATTTTATTTTGTATGGGAGCATATGAACGTCTGAAATGATATGATATAAAATGCCAGCCAAAGTCCTTGCACCCTTTGGTGTTTATGTTAAATGTGCTTCTTCTGTCCCGAGTCCTGTTTCAAACAATCAGTGTCTATTGCACTAAATCATTGCCAGCAATTCTAAAAGTCTATACAAGTGGCAAGAAACAAGCCATCCATTCATCCAAGCAATTGGTCTCAGAGCCAATTGCTTTTCTATTATATTGAATTTGCAGGTCTGGTCTGAAGATATAGGCAAACAATATATATTTGATGCATATTTTGTTTATTTACATTTTAAAACTAAAACAATAAATCAGCAACGCCTTTCAGGTGTAAAATGTGGTAATGAAACCATCACAAATTCAAGGGACGTCCATCAAGATTGTTTATGTTAAAAAGTTAGTATTGGCAGAAACTGCTTAAATGTTTGGTGTGCCTTGAAACAAAAATAATGATAAAAATGTTGTTTAAAAAAATAGTAAGTTTAATGGGATATTTCATTATAAATACTGATTTTAATGACATTCTAATGAAGGTGTATGACAACTGTTTTGACCAACCAATGTTCCAATCTCACATCCTGTTACCTATAATGTCAGTGGTTAACCAGTAATGTTACCAGCCAAAGAAACTCTTTTGCTAGTTAAAGAAGGGCCTCTTAGGTTTCATAATCTCTAAACTCCTCTCTATAATCTTATTGTGTAGTATTTATGTTTCAAGAAATAAATCCTGTGTTATTGGAAGAATTCCAGAAAACTGAAGATTTTATACCTTTTTTTTTTTTAAATTATTATTATTATTTTATTTATTTATTTTAAAATAGCTTTTTTAGCTAGCACAAAGTGGCTTTTATATGTACTATTTAATGCCAGTTAAGGACTTCAAGCACTGCTTTCACAAACTGTTCTCTTGCTCAGTTGTGCACCAGTGCCTCCCACTTCTCTTTCTATTCTGGTTAAAGCCAGTTGGTGCTGTTCTGTAAAGTGAGTAGTTTTGTGAAGTCTCCTATTTTTTGTGAATTTTCTGAATGGAAAAAGCCCTCATATTTATGGCACATAAAAACTTCAGAAAGATTCTTTTGATCATAGACTATAATCAGACCAAGAAAGGCTGATGTGGCAGGTCAATGAGCCAAATGCATTGCTAGAATAACAATCAGCCTTTTAACATAATCTCACACAGGAGAAATGTAAGTTTATAATTTTGATCCATTTCGTTTTGATTTAAATAATAATTTCTTAGTGAAGCTTTTAAACAGTGGCATATCTCACTTTATACATTTAACACATTAACATCAACATTACACATAAAATCATCACACATCAGCCCAGTTAAAATATTACAAGTGTATATATTATGAAGTCTGATGCTTGTAGGATCTTTAAAATATGATAAACAATGTTTTAATAGTGTTTTTTTTTTTTTTTCATTTTGGACATATCTTTAATTCAGAACTTTATTTTTGCGTCCTAAAGTTTTGGACAAACAGCAGCACTGATTGAGTTAAATGTATTACTGATGGTCTGTGTCCAAGTCTAATATTGCTTATGTCATATAATATTTCTTAGTATGTCGTAACACCGTTATTCAGTTGTTTTTTTGGTTTTTTTTTTTTATTGTTTTATTCCAGATGTCCAATAGTTGTCATTTGGATGAGCTGCTGGCTATATAGTGATAGCACTGATTTAAAAAAAGTGACCTAAAAACAGCACTAGGACAAAGCATCTAATAGTTTCTGGTTCAAAATCCCTGTAGAGTTGCAAAATGCATTCTGGGATACCACACAAGCCTGCACATGACAACAGAACTCATGAGAAAGGTTCTGTTCTTGGCAGGCACCATTCTCTAGTTTATAGAGGTGTTTTGCACGTGTGTGTGTGTGTGTGTGTGTGTGTGTGTGTTGTGGGGTTTTTTTTTTTTTTGTTTTTTTTTTCTCCTCCTCTCTTTGGAAAGGCTAAATTAAAACAGCTGCAGGTTGAAAACCAAAAGTAGGAAGTTAAACCAGGATCAACCTGATGGTTAAATGCAAACCTTCCAGCAATGTCAGAAGACATGCAACCGTAATGAGATCTGGCACAACTAAAATAAATGCAGCTTTTTTTTTTTTTTTTTTTTTTTTAATGTTTCATTTCTTTTGCATCAGCAGCTGCTGAGAATTTCTGGACCAGGTTAAATAACATTATTGTTCACTGAGCAGCAATAACTGTGTTATTTAATTTAAAAATTTTATTAAGAGAATTATAACTGGGACTAATAATTTATTGTATTTCAAAAGTCCCACATGTTTCTTTTTATCCAAAGACCTGAGGCCAAAGACCTATATCTTGCAGGCACTAAGTAAGACACCTGACTAATAATCGTGTGGTGCTAACTTGTTAACTAATGGTGACAACGTAGGGTCAAGTGAATAAGGCCTCGGTCATATAGGCTTAAAAGGTTCATACTTAACACGTTAAACCACAATATCCACTTCCATCCATCCACTTAACTGCTTATCCATTTCATGTGGCTTGACTGCAGCTTATCCCAACTTTCGCTCTGCAGACTAGACAGGTTGCCAGTCTTTAACACACAAAGACAACCATTCAGACTTGCATCCATGATGATTGCTAATTTAGAAGCACCAATTATTCAATATAGCTGTCACATACTTGTGCAACATGACAGCCCTGAAGAGCTATAAATCACCACAGTTTAGGTGAAAATGCAACCGTAGTGTTGCTGGTTTCATGAAAAGTCCAATATGAACTACAATCATAGCCCACCGTTATGTTTTTGAGTACTGGACTTGAAAAAAGCTCAGAAGCTTTTGTGTTTTCTTGTTTTTCAGAACATCATTTTGTCACAGATTAGCTGATAATTGATTATTTTTGTCTGTTTGTCAGACTTTACAAAATATACCATTTAATGTGTTTTGTGAGATTACAGTGACCTTTGACCACCAAATTGTAACTGGGTCATCCTTGAATTCAAGTGGTCTTTTGGCAGATCTGTTGTGTTCCTGATACGTTTCACAAGAAAGGGCCAGAGAGGGAGGACAGACAAAAAATATAATGCCTCTGGCCACAGCTGTTGCCGGCTTGGAGGCGTAAAACTAATATAATGTGTGATATCCCCATGATGTGTATCAGATGGAAATGAGAATACTGTGACAACACCTAGAGTACATTTCTGGTGAAGCCACTCCATTATCTGCTTTCAGAGTGAAGGGAAAAGCATAAATGCATTTTACAAAGCTGACGTTTTGGTGCCCCCCCGTTTCATAAAAAGTGAAAGTGAAACTGCTTTTAGCCGAATGGTGACCTTCGAAACGCTTCTCCCGCTCGTTCTTTGCTCGATGATCGCCTTATGTCCGCGGAAACTCAGCTGCGTTTTCTTGACCTGTCGGAGCTTGTTTTCCAGCTTCCTCCACTTGCGAACCATCGATTCATTAATCTTAAATTCTCTCGCCGCTGCTCGATTTCCATGTTCCTCCGTGTAGCTGATGGCCTTCAGTTTAAACTGTGCTTCGTAAGCGTGTCTCTTTGCCATTTTCAGGGTTGTTAAAACAACGGTGTCCTGCATAACGCACATACCTGTTCTTTTATACAGGTATGTGCAATAAAGTCAACGCACACACTTCACCCTTTAGCGTTCTCATGGTGTTCTCTACTACATCCTCCTTACAACACAAAGGGTGCACTGCGCTATAGGGCGCGCCGTACTTTTTGAAGAAAATCTAAGACTTTTAAGTGCGCCTTATGGTCGTGAAAATACGGTATTTATTTATTTTTTTCTCTGGCACCCGCGTCAAACAAGTACTAGGCCGCCCAGAGGCACAAGAAGGCATTAAGGCTTTCATTATGCGATTGATTAACCACTGAAAGCAGTATTTGTAGTATATACTTCAGAGTTAATGAGGAGAGTCGGGCAAATTTGGAAGCTTTGAAGTGAGGAGCTGAAACCCAAGTGGTCAGCTTTCACACCCACTTGCTGATTTAAGCGCATTATCTGCTGTGATTGGTCCAACTTGGTTCCCCGGTTTCTGTTTTTAGTGAGAGAGTGACGGCTGAAAGTGGAGGTCTGTTAAAGGAGGCGGAAACATAACAAATAGCACTCTGGAGACACAGAAAGGAAAGAGGATTAATTCAGAATATGTTGCTCCCCTGACATGCTGCCTGATACTTTTATTATTAGTGTAATTTACAGTTTGGACTGACACCGCGTCAAATCCAGCCACGGGTGACTGGTTGGTCCGTGTCACAGTTTAAACACTTCTTTTAGCATGAAAGTATGAACGCTCTAGATAAGCACCCTGAAGCTCTGCAAATGGCCTTTATGCTTCGTTGTGTTCTTATGAAACTAAACCTGGCTCATTTTTAATAAAGGAAAGACTTAACTTTTTCCAATTTGAGTCATCGTCATGTTAATATCCTGCCATAATTACCTTGCACTTAGGAACAATTGCGTTGCAACACAGCAACGATTTGAAAATGACTAAGGAACTAATGAACATAACATAAGAATTAATCTTTGGTTATATTTCATTGATTTTTCCCATGGCCATAGAGATAGCAAGCTTTGTGAAAATAAGTGACGCTAAGAGCAAACACAAAGGACACAATTACAGAAACTGAAAAATTAAATTAGGTATATCTGTACGTGCCGGAGCCTAGGTGATAATTAGATGGGGACCAACGTCAATGAGTTCAGTGCAACAGAGGAAATTACCATTTCTACTTTTCCAATGAGTCACTGTTATCATTGCTTTGCCTGAGGTTTCAAAGAAACACACATTTTCATTCTATCAAGGGAACTATTGTGCAAGTTGGATTCTAATTGGAGAGTTGGGGTCTTACTGGAGACAGAAAAAACTAAAATTGATATTTGTTGTTTCAAACGGCAACCACTGTAGCTGGATGTTGAAGTCGTACAAGTGCCACCCAAGTGAATTTGTCAGACTCAAGAAGCCATTTGAATGAGTGACGAAAGGTTTCTTCCACTGAAAACGGCACATCTAGATGAACAGAATCTATTTTTAGGGATTTCCTTACCTGGGTGATTGAGCATGCATCAGTAAACTTCATATTCTTTGAACAAATTAGAATTTATTAGAATAAACCCATGTGCACCATATTTGTGAAAAGTACTGACTGATTGCTTTACACAAAGGTGTCCTGGAGATAAATAAGATGCCTCCAATCAAAAAAACAACCAAATTAATCATCATCATTATTACTATTATTATTGAAATCAGCATTTAAAACTTAATATTAATGGTTATTTGTCAAATAGTTTCATTGTTTTGCTGGCATGCATTGCAAAGACAAAGCAAATCAATCCATCGATCAATCAGTGGATGCACAGGGTGTTACCCAACTTATAGTGGCATTTCCGTAGCACAGTGTGACTTCAGCCACACTGAAAATAATCAGCAATTTGTGCATTCGTGACTGGCTGTAATACTGGTAGCTTAGCTATAGCATTTGTAGCTGAGGGCTTCAGCTTCTGGGTAACAAGGAAATGACATCATTCACTTGAAATTTCAAGCTACTTTTCTCAAAATTTTGAGTTATGGATACTGGATACTTTTTTTTTTCTTTTTTCTTTTTTTTTTTTTTTAAGTGGTGGAAACGGGGCTCTCACTCCTATAATAAAAACTACAATAATAATTATTATAGTTTAACCCAAAAGATGAGTTGCATATAAAAATATCATATAAACTGATGACGTATGTAGTTTTAAGAAGTTTTTTTTCCTAATATTTAAGCTCATTACATAGAAGGGCAGGATTTACAGACGGATCTACTAACCAAAAAAATGTTGGTGGTTTTTTATTTTTTATTTTTAAAGCTGGTTTCCAACAATGCTGGAAGAACCTGCTCCTATTCATATTCTAATTAGAGCCATCAACACCTGTGCCAGACTGTGGATTCACCCTCCCTGCTCACTCCTCCCTCCCATGGGTAACTATGGGTTTGTTTCCAATAATTTCTGGCATCTGTAAATGGTGGCTTCACAGTTTGTAAACGTCTGTTAACTTGAGTAATCAGGGATCATTCAAGTCTGCATGTGTTTATAGTGCTGAAAATCTGCTTTTCCATGAAGTGTGCGTTTTGCACTTCAGTAGTGTAACATGCTTAGGTGTTTATTTTTGGCCCATTGCACCCCCAACTGACCCTGCAGTGGCAATAATAATGTTCTGGTGGTACATAGGCTTAACTGCTAATTGTTCACACCTGAAAGTGTGGTTAAGGACATGCTTGAATTAGCTTGGCAGTGGCTGCCATTTCTTGCCACTCATTATACTCTCATCATTGTATTTTATCTTGTTACCTCTAAGCTTGCATTACCAAGCTTTGAAAGCATTTATAGAGACCTTGTATGGAGTAAAGCAAATAATGTCATGAGTGATGTAAGATCCACATGGCACTTTATTTAAACTATTACTGATTGTGCTGTGTTATTTACTTCCCGTTGTTCACACAAAGCGGGTCCAGATTGACTCCTGTTCCTGATAAAATGATCACTTCTGAATATGAGCAACACCACCCAGTTTTTATGGCTAAAATCACCCGCACGATAATCACCCCAGAAAAACTTCCCCTGTTGAATTTGTAAGTTTGCTCATAAATAACTTTCTATAGCCTTGAGGCCTGGAGACTGGCTAGATCACTATGAACCTAATGTGCTTCATCTTTAGCTACTTTTTGCTTTTGTGGAATCTCTGAGCTGGAAGACCTATGTATGACCCATCTTCAGTATTCTGGCCAAGGGAAGCAGATTCTCATATATGATACATGGCTCCATCCATTGGCCCTTTAATGCAGTGACATCGTCCTGTAGTCTTAGCAGAAAAACTGCCCCAAACATGTTTCCACCACTGTGTTGGACTGTAGAGATGTTCTTTGGGTCAAACTCAGCATTTCTCTTCCTCCAAACCCAGGAGGTCAAGTTGATGGCAATGAGCTTGATTTTTGTTTTATCTGACCACAGCACTTTCTCCAAAGCCTTCTCTGAATCCTTTAGATGTTCACTGGCAAACTAAGGATGGCCCTGTACATGTTCCTGCTTGAGCAGGGGAGCCATGTGAGCACTGTAAGATTTCAACCCACTACAGCATATTGTGTTACCTTGCTTTATGGTCTTGTAGCCTTTTCCTGCCTTGTGCAGGTCTATAGTCTTGACCCTGACATCCTTTGACAGCTTAGCTACTGTGGTGGGCAGGTTGGAATGGAAGAAATTGATTAAGTGGACAGGTATGATTGCTTGTAATCTGTGTGCTATGATCCTACAGCTAGTGTGTCAGAGCCAAAATTATGACTGGGCTGTCCATCCATCCATGCATTCTCTTCTACTTATCCTTGTCAGGGTTGTGGGTGGCCTGGGGCCTGTCAGAGGGCCTATGAGAGACAGACAACCATTCACATTTGCACATTTACACCTATGGGCAACTTGGAATCATCATTTACGTCTTGGACTGTAGGAGCAAGTCCAAACACAGAGAACCCACACAAACACAGGGAAAATGTGCAAACTCCACACTGGCCAAATGGTGGAGTCGAAATAAGGACCTTGTTGCTGTGAGGCAACAGTGTTAACTACCACCACACTGTGCTGTGACTGCGTTGTAGTGGATCGAATATTTGTTTCACTCAGTGACATGAAAATCAATTTATAACTTTTGTGTAATTTTTTTTTTTCTTTTCTGGATTTTGCAGAAATCTGTTTGTCCCTTGAACTGGAGACACACATGCCTTATTGCCTGCAACTCCACAGTCTATGAGAATTGGGACTTGGTCATTTATAAGGATGTAGTCACTGCTAAAACCCAGCTACCCATAGTGATATGCACAGAGAAAATAGAGGACATCACAGGTGGAGAAAAGACAAGGATGGAAATAGTCATGCAAAAACAGTAAACCAAGTATTACACCTTTAGGAAATAAGTATAGTGTTTGCTTTGTTGGCAGCACCACAGCGACAGCGCAGGTGGCTCAGTAATTGGAGCATGGGTGATTTGATTTCTGGTTTATTCTATATTCTGTATGCATTTTCATGTAATCTCTTCTACCTATCATGTGCAAAGTAAAACCTAACATAAAATAACACCTCATAAAATTCTATGGTCCCACATATTGGTCCAATGGGATGTGGTTATAGCATGGTCTTTGACATATTCCTCAGACTGGGAACACTAAATTAATACTGAGTATGGAAACTTACTATGACCTTGGATCCTACAATACTGTAATTGTAGTAGTCCTATGTGGTAGTAGCAGTAATTGTAGCGGCCTAGCAATTCATTTCTTTTTGCATGCGAGTCACTTATGTTGACCTCATTTATGGCTGTACTTGGTGCACCAAACAAATCCTCATTTTGGATAAGCATTTCAGTGAAGAGGCTAACTTGTAAACCATGAATCATTAATACTGCTTGATTTCCTACTTCTTGCTCAAAGTGTCTCAAACATTTACATTTTCAAGAGACAGTGCGATAGTGTCATCCTTGACACTGCAGTAGCGTAACTTTTACTTATCGACACAAAGTTTGACAGAGCAAAAAGAAAAAGCCGCCTACCTATTCATTTGGTCTTACATTAACATTTATTAGGCAGAGCTCAAGGAAGTGCAGCGAGGAGATCAAACTGCAGCAGTGATGATTTGGAACACAGAAAAGCGGCCTGCATTGTCAATAATGTAAAGGAGACCAATATTAAATGCATGAAGGTTGGCGAACTCACCCCTGTGAGAAATGTTAGAGCTGTCCTTTGCTAACATTCTAACTGACCCATAAAGGCCGCAGCGAAAAAAGCTGTAGAGTATTAGCATATAGATTATAGCCTGAACCATGTCACAGTTCTACTGGGTAATGTGATCGTCTATCTAATGCTTGATTCATCTGAAAAATTCTCTGATCTGGTGCCACAGCTGTTAATTTGCTAGACTTTCCAAATGTGTCAACCCGACTTCACATTACTGAATATTGTTTCTTTTTCATCGCCTCTCACTGCCTCTCTTCCCTCCGATTTCACACTTGTGCAATAATTGCAGTATTTGGGTCATGCTGTCAATAAAATGGCATCCCACTGTCACGTAAGGACTTCCCGGGGAACATTATTAGAATCCCCCCCCCCCCCCCCAAAAAAAAAAGATGATCAGCATACAGCAAGGTCTTCATTGATTTGCCTGTTGAGAGGAATACTTAGCGTGATAAAAGAAGAAATATTACTCTGAAACGGCTGTCACTCAGTAATATTGCAGTTTGCAGAGGCATGATATAACCATTCAGAGTTTTTATTTTAGACTAAACTATGTCATAAAAAAATTCCAGCAGTAACTGCTCAATAAATTTGACTACGAAGATGTATCCATCATCTTTTAAGCATTGATGTCACCAGTGAGCCACAAGCAAGCTGGAAAACACAAAGTAGCCGCTAATGCCTAATTCAGCATAAAGTCTCCTGGCCATATCTGCGCGTGTCATATGGAGGTCCACTGGAGATTTGCAAATAATATCTAAATATATAGCAACTGGGCCAAGCATAGACTAAGAGACCTCAATAAGGAGCATTGTGTGGCTTCAGGCTCTTTCAGAAAAAACAGAAGGCTGATGAGGTAGTGGACTCGGCAAAGTGTGTTATCTTTAGACCCTCTGGTCTTGTCCTTCCTTTAAAACACAGTGAGCTGCAGTCACTAGATACAGAACAGCCACCTGTTAAATTTTCCTTTATTCTTTTTGCTGAATTACTGAACTACGTGTTTACTGCAGCTTTATCTTCCTGGGCATGAGTCCCGACTTCCACTGTTTATAGAAACAAGTTAATACAGCTCACACAGACAACCTACCACAAAGTCAAATGATGTGCCATTTCCTATACCAAGCTTTATAAGTGAATACCTCTTTGATGCTGGTGTCCTTTTATCATCTGCAAAAAGTCTTCATCACGCAAACGATGCTTGCACAGTGCTGCTGAGAGGAGGAGGAAGGGGGGAAAGGAGCAGAGCTAAAACCCCCAAGTTTTTCTTTATATGCAGCTTTTGTATTGTAGTCTCTGTAAAGAGTGGGACTTAATAAATCCTTTGTGAAAAGACCATGCAGTTCTTGCATATTTTATCATTACACAGGGCTTGAATGAAATGTACCACAACACAATAAAGCAGTTCTCACTGGGTTTGAATTTTATCATAACACATGTAGATGTGCAACCCTGGTTCTGCCGCAGTATACCTAAACTCCACCAGGGGTGAGAGAGGTTGGCTTGTTTTCTCATTCGTTATAGTCCAGACTCCTCCTTACACTGATGCAGCTGTGTTTAAATAAGGCACTGGTTTACAGACTAGTGGTGTTTCTTAAGCATTCATCAAGGGTTGTGTCATTATTTGATGACTAGAGTCTCTCCACAGATGATAACCTCATTTTGCTTAATAAGAAATGACACCTGAGTACATTAATAGTTTATCATTCAGGAGCAATGTGTGGGTCTGCATTGATATAGATAAAGAGATGGATAGATATATGAGACAATGACACTATTGACTTTAATTTACAATATAAATGCATTTAAAAGACCTGCTGGGTCTATATTATACAGAGATTTGCATACATTCATATTATCTATGAGATTATTTAAGTATCCATAGATTATTTATTGGTTCATTTAGCAGTGCAATCTAAAGCTACATAACTGGTATTTAATCAGGTAACATTGCAATAAAATTTGCTATGTTGAAGTCAGCAGTAATGCAAGCAGCCTCAGGATGTTTATTAGCTTACCTTAATGTGAAAGACACAGATTTGGATTTTAGAAGATGTGTCATTGGGCTTTAAAAAGTTTAAAAAAGTCAGTTTGGTTTCCTCCATCTAGTGTATCAGCATGCTAAAGGGGAAACTTTTTCCCAGTGCAATTGTATACTTGTACTGTGATTTTTGTATTTCTATAAGAGAGCATAAGAGATTTTCATTTCATGATTCTTGTGGTAAGTCGACAAAGAAAGAAGGAAGAAAGAAATCAAAACGACAACAGTTTGTGATCTTAAATATCAGTCCAATCCCTCTAAAACATTTTTGCCTATTTGGCACATTATTCACACCAAAATGCAATTTACAGTATTATCATACGTCATGTGAATTAGACACAATACTGATATTTTATTTTTTAAAATCTGTTATTGTCAATACAGAACAATCCTGATGCCCCTGTTAGAGAACATGATAGCGACCCCCACAGCAAGAAGAGTTGCTTTGTTTTTGTTCTAGAAATAGCAGAATAGAGACAAGGACGTGCAAGTACAGTGCACACATAACGACATGTACACTTTACACAACAATACTTTTCTGGCACATGTAAAGTCAGCACGAATGCTGTGCAAACATTCGATGCAGTCTCAGCTGTTGGACTGTAATAGATGTCCACCAAGCTGCCTTCATACACACATGGGTGGATAATTTCCATAATGCTGACCCTAATGGACACGCAGAAGTGATAAGCATAAACATAAAGCACAGCTGATGCTGTCGGGAATGTCATTAAATGGTGTCGGATGAAAGTAACGGCATAACACAAGGACCTGAATATCTGACCAAATTACAGGCAAACCATCCAACAGTCGATCACATATTTACTTGATACCACAGATTTTAACCTCCTGGAGAAGCAGAAAGTAAAGTGATTAGAATTTATCATCTTGCAGACTTTGAATTTCTGTAGATAACAGCACGCCTGTGCAGTCAAGCAATTTTCAGGCCAACATGGCCATCACTACAGCCATGTAACTAGTGGGGCTAAAAATGGGACTAAATATACACAAAAAAAAAAAGTATAATGGTTAATGATGATACATTATTTTGATTATAAAAGCACATTTCTGCCAAACTGTGGTCTGTAAAGTAAAAAACATTGAAGATTAAAAAAAATCACTATCCCAGTTTATGTCACACTACTTAAGAATCAAAAAATAACAATCAAATCACATAGTTGACATATAACAACACAGTGTTAGACGAGCAGTATAGATGTACAGCAGAAAAGTGTACCATGAACTACCTGGCTCGAGAGGGTGCAAGAGCAGTTATATAAATGTATCAGAAGAAATTGCATCATTACCTGATACGGTATGGGCATCAATTTTTGTTTTCCGCACTGAGCGAACATCAGAGCTCCTACTGCTGGAGAATACCAACATCAGGTGTGTGTGTGTGTGTGTGTGTGTGTGTGTGTGTGTGTGTGCATGCTCAATCCTATATGATACATGTCAACAATTTCAGCTTATAATTAGATGATTCAATACCTGGCAGAAATTCTCCAGAGTTTTCTTCAGTCTGCTCTAATAAATCCAACTTTTAATTTGTTATCAGCTTCTTGGTTTTCTTCAGACCTCAAGCAGTTTGGGATAGAGGGGTAGCTCTTAAAAATCACTTTCTAACTAATTGCTGTGCTTGAATTTTCCACACTACACAGATGTGACAATTTTACAGAAATACTATTATTCATTTTTTTTATTTTGTCACAAGCATTCCCCAAAGGTCTTTAAGTAGACAAAGGAGTTATGAAATACAAGAAGTATAAATTATTGCATCAACATGGCAGAAAATCCTTGCTGGACATGATTTCACAGCCTCATATTCTTAAATAGGGCAGACAGGATTTTGGCCAGTGCCACCTTCTCTGAGTGTTATTGTCAGGAAGAGGCGCTGTGATGGGGATGTGATTCAGGACACACATATTCACAAGCAGCAAGCACATCAGCTTTAAGTAGGAGGCAGCGCACACACATCGAAAAGAACAGAAAGAAGCGGTGCCCTGATTTTGAGGCAGTGGGGCATGTAACTGCAACTCACGACTCACACACTCACACTGACATGGATAGCAGACATTGGATTAGTGTGATCTCACAGCAAACACAGACTGAATTTCCACCAAGGTCCCAATGGCAGATTTTGACATCGGCGCTGTCTGGGCTGTGAGAAGAGACTGAAATGTTCCCAAACTGGATGAGCCAGAGGCTCTGGGTGCTAGTTTGCTTCACTTATTGTTTAACAAAAACAACAAAAAAAACCCATTTCCCTCTGCTAGACTTGAGAAATGTAACAAAAATCCTCTTTGAAAAGGATGACTGTAGATGGTGAGATCAGATAAATAATGTATGCCACCTCTTATCTATTCAGCCGGACAATTGCTGTTCATATCAAAAGAAGCACTTTAAAGTATGACTAATGCTAATCAATATTTTTAAATGAGTAACTGACCTAAGCACAATTTGAAATGTGTGCAGAATTGATTTTAAGGATAAGCTGAAGGAAAAACTATAAACTGCAGCCAATGCTGCAGTTTAAAGTGCCTCGTTACAGCAAACAATGTAGAATTCTGATATTTTACACAAGTCTCAAGCAAGAATCTTATGATTGCATCCAACATACTTCACCTATTACATTTAGCACTAGTCAAACATTTGGAAATATCTTCAATTCAAAATTTCCCCCCCTTTTTTTTTTTTTTCTCTCTGCTAAAACAATGAAAAGATATCTGATTGCTGAACACTTGTTGGCTCTTTCTCTTTTGCTGTGTGGTCCCGCTCGTGCCAAATGATCTCAGTTAGGTGATCACTGTTCTTCTCAGTCAAATAGCCCTTACAGAGCTTTTTTGGGGGGGGGTGTTCAGGCTCATTGTCCTGCTGATAAACAAATGATTGTCCCACGAAGCTCAGCCGGGAGTGGATGGTGTGTCGCTACAGGATGTTGGAGATTTATTTTCTGCATAAATCACCAGCAGTGTCACCAGCAAAGCCCCCAAAACACTATCGCACCTCCTCCATGCTCCGTGGTGGGAGCCACACATGAAGGTACCATCTGTTCAAACCAAAGTCCAAATTTTTAATGCTCCCCACAGTTTTTCTTCTCAGTCAACCTCTATCCGGTTGTTCAGTGATGACACGACGAATCCTACTTCCGGGCCTAAAGTAGTCTGCGTTTAATATGGCTTTTGTGTTGTTAACATGTTTAATGTTATGTATTTTCTTCTATTTGATCTCAAAAAGCTCCTAAAACAGTCAGTAATCACTGTTGACCTCACTCAGCTTTTATTACCGCTAATCATTTAAGCTCAGTTTTTAAAACCTTAGGATGCAACTACAGCCCAGCCCATGCAGCAGCATATGAATGACTAACCTCGTATTGTGGATGGATTATCTCAGTTGTTCTCCTGGCTGAAGTTTGGTCCTTTTACAGTATCCTGCCATGCGATTACATTTGTTCCTGACCACCGAGAACACTCAGTTAACTTTTATCAAGTGGGAAAAAAGTTAGCTTGTTTATATTATGCTAACATAGCTGTGTCGCTAGCGGTCACATAGCACATCATTATATATCAGCTAGCCAAACTTCAGTAACCCTATAAACGTCACTGCTTTTTAGTTTTCTGTCTTCATTTATGCTGGAAGTGATAACAGAGCTGTACGTTTTAATTTGTTTCCAAAACCCCGCAGTCAGGACATGCTATATTGTATTTAGATAGAAGCTAGCGAGCTAACTCCCTGCTAACTTCTAACTCCGTTAAATGTCATAAATAGAGATGGCACAATACCACTTTTTTTATGTCCAATACCGATATCATAAATTTGGATATCTGCCGATACCGATATGAATCCGATATAGTGTTTTTTAATCAACAAAACTGTTTTTTTTTTTTTTAATATCTTGCTGCATTTTGTGTAAGTTCATACTCAAGTTTAAAACGACAACTACACTAAAGCTATTCTGTTATACCTGTATGCAAAAAAAAAAAAAAAAATTTCATAGTTCAGCAATACTGATCAATCTAATAAACTTAAACCTACACCATCCTTTGTTTGACAGTTTGACCAGCTCTGTAAGTCATTTATATGGAATAATAAAAAGCCTAGATTGAATCTGAGAAAACTGCAGAAACCAGTGGACAGAGGTAGGTTAGGGATGCCTAATCTATTTTTATATCATTATGCTTTTTCTCTTCGGCATTTGGCACATTGGTTCTTACCCCCTGAGAAAGCGCCTCCTTGGTTTTCCATTGAAAGTACTGCTTGCTCGCCATTTACACCATTATATAGCTTATCAACTAATTTGTCCCCCCGTATCCAATCACATCCAGTATTTTCTCATTTGAAAGAAGTATGGAAAAGATTGTCCAAATTATTCAAATTTGATCCATATCTAAACCAATCTGCTGGTATTTGGTATAACCTCAAACTTTCTATTGCTAAACTACCCTTCCTTTGGAAGCTCTGGTTTCAGAGAGGTATAACAGTGTTGGGGGATCTTTATGAAAATAGTATATTTAAATCATATGGAAAACTTGCAGAAGAATTCGATTTACCTAGACAGGAATTTTGGAAATATCTGCAACTAAGACATTTGATGACCAATACATGTGGTTCATTCGCAAAGTTCCCTTTAAGCTGCGACTTTCTAGAGGAAATAAAAAAAAAAAAAAAAAAAAAAATCTTTGGGCGTGGACAAGAGGCATCAGCTTATTACAAAATGCTTTTATTAGCTTCTGATCCTAACACACTGTCCCTCAAAAGAACGTGGAAAATGGACTTAAATCTCAACTTTACAGTGGAGGAATGGAATGGCATCCTCAGGAATCTGAAAAAAATGTCACGCGAATTACGTTCAAGATTGGTTCAATTTAAGATTTTAAATAGAGTATACTGGACACCCTCACGGTTGCATAGGGTGGGTCTAGCGACTGATGATGCATGCTGGAAAAGCCAGCAAGGAAGTGGCTCACTTTTACATTTGCTTTGGGGTTGCTCCAAAGTCCAAGATTATTGGATTCATATTCACACTGTAGTAGAGAAGGTTGTAGATCAAGGGGTCCCATTTATGAACAGTCTTTATGTATTAGGAGACCCTTCAGCTTTGAGTCACTTATCCACTTCTCTTGCTCATTGGGTACAAAGGGCGATTATGCTGGGGAGGAAGCTGCTGGTGAAAGAGTGGAAGGCCTCTTCGACTCCTACCTTCTCTCAGTGGTATATCTCTTTGGGACAAGTGGCAGCTTACGAAAGATTATCATATAGACTGCTAAATAGACTGGACGACTATAATGATAAGTGGGCTAATTACTTTTTACATACAGTTCAGTGACGTATCCGGCTAAAGTAGTTAAGTTCGGACTAAATAGGATAGCTGTAATCTGGTCTTTGTGAAATGTTGGCATCACCTTTTTTTTTTTTTTTTTTTCTTTCTTTTTTTTTTTTTTTGGGATGGAAATATGCATTGATGCTCAATTTGTTCTGTTGTTGTTGAATGTCCATTCTGCTATTTTTTTTGGGTGTTTTTTTTGGGGGGGGGTCTGGGGTTTTTTTTTTTTTTTTTTTTTTTTTTTTGTGTATATTTAAATCTAATAGAGTTTGAGTCATAAAAAAAAACAACTACACCATCCTCCCTATTCTGGTATTTTAAAGAGTACTTAGCGTAAATATTAAGCAACCTAACTAATAGGGTTCCAACTCCCAGCATCAACAAAAATAAATAAATAAAAAATAGGGACCCACCCCTCACGCTCCACCTCATGATGCTTAATCGACGTAATCAACCTTAATTTGATGCAGTGTGGGGGGAAAAAAATGCACAGAAATCAATTATTTTTCAAGAAATATTAGATTCAACATCTTTCTTCAACAAAATTGCAGACTGCACAGATGGTACCTTCCCAAAGGAAAAAATACTATAGCTTACTAGGGTATATATATTAGACTTAATAGTTACTATATACAGTAATTGACTTCTATTCATTTTACATCAAATTAAAACTTTGGGTGTCAGATAATTATTTATTAAAAGCTTGACATTTTAAATGAGAATAAGAAAGAAAAGTATGTCTTTGTGCCCCCCTTTTCCCTGTTAATGCCCTATCGGCCCCCCTGGCTAAACTTTGCTAGATCCGCCCCTGCACAGTGACCGGCGTCAGCTACGTAGAAAAAGATCCTCGAGTAGAAAGTAATATTAAATAAATTCTAACAACAGCTGATCAAGCTTAAACGTGCTGCTGTTGTTCAGCTGCTGGTTTCCTCTTTCTGGTGCAAAGTGGGCCAAAAACAAACAAGAGAGACGGACTCGCGACAGAAAAGCCGATCAGCTGATCATTAAGCAGTTTCATGATTGAAGTAGCAGCAAGAAGAGGCAGTCGCTCCATATATCGCTTGTTAAGCTTAACGCAGGAATGCCTTACAAACATTCAGAGATGGACTTACACACTTGCTTTACTTCTCTCGGGGATAACTTTGTTGGAGATGAAATGCCGGGTTGCTAGCGAAGCTCCAAATGCTATCCAGACCACCGACAGGTCCCGCATGCCACAGCCGCTCTATCACGTGATGCATACTGCTCCGACGTGCTAACGTTCTGAGGCGAGTTACGGCGTGTTGCAAGTTTTGTGAGCTGCTTTCGTGATATTTAATGGATCGGATTACATTTTTTATTTTTCTCCGATATCCGATCCAGTAATTTAGGTCAGTATCGGACCGATACGTAATATCGGATCGGCCCATCTCTAGTCATAAATTCAGTTTTCATGGATGCCTGGATGTTAAACTCAGTTGTTACACCTGGTAGAGCAGAACGCTGATCATTTTATTAAAGATGAAAGACTTTAGACAGTTTTTTCAACTCTCAGTAATGCCATAGTGATTGTTTGATACATTGACCTGCAGCGGAGTTTAGGACCAGACACGGCTAGTGACGTCAGACTGAACAACCGGATAGCAATTTCTTTGCTGTAGTTTGGGAATCAGGGCTATGTGGCCACAGTCTTTTCCCAGCAGTGCCTGGTATGATCTGTTGAAGTCTTAAAAAGCTTTTTATAGTCCATTTTCATTCCCAGGGGATCAGACACTGCCAGTTCACCAATGCAGATTCGACCTTGGTGCTATGATGCACCTGATTATGTCAATACTGAGAGGGGTTTCCAAATCATAAGTATTCCATTCTCTCATATGTGTACTTGTAACACCAAAAGGGTTCTTTACATTTAAATATAAAATGGAATTCTGTGGCACAACTTCACCTACTTTCAAGGTGCTCAGAGAAGAACAGTAGTTTAAAGTAGCGGTCCCCAACCTTCTTTGCGCCACGGACCGGTTTATGTCTGACAATATTTTCGGATTGGCCTTTAAGGTGTCACAGATAAATACAACAAAATAAAAACAGTACCGGTACCAAAACAAAGAAGATTTATTCATAACAAACGGGAAAAGACCCAGGGAAACTGAGTTAACAATAAAAACGATTACAAAAATAACGATAAAAAGTTACTAAAAACCCTGAAAACCATAAATTTCTCACCCGAGCTTCAACTCTCGCAGGCTGGTACCAAACGACTCACGGACCAGTACTGGTCCATGGCCCGGGGGTTGGGAACTGCTGGTTTAAAGGGTTCAAAGCTCCAACAATACTTGTAGTACAAAGAATAGCTTAATTACCTGATCACTGTATTTCAGTCTGTGGCCTTCATTGGGCCCATCAAGAACTGTAATACAGAAAGCATTTTAAAAGCATACCTGGTTGAGTAGGAAAAAGAACTCCTAATAGGAAAAATTCAATGCAACCAGTCATTTGTCCAGTATACCCAATAGTACCTACCCATCAATTTAATCAGTTGTGTTATTGCACGGAAAAAAGATATAGAAAAAATCTGTGTGGATAAATATATTGGATGTGGACAAGTGGAAGGCCAGCAAAGAAGGGCTGTGTCACGGTCCTGGGTCAGTGACCCAATGTTTTTGGTTTTTGTACTTTCACGTTTGATTTTATTATGAATTATGACTGTTTGTGATTTGGTTTCTGTCCTAGTATTTCTAGCGCCCTAGTTTTGTAGTACTTCCTAAGTTCTAGTTTTTAGGTTTTGTTATTGGGTTTCGCAGTGTTTATTCTGTGCTCCATCTGTTCGGTGTCTTCCCTACCTGTGTATCCCCTCTAGTGTAGTCAGGTCCCTCTGTTAAGCCCGCGTCTCTGAGTCTGTCTTCGCGTGTGTTTTGCGTTTCCTGTTTTGTTGTGGAGATCTGTCTCATGTCAGTGTATTTAGTTTGCATTTCCTCTGCCTTGTCTTGTCTGAAAACTCCCAGCTGTGCCCTCCTTCTTTGCCTCATTCCCTCGTTATCTCTCTATGTATTTAAGCCTTGTGTCTGCCTCTGTTAGTGGCTGGTTCGTCTGTGTTTTTCCCCTCCGGCAAACAGTGGTTTCCCTGCATCTCAGTTTGCGTCTCTAGGTTTCAGGTTTGTTTTCTATGTTTAGTTTTCCCAGTTTAGGTTTACTCAGTTCTGTTTTTCATCACCCTCGCCTTTGTTGTATGAGCACACTCCATCGATAAAGCTTCCTCACCTCAGTTGTGCCGCATCTTGGGTCTTTTAATAATTCCATATGGCTCACCTCACGAACCGTGACAGGCTGAGCTTATGGATATACTTGATATATCTTGCCCAAGGATATTTCAACATCCAGGCTGAGGTATCCAGGGACTGAACCACCAACCTTCCACTTAGTGGACGACATGCTCTACCTCCTGAGCCACCGCATATACTATTTGCGGAAAATCAGCAGATTCAGAAAATTAGTATTTCATGACCAGGGATGAGATAGCAATAGCACTGATCTGAGTTTTAGTTTGAGGCTCTCTTTCTCATTTATTTCTGAGGTTAGTACTTTTGATGTAGTAACTCTGAAGTAATGATAAACTGCTGTTTTTTTCAGCTCTTGCTTGAACTGAATTATTTGCAGTCTCTTTACAAATGAACATGGAACGAAACTCTACAAATAAACTTTTTAGAGAAGTTCACCTACCAGGTAAAAAAAACAATTTTATTAATTGATTTGAAACATTGACTTGATGACAGCTTTGCACATTAATGACAAACTTGAGAAAATATTTTAACTTCCACAAGCATGCTGAAATGTTCAAGGCTGAGTTTAATTGCATATAATTTTTTTTTTTCTTTTTCAGAGGTTTTAGGACCACCTTGCTATACATTTACATTTTAAGCAAAAACGGATCAGAAATTAGAGTAATCTGTTTTTCATTGTTCCTGACCCTCAGACACATTGTCACATCTTTCTGGTAGGCTTATAATATAATAATCTGCCATATAAAAGGGTGGATTTATTATCTTTCCTAAGTCTAACCAAGCAACTTTAATCTCCTGGCCTAAACTCGTGCGTGCGTGTTTTTGTCACTAAGTCACTTATCTTTGTCCAGATTTCTTGATTGTTTCAGACTTGTTGCCTATGTGGTACCTACAGCACCGTGCAGCAGCTAAAACATCCTGTAAATTTCTTGACCTTCCTTACAGGCACTTGGAATGCATTTAATCAAACATTGTACTAATAAATGTACCAATAAATGCAACAAAGACAATTCAAGGTCTTCAGTTTTGACTCAAGCTGATATTGCCAATATGAACTATGAAAAAGAGACGTGACATGGCTTTCTAGCACTCTGATTCACTTTTGGATCTTACATGTTGATGTAACATGGATGACATCCCACATAAAACTTTACTCAAGCTATATGTTTTTCACGCTAGAGATAAAACTCACTGTTTTACTGAAAGAAAAGCTTTTCAAAGGTATGATTCATATGCTGCTATTAGCGTTATTGTTTCAGTGCTGTACTCGCCTCCACTCATGCCGCGGCAGATTAAGTAACAGGTCTGAAGGAGTTTTCTCAGGAGCCAGGCAAAATATATTTATATGTATATACATGTACAGACACAACATAAGAGCAGGACATCCAGACACTATCTATATCTGTCTGTCTGGTTTTTGAAAGGGTCTTTGTTTGAAGCCCTTGTGGAATATTTGAATCTCTTACAGTCTGGCCAAAAAATAGTTTATTCTAGCCCATGCAGTTTTGTCTGTTTGCGGAAATATGTAATATTATGTATGTGGAATGGGAAGAAGAGTTTGTGTGCTTCAAATTAAAATTAATCTTTAATAAATACAACTCCAAGACCAAAAACAACAAAAATTGGTATGTATAAAATGTAAATAATAACCGAATGTGATTTGGAATAGACCCATATTTTATTCATAGAGCATTTAAAATGTATCAAATGTTTAAACTGAGAAAATGGACCATTTTGAGAACAACATTAGCTCATTTTGAATTTGATGGCAGCTACTCAATCCACAATGTGGACGTTAGCAAACTGCTCATCTACATGACGCAACAAAAGCTGTCTTCCGTCTGCCCTGAACAGTAAAAACATCTGTCATCAGAACACCTCTCCAACGTGCCAGACGCCATCGAATGTGAGCATTTGCCCACTCAAGTTGGTTAAAGTGACGAACTGCAGTCAGGTCCAGACCCGATGAGGACCACGAGCATGCAGATGAGCTTCCCTGAGACGGTTTCTGACAGTTTTTGCAGAAATTCTTTGGTTATGCAAACCGATTGTTGCTGCAGCTGTCCGGGTGGCTGGTCTCCACCTAGTCGACCATCCTGGAGGTGAACATGCTGGATGTGGAGGTCCTGGGCTGGTGTGGTTACATGTGGTCTGCGATTGAGAGGCCAGTTGGATGTACTGCCAAATTCTCTGAAACGCCTTTGAAGATGGCTTATGGCAGAGAAATGAACATTCATTTCACCGGCAACAGTTCTGGTAGACATTCCTGCAGTCAGCATGCCAATTGCACACTCGCTCAAAAGCATCTGTAGCATTGTGCTGTCTGATCAAACTGCATATTTCAGAGTGGTCTTTTATTGTGGGCAGTCTAAGGCACACCTGTGCAATATCCATGCTGTCTAATCAGCACCTTGACATGCCACACCTGTGAGGTGGGATGGATTATCTCAGCAAATAAGATTTAGACAGATTTGTGAACATTATTTGATGGTAATGGGTCATTTGTGTATGTAGAAAATGTTTCAGATCTTTAAGTTCACCTCATGAAAAATGGGAGCAAAAACAAAAGTGCTGCGTTTATATTTTCGTTCAGTGTATAATAAAAATCACAGCATGGGTTTGTGAACACACCACTGTCTACAAATGCAGGCTAAAGCTCTATCATGCAAAGAAGATGCCATATCCATATGTAAACATAATCCACAAACACAGCCATCTTTTCTTGGCCTAAGCTAATTTAAAATGCACTGGCAAAGTGGCTAACTGTTCTGTGCGCAACAAAGGAGACCCAGGAGTGCTGAGCAGGTAAATCCTTTATCAGAAACAAATGGATCTATAGCAGTCTCCCAAAAGTCCAGCAACTGATTTCCTCAGTTCCCAGTTTCTGGACTGTTTAAAGAAGACTGGATCCTACACTGTCACAAACACGGCTCTGTCCCAACAACTTGAGACCAAATCTTTCAGTTTTTACAATCCAATTTCATTTTCTCAGTTTGGTATTTTCTATTGTCTTGTGAGACCCTTTTGAAGTTTTTGTTATCTTCTTAAAAAAAAAAGGGCACTTCATACATAGGCCCTTTGGTCCAGTAGCATTGCCAAGAAATTTTGTTCCTGTGTTGCTTATTTGTTCTCTCTTTTACAAGATAAAACTAGCTGGATTAGATTCAGAACCAACCCTCTCTCAATAAAGTAGTACATCCATCAACAGCATCAGAGTTGGCAGGTGGTTGGGGTAGGCAGTAGTCACACAAAAGGCAAAGCTCTCACACCAGAAACTGGGAGTTGCGTGTAGACTTCCATCTGTGCCTTGGTTTAGGCAACAAAGGCAAATGTCTTGGGGGTGAAATGAGAAAGATTGTAGTATTGTTAAAATGCAAATGAAGACATTGTATTTTAAGTTTTTTATTTTTATTTTATATTAAGGCAGATCACAACTTTTTCATAACCTTAATGAAGTGCAGCAAATGCCTGAACATGACCATAAAAAGCAGAATATTGATGTTGTGGGTATAAGTAAATGTTGTATTGCACTTTCTCAGTGAACATGGTTAACAGCAAATAAATTGATTTGCACATTAAGTTGATATAAAACAAATCAGAGTCACGATAACTCACAAAGGCAGAAAGTCTCTGAAAACATCTGAAAGATGACTTTGCCAGGCATCAAAACAACATTAGATAGCACTACATAACCCCCTGTTCTCTACTCTACACTTTGTTTGGATGTTAAGCTGCAGTGAGAAGTAGTATCTCTCAGGTCTCTGTGCTTGTTATGTTACTTACCTGATAAATTTGCTATTTGTCCAAAGATAATAGAATAGAATAATCCTTTAATTGTCCCACAAAGGGAAATTTGGTTGTAACAGCAGCCAGAAAGACACATATACAAACAAACAGTACACAGAACAGAAACATACACATTTTTCTTACATATTTACATCAAGGACAATGGTTACTATAAAAAGAGTACTGTACAGTTATTAAATAAAATTAACTACAGATAAGAGGCAAACCCAGGTTGTAGTGCGAATCGGTTGATTAAATTATTGCAGTTCCAGCACAGATGTAAACATCTATGATTGTTGGGAGCAGTTTTGATTGTACATTAATGTGGTTACTGGTCACAAAAGAATTGTTCACATTTCTTTTGCTGAGTCTATGAAAAAGTGCCAACGATAACAGTTTGAGGCGCCGAGTATGGCAGCCTTGTCGCGAGCTCCCCCAAGCAACAGCTTTTTTAATTTTACTTTTCCTTCATTTTTTCGCGAGTAGCACATGTCTCCTTGTGTACGACCGACAAACCTTACTGGACATAAAAGACGGTCTTTCTTATAACTTTCCGGAGTTCAAGTTTTGCAACACGGACGCTCCGTTTGCAGACCCCCCATTCATCTCACCTGAGACGCCTTTGTTCTCTGGCCCTGGAGGCCGCAAACGCCGACGCAGAGGGAGAAGATCTGGCATTCTGGTTCGACTGAGACGGCGCACTAACAGACCACCGTTACCCAGTTTATTACTGGCTAATGTGCACTCTCTGGAGAACAAGCTGTGCGAGCTTCGGGCACGGATCTCATTCCAGCGAGAGATGCGGGACTGCTGCGTGATCTGCCTCACAGAAACCTGGCTATCGGACAAGGTACCGGACTCCGCAATACAACTACCGGGGTTCTCCGTGCATCGCGCGGACAGGTCACAGGATCTTACTGGGAAAAGCAGAGGCGGTGGTGTGTGTTTCATGATCAACAACAGCTGGTGTGATTATGCGAACGTGCACCCGGTCAAATCCTTCTGCTCACCGGACCTGGAGTACCTGATGATTAAGTGCCGGCCATTCTGG
This sequence comes from Copadichromis virginalis, assembly GCF_057382275.1. Taxonomy (NCBI): domain Eukaryota; kingdom Metazoa; phylum Chordata; class Actinopteri; order Cichliformes; family Cichlidae; genus Copadichromis; species Copadichromis virginalis. Next base: position 20,133,010 of record NC_140636.1, on the reverse strand, counting down.
CTACCGAGGGAATTTACAGCAGTGATTATTACGGCTGTTTACATTCCCCCACAAGCCGACACTGACCGTGCACTCAGGGAACTGTACAGCGCGATCAGCAGCGAGGAAACCGCACACCCAGAGGCGGCGTTTATCACAGCCGGAGACTTTAATAAGGGAAACCTGAAGAAAGTCTCACCCAAACTCCACCAACACATCCACTTTAACACTCGTGGAGATCGGCTACTCGACCACTGCTACACCTCTTTCCGGGATGCGTACAAAGCCCTCCCCCGCGCCCCATTCGGCCAATCAGATCACCGCTCCATCCTGCTCCTGCCCGCCTACAGGCAGAAGCTGAAACAGGAAGCTCAAACCCGGAGGGCGGTGCACTGTTGGACAGACCAATCGGAGTCTGCGCTGCGGGACTGTTTTGATCACGCGGACTGGGAAATGTTTCACGTGGCTGCTAGGGACATTGATGAATACACAGACTCAGTCTGCGGATTTATCAGGAAATGCGTGAAGATGTCGTCCCATCCAGAACAGTTAAATCCTTCCCAAATCAAAAACCCTGGATTAACGGAGATGTTTGCGCGGCACTGGCGGCACGGAGCACCGCCTTTGCCTCCGCGAACACATCGGACTACAAACACGCACATTACCAACTCCGGAAGACGATCAAAGCAGCCAAACGTGAGTACAGGGACAGGGTGGAGCAACAGTTTGACAACCCTCGGAGTATTTGGCAGGGACTAAACACGATCACAGACTTTAGAGGGAAAACCAGCACACCGCAGACCACGGCCTCTCTGTGTGAGGATCTAAATGTATTCTACGCTAGATTCGACACAGCGAACACCATGAGACCGGACAGTGTGCGCACCGCGGATGACGTCAGTGCACACACAGGATGTGCGGAGGTGCTTCAGGAAGGTGAACGCACGCAAAGCTACTGGTCCGGACGGGATTCCCGGCCGCGTCCTCAAGTCATGCGCGGCTCAGCTGGCTGGAGTGTTCACGCACATCTTCAACCTTTCCCTCTCTCTGTCTGTAGTCCCAGCCTGCTTCAAAATGGCCACCATCGTCCCTGTACCCAAATCCTCCACCATCTCCTCATTGAACGACTGGCGACCTGTAGCCCTGACCCCCATCGTAAGCAAATGCTTCGAGAAGCTGGTCAGGGACTTCATCTGCTCTGCACTACCCGACTCACTGGACCCTCTACAGTTCGCATACCGCCACAACAGGTCCACTGATGATGCCATAGCCCTGACACTACACACTGCCCTGTCACACCTGGAGAAGAGAGACACGTATGTGAGAATGCTGTTTGTAGATTACAGCTCAGCATTCAATACCATCGTACCCTCGAAGCTGGACAGGAAACTGCAGGATCTAGGACTGAGCAGCTCCCTCTGCAGCTGGATCCTTAGCTTCCTGTCTGACAGACGCCAAGTGGTCAGACTGGGCAGCATCACCTCATCCCCCGTCACACTGAACACTGGTGCTCCACAGGGGTGTGTACTGAGCCCTCTCCTGTACTCACTCTACACCTACGACTGCACGGCCACTAACAACTCCAACATCATTGTGAAGTTTGCGGACGACACTACAGTGGTGGGTCTTATCACCAACAGTGATGAGACAGCTTACAGGGAGGAGGTCAGCGCCCTGACCCACTGGTGTCAAGTCAACCATCTCACCCTCAACGTCGCAAAGACAAAGGAGTTGATAGTGGACTTCCGGAGGTGCAGAGAAGTACACACCCCCATCACCATCAACGGCGCTGCTGTGGAGAGAGTGAGCAGCTTCCGGTTCCTTGGTGTACATCTGGCTGAGGATCTTACGTGGTCAGTACACACAAACAAAACAGTGAAGAAGGCGCAGCAGCGCCTCTTCTTTCTCAGGAGACTGAAAAGATTCGGCATGAGCCCCCGCATCCTCAGGACCTTCTATCACTGTGCCATTGAGAGCATCCTCACTGGATGCATCACCACCTGGTATGGCAACAGCACCGCCTACAACTGCAAAGCTCTCCAGCGAGTAGTGCGGTGCTCTGAACGGATAATTGGAGGTGAGCTTCCCTCCCTCCAAGACATCTACAGGAAGCGGTGCCTGAGGAAAGCGGGGAGGATCATCAAGGACTCCAGTCACCCCAGCCATAAACTGTTCAGACTGCTTCCATCAGGAAGGAGGTTCTGCAGCATCCGGTCCCGTACCAGCAGACTGAGAGACAGCTTTTTCCATCAGGCCATCAGACTGCTGAACACGTCATAGACACCTCAGCTTCACTACTGGAACTTTAACATTATGCACTCCATACTGTACAGTAACGCCACTGTTTTGCACATGTCTCACTCTGTATATTTTATTTTATATATTTTATTTATTGTTTACTCTATTTAATTTGTAAAATATGTGCGCGCGCACACACACACACACACACACACACACACACACACACACACACACACACACACACACACACACACACACACACACACGTAGAAAAATATTTAGTATACACATCCAGAAATGCATATACTATTATATATTGTGCATATATTAGTTTCAGATGTAGCCATTCTTGTATTTTGCTTGTTTACATTATTGTATTTTGCACAACTCTGTTGCTTGTGAAGCTCGCACACAAGAATTTCACTCACATGTGCTGTACCAATGTACCTGCACATGTGATGTGACAATAAAAGTGATTTGATTTGATAAAGTAGTATTTTTGCACCAAGAAGATGATTCTCAAAGAGCTATTTTCTGAAAACTTAGTAAATATCAGCATGGTGTGCAGTGTCTCCTGAAAAAAAAAAATCTGAGGAAACTGCAAAAACAAAATAAGTGTCAACAGTATCAGAAAGTAATGACCTTAAGACACAGAAACCTGACACTGGACCTTCAGTTGATCCAAATTGTATTACATTTCGTCAAGTCAATATATGGGCCGCAAGTAGGGTTGAGATGGTCCGCAAGTGACGCCTGGCCCACGAGTTTGAGATCCCTGATCTACTGTTCACTGAAGCTTCATCAGAAATGGTCCCAGTAGAAGGGTGGCTGTCAAGAGCCATTCTTACAGAGGCGAAAGGGTGAGAAATGCCAAATGTTATGGCCGGTCTAGGAAAACCCGATCGCAACAAGAGTAATCCATCCCCTGCTTCACCCCAAGCAGCACATCACACCATAAGTTAAAACATGAAATGGTTTATTTACAAACACGAAACGAAAAATATGTTCACAGGAATCACTCAGGCTTCGGGGTGGACCCACGCCAAAATAACAAACAAAAAGGGAAACTAACTCGGAGCAATTGCTTACCTAGCCCCAAAGAAACATTACCAAACAACAATCACTTACTGTACCGCCCTGACTAACTAAACATGAGAAAACTGTACCCAACTGAAAAGGCGAGCCACCCCTACTTCCTCCTGGACCAGCAAAGCAACACCGAGCATGTCGCAGCCCCAGCCGGTTGGGTTAAAACAGAGGATGGATGATTGCCGTCCTATACTCCGCCTCCAGAGCAGCATCCAGTCCTGGCGTACCATCTTCAGGATCCACCACTCCTAGAGGCACACCTGCACACTCACATTTGCATGTCATAATCCCAAGCCACGACGGCAGCCGTAACACAAAGTTCACAAGACCTGAATTGAAATCAGTTTTATGGGGTGATTTTGGTAAATGTCATTATGTATGGAAGAGAGGAGAGAGGAACAACTGAGTGTCTACAGGCATCTGTAAAACATAGTGAGAGCTCTATCGTTTGTAGCTGCATTTCAGCCAGTGGTATTGGGCAAAACTGATGGAATGAAGAGCACAGACAAGATTTTGATCTGCCATGAAATACAAAGCATCGGTTTTCATTTATCAGCATGACAATGATGATAAAACATTGCCAATGCAATAAAAGCATGCCTGGATAGGAAAACACAATGAAACACTCAGTCATGGAATGGCCCTCTCAGAGCCCAGAACTCAGCATTATTGAAACACTGTGGGATCGCCTTGAAAGAGAACACAACCAACAATCAGCCAACAATAGTTTTGGTTTATTTCTAAATGTCAATGTTTAAAGTCCTAGACAGTTGTTCACTTGCACAGTGACAGTGTTTACCCTTGGAGGATGACATAATCCAAAGAAAACTGTCTTTTAGGAAATAAAAGCTGGCAGATCTGTTATTATACTTTTTGAGTCATAGCATTGAAGAATAAAACATAAAATGCACTAAAGTGGATTGCACAGGCAGACTTTTTTTTTTTTTTTAAAAGGCTCTTTTTTTTTTTTTTCAGGTATTTTAGGAGCGACACTGCATGCTGGTCCACTTTGCAGTGATTTATTGCTATAAAAAGCCTCACAAGACCCACTGGGTTCACTTGTTATAAAGATGGGGGAAAGTCCCTGTTGCCCTGTAAGATTCACTGTCAGACGGCCATTACCCGTCTCTAATCCAGGCCAACTATGTTGATCTGGTTCTAGATCTCTTCCATCGCCTCCTTTGCTCCCACTCTTTTCTCTTTATAACAACTTGCAATATAGACTCACCTTGCTTCTTGCCAGGTGGTTAATGAATTTTTCATATCTAGTATATGGTGCTGGCGAGATGGGGTGAAATCCTGAAATGGGAGGTTGCGTGGGTGGGCTTGTCAGTCTGTGGAGAAAGAGGCATCGATTAATGGAAGTAGGAAGTGTGAACAATTACAGCTTGGTCAGACAGGGCAGGGCTGAATTCTGCACGTTTCAGTAAGGAGAGTGAAGGACGGTGGGATTCATTCTGCAATCCTAGGGAATAGGCTGGGGAAATTATAGTAAGGTTCTGAATTGTTGGCTCACTCACTTCAGTGGCAAGAATATCTCTCAGCTACAATACTCCTCCTCACATACCAATTAAAGCATTGGATAGTGGAACCCAGTGTTCATACATGACGTGCATATGCAGAAGATAAAGGCTAATCTTAGGAATTCCAATATTGTTGATCCTGAAGAAATGGAAAGAAACAAAACAAATTATTTTTCCTTTAAAAGCAATGATTACAAGAAATTCCGTGTAATGCACAAGTAGAGGCCACAATAGTGAGACTGGCTTCCACCTTTACTCTTGACAAGCACACAGCAGTATATCGAAACAAGGATTTAGGTGTCTGTTCAAAAGAAAATCTTCAACAGTGCTGTTCAGCTGCTGCTGCAGTATACCATCTATCATCTTCCTGCAATCCACTATAGAAGAAAGAAGGTATTAACCCCCGGTGAAGAAAGTGAGGCATTAAAACCTATAGGATAAAATTTCTATTTGGAATGACTTGATATATTTTCAAAATTAGTATTGTTTGAACATCTACTTCAAAAGTGCTGCAAAACACTGTTTGGCATAATGAGACAAACCCAAAATGTTATGCAGCGTGAATAAAAAGTATTTGCTCTATTGAGAGAATGAAGAAAATGACTAGACGTTGAGCAGGTAGTTCAGTTCATTGACTATATTGAAGTAGTAAATCTGTGTTTGCTGTCTACATGCTGAATTAAGTGTATAGAAGAAATAAGAAAGCTAAGTTATTATTGTGTTGCTGGAACAGGAGAAACATCAGAAAGTTCATAAACATTTCAAGATTGACAGAAAAAGAAGAATTGGGTAATTATGTGGGTATGTGAAACTTGAGTAGGCCAGTGAAGGTATGGGAGTGCCGTAGATACCTTAAGGATTAACAGGTAATTGGAAGAATGTTGGTTGAGCAAATTCTAGTCTTAAAGGCAAAAATAATAGGAAAAAAAGTTATTTTTAAAGGTCTGATTGGGTGAAGAAATGTAGTCAAAACTCACTGGCCAGATATTTTGATGTTGTGGGAAAAAAATGAAGAGTTATTGGGGGGGAAATAAACAACCGAATCAGAAACGAGGGCAAAGATCACAAAATCAAAAGTTCACAACCACACAAGAGAAAGCCTTTCATGTCTAGCTACAGATGGATTATGTATAGAAATAAAATCAAACCTTACATTCTACTGTTCCTCTGTCAGGTACGGTATAACAGCAGCATCTGTGGTGTAAAAAAGGGAGAAAAACAGATGAGTTAGTCATTACCTTTCCACTCTTGCAATATATGGGAGAGATAAAAGCTAATCAGCGCTCTGCTTGTCAAACAGGACAAAGCAGCTGTTGTTTTACAGAGTGAGCAGAGGACAGAAATGTTGATGCTACATATTCTGAGATCTCATTCTACAGATACTAATAACTGTCCCAAACGGCAACACCTATGAGGGTAGTCAGCAGTTTACAACACACAACAGACAGGGTGATTAGTGCAGAACACACCTAAACTGCAAATCATTTGAAGAACCAAAATGTCTTCATAAAGCATCTTGACATAGTATCTGAAAATGCGAGTACAATCTCTTTAGTTATCTTTTTGATTATTCTGATATGCACGGTAATACAAACAATCCAATCAGGGTAACATAATGTGGCTCTACAGGCAGCTTTTGACAGGGAGGTTAAAGTGACAGCCATCCTTCATTATCAGATTGATTTGGATCCACAAGGGGGAAGTCGGTGCGGGGAAATTATGTTGTATTAAGTATTTTCTAAACTGATTAGATGCTATTATTAGAAATCATAACTTGGCTATTTGCCCTCTGAGATAGTTTCATATGGTTATAGTAATGACTTGTAATTACTTTCCTTGATAGGCAGTCAAGAAGAGTTTTAAAGTGACACTGAAGGGGGGGAAATTATCATGAGAGCTAGGTAGCAGTGATCCAAAGAGTACAAGTTATATGTAGTGAACAAACAACAGCGCTGCTGAACTTAAAACACGCACTCTAACATTTGTTAACTAAACTAACAACAACACAATACTATAATATTTACAAACATCCATCCATTTTCAGGGTTGCAAGGGGTGCTGGAGCCTATCCCAGCTGTCATAGGGCGAAAGGCGGGGTACACCCTGGACAGGTCGCCAGTCCGTCACAGGGCTAACACATAGAGACAGACAACCATTCGCGCTCACATTCACTCATGCATTCACACCTACGGGCAATTTTGAATTAATCAATTAACCTATCCCCACAAACTGCATGTCTCTGGACGGTGGGAGGAAGCTGGAGTACCCGGGGGGAACCCATGCAAACACGGGGGGAACATGCAAACTCCACACAGAAAGACCCCGGCCTGATGTTGGAATTGAACTCAGGACCACCTTGCTGTGCGGCAACAGTGCTGACCACCGTGCTGCCCTTTTTTTTTTTTATTATATTAACAAACATACACACATTAAAACATGAAAACGAACTAGTTCCATCAGGGCAAGCAAAGCACCAGTATTTGTCCAATGTAATCTGAAATGACACATCAATTGAAAACTGTTTTAATTCATTCAAAGTAAAGTGATCTGTCTCTGTACATATCAAATAACATTCTGTCATAAAATATCTCCTGTTTGCATCCATCTTTTAAATTTCTGCTATCTTGTGGCTTCATTTCACTCAGATTCTATTGGAATCCGTAGTGTTTGTTGTTTACCCTGTGCATGTCCATGTTCTATTAACAATGACTTGAGCTTGTCAAGGCTGATGGGAGATAAGCATAGAAGACAAGCTGCCATTGGCTCTGGTTTCACTGCTCTTAGATCAGTTACCTTTCTGCATGTTTATGGAAACGGAGGTAGCATCAGCAAGTAAACTCCCACTTTGAAATCTGTCATCTTAACAGATAAGCTTTCTCTTAGTTACCACCAGAATTAGAATTTACTTTATAGACGTTTATAATAATTTCTTCCCATGTCTGATTTGATAAACAGATGCTGAACAAGTACAGTTTCAGCTAGCATTTTGTTAATATACCACTTGTCACGGTTGTGCGTCTGGTGACCAGGTGTTTATGTTGTGATTATTCAATAGGCTTTGATTTAGTGTTTCCGTGGGTTTAGTCTCTTGTGTTTGTGACTTCCTAAGTTCTTTAAGTGCCTGAGTTTTCTCCAGCGTTTTTCTGTATTTCAGTTCTTTTTTGCAGTTCTTTTACAAATAGTCACAAATAGTTGATTCTGTTCATCTGGGCATTTCTTCAGTGAGGAAGCAGTGCAAAAAGGTGAAAATGTCCATGCAGAATGCAGACAGATACACAAGGCCATCAAGTTGTATAAAAGAATAAAAGAAGAGCAGCACAAAATCATGGAAAGGTATTTTTTTAATGTGGTCTTTGTTTCTGCTGCCTTCTGTGAAACCAGAAATGTTCAGAGATGAAAACACAATGTTGGAGAGCAATATGCGCTGAGTTATGTATCGAGTTTAATGAAGTGGGGAAAGTTACCTGAAGCAGCCAGTAACATGAAAAGCTAAATGTGGAATTTTGGAGAAATTCAGTTTTGCCAAAAAACAAACAAACTAAAGGCTAAACACAAACAGGATAACCATAACTATTAACACATTTGTGTTTTCGAATAAACGCACTTGTCTGGAGCATTTAGGTGTGTGTTAAACTAATACCAAGAAGGAAAGACATTAGCAATTCCAAAACATCCAATACCTACATCTCTGTAGGCCACAATTGGCATGTAAAATATTAAAGTTCATAACAGTAAAAGTAGAAGAAGACAAGGAAAAACCTCTTTCTTAAAAAGGAACATGGCAGCACAGCTTAGGTTTGTAAAATTACAAGTGAAGACTTCTGGAACAATGTCCTTTGGACAGATGAGATGTTTTTTTCCCCAACACACTGAATCCTATTTGGAGGATCAGCTGATCAGTAGGAGCATCTTATACCAACTACCCAGCACAGTGGTGGTGGTATGATGATTTAGGCTTGTTTTACAGCCACAGGAATTGGGCACCTTGCTGTCATTGTTATACTGAGGAGTTCATGGTCTAAATGATACAAAGTATTCTGGACTGAAATGTATGGCTGTTTCTGAGACGGACAACACTTGGACAGAAATGGGTCATGCAAGGACATAAAAACACTCCTAAGCACAGCAGCAAATCACAAATAGTTGATTCTGTTCATCTGGACGTAGCATTTTTATAGGGAGAAATGTTTAGTCACTCATCCAGGTGACTTCAGTTTCAGCTGACTGCAGCTTTCCCCAATCCTATAAACAGTACATTTGCATAACGACTGAAAGCAGGACCACTGATGAACAATGGGCTGTGAGGTCAGTTTCTTGATGATTAATATTCAAATTGTCATTACTATTGATCAACAACCACTGATCATAAACCATCAATGGCAATTGCTCAGTGGCCATGAGTACCATTCACAGAGAGTTGGGGAATGGCTGCAATCACGGCATTGTAAGATGGTGAAAGATGGACCCTTAGGCCCCCTCCTCGATTCAGAGACGGTCTGTCCCTTTTCACATAAATGGCATCTCTCCCGCTCAAACCAGTGCTCATCCCTGTCCAGAATATCCTCATAGTATAAGGAATGGCCACTGGCCTGTAGGTGTAAATAAGTCATGTAATCTCTTACACTCTCTTCGTGCAACCACTTCCTGGGTCTTGTTTCAGGGGCTCATAAATATTTTTGTCATTGAGCAGTGAAATAATTTTCTCATGTTAGTCTTTCTTGTTTTGCAAAACTGTGCACCTACCCTTGTCTGCCCGATGATAATGTTGTTGTCATTACTAAGCTGTGTGAGTGCCTTCCTCTTCTCCATGCTGATGTTGGATGTTGGGGGGTTGGCATTACTGAGGCAGGCTGAAACTCTTCTTCGCAATTGCTCTGCTTTCACATCTTCAATGTTGTTGTTCTGAATTGCTGTTTCTGTGGCTGTGATCAGTTCCACTGGTGGGAACTGATCAGCAAATCAATAACAAAATGTCTGAAAAGAATAGAATCAAGGTGTTGTAATGGCCCAAGTTAAATGGTAAATGGCCTGTATTTATATAGCGCTTTTCTAGTCCCTAAGGACCCCAAAGCGCTTTACATATCCAGTCATCCACCCATTCACACACTGGTGATGGCAAGCTACATTGTAGCCACAGCCACCCTGGGGCGCACTGACAGAGGCGAGGCTGCCGGACACTGGCGCCACCGGGCCCTCTGACCACCACCAGTAGGCAACGGGTGAAGTGTCTTGCCCAAGGACACAACGACCAAGACTGTCCAAGCCGGGGCTCGAACCGGCAACCTTCCGATTACAAGGCGAACTCCTAACTCTTGAGCCACGATCGCCCCAAGTTAAAACCCAGACCTCAGCCTAATTGAAATGCTGTGATGGGAAGCTGTGCATCAACAAATGCCTATAAATCTCAATGAGTTGAACAACATTGTAAAGAAGAAAAATGGACAAAAGATATTTAATCAGAGAATGTATGTGACTGATAAAATCATACAGAAAACAGTCACTTTTAGAACCACATTTAGCAGCAATAACCTGAACTGGAGTAACAAAGTTATGGGGTATCTTCAGTTTTGCATAGGACTGCATTTATTTTTCGCATGTATACTTAGTGTATATGAGTGACCACAAATGCTTTTGATTAAATATTTAGCTTCCATCAAAGGAAGGTTATATTCACAAAAATAAAACGATTGTCATTCATTTATAGAAGCCCTGTTTTTCTTTGTTGTTTATGTGAGGAAATATGAAAGCCCCCGTTTGTCTTGGAAAAAACATGCAAATAACACACAAAGGGAGGCATTGTCTTACTGCTGGTAATAAGACTATTAACAGCAAAAAATGCAATTTTAATGTTTAACTTCAAGTGAACTTGTATTTGATTATCCAAATATTAATGTTTTAAATAAGACGTAACATGAGAATCTTGTAATATTATTTCCAGTTTGATGACTTGTTACATTCCTTAAGATGGGCAGATTGAGTACCCAGGACATTCGCATGTTTGTATTATTGTAGGATACAATGTTATGTATCTTGAGGTGACTGTTGTTGTGTTTCAGTATAATATAAATACAACTTAATTAAGTCTATGAAGGTTCTCAGTCATCCAGGTCATCGTAGTCAAAGGAGCTTCCAAAGAAAAGCGTCTGGACTTCTTTAAGTTGCTTGAAGACGTTTCACCTCTCATCCGAGAAGCTTCTTCAGTTCTAAGGTCAAATGGTGGAGAGTCCCAGATATAAACCTAGTGGGAGTGACCCCCCACAGAGGGACAAAAGGACCCCCTGATGATCCTCTAATCGCCTGAGCCAAGGTGTGAAACTGGGTGTGGGTCCCAATCAGCCAGAGTTTCGGGTGTGTTCATTGTGAAACCTGGCCCCACCTTATCATGCGAATTCCTGAGGTCAGATGGCCCAGGATGTGAAACTTAAAGAAGTGCAGACGCTTTTCTTTGCAAGCTCCTTTGACAACTTAATTAAATTTTAATTCCAATGTGGTCCAAGACTTCATCCTAGAGGTTAGCTAAGGCCACATCTGGACTGGTACTGATGACAGAGTTTGTTATGCTTTTATATGAGAAGTCCATCTTGGAGCTCCTTGTATCTTCTTTGATGGTTATGGTTGTTAGTTACATGAAATTCTGCATCAGAGTTTAAGTTGCAACTGCACCTGACATGTCATTAATAATAACAAACAGGAGAAAATGGGACAGAAGGTGTGCCATTTTTATAAAGCTAAGAACCTTGGGCTCATGTCTAAAGTAGGGCAGCACAAAGATCTAAGGGGTCAGGCCTCATGTTGTTTTTTGTATTTGAGCCTAACACATATGCGTCTGTCTTGACTTCTACATTTTGAAAGGCTTTTGTAATAGTTTGTGATAATGATTTGGTTAATATTAAAAATAACCTTTTTGAATCACTGAGAAGATACAGAAAGCATAAAAATAAATGATAACGTGCCACAAAAAGGCTTTGAAAGCTAAGACCTGCTCTTCTACAAGAATCAATCAGTGTCCCTTTGTGGAATACAAGGTAAGGTAGCTGTAATGAAGCAGACTGAAAGGACTAGTGTGATGGAGGTGAGAGGCATGTATGCTAGTGAGGTAACATGTCAAGACAAATTGCTCCCAGATGTACAAATCTACCATTGCCCTCTCCCAATAGCTGAACATTTTCAAAGCTGAACTTGTTTTGGAGCAGATTAAAATGAACATTTGGTGTGGACACTGATTTCATAGTTTCTTATTTTTCTAGTCACATTGTGGGGGACCTGGAAGACTTTCAACACAAACACCTCTCCACAAAAAGGTTAGTGACTGATTGACTTCAAAGTGACGGGCTTGCATAAATAGGATCAAGCAAATCACTTGTTCCTTTTTGCATCTTCATAATGTGAGAGGTGTGCCTTCATTGCCACTGTGTAGAGTCCATGCCCGTGTAAAGGTCTTATCTTTGATCTGCAAACGGCAGCTTGTGAAAGGTTGCTGGAGATGGTGGTGTATCTACAGTCTGTCATTTTTCCTTTTCTTCCCTTGGTAAATGGCAGCTGTCTTCCTTTTTTGCAATGCATGGAGTGATGCTGAAGGCTTGTTTACAGACACCCCATGGGATGGAGGGCATGATGTGAATTAGGAGGTGGCTGAGGTGTTAGGACTAGGGAAGATCATGCTACAATGTGACTGCTCTGTAGGTGAAAGCACAGGGGAGAAGTGCAGACTCGGCGTCGGAGCCTTGTAAAGTCTGTAGATCTTGCTCTCACTACGCAGTGTTGGTTTGTATGTACAGCAGCCCATAGGGAAGCTTAAGTGGAGGGTCTTGGGGGAAAACCAAATGATTTAAAACTAAGCGAGTGACCATCTGCTATCTAAATTCATTGTACTGTACATTGGTGACATCGGTATCAGTTAAAATGAAAAGTTCTCCTTTCTGCTCGGCTATAAAATCTCTCTGACCATGGAAAGTCACCATTGTGGGATAAGAGCCTGAAGGATAAAGAGTAAAATTAAGTTTAGACCCCAAACAGTTATTCATACTTTCCTTATAAATGAACATTTTAAGGTTGATATACAAAGCAGACATTTTTCCTGGTACAATGTCTACAAGGACTACAAATGTTCTATTCCCTGCACTAAAACATTCGATACATTCACCTTGTAATATTAAGCATTTATCATACAAATATGACAATGGAAGCATAGAATGTTTTTGATTTTTTTTTTTTTTTTTTTTAAATCCCTGTAAAAGCAGTGTGCTGATGTATTCTTCAAAGATTTCAAATCCTTTGTGGTGAGGCTTTGAAAGGAAGAGTGGCCCTGCATAATAATACAATCTAAAGTGGGAAATAAGCTTGACAGTTAAACAGAGTACATTAAAACACAATGAATTTCTAAACAATTTAATTTATTTCACCACTGTGCATATTGTGGATCAAAATGTACTAAAGATTGAGTGTTTTGTCATGGAGCGATTTGATTTAACAGGTAACCTTGTGTTTTTGCAGTCTTTTTCTGTTGTGTACCTATGATCCAATACAGAAATAACAGTCAAAGGACAGTTTTAAGTTCTGAGTATATGATGCTCACTTTCAGCCGTGTAGGGGGGAAAAATGGCAAGATTCTCAGAGATGTCCAGTTCCACCACTGGTTGGCACTTAATGATGATAGTTCATTTCTCCCCTAAATATTGAAGCTATTTCCATGAGCTAGCCTGATGGTTAATTGCTCTAGAAACTGTATGAATGTAGCCATGTTATTTGTGCATTCTCAGCACAGCTTGACATTTGTGAATAACATTTGAAGACAGGACATATGGAACGTGTATGTGATATATTTGGACATAAAATGAAAGCAATCCTATCATTTCATTAATTTTATTCACCTAAATATGCTGATTTTATGTTCCGATTTATATCTGCTTTATTCTGTGTTCTTCAAAATGAACAATTTCAACATTACTGAGTGCAATTCAATTTCATGAATTGGTTACTCACTGTCACTGCTTGTGCCTATGCACTGAACACTGGTCTTGTTACAGCCAACACTAAATGGCAGTCTTGAAATCCCTGGATAGCAAGCTAGACGGTCCCTAGTTTGGGGTCTCTCTAGATACCCTAGATCATGAGTCAATGACTGATTTTGTAATCATATTATATGACCTGTGAGTTCATACTTTGAACCATTATAAAGAGAGCAGCTAAACTGTCAGCTGATTACCACCTGATAGTGAGTTGGATAAGATTCTGGGAGTGGATGGCTGATAGGCCTGGCGAACCCTGACACATGATCAGGTTGTATTGGAAGTATCTGGGAGAGTTCCCACAGTGGAAGATCTCAAACTCCTCCCTCTGGCACAGCCTCCACAGTATTCTGAAAGAAACCAGAGGCCAGAGTGGGGCATGTTCCACGTCTCCATTGTTAAGGTGGCTATACAGGGTTTTAGCCAACCATAATGTTGCTGGTGTCTGCCACAGCAGAAAGCCTAAAATCACATGCTGCACACCACTGTTAAAGGGAACTGTCAAGCTCGCTTTAAATGTGGTCAAACAGATTTATTGAACTTGGTAGTTTGTGGTACAGTCTTTGGCTTTGGTGGTTGCCAAAGCAAAAACTTATAACAAGAGTTCAGTGAAGCCATGAAGCAAGACTGTAGATCAGCCTCAGCAAGGTTATTGAACATAAGCTTGCACAATGAGAATGTGGTGCTGCTGAACTCAACTGGAAATAGGTCAGGGAGTGGGAGGACTTCTTTAAGGATCTCCTGAATTCAACTAAAAGGAATGATCCATCACTAAGGTTGAGGTCAGTGCATTAGTGAAAATCTCTCAGCTCAGGATGTTTTTGGGCTGTCCTGGTTGATGGACCTCTCAAACACTTGGTGGGGCTTGGGACGGTGCCTTTTGGATTGGCAAACTGAAGTGATGGTGTACTCTTCTTATAAACGGGGAAGAGAAGGTGTCTGGAGTCACCCTTGGAGATGGGGGTGAGAAGACTTGTAATTCAGGATGATCTCTGAATAGAGCCGCTGCTCTGCTTAAAAGTATACAGTTGAGGTCGTTCTGGTATCTAACTAGAACCAGTTTTAGGTGTGTCCAACTAGGACGACCCAGTAAAAGATGGGTCGTCCTAGCATACTAAAGACTACATTTCTCTGTTTGCTGTTGAATGCCTAAGTATGTCTCTCCAGGGAGCTGGAGGGCGTAGTTGTAAAGAGGTAGTTCTGGGCATCTCTCCTTAACCTGGATGGATCAATGGATCCTAAACCTAGCCGAACAGAGTGCAGGGGAAAAATCCAAATCAAAAGTAAACCTAACTTGTATACGAGACCCAGTCAGGTCCCTTGTGGACATTTGTTTCCCCTCATCCAGCAAATTTTTATTCTGTACCAGGTCCCTGGAATATGTATTGATAAAAGAAGCGCTCAATGCATTCAAATGCAATGCAAGTTTCCAAATCAGTTTGTGTTTTTGAAGAGCTGGAAATGAGAATTTGTTCTGTAAACTCACCTTCAAAAAATAAATTGCGTGCCCCTTTAAGTAAGCAACCTAAATACTTCTTAAAGCTCTGAAAATTAGTGTCAAACCTTTGATGCTCCATTAAACATGGTGTGCATTATTTGTGTGAACTGCTAGTTGATAAACCTCCTTTGTGCTGGCTCACTCGTCACCCCATCTCCCCTCACTCAAGTCACACATGACAGTTTTTAAGGAAGAGGGGAAAGTAGTTATTAGCAAACCATTAATAATTCAGTTTAATGTGCATCCAAGGACATGCTTTAAGTCACTGTTAGAGATTTAAACCCACAATAAATCTACTTCATACACTGAAAGGCATGCAACAGCCACCACCCAGTCTGCTAAACTTCTATGAGCATGATTCATTCGAGGCCAATTATAAAGCCAACAACGCTGCGAGTGTGGCCGAGCACTTCTTATAGTGGCAGCTTTCCATGTTTGCTATTTATCACGAACAACTCTGGCGAGATGTCTGCCAAGTGCTCTGCCGTCCATTTGCAAAGTAGCATGTAAATATAATTAAATGATGACATAACCAAATTATGTAAGAGTCTCTAATGGAGTCTGTAACCTTCTTCAATTCTCCGCATGAGCGTTGTTGTATCAGACTGCTTTTGAAGATGTAACAGCAGCCGAAGAGCAGAATTAATGGCAAAGGAGTCGGAATAAATGCAGCGCCGTGTGGAGCTCTGACCTCTGGCTTGGTTTATATTTAGCATTAAAGGAAATAAAACATATGACTCTATGAATGATCTGATTTTGCATATTAAGTCCCACAAAGTAAGAATTACAGCGGTGGGACAGAGAGGAGCAGACTAACTCGCGAAGAAAACCATGAGTCACGTTAGAGGGCCAAAAATTAGATGCTGAGAGGGAAACACAAGTAAACAGGATTATGGCACAGACCCCGAGGCAAACGAATATCACTGAGAGGTATATCACTGCAAACAAAGATGAATCAACTTCCTCCAGAGTGAAAACCCACAACTTAAAAACGAGGCACTAAAGCTCCTTACTTTTACATGTTAAAAAAAATCCATCATATTCTCTTCAGTTTTTCCTTAGCTTCTAAAGTATGGCCTCATCATCCATCATGAAACAGTTACTCTTTCACTGTATATTATATCACATGCTCCCATGGGTGTTTCACTGAAACCCAGTATGATGAAACATGGTGCAGAGAGCCTTCCACACGCTTTATTCATTTCTCTACCGTTCTTTATAGAGCGATTATTAGCACAGGGATTAATCGGCTCATTTAAATCTCATGCTGGCCTCTTGTGATTTACTTCCGTTGGCAGTTCCAAGTACACAAAGGAATAGTGATGGCACAGAGGGGTTAAGCAGGAGTGGTGTTTTCCCTGTTTACTCCCCTCTTGATGTAAGTGTGTGCTTGCCAGGAGCTAACAAGGAGCACAAGACACTTTAACCACTATATCTCCTGACTGGAAAGCTTCATTAGATTGACCGGGTGAGGTGAGGATTAGAAGGATTGGAAGAGCAGGCGAGGAAAAGAGGGCAATTAGTAACCCAGCTAGGGTGCCTTCTTTGGTGAAGCACACAAACAATCCAGCAGCTCTGCAGCGCCACGGCTATCTTTTTATTGTCCTCTTGTACTTATAAGAAATTCCTGCAGTAGTATTTATGCTGTAGTTGTGTTGTGCTATGTGTTGTGGCAGTTTTATGAGGCAATTTTTCTCAGGATGTGTGGGTGTGAGGGTGGGTGGAGTGGTGGTGGGAGGGGAGCGTCCAGCATAGATATATACACCATGTAAGCACAATGCCCTTGAATCTGGCCTTGGACCTCTGTTACATTTCATCCCTCTTTCTTCACTGTCAACAGATCAAGTAACAGCAAAGCTAATTCCAAAAGTGGAGTGGCTACAGACCACAGTTTTATTTTTTACTCGGGTAGGTGGGAAGATGTAATGCTTTCAGAGATGCTGCTTGCTATTTGCCTGCTATTTAGTATGCTAAGTATACCACAGTGAGACTGACTGTTATGACATTTAGTTGTAGTTAATACGATGACAGTAATTAGTACTGTGTATATTTTTTAGAATTCACAGTACATACTGTATGCTTAATGCTTAGTATAGGTCATTCATTTGTTGGAGAAAATTCAGAAGTGTTACTTAAAGATTTATAATTAAAATGTTACTGTACCAAACACCATTACTTATTTCTTTGTAACAGGGACATGTACACAGCACAGCAGTGCCTTTGTCTGTTAGGAAACAGCATTTGGCTGTGGCTCAGGAGGAAGACCTTGTTGTCCACTAAGCAGGGGCTTGGCGATTTGTTCTGCATGTCAAAGTGTCCTTCGACAAAAACGCTGAACTCCAAATTGCCCCCGATATATTCATGAATGTATGAATAGATGAATGTTGCTTGTCGTGTAAGGTGTTTCTCCTGTAAAGTATAAAAGTTCAGTAAGAGTAGACAAGAAGTATATAAATGTCAGTACATTTTTCTGAGAGATATAATTGACAGCGTTTATGAACAAAAGTCAATTTTCTTCAATGCAATTTCTTTTTCCATAATTAAAGAAATCATCTAACGTCACAATTTTCAAGCTGTAATAAGAGAAAAATGCAGAAATCTGTTACTTTGGCAAACCTTCTGTCTTCAGTCACAGTGATCTGCCTCCGTGATAACAAGTTTGAGTGTGAGGGTGATTATTTCATATAGATTGACTAAAAATTTTACCTATATTATAGAGTAAAATGCACAACTGTAACTGGTTGTATTATCCACTGTCACAACTGCATCTATATGCAAGTGTGATGTGTGCCTTTGTGTAATTGGCAGTCTGTGAAAAGCTGTGACCCACTGTAAGCTAAAAGTATCTCTAGTCCAATGTGTCACAATGCACGATTAAAAGTGGACAGATGGATGAAAAATCAATACTAGGCTAGTTTTTGAGATGAAATCCTTGACCTGTAATGTTATTACTTGCAGTAGTTCTAGTGTTTCAGTGTCTTATGATGGGCCCAGTGCTGCTTGGCTTTCCACTCAATAAATCCGCTATGCTAAACAACAGAAATGCGTTGTCTGCTAGATTTGTCATGATTACAGTAAAGAGTGTATTTCATTTGTGTGACAGCAGCAGAAATCTGCTTCTTGCCTGCTGGAACACCCATTCTATTTTATCTTACAGACACTGGGTATCTTCTTCGTTGTTATTATTACAGAACAGCTTGACAACATATGGTCAGAAAACACAGAGGAAAGGCAGAAATATTGAAATTTTACCCAAAGAAGTGGAACGAAATAATTGTTCACAATCTACACAAAAATAAACTTGATGTGTGCAAGTACAGAATACTGCGTGACTTGTCTAGAGAACTGGAGGGCAAAACACTGCTCCAACATATAGCCATCTGTTTCATGCCAAGAACATTTATATCATCAAAAGTGAGAAAAAATGAGAATATATATCACATGCGAGTCTAAATTACAAATTGAATCTGTACAGTTCATCTATATTGTGTCTGTATCTCTACCAATCCACTGTCATTATGTCAAGTGGTAACTTTATTTCATTGCCTTAAAAACGGATGAGTATTTCATGATGAGTCATCGACTACAGAAAAAAATATGCATATGTAGATCTGCTTCAGTAAATTTTTGGAAATTGAAATTAGTTAGCTTATAAGTTGCTTCCAAAATTTAATAACAATTGTTTTTTGGCACTTGAAGAAAATGGAAATTGTGCATGTGTGCGCGTTAGGCTTAGGTTATACTACAAAGTCACACCCTGTGATAAACTGGATGGCTGGAAACTTTCTTCAATTAAATGAGGAGAAGACTGAAGCCTAAAAATTTTGTACCTAGTGTTATGGAAAACTTGGGTCCACTTGCTACATTTGCCAAACAGTCTATCAGGAACCTTGGTGTTATTATTGACTCATCTCTGACTTTGGATGCCCATGTAAAATCTCTGGTTCGCTCCTGTTTTTATCACTTGAGAAACATTGCTAAGCTGTGTCCCATTGTATCGGGCTCCGAATTAGAAATTGTCATTCATGCATTTGTTTCATCTCGTCTGGATTATTGTAATTCTTTGTTTACTTGTTTTTGTAAAGCCTCTTTGGAGCATCTGCAAGTTGTTCAGAACGCTGCTGCAAAGCTTCTGACCAAGTCCTCCAAGTACTCCCATGTCACACCCCCGCTGATTCAGCTGCACTGGCTCCCCATTAAATTCAGAATCCACTTTAAGGTTTTGACCTTGACTTTCAGGGCTCTGCATGGACAAGCACCAACATATATAAGTGAAGTTTTACATCCATACATTCCCAGCAGGTCCCTGAGGTCATGTGACCAGGGCTTGCTGGTTGTCCAAAACACAAGGCTGAAAACAAAAGGTGACAAAGCTTTTGTGACTGTGCCCCCCAGATTGTGGAACTCTCTCCCTTTGAGCCTGAGATCTGTGGACTCTGTGGTCGCTTTAAAAAAAAAAAAAAAAACAGCTAAAAACATCTTTTTAAACTTGCTTTTGGTTGATTTTTATTTTTAGGTTTTAGTCTCTGTGAAGCACTTTGTGATTTTTATCTTGAAAGGTGCTATATAAATAAAATTTTATTTACTTACTTTTACTTACTTACTTAAACTATGAGGGTTTTGTTTTCTTCAAAACAATGCATAATAAAGCCGGGAGAGCAAGAATTCTCTCTGTGGGATCGCAACTGTGTGCAGAGACTTTAACACTTTTACATCACACAGTCATTTGATCCATAGTCAGTGCTAAGTTCTTGATTACAGTGGGTTTAAAGAACAGGTGCCAGAATGAGGTGAAAGTAAAATATAATTTATGCAAATGAATTAGCAGTTGCTGAATTTAATTCCCCATGTTGTCTCTTCCATTGGGAAAACCATCATAAACACGAAGACGTTAGTGATCCTAAATACTTCATGAATGCTTTCCTCTTTTTCACACAATAATTTTGAAAAAATTTGTGAACTCTTTCATTGTTTTCCTTGCATTATCTGAATCATCAGAATCTTTATTAATCCCTAAGGAAATTATGTTTTTAAAAAAAATAACACTAATAGTAAGTAAAAGACAAAGAAACAAGTATGAAAAGTAAGTCAAAGTTATGGGGAAAAAGCAGGAGCAACTGAGACGAATGACGTATGCGCGCATTATGCTTCCTAATAAAATGCCCACACGAAAACACTGTTCTTCCATAGCATTTTTAATCTTGTTGAGCAATATCCCATGATCTGAGTAAACTTTAAAAGGAGTTTCAGGTTAAATTTCTTTTTCAGCTACATGGTAAATTTTATGACCAAATCACATCATTAAAAAAAAAAAACCAAAAAACACAAATTTTAAGGATATTAATGTTAACGTAAACGCAAATCATTTGCCTTTTTTAGCCTTTCATTAAGCCAGACCTCATTCAGAGGCTTTGCTGCACTAAGCTGATATGCTCTTAAACACAGACACATTATGCACAAAACAGAAAGAAATACCTGTGATAATATTACCAAATTAAAAAAAAAAAAAAAAAAAAAAAAATGCATCGGAACATGATGTCGACTAAGCAGCTTAATGCAATGTCAGTTGAATTGTAATCCCTTTGCTAATTATTTCAGAGAAGACAGCCGGATCATTGGTTCATTAAGACTTGCGGTACTTTGCTTAATTTGTAAAGTAATGATAGGATTTGTGGTGTATTAACAGAAGATTTGCTGGATTTTTTTTATTTTTATTTTTTTTATTTTGAATGGCTCATGCACACAACTAAAGAAAATGGCAAGTAATGCGATATGCCAACCAGGTGGTCAGCTTGAGGCAAAGCTGAGGAAAAGATGCTCCTTGTCAGAACAATACCTTGCCCAGACTTTGGACCAAAGAACATTTAATTAGACTTTTAGAGAAATTCCCGCAGCTGTGCCTGTTTGCAAATGATTTTTCTCTAATGAGAAGCCATGGATCACAATATTATAGCATTTTTTTTTTTCAGAATACTGATATTTTATTATAGTAAAGAAGGATGATTATTTGAGAAATGTTAGTATTGCCAAAAAATGAGAAAACCAATGCCTCTTACATGTTTTTGTGTGAAATAAAAGCACGTGTATATTTTTGCTCAAAGAGTTGTCGGAGAAAAACTCCTACATGTAGGTCAGAGCCAAATGCGTACTCTACCCAGCAGGTTAAGGACACAGAGAGCGAGATTGAGGAAAGCGCAGAGGAAGGGAGTTGTAGGAGCCAAGATGATTATAAACCTAAAAGAAATTGAAACATTGGAACACACGGCAAGTTGATTTGGGGGCCACATCTGCTTTTACTAGTAGCAATTTGGAGAAAACAAGATACTGAGATGTGGGCAATTCCTTTTTGGCTAGCTCTCAATGGTCAACACATCCTGTATGTGCCTGCTTGTCCCTGTTTCAGCGCAAGACCAGCTGTAACTGCATTTTAAAATATTGCGTGTGTGTGTGTGTGTGTGTGTGTGTGATCCTGTTGATGAGCTGCTGTTGTTTTTGGGTAGGGGGAGAAATGCAAACTCCTAGATATTCATACTGAACAAATTCTGTGATTTTATATTCCTATGGACGACCAGGGTGCTTCACATGCACGTCTGTTACCAGGAAACGGGTGAGAGAGACAGATAAAAAGGAGGGGAAGAGGGAAAAGAAACTGATGCTTCTCCCAAAATGAGAAGGAAGACTGTGCATTGAAGATACACAGTCAAGTACCACTGCTGTGGTCTATTTTTGGCTTTTATGCCACCCTGTTCTGAGATTTTCTTTTTCTTACAACTTGAGTCACTGATGCAAGGTTTGTTCTTTCCAAAGGCATAACAATTGAGCAGACTCTGTGTTGTGCTTGGATGCTTCTTGCTGTATTCTCGCTTGCGAAGGCCCTTCCACTGCTCCCGTGACACCAGATAATTCACTATTAATGCACCTCTAACCTCTCCCCTGTGATGTATGTCACAGAGTCAAGTACTGGGCATGCCCTGCACCCTGGTCCCTCTGGGCAATATATCATCTTAAACCTTAACGTCCTGCAGCACAGCACTGGCTAATATTGACAAGAGACCAGTGAAAAATCACCCAGCGACCCCGGTTAGCACCTCCTCTGGTCCTATCTTTTTCTCAAGAAGCGGGATCTGGGAAGGTGGTTGACACTGTGCTCACCATCTGGCCACCGAATTGCCCTGTCTCTGGTCCCAGAGTTGAAATTCATCAGATGTGGCACTAAAGTTGACCAGCAATGGCCCATTAGGCTCCAGCAGGTCGATGCTTAACTAATTGAGAGGAGCTCCAACAGCAACTTCTTCGCCAATCCATCCAATCCATAAGTGAGATAGAATGATCAGTCAAAAACCCAGACTCTGTTCGTGCTCCCTCAACTGACCTGAATGACTGATGCATTGAATGTGTTTGGTATTGATGTAATGAATCATGATGGATAAGTCTTTTACTGTGGATGCACCTTTGATAAGGGTGAGTAAAAGAAACACCTGTCTTCTGGTAGCTTAAAGGATTTCAGGTGATCTCCAGGTGAGCACAGTCACACATCAGCAGTTTCCAGAAAGGTGATGAATGATCCTGGAGCTGTGCACATTCCAGTGTATACAGGCAAGACTGTACTCACTGATATTAGAATACTGTAGAAGTTAGAGTCCTTTGAGAAACGTGGGTTCTTGTTTTTTTTGTTGTTTTTGTGTGTTTTCTTTTGATCGAAGGATAAGCCTTAAGATGAAGAAAACTGCATTTGAAAGCTTTAAGCATATTAAACCATAGAGATCTAATCATACACCTGATGATAAGGACCCTGGGTTGTGTGCATTTGTGTGTGCACATACATGTGTATTTGCTTGCTTTTTTCTTTTTTTCTTAAGAGCCTCCAAGTGCCCGTGCTACTTCCCATTTTAACCTACATGCTTTTCATTATTTCAAAAAGCCTGTGGTTGTAGAAATTCATTTTCAAGAAAAGATTGATTTCTTTGCAAGTGGTCAGCTTGTCAATTTTTAAACATTTTTGATAACGCCTGAAAGTAGTGGAACGAACTAAGGCAATGAATTCATTATGAGCTTCCCAGCCAACAGGATAAAATGATAAGGCAAACACAAACTTATTCCAGCTTCCCTCCCTCTGAGCTTCAAGGGAGATGGTTTGTGTAAAGAAATGGGGAATTACGCTGAAATAATGAAAAGCTTAACTGTATCAATTTCAGTCTACTTAGTTAATAATCAGGCAATCTGCAAAAATAGAGTTTATTGGCAATTAATATAGAAGGAGCACCACATTTCTGAATAAAAGTGGTCAAGTTGTCCTTAAGAGTAATGCTACATGTACATCCCATTTGCCCCCCCGTCTCATTCCTTTTTAAGATTTTATTTATTTAATCACTAGTGTGTTTGGTGTGTTTGAGTGTATTTGTGTATCAGGCTCCCATGTTAAGGGTTTTAAGTCACTACTGTGCCACTGAATTACACAAAAAAATCACCTATGCCCCAAACTCAGCTGAACTAGCAAACCTAGTAGAATCCATATTTTCATGTAGAATAATTGTTATATGTAGCTTAAACCATTAATGCTCTTATGAAGATCAGATTGCTTCTAAATGTTAATATTTTAATTGCCACACACAGGAATATCACTAAAACTGTTATTAGTATGTACATAATGATATAAAACTATAATCTGATTGAACTGTTAACATTTGATAAAACCTGACTCTAATAGCACGTTCAATCTAGCCTT
Organism: Copadichromis virginalis; assembly: GCF_057382275.1. NCBI lineage: Eukaryota > Metazoa > Chordata > Actinopteri > Cichliformes > Cichlidae > Copadichromis > Copadichromis virginalis. The sequence goes on along the minus strand of NC_140636.1, from coordinate 20,108,947 downwards.
AGTATCCGTTAATCCTTCTTCCTGTACATAGTGAAGGGGCATTTAAAACTGTCTAGACAGCAGCTTTTTTTTGTCATGTTAATGATAATGGCAAGTAAAAAGGCACAAGTATATATGGGCATGACTACTTCTCAGCCTCTACAAGAATAGCTGTGTGTGACTCACAGTTCAAGAAAGTTCATCCACTGTCTGACACAAACTGCTGTGGCTCCCATCCTTTATATTCAGTAATAAGGGATTGCACATGCTGCACTGTGAGGTGCTATCGCGTATTACTCAACACACATGTAAAGTAAAATTATATTAGAACAGCTTAGCCACTGTCTTTACTGAAACCTTAATCATAAGCCACTCAGCCCAATTATCAATACAAGCCAAACATTTCAGCGATATCAAGCTGCTTAAAATTTGCAGTTCCAACAGAACAAGATTTCTTATAAAAGACTGACTAGATGGAACCCAAAGATTTTTAGCGTTAGTCTAATTAAAAGTCTGCTTTTTACTGGGCAGTGTGTGTGTGTGGCATTAAAAGTGTCACGATAAAAGCGATATCCTTGTAAACCTCAAAACATGAAGAGTCGTCAGGAACAGAGCGTAATAGAAACTTTCCAAGGCAGTTGGATCCTGGTGATGTGGTCAAGTGAAGAGAAAACCATATTAAGTACATCCAGTCTGCATGAAATCATACAGATCCAAGAGTAGAACAAAAAAATCACCTCATCATTTTAAAGTTTGGTCAGGTTCACAATTAGCTCAGTCACAATTGCTTGGGCGACCGTGTTCCAGGGGGTTGGGAAGCTCATCTTGTAACCGGAAGGTTGCCAGTTCGTTCCCCAGCTATGTCGGTCCTGGTTGTTGTGTCTTTAGGTGAGACACTTCACCCCACCGCCTACTGGTGTTGGTCAGAGGGGCTGATGGCGCAATATGGCAGCCTCGCTTCTGTCAGTCTGCCCCAGGGCAGCTGTGGCTACAACTGTGGTTTGTCTCTACCAGTGATTGAATGAATAGTGGAATTGTAAAGCGCTTTCAGTGTCTAGAAAAGTGCTATATAAATGCAATCTATTATTATTATTATTATTATTATTATTATTATTATTATTATTACTATTATTTAAAGCAATGTACATATTTGAGAGAAAATAAGGAAAACCCAGCATATGTGCTCTATATTTTTCACTGAAAGTGATGTATTTTGTTATGTGTTATGCATTTCTTAAGACGTAAAACGTATAGATGTCTTGAAACATTTAATTATATAATGTATGCATTTTTCATCAAAAACCTCACTCAGTTTTCCAAAAAATGCTAAAATAAGACACATTTATAATTTGGCAACATGCATCAATGAAATGTTCGTTCTGCATCCCAAAGTGATCGCGTTTGTAACTCCCTCAGCTCTGGCAGGTTCCATTTGTTTACCTGTTTACACATGTAATATATCTCACACATGATCAGTGTATTGACTTCGACATGTAAAATCCGATAAATGTCTATTTGAATGCTTCGTTTTATACAATAATAGAATTCAGGTTAAAAATCTTTCTTTATACACAAACGGTAATTAGAAATTATCTTGGGATCTGCATGTATGCATTACCATATGGTTAGAGGCAGACAGAAGAGCAGTCTGCCTTATGTGTTGCTTAGAAGAGAGAATTTGGCAGACATGAGCGCACTTCAAATTAAAGACAATTTTCAAACAAGTCGACTTGTTTCAGAAAAGTCTAGAGCTGAGTTCAGGTCAGAAGAATCCAGCTGAATACTGAACTGCGCCCACACTGAAGCGCGTGTCCTCTTGCAAACTTTATTTAGTATCCACTTTGTGTTAATCTGAAATCATTTTTTCACACCTTGATCAAATAAAAGGTGGCACATGAACACAGCTTTTATAGAGTCTAATGGGTCCCATTAGACTAACTAACTGTAGCCACTTTTCATAACTGTCTGAATTAAATTTCCGGTTACACAGGGAATCGTAGATTTTATTATCAGATGCTTGGCAGGTTAAACTGTTTGTGCAAAGGCGAGGCAGGCTTCAGTCATTTGTCCCATTATTGCAATTAACACTGCCTTGGCAAAATGTTCTAGATGTTTTTTGCTGTTTTTGTTTTTGTCATCTGAATCTGATTAAAAGTCACGCTTTTAGGATACAGGAGTCTAAATCAGCATTGCTTCTGACATGCTAACTAGCTAAAGTCAGGGCTAAACCGCTCCAGTGCAGTGATTAATGTGAGCGTTGGTCACGCTCGGTGCTCTGTGGACCACAGCTAAAAGGATGACATTTTTCAAGTTCACTACACACAGAATTGCCTTTTATCAAATGTTTACCCACTGCACCTGTGAGCATGGAATGTAAGAGATGACCACCCCCAAACTCTTTTTACAGCTGTCAAAGGGAAACTCCAAATCTTGAACACTTTCTGTGCAAAATCATCTTTTTTCTTCATTTAAAAAAAAAAAGAAGACTTATTGCTTTTCTTCAACGCGGCAGGTCTCTGGTGTTTGATTTATGGAACTAAAATGAAAAATGTCATGAGGTTGGAATGCTAAAGGAAGCAGGACTGTTGCCTCCACGTTGTAGAATGCACAGCTTTGCTGCGTGAGACTCTGCACATCCTTCCTCAATCATCGCGGCTGCGTGTTGTGAATACACGAAAGCAAAAACTGACAAAGATAAAAATGACTTTGAAGCTACGAGAAAGGAGGAAAATATGCTGATTGACAACTCCAGAGGAGTGCATTGGGATCTTTTCTCCTCTCTGTGATCAAACATTCTCCTCTGCCTCTACTGTGACCAACTTTGCAACACTGAGAGATGCAGGAAGTGAATGGATCGGGCCATGAAGTCTGATGATTCTGGCTGAAACAGTCTCCAGCAGTGGAGACTCTGGTGCTGATTTATGAGGTTTACTGCATGCTGTGAAAAGTGGCAGGCAAGGGGGGAAGGGTCTTTGTAGAAACTTAACTTTCTGTAATTTATCACACTACCACTCCCCCACCGACCTTCTTCCATTGACTCGTTTGTGAGCTGGATACAAGCCATGGTGCAAACATAATGGACAATGTAGCTGGTGAGTACACTAGAGCTCGTGGGTAATGGATATCTAGTATTTGTTTCATTTTACTCAATAACGACCAAAAAGTGGAAAGAGTGATCACTCAGAAAGTAATTAAGCTCACATTGGCGGTCTGGTAAATGGCTTTCAAAGTGCAAGAATACAGCAATAACAAAGAGCCGTTCATCTCAGCCCATACACGCTTCACTCTTCTCTTACTTTAGCCTGTAGTGCTCCAGATGAATAAATATAGATCACAATTATGCACGTAAATAACTGTTCATCGAAATAATTTTAAAGTGAAAAATGGAACTTCAACCAAAATTCCTCATTCAGAGATTTGCTAGTTAAAAATCAATTTGGCTAACATAACCAATGTGTTTAATCTATTATTAATAACCCCAAATAGCATCTTGTTTCAGTGAATGCTTCTGCTGTTTCCACAGTCCATTCGCCTCTGCACTCAAATGATCAAACTTGCATTTAGCCTCGCTTTAGCTGGTCGCACAAGCTCACCTTGACTGAAGCAATTACCAGGCAAATTCTCTAGTATTGATGCACAATATTATGCATAGAAATTGAGCTGTAAGAGCACCGTGACGCTTGCGAGTACAGCAATGCAGATTAGATATTGAATGAATTTTCAGTGTCTACTTTATCCTTTTTCGTCTCTCGCACCGTCCCAGCCTTATTCACTTCCTCCCACACCATTTATGATTCCTCACCTTGTCTGAATATGAATAAAACAACTTGTCTTGAATAATGTCTTCAGGTATGAGGTAGAATGTACGATGAATAAAGAAAGTTTCTCACCAATGTGCCTCCGACTTTCTCTTCTCTTCCACGAGGTTAGGGCGGGAGATCCAAACTGACTGAAGATCGTACTCATCTATTTTAAGTTGTTCGTATAAATTTACATGAGAGATGTGTATGGCGTGGAAAGGGAAAATGGAAATTTGTAAAACAAGAGAAGGAGCTGATGATAGTACAGCCTCTGCTTCAGGTTTGGCTCACAAACCTTGAATTTTAAGTTTGTTACCACAGTTAATCACAAATTTATGCATGTGTCCAAACCCATCACAAATAAGTTAATACTTCCTTGTCCAATACAGTGCAAATTAAGGAAAAAGGAAAAAGAAGAATGGTAAAGAAGAGCCTTTCAAAAGGACACCTCCATTATTGGGAAGCAATTATACAGACACAAGGCAATGATCGATCAATAAGAAATATATTTATAATTCACTTACCACAAGTGCACCTCAATTAACCCCTAAGAAGGAGAACAAGTTGTTTCTCAAACGGGAGAAGAAAGTACTTGTAGGCAATGCTCCATTGGCTGCCTGTATATCTTAGAGTTCACTTTAAAATTCTCATGTTTGTGTTTAAATGTTTAAATGGTCTTGCCCCAACTTACCTCTCTGAGCTTCTGCATCCTTACTCACCCCCCAGGTCTCTCAGGTCAGCTGACAAGCTGCTCCTGGAGGTACCCAGGTCCAAGAGGAAGCTCAGAGGGGACAGGGCCTTCTCTATTGCTGCTCCTAATCTGTGGAACAATCTTTCCCAGCACATTAGAGAGGCCCCTTCACTGTCCACTTTTAAAACACGTCTTAAAACTCATTTTTACTCTTTGGCTTATGACACAGTCTGAGCCTGATTTTATTGTTTTAATCTAATGTGCTGATTTTATTGTTTTAAATGTGTTTATATATATATATTACTTATCTTATATTATTATTACTATTTTTCTCATTTTTTTAACATGCTCAATGTATCATGTTTGGCATGTCAAGTGTACAGCACTTTGTGTTCAGCTCGTGGCTGATCTGAAAGCGCTATATAAATAAATTGCTTGCTTGCTTGCTAATACAACAGTTAATTTTTTTAATGTTATTAATTAATCACAATGGGTGTGTGTATATACCTTGTGAATTAAACACAGGTTGCAGTTGTGCAATCAGCAGACCGCTGCATTAAGCAGGGAAAAATCAGACGTAACACTGAATATGGGATTATATCACACACTAACACTGTGTATCAATGGAGTGGCAGAAATAAAGTGGGTAAAAGCACAGCTGCAGTGCAGACTGCTCAACTGTGGTATGATGGGAGTAAATGTAGCAGGCATGTAATAATCTGTCTTGTCATACAAATGTTTCTACTGTCTGTTGTTTATAACACAGCAGTGATTTTTTTTCCCTTCCTCTCTGCTGCAATCAGTTCATTGATGCTTGTGCATTTACTGCACGCAACTCTGGTCTGGACTGCCTTCCTCTGAGAAATCCCCCGATGCCTTGGAATTGTTAGTGTTTTATACTTAAAGCAGCAGTAGTTGTTTGTTTGGAATAAATGGAGGAAAACATCAGTGGTCACTATGTAGTGAGATTTGCACCAACTTTTTTTTGCCTGTGTTTTTCCAAGTGCCCCCAAAGTCACTGAACATTTGATCTATGGCATTTAGTGGACACATGAGAAATCTCATTAACCACATTGATGTATACATGAGCTTAACAGTATCTTTGTGCAGTTGTCTTCATTTGTCATCATTTTTTCTTTGAACAATAAAGATTCCAAAACCTGGATACATTGTATACAAATCCATCTCCACCTACAAATCACTGTTTCTATCATTATGACAGAGCAAGTTCAACATGGGCATATATAGCTTTCTGCTATATGGCATTCACTTACCCTATGGGAATCCTACTTAGTAGTTACAAAAATATGGCTATGAATTGGATACTTCAACTCTAGCTATGTGTTCATTCAGATAAAAGAGGGAAGAGTGGCAGCATATAACTAAATGCAAACATGGATAGGTGTTCTGGCAACAGACAAAGATATTTTTGACAAAGATCATCTAATTATAAAAGCTTTAAAATTATGATTTAGGAAGTTAATAGAATTATCAGTGTATCGATATCACAGCTGAACAATTAAGACAGTTATTACAATTGCATATGTAAGATATGTTGTTTAATTTGCATGACAGTTGTAGCCCTATTCTTTCAGCTGCAGTCCCAGCAGTGTTAAATGGTCAGGGAGCAAATAAAAATACTTTATTATATAAGTGAGCTCAGCCATGTACAAATTTTATACAAGGTCATTAGGTACAATGCTTTAGTGATCTTTTTTTGATTGCATCATTATATTAAGGGTTGTAGAAAAATAAAATACTTTTTAAAGCCAGCCAGCAGAAAAAAATAAAAAGCAAGGAAGCAGCTGTATTTCCTATTGATGTTCATCAGGTAGGACAAAAGCACTCTGAACCAGGTTAGGGCTGCAGCAGAAGTTGCCATATTGATGTAGATCCGTAATAAGTAAACCATTTTCTTATTACTGAAAACCTAAGGTTAAAAGTGAAGTTATCCTGCTAAGCCTATAAGCCTGCTCTGTAGTACAGAACTGAAGTTCTCCATACTGAACTTGGGCATTATTTAGGTTTATAAAACCTGGAAGTTTATAAACTTTAACATTATAACCAGGACACTCCAGTCATAATGAAACAAAGCTCTGGGTTTCGATAATTAAGGCCTCAGCCACACAAGCCTTGAGACCAGTCAGTGACCCACTGGCAAACTCTGTCGCTAGGGAAAAATGTGTATTCCCCGACCAGCTGGTGAGTGACTGCTGGCTTTCTCAGAGAGAAATCAATGGCAAAGAGGGTTCTGCACCAAAAACCAGCTTGTGTTTGCTTTGTTTTTGTTTGCAGAAAAGTCTGCGTCTTGCCTGCAAAATATAGGGACCACAATGGCCTGGTAGCAACCAAAGCAGTCACAATGCAGTTCTTGGTATAACACTACTGTATATACCCTTCTGCAACCAAATTCTCCTAGCTACAGCAAGTAATCTCCCAAATCTACTCAACAACCAGTCTTGAAATAGTTTTTCCTGCCAAACAGTTTTTGGCAGGGTATTACTGACCAGTCTCCAGCCCAACATGAGAAAACCTGTGCCACGTGAGGTACGCTTCCAACAAAAAGACAATCAAAATTTTAAACTTTAGAACAATATAATCAGCTGGATTTATAAATGGTTTTTTTTGCTTGTTTGTTTTTGGTCGGTCTCTGTAGCTATGCAAACTTAAAGTTATGCATTATAAGCAGTGATGGGAATAACGGCGTTACTTTTTTCAGTAACGAGTAATCTAATTACTATTCCTATCGTTACAACGCCTTTACCGTTACTAACAAGAAAATGCAGTGCGGTGGCGTTACTATTTTTCAACAAACAGACGGCTAAAGCTGTGTTCAGTTTACCGCATCTTATTTCAGTTGCACGCAAGTAGCTGTCTAGGTAAGTAATCTGGGCGCTACAGCTTTTACCAGTTTTTAAATTGTGTCGATAGGCCACGTAAAACCAGAGTCATGATAAACAATATTTAAACGAGGCGTTTTTCCCTCAATAGTTTTGTCACGTTTACTGTCTAAGGACAGCACTAGCAAGATCTCTCTGCTTATGAGCAAAAAACAAAACAAAAAACAGCCCGTTCGTGGAAAAATGCACCATGTCGACCAATCAAAAATGATATGACAACATGGCATTTGGTTGTTTAAGAAGAAGGGGAAGTTTGAGGAGTGACGGCGAGAGAGAGAGAAAGAAAGACAGCAGAAAAAGAGAGAGAGAGAGTGAGTTTTGAGATGTGAGAGATTTGTGACTTTTAGCGTGTTTGGAGTGTGTAGTTAGTGTGTAGTGTTGTGGATAGTTTTGTGTTGTGTGTCAAAACAATGAGGCAACTGCTGAATGAAAACATGAGTGATACACCTGCTGCTGTCAGGCCTGGACAGAAATTATTTTTTTGGAGTGGCACAAATAATTTGTGTGGCATCTTATTGAATGCAGAACAGCTGATTGTTTTGTAAATAGTTTGAAATGGTTATACTAAAAGGTAAATGGTTGCAAATAACTTTTGTTTGCAAAACTTGTGGATATGATTTTAAAATTCACAATTTATATTTGCATTTGCAGTTATAAAATATGATTCAGTGAACATGTTTGTGGTTGTTACAGTAAAAAACATAACTTTCTACTCGGATTTCATGTTTTTTGTCTGATTTTAGATCAGTGTGTTAATACAGTATGTCAAAATGAAAACATAACTGTAAATTCAGACACGTGAGGTTGTGCTGAAAAGAATGATACCAAACAAGGCAAAGTAAATAGTTTTTAAAGGTGAAATGTAGAGGTCAAATCAAAAGTAGTCAAAAATGGCCAATTATACCCTGGACCCCAGAGGGTTAAACATTTTTTTTTAAAGTAATGCAATAGTTACTTTTCAAGTAATTAATTACTTTTAGAATATTGTAACTCATTACTAACTCAGTTACTTTTTTGAAGAAGTAACTAGAAACTAAAATTAATTACTTTGTCAAAGTAACTTGCCCAACACTGATTATAAGGGGTGTGGGCAATTTAAGTGATAGGTTTGTGCTCCTAGATGTCTGTCGGTGTCAGTTTGGCCAATTAGTCACTGAAATGGATCTCTGGACCTAGGTTTTGGTGTTCCTTTTAAAGATGTAGTTATCAGACTCATCCGGTTCATGGAAATGCAACTGTAATAAAAGACTAAAGTCTTGGTGAATTGGATTAAGCAGATAACATAGCATTTCTCTTTCTTGACCAAGTATGGTCAGTTTGGGAGCATGGAAAACAAACATGACAACAGCTACAATGCTAAACACAACTCATATACAAAGACAATTCCATTAGTACATAGTTTCCTTCTCATCTGCTTCCTGTTATGCATTTCAATAGCATGGCCTAGTTTAATTATGTGCATGTCTCCATTGTCTAAATTACCAAAGATATAAACTAAAACATACTGCAAATAATATTTATTTCTAACAAAAGGTAATATTAAAGATTTGCATTTCCAACCCAGAACAGCTTATAGCATATGTCTTCAGAAATTAAAAGAAATTAAACAGTCAGTTTAATAAAAATATCCACTCCAGCCCTCATTGTTCACACAAATGTAACATGTAACAACGTCATTTTATTTTTTATTATATAAAAAAACAAAAAAACTTTATTTTGGAGTACCATATCTACCTGATAGATTAATGTTAAAAAGTTGAGCCAGAATTTTATACTTAAAAAAAAAAGACTTCACAGTTCTGACTTTGGAGACTGTGATTCCTCGACTCATAAAATTTTCACATATTGCCCTAATCCTCTTCCACAGATAACACTCTAATCAGACTGTAAAAATTCCAGAGCAATTAGAGCCTTAATGGATTTGTCAGTGAAACTGAAGAGTGCAAATGATCTGCAGCATGTGATGACGCCATCTAGTGGGTGTCTTCTCTGATCAACTTTTAAAGTCAGCGAAGAAACTATTAATGTGAGGGAGGGAGAAGAAGAGAGGTGACTGAGTATCTTCTGGTATTTTTTAATCTCCTGCTCCAATCACCTACCCCTTAATTCCCAATTAAGGACACAGCCTGTGTGGCAAATGAACTGGCAAGATGGCAACACAGCTCCCTGATCTTTTAAAGAAGAAGGCTATTAGCCTCTGCACGTGAGACATAACAGAACCGCATGGGCTACAGCCCAAATAGCCTCCCTCTGAAACTATTTGATTTGCACACAACCGGTCCGGGAGAGTGCGACTAATCCAATCCAATTTCCGGACACGTAAAAGGCTCGGTGATTCATTGAAAAAAATCACCAAAGATAATGTGCCGAGCTGTGCAGCTACACCTCCTGGCGTTTCTAATTTCAATAAAGAAATAGGCAGAGTTACGGCTGCGCTGAGAGCGCATCACATGTGTCCATAACGACGCTTTTCGCACAAGGGAGTCGTGTTCAGAGAAAACGGTTTTTATTGACGTCAAATGGATGTGTGAATGACTTTACCGCATGTGCAGGCATGACAGCAGCGATCAGAGCTGCCAGTTCTGACCAAAGGAGCACCGAGATCTTCAGTAGACTGTAAACCAGTGAGGCTGTCCAAGAGGTTTCCAATTAGCCAGGACTGTGAGATTTTATTTGAAACTTTAATGGCGGCTCGACTCCTCCAAACTCATTGTGAATTCATTTAGTTGTGAGGGGAGAGAGGGACGCTGCATCCCGCTTCTGACAGAGAGACCACTTGTACCGCCGTCACAACTGTGCCAAGAGACAGGGAGTCTTTGAAAGCCACCGGAGCGGACCCGACCGGCATATCAATCAGCGTCCCGGAGAGCGACTCGCTAGGTTCGCACTGGTAATAAAAGGTATTGTCTCAGAGGTCTGTGTGCCGGGAACAGAGAGGGGATATGGCACTTTTCCCGCTTGCAAACCGGAGGATAGCAATAGTAGGTGGCAAACGAATGTAAAAGCCAGTTCCCCGTCGTCTTGCCACGGGTGCGCACCGGCAAAGAGGCGCAGGACACGCAGGATCATCGATTCGCACTTTGTGATTTTTGCGCTGCGTAACCTATGTGACAAGAGCGGAGAGGAAACGGTGAACGGTGGGATTAAGGCGTGCGTCTCCTAAACTAAACACTCAAATTCTCAAACCATGGACGCCAGGATATTATTTTTGCTTGTTTCTTCTGCGGCATTTCTCGCTGAGCTGCACTGCGCCTCGCCAAGGACCACATCGAGGACGGATCTGCCCGCTATCGGCTTCAGCAACATCAGCAACATCAGCGGGGAAAGCGGCGGCAAAAAAGACTCGAACCAAACCCAAATCTCCAGGAACAAGAGGAAAACACTGGCCGTGGATTTTGCGGTCCCCTCTCTGTTGCGCTATTATCTGGCGGAGTTCATAAAGAGACCCTTAAACGGCGACTGCCAGACTTTTAGCGGATGTTACACGGTGCGCGCAAACTTAAAAATGCAATGCATACCTTTACAGAAAACCATTTCTACTTTTGTGGACCTTAAGTCTGCAGCGGAATCAGCACTGAGGAACGCGTCTGCTGATGGACAGTTCCCCTCCTTCTACAAGCGACCGCTGACCAAAGTTCTGAAATTGGGCTTGACGAAGGCGAGCAGGAAATCTAACCAAGTTGTGGTGGAAATAGGAGAGGATTTAGTCAGGACGGGATGCGGGGGGCTGTCTGTGTACGAGGAGGCCCCGGTGTACATCCTGGAAATGGACCTCACAACTATTCTGGAGTGGTGGCTCGGCGCTGAGGGGGGGCGGCTCAGGGTCCGGCTTATGCCCGAGAAAAAGGCGCAGGTGCCAGGGATTGAGGATCGGTACACAGCGGCCATTCGAGCTTCAGACCCCCGCCTCTACCTCCAGATATCCTCCGCGGGTGAGTCCCTCTCTTCCACCCTCCCTTCGCGTTTTGCTCTCACTCTTTTGCCATGCGGTTCCCCCACACCCCCAGATGCAACTCGCTCACGGTTGTGATTTAAGTTCTGATATGATTAATTTTTGATGCCGAATCCAGCGCGCTTGAAGTTGCGCGCTGGGTGTGCTTTGGCTGGCTTCAATTGTGGTAAAGAAATGATAGCACACGGAGGAAGATCTGTTATTTGGACTGCTCTGATGGGAAAATGATGACTGAGGTATAACTACGTGTGTGCGTGTGTGTGCGCGAGAAGAAAATACAGGAGGATTTCATACATTTAGTTCTGTTGCTCTGATTCAGAGGGCTCACCAGACCCCTGTTTTATTATTGATGCCCAGAGCAGCTCTGAGAGATGAACTGAATGCTGATTTAATTTCCAAACACTTTGATTATTTCCACTTGGTATCCATGATATGTATATGCAGCATCTTTAGAGGATTCTATGTAATCAGTTCTGAGATGATAATTATTATTTCATTTGAAGAGAGGCCTCATTGCTTTATAATAACACGTCTATACTGCATAAGGATGACTATAGGGTATGCAATGATGCTTAAGTTGGAAAGGCCCCATCAGGGATTTATTTTTTAACTCCACTGGCTTCTTCTTAAAGACACCTTCTCAATTCCCCAAGCTAACCTGTACTACAGGTAGGGTGGAGATTTGAGAAAACAGGTTTTATTTTGATTAGGCACAAATTAAGCCATTATCTCTAAGAAAGCTTTAGCACTCAATACTCAAGGGTCCTTCCCCTGTTCTTCTGAGCATCGGCACAATCAGTGTAATTGCTTAATCACTTTGATGAGGGAGGCTGGCCCAGAAAAATGCAAGGGAATCCATCAGACAAAAGAAGAGGCTGGCTAGGCTGGAAAGAAGACACCCATCACCACCTTGACCACCTTTTCCCCTCAAGGACTGTGTGCACATAGAAATGTATGCAAAATACACAGTGAAACTAAGAAAGCCATGACTGTACAATATGCAGTAAGTTATTGTCAGTGCTGGTTGCCACGTTAGGATTTCATTTGACATATGCTGTTATTACAAGTAGAGATGAAACACTTCAGTATGTCACACGCACACATCTGAGACTGTAGTAGAGAGGCATCTGAGTGGACTATCCGTGCAGCTCCCGGCAGGGATTCCAGCAACACAGCTGGTGGTGTTAACAGGTGGGAACCCATCTTGCGTTGATGCTATGATATGGTTTTTGCAGTAAACACATCATTTTTAGTTTATTTTTTAAAAGCACCCCTTTCACATTGTGACATTTAAGCGATACTTGAGAAAAACACTGAAGCCTACAACTTCCAGCAGCTCTGTTGCAGATCAGGATGGTTGCTATTGTGTGACTGTAAAAAAACAACAGGTACAGAAACAATGTGACATCTGCACAGGGAGGAAGTCAGAGCACCTGGATGGGTCAGCAAAATTTTGGACTTTGGCAAAGGATGTTTCCTTTCACTTGTCATTATGCTTTTGACACGCCTTCATGATAACCATGGTCTGTTGCAGAAACTATGATTTTCCCAAACCAGCTTGTGTACCAAAACAAACCCAAAAGTCATAAAAATGCTCACATCAGCGGTGTGCTTATATAAGCATTTTTAACACCCAGCTTCTTTTTAATTGAAATGGCGGCTCCCGGCAGGCTTTCTGCCCAAAACAGTTTTGAGTGTTCGCAGGTGGGAAGCCAGCAGGGGATGTTTTTTCTTTCCCCTGGGGGACTCAGCTGGATTTTTTTGAGAGCACCACTTTCTTTCACTTTAAAAACCACCAAGAGGCCATTTTCGTACATGTGAAGCCAAACCTTAACCACAACTGTGTCATATCAAAATTGTTTTATTTGCCCAACACTCTCTCTGACATATTTGTCCAGCTGACAGGGATTTAAATCAGCTGAAGCTCCTCCTATGTATCATTCTGGGGGACCATGACATCTTTAAGCAATACATTTATTATTTATTCGTTTAATTTTGAGGAGAAGATGACATTCACACTTCAGCAAACTAGGTTTATGTGTGCTGCACTTATGTAAAACCAAAGAACAGCAAAACACTGGAAATATAGACTTCAATGAGCACTTACAGGATTTGATTGGAATAAATAGACTACTGTCCATTGTTTATTACCTCCATGATCATTTCTCATTTCGCCTCTATGCCGCATCCTTACATAACCCTAAAATTGATCACATATTTAATCATTCAGGAAGAGTGCTGCTCAGAGGCGCTTCGTATACGAAGCTTCGGCGAGAAGATATAGGCGTATCCTTTCATTTCAAATCTGTTGGTAGGGGGATGCAGTGAGAGCTAAGCATCAAAGTAGAAAAGGAAAATAGTAAAAGGACTGTTCTTTCACACACTAGCTCATTTTTCTCCTACTGTATGAAATAAGAAAGCAGGAATCTAAGCACAATGTCAACGTATGACAGAACATATAATATTATTGTTTTCTCTCTCAAACACACACACACACATATATATATATATATATACACATCTTAGAGGCATGCTGAAACCTATTTTCCTTACACTAATAGAAAACTGGATGTGTTACCAGTAAAAGTACACACTTTTTATGATTCAAGTTGACAGACCATAGACAGCATGAAAGAGGAGCATAGATGCCGTGACATCACCCAGCGGTTCCTGAAGTCCTACTTAGAAGGCTTGAGGAGTATTTTCTCCGTCACCATTGTCTTGTTTTGAAACTGGATGTGAAGAAAGGGGTGGGTCTGACTATGAAACCATACACTGTAGTTTAAGAGTGTTCTACTGTTGCCTCTGTGTGATGTCAGTGATTGTGGAAATCTCCCTGATGCCCAAAGTTCTAGCTGTGAGCACAGCAGCCCTCCTGGTCACTACCAGTCGCAACAACACTGAAAGTGGAGTAGAAGGGAGCTAAAACACATTCTTATCAAATAAGAGGCACCAAGGCCTAGTATAAGAAATCCAAGAACAACAATATAAAGTTACCATAGATAACTAGCTAAGCCCTCTAAGGAGATTTTGCCTCTGATCTCAGTGCTTTCATTTTTCTACCTACTGTATACAAGTGGGACTGCACATAGTGTTACACAGTGGCCAGTTTTGGTCTGCATATGCTACAAGGAGGTAATGAAGTTAGCCTATTTTAGTGTTTTAGGTTTTTGCGTTGGGTTGTTAAAACAATAAATCATGTGTTGTCTTCAAAAAAACCAAAACAAACAACAACAACACGCGTAATATTTCTTTAGCATTTGTCAGAGAATGCTCAAAATTCACCAGCTCATCCCACTGAATTCACCCAGCACCGACAAAAGGTAAATTCCAGTTAAAATCTATTAGCTTCAAAGTCATAAAAACATGAAGCTACCTTTTTGTGACATATTTTAACCTAATCTTCAAGGTATACTGATTAGGGTTAACGATCTCACCTCACACAGCACATTATGATACAGGTCAGGTGAACTGCCAACTGTATAATTAGATGTAGGTGTCAGTCTGGGTGTGAATGTGTTGTCGGTATGAATAAGTTCACCTGGGAAAGGGCACTGACCTATAAAAGGAGTGTGCTGCTGTTTGCCTGGTGTCAGAATATGACAATTCCTGCAGATAATATAGTCTGGCGTGGTTCTTGCTGACCTTGATACTATACTGTCAAACAACACCTTTTTGTTTTCATTAACATTTTTTTTCTTAATTTTAGAGCAGATCTCAGTACCAACCGAATCACCCACACATTACACTTCTACTACACATGTGAAACTTTACATGACAGGCTCCTCCCACCAGAGCACTGAACAAACTGCATGCTAATTCATGCTGTGGATGTAGTGTACTCATCAACACCTTTACCATGAAGACAGGGAGATGTGGCTACAGGCCAAATGAAAACTATCCAGCCTCAACTATGTGGTTGCAGATTAGCTCAACAAATGCTGGACAACCACTGTCGACTTCATTAACTAATCATCAAGGACGAGTATCTCTATAAAAGCAGAGGTGTTGCATGTTGAATGTTAAAGTTCATGATAGTACAATCGGATAAACTGGAACAATGGCTTGGAAACGTGCCATTCACAGGACGTCCAAAACAATGTCCTGTGGACAGATGAGACCAAAGTGGATACATTTGCAGTAATGCACAGCGCTCATGTTTGATAGAAACTAAACACAGCATATGAGCACGAACACCTCCCATGAACTCCTTAGCACAGTGGTGAAGAGTGATGATTTGGGCTCGTTTTGCAGCCACAGGACCCGAGCACCTTGGTGTCATTGAGTCAAACCATTAAAGTCTATATCAAAGTGTTTTAGAGACTAATCCGAGGCCATCTATCAGACAGCTAAAGCTTGGCCCAAACTGGGTCAACAGCAGCAAATCAGATCAACACAGAATGATTGAAAAAGAAAATAATCAAAGTGTTGGAAGGGCCCATTCGAAGATCACACCTCAACCCAACTGAAATGTAGTGGTGGGAACCCAAGGAGGCTAAGGTCAACACTGTAAAGAAGAGTGTCATATTGTTGTGTTTAAATTTTGTCTCAAACTGATAAAATTAAAGTCAGAAAGTTACTTCAAGCTATTTCTGCTAAAGGTGGCTCTGGAAATATTGGCATTATGGTTTTTTTTTTACAGGACTATACAGAGTACTGTGAAAACCCTTTTTCCCATGATTGCATGTGGTTTACCTCTACCTCTGGTTATCGTCACATAACCCTTGCCAGATCATACATTGTGAGACTGAATATTTTGTATGGGATTTTGAATAGATTTGCCAAATCACAGTTTATGTGATGCTGGTTAAATTCACTTCTAAACAAAAGGGAATTATCATGAATGATCATGGGTAAGAAATGACAGAAGTATTCACAACATGGGTGGACTCCACTGACACTATAAGCCTCACATTGTATGCTCAGTGCCTTCGACTTGATTACTCTGTTGCCTGTTTGCAGAGCCACAGTTATTGTCATAAGTGATGATTACATTGTGTGTTTCTGCAAAGCAAAACTGTGTTTACTTGCTGCTGATCCACAGAAAGACATGAGCTCTGAACATTTCACACACACACGCACACACCTGTCCTCCCTCCGTGTCTTTCTGTTGTCACGAACTCCCTCCTCCGTACAAAATGCCTCAACACTAGGCTCCAATGAGTATTGTCTCACTTTTTCAGCATTTTTACGCCCCTGACTCACCAATGTTTGGCATTTTTCTGTGTAATGTACGTGCTACACTTGTTTTTCCAGCCTCCAGAAAGACGCTGGCTATTAGCATGAAATAAATACCCGCCATGGCACCCAGAATAATTTGACAATCAGGGAAGCGTGCCTGCGGGAATCAAGGCATTAAACTCTGCACAGTGCATTTATACTTACTCGCCTTGTGCGCTCTATGGGGGACACCATTAATAAGAAATACTTCTACCAGTTACAATATAAGAGAAGGGAAACAATGCTCTGCAGGTGTGATAAAGATATGGCCTCCACTTTATTAACCTTTGTTATGTTTACCAAGTGGTGCCATAAATAGGTTGCAAAAGAATCTTTAAATGATTTCAGCGTTGGAAGCTGGAAGAAGTCGAGCTTCCGCCTCATTAAGCTGCATATACCTTCCTCAGAGCTCGTTGGGAAGCTGATGTTTCTCGTCGCTCCATTAGCAAAGAGTGTCTTCATGAACACACTTAACAGAATTTGATTGAAGCCCTAAAGTAAAAGACTGCTACCATCATGCTTGAAAGGAGCAGCTGTGCATGTTAGAGCATTTCTTGCCATATTTGCCATTCAGCTCAGCCTCAAATCCAAACACATGATTTTCTATTGAGCGTCACCAGTATGCCATTTCCTTGGAGAGCCTCAAAATTGAATCCTAGTGTGTGGATGTTTTACGCGTTAAGCAAACTCAGTAATTCCTTCTGAATCATAAAGGAAGCAAACAGTACATTACATACTCAGCACTTTGTTTACCTTGTGTTGTCTGTGGCCCTTCTGGAAGGGATTTCTCTTTGGAAGATGGAAAAACAACGTAATTTTCAAAAGCTTTTCCTTTGTCTCCTGACGAAGTAGCTGGTGTAGTAGCCTCGAGAGAAGTTTAATCTATGGCGCTAGAGAGTGTAGTCGGTCCGACAAAAGTTACTGTTCACCCAGCATAATTACAGTCATTTGTAAACAAGCGTTCACAGACACACTCAATTAATTTTATCATTATTCATCTTCATTTTTTAAGTAATTATTGTCATTTGAATTGTTTTGTCGCATTGTCATTAACTTCATAGCTAAACGTGATTGACTTGTTTTTGCAGTAATAATTATGTGTATTCATGCCAATGAAAAACATGCTAATGTGAATTTGAAGGCAGGATTTCTGTGATTACGATCCCGCCAACTCACAGGCCCAATCACCACTCGAGCTGAGAAGATTAGTCTTTTAATTTATGAGTCACAATTATTTCCACAATATGCCAAACATTGCCAGGCTCTAGCTTCTAGCACATTTGTCGTTGCCTTTCTTCTGTGTTACAATAGAACAGCTTTGAGTTTCAGACATTTCAGATGGTTTTTAGGACAAATATGAGAATAAATAAACAGGTAATTTAAAAGTTATTTACTAGTTCCGGCACTTTTTTGTGTTTATTTAAGACCAAAATGAAGATGTTCTGAGATTGGGCCTATAAGAATCAAAAACCTCACTTGTAGTAATTTTGGCTTATTTTCTGTTCAAGGCAATTTTCTTGTGGACCTCTAGATTATTTTCAGCAGGACTCCTACTTTTGAATCGCTCGATAGTCCTGTTTGGTCTAATTGCACGTGTGCATCTGCAGTGTGTGCTGGATCTCAAATGTGTCAAAACGGTGATCCTTCAACTTGATTTTCATTTTCAGTAAGTGGACAAAGTCATGGGGAGGCAAATCTGGTAAGTGGTCCAGATGGTGAGCAGACTGTGTTAGTGTGGCCAAAAGATGTTATTAATGTGTTCTGTGTCGACATGCTCCACAATTCAGATCACTGCTGCTGAGTATTCTCTCTCAGATGCCTCAAGATGCTGCAGCAGAACTTTGCATTGACAGTCTCGCCCAAGGAGGCAAATTCATGTGCAGAATCTCCCGAATTAAACAAGAGAAATCCCTGCATTTGGGATTGGAAATAGTTGATTTTTTTTTTTTGTTACTGAAAACTGCTCTACTTACCAGCAACGATCCTTAGTATTTCTTATATACCTGTTAATGTTTTTTTTTTTACACAAGTTTGCCGTTAATGGTGAAATGATAGCATGACACAGAAATGTTCAAAATACACCTTCAAGTGAGCATTCAGAAGCTCACTGGATGTGTTGTGAAAATGTATCTGATACCAAACTGAGCCTAACCTAGAACAAACTCTAATATAACACAAACACACAGCCTGTGACAATAAAAAATGTAAGTTTTCAAAATAATGATCTGTATAAAAGCTAAAAGATTATCTAATACCATCTTGATCTCCAGAAAATGAAAATTTAAAAAATGACCATAGTACACTGATAACTGTTTTCAAGCGTGCAGGCCTCTGAAGGGTTGCAGGCATTCAGGGTGGGTTTAAAAAAGTAGTAAAAAGTCTTCATTTTGCAGGGCTAAAGACCTTAAAAAATACACTGACACGTATCGGCTTGCACCTTCTTCAGGGTGTAGAGATACTAAGACACCAAACAGAGCAATTATAGCTTCACTCACCACAGATGTACTACGCTAATTAAATGCATCATTTTCTTTAGCTTCTAGGGGCAATGGCAAGCACATTTCTCTAGCCTTTAAGGATATCACCTAGGAAGTACATAGCCCTCTGATAAGGGTGTTTATAAACACTTTTCTAACCAAAGATAGTGAAAACATAAGAAGTTAAACTCTATAAATAATAAAAAGGAACAGAACAAATACACTGAAGGCTCAGAATGATAGTTAACCTTTGCAGAATTTTAAAAATTCCTTTAAGATCCTTCAGAAAGTCACAAAGGATCCATGGAAAGCATGGATCACTCACCTCATCCATGTCAATTTATTCATAAGCAGTGTCTCAAGAAAAGTAATATATTACACATAACTCGTTATTTGTTTTTTTTAAAGTAATGGAGTACGTTACGTAATTACTCACCGGAGAAAGTAACTGATACACCACTTGTTACATTACTTTCCCATTACTCCATAAAATGTCTTGAACAAATTGTTACATAATTATCAGTTAACAATATAGGCAACAGAGCCGCACAGCAACAAATCTCTATCCTAATGAGGACACACATACGCTCTTTCTTTTAGTTTTTACATATGAACACAAAGTCAATACTACAGATCAAAGATGAAAACCAGCCCAAAGAGACTTCAAAGCCATTTCCACAGTTATTCTACTTTAGAAACATGAACAGGTAGAAATAAAGGCTGCAAGTCTGACTGCTCACTCAGCTTGAAAATCACTCTGGTCTCTTGGCTAGCTTTCTGTCAGCATGCTGTCTGTGCAGATGCTTGCAAAGTTCTGTATGCAGTATAATCTGGTTGTTTCTGTCTTAGATGCAGTTTCCTCATTACCATTGCAGTTTTTTCTTTTGTGCAATAAAAATAAAAGTAATGTCGACAACTTATCTCCTCAAAAGCTGTTTTGTGCCAACATTTTTGTCCTCCCGCGGACTTACTGAAATCAGTTAATTGTAGCACAGGTAGAAAAAGGTAGTAATTACTGAGTTTAGCACAGTATGTATTACCGCATTACTGAAACACGTTACTTTGTAACCTTCCTGATTTGAAGACAAGCTGGCACTGCAAAATATAATAATGTTCACCTTCCTGGTTGAATCTGGCTCAAACCTTTCACTCTTTGATGAAGCTTCTGGGGAAACAGATGAGAAGAAAGTTGTACTGTTCAGAAGTCAAGAGATCCATTTATATCCCTTTAATTTGGCTTAAACCAAATATAGACATTCACTAAAAGAAAAATAATAGCTACAGCCAAGCATGAAGATGTCAATATGTCAGTGATTTACTGCTTTACGGTGACTTGCAATTATTGAGTGAATCATAAGTTCAGCTCTTGGACAGAAAATCAGTTATTAGTCTGTTAGCTGTAACTGAAACACTAATGTGAAACATAATGATCCCAAGAATTTGAGAAATCCCAAACCTCTAAATTTCTCAAAAAATATTCCACCACAGTAATGTGAAAGCCTGATTTCTCGATACTGGAAGTGTTTGGTTGTTGTGGCAGATTTCAAAGCAAACTATTAAGCAACAAGAAGAAATGGGTGACCTTTTTGCTTCAAGAGTTACAACTTAAAACTTGTATTTTGTGTGGACTAAAGTTTCATTTGTTTTATGTTAACTTCTGATTAAAGAGATGGCATTGTAGTTTGCAGAAGATACAGAAACACAGGAAATAAGGATGCAGATGAATAAGTTTTTGTTCATCCTGTGACACGCCATTTCCCGTTGCCCAGCATGAGCTACTGCATGATAGATTAGTGTATGTAATACACAATTATATGGCAGACTAATAAACACTAGGTAAGTTAAGAACGAACATTTCTGGGGACTGCCTGAGGGTGCACAAGGGTGCTCCTATGAGAACCATAAACCTCCAAGAACCATTTTTCCTGATTACATTCACTCCACCTACATGAATTTTAAGTTGGAAGATGCTGTTAGTGAAGCTGTTGTTGTGTGACACTGGTTTTATGCTAAAAAGTGCATGCGTGAATTTGCACTGTGATATTAATACAATGCACCGGTCTATATCAAAAAAAGATCGGTGGCTGTTTTTGTTATATGTCATGAAATTTGAAACAAGCCATCAGTCTCTGACAGAAGGTTCCTCTGGCAGACTTCAGCGCCTCGAACCACTGATGATATACTCCAAAAGCCAGAGTGTCAAATGTTTTTCTTTGCCTGCATAACCAGCTTGTTGTTTTGTGGTCACTGATAATGTTAATTAAACCACACCAATTCAGACTTGCTTTGGCTGTTTTGAGGTCTCTTGCTTTCTTTTAAAAAAAAAAAGAATGCGTCAGCATTCTCAGAGTACGTTTCCACCACCGCATATATGCTTAGTAAAGCCTGGAATTTATCATCGCTTAATTTCTCTGCATGCTGTTTTATTGTGTTGTGTTAGGCCGACGTCATTCAACATGTGTATCGTCTCTGCTAGTGTTCATATGTTTGTTGTTTTAATACAGTCGCTGCCAAGTATATGTTTGAATCGCTTACTCTTTAGTAGGAGCAGAGCAGAACTGTGATAATTCCCACTGCAGACATTGAAAAAATTCCAAATGTGCCTAATGAAAATATCTTCTAATTGCAAACTTTACCAAAAGAGATTCATTCAAAAAATCTAAATAAAGGAACAGCCTCAACACTGGAAACAAATCATGCTGAATCATATAATGTACAGTATAAGTTTGACTAATTACCACATTAAAAAGAGACCATTTACTACTAATTACCTTGTGGCAAAAAATATGTTCATTTACTTTTGTTACCCAGCACAGCTCAGCCAGATGAGCTTTTTAAAAAAATCCAAATTCTTCACACATACAGGCTGCACCTTTTTATACATGTAGAAGAAGAAAACAAGATTTGCAGTTCAAGCAGCAGGCAGTCCTACAATTTGAAACAATTTGCTGAACATCCCGTCGCCAGCTTTGTTTACCTGCCTGCACACAAATGCACAAGTCCTGACTTCACAGGTGCAGTTACCCAACCACCACCTAAAAAGAAGTGACTCCTGAATCTACACACAGGCATACACTACAAGCAGCCACCATTTTCCACATCAGTATACAGATGAAAAGTGATGGCAAACTCCAAGTAAGAGAGAAAGTTGAACCTCCAACTGGATTACTGGGATTAATATCATTATAACAATCATAGTATGCATCTGTATATATGTCTGTATATACCCCATATATTCGCCTACTTAATGAGTCGGCTAAACTTTGCACAAATATCACTGCACATACAGCAATTACTGACATCTGTATGTTTTTTTTTTTTTTTTTTAAAAAGATTTAATTATTAACCCCAATTCTTTTGATTTTTGTACATATTATATTAATTAATTATAATCTGTAAATGTGATGTTATGTTCTCCTTTTGTTTGTTTAAAATATCACATTCAATGTACATTGTCCATTCGTGACAAGTTACTTAACGTTCACCAGAATTTGTATCTGTGAATGAATTTTGTTTGAATCACCGCAAAATACGGGAAAAGGAAGTGGGGGGAAAAAAAGTTGCAGGCTAGTAGCTGTAATGTAATTGAAAAGAATATCAAAAACTATATGCATTACTGAAAAAAATGCACATCATTTGACTTGAAACATTTTGAAATAGCAGCTGTCATCTTTTATGTACAGTCTATGGACATTTTCTATGGAAAAAGTGAAGTGGCGTCATTCTTAAGCTGAATTTAAAATGTAAATACTTTGGTGGGACTGCAGTTTAAATGGAGCTCGATGGCACACTGCACCTGTTGACCTTTAATTTAGTCCTTCCAGGTGGAAACCCGCAGTGCCACAGGAAAAGTGACATGACATTGCAAGTGTGGATTCATGGTAATCAATGGGACTCCTGACATTTAAACTTGTATCAATCAACTGCTAATGGTAAAATCAATAGGAAGTCAGAATGACAGGCCACTTTATTATTTATACATTTCTATGATCAATTCACTCAAAAAGTCAGCAGTGTTGTGACACCCCAGTGGACCCATGACACCCTGTACACTTGATCGATACTGCACATCACAATGAGCATGATCAAGTGCATGTGTCTCAGTGTTGGCTTCAAACTAGTCTTCATTTGGTGATGGCGTGCTTGCAGATATAGTGTCACTATATAGGACAAAGAAAAGAATTCAACATAAATAGAAGAGCTTGCCCTGCCGTAGTTCGCCAGTCTGTGTTAGTGTAATACATTGACTGAGTCCTCTGATTCAGAGCACTGGCAATACAAACTTGGTGCTCAAATGTCTGTGTAGCTTGACTGAACTAAGTGCAGGGATATCATTAGCACTATACACTGTCAACACGTGCGCATTTCCATGTAAACCCATTTGAAGTATTGCAAACATAGTAGTTTCTGTTCTGATTTAAGAAAACACCAGTTCTGTGTCACTATGCCCAGTGAAAACTTAATGCATTTTAATGAGAGAGCCCTTGAATCTGCTCAGATTCATTTATGACAGTCACACATTGAACAGGTCTGCTGTCAGCGTAATGAGACGGCTGATTTTTCTGGGCTTAAAGAAAGTGAAGAAATCATTAATTTAGCTGCCTGAGCTGGTGACTTGTACGGCCTGTGAAGCGGCCCTCACATTAGTTGGCTCCATCTCAAAAGCTCACAGACTTTTGAGATGTTGCCCAAAACACAAGCTGTTAGCATTCTGTAGGCAGCCATACTTCAAATAAAATATGAAAATGGCAAGCTTGCCAAATTGGTAGCTACAGATAAACACCTTGACAGTGTAAACAGCAGCTAATGCCCTTTATGATATTAATCACCCTGATTGTAGTTAATGCTTATGTCAGTTTTGTAAATTAGCTGGGCTCAAGGTGACTTTGGCTGTGATTCCTTTTTCATTCCTTATTCAGCAGCACTGTCTCTTTTCTTCTTTCCCCTGATGTTTTACTTATTTATGCCACTTGTGTTTTTCAGTTTTTTCCTCTTTTTTTTTCAAAAAAGCTGCCTGTTTGATTAATGGTTATGCTTGCGAGAGGCCTCTGCACTAGAGTTTAGCTTAGAGCTGCTGTAGAGTTGAACACATACTGTACACGAGCTGCATGTGAAGCTCACATCCTGAGATGCTCCACTTTCATAATGGGAAATGTAAATAATGTGCATAATCAGTGGTCATACTGTTCTTGAAATTGTGCACTGTATACTACCTTATGTGTATAGCTCATTTTATATTTGTCCTTGCCATTTATTAGACAGAATATATTTTACATTAAATTTACATTAAATTAATTTTACTATTAAAACAAGCCAATGGCTGGAAAACATGCAAAAAGTTATCAGTAAAGGCTTTCCGACCAAAATCCTTCCAAACAACTAAGTAAAGTGTACGCTGTAAAGTGTAAATAACCTTTTCCTAAACCTAACCAAGTCTTTTTAGTGCCTATTCCTGAAGAATATAAAAAAAGGAGTCAAAAGTTTAAAGGAGGATGTGTCAAGAACCGAAGTTCAACACACAAGCTGGACCCAGGAGCAGAACACACACACAGCGGTACGAGAGAAAAAATAAACTTTATTATAACTGAGAGTGTCCCGGGAGAGTAGAAGGGAGAAAACGCACGGAACCAGAGAAACCGAGGGACCGGGAGAAGAATCGCGCAGGAAACGCCGAGAGCGGGACCGTGGGAGGCTGAAACAGAAAAAGAAAAAAGGATTATTGGGGTGCGGGTAAACCGGCAGCATACGAGGGGAGGTAGTGTACGCGTCTTACGATGATAGCGGGGCCAAGGGAACCGGAGGGAGGGGTGAGGGTCCGTGGGGAGAAGCTCCAGAAAGGGCGAGGCGGCTGGGGTTGATCGTGATCCAAATTCTGGACAGGCTGGTGACTCAAAACACGCCGAGCAGTGATCGCTGAAGGACGATTACGGACTGGCGTGGAGCAGCAGGCTGGGCAGGATTAAATGGTCCACCTGGTGATCGCCTGGGATGGGATGCAGGTGTGGAGTCAGCGGCCACGCCCACGGGAGTGGGCATCCCATCAGCACCTCAGACGCCGGGCCGCGGACCATGACAGGATGTGGACTTTGTTGTTCACCCTTCTGCATTCGTCTCCAGACTTCCAGAAGCCTTTCTCTTAGAAAGGCCTGAAACCAAACGTCTCCCACTTGTGAAAAATGCTGCTTGTTATGCTTGTGTATACAGAAAACATGATAAGATGGGTACTTTGTTAGTCTCACTAACCATCAGCAGTAAAATGATTCTTCAAAGGGCTTAAATTAATATTAACAGCCAGTTGGGGGTGCTTGACTAAGATCACACTTGCATAAGTAGGTCCAGAGAAGTAGAGGTGCACTAGGTCACGCTCCAACTTTTATATTCTGCACTGAGCATTGATTTGTTTAAAACAGTCAGTTTAATCAAATTCCTACAAATGTGAGTCGAAGTAAAAATCCGCCAGTGTTGGTAATTAAATGGTCAAAGTCTAGGATTGAATGTATGACTGTATATATGAAGTCCTTTTAAAAGGATTTATTGTAAATTTACACTTTCCTGACATGCATTATGCATAATACATTATGCATTACACACTCTTGACTTCCACTTAAAACTACAGTATTGATTTTATTATTACAAACTAATTAAAAATAACTAAACTAATTATTGCAAAAAAGGAATCCCTACAATTCACTACCAGTTTAGCTGTGTATTTTTTTTACAGTGAGAACAACAAGGAAATGTACTGTTGAAAGAAAGTGTTCATCTCATTTTGTCTTTAAATTGCATCCTTGCTTTTATGCTTTTGTGATTCTGACAAAGAAGAACTATGTTCATATATACCAGATAAACTATGTTTCATTGATGGACATGTTTCTCATGGCTTATTTCCTGTCTTTCCTCACTTGTTTCCTGCCATTACTTAACCTGAAGGAAATGAATATGAAGACTGAATTGAAGACAGATGTATATAATCATACATTAGTACTTTGTTTTAAGTTTTGAATTAATAACCACTTGGAGTTGTATTTCTAGTCTTCTGGGAAAACAAGTGCAATATTTCACTTTCTTGTAGCTCTGTATTGGTCCTCACCAATAAGCTGGTGTCTTCAATGAAATGGCTACAATATAGAAGAAGGCCCCTCACTACAAGTGGCCCCTTTCATAGATTAATGGAATATAATATAAACATATTGATTAGAGCAGCTTTAATGGTATGATTAAAATATATATACATGTGATATTGTTGTATGTCCCAGAAAAGGTTTTTAAATCATTAAAATATTCGGGCATATGACAGGGTGGCAAAGGAAAAGTGGATGTATAAAGGAGGTAGGAAGGTTACATGTTAAGAATAGTCTAATACATCCATGGTCTTTCCAGTCTAGTGAAGCCCTGCCACTAAGCTTTTCTCTGTTGTCAGATTGTCCTTGGGTGTTCACACATCTTAAGTCAGACTTATATTTGAACTAAATCAAACCAATCTGTGTGACACTAAGCAGTGAACTATGAAGCATCAGAGAGGAACATGGACACTTTGAAGAGAAAAACCCAACATTCACCAGGAGTAAAAAAGCCATTACCAGATATGGTGCAGTTGCCATACACAAGAAGTCAGTCAGTTTGAGAGGAGCAGCCTGAGTGCTCTCAGGCCACATCCCCAGCTCCCTTTATGATCTCTAATGGGATTGTTGAGGAGCGCCAGCAGCATCCTCATCACAGGACAAAACCCACCTAATGGGATATGATTCGCCATGAAAGGGCGAGGAAGAGCAGTTTCTCACTGAACCCACTTATCCCTTAAAACGTCCATATCCCCACCTCCACATCTATTTCTCCCGTAGGAGGCTGGCACCCAAATTCTGACATCAGTACTCCTATTCTCGTGACACATACAGATTTTATGTTTGGGTGTTGTACAGACAAAGAGTCAGAGCATCAGTGCCATGAGACACAGTGTTTGTGGCTTATCAAATCCAGAGCATGCTCAGAGGCCTGGAGCAGCTCAAAAGATGGAATTGCAACTTGCTTAGCTGCTGAAATGAATACAGCGATGTGCTGGAACTTTTTTAGAGCTCACCAGTGTCTCAAGATGGCTTATCTTCTCAGCTTGAGTGCACAAGATATCTCAGCTTTCAAAAAATCATCTGATTTAGCTTTTTAAAACAAGCCTCTCGCATGCTAACCATCAAAAAACTTGCATTTAGAAAGAATAATTATGTAAACCATTTATTATTAATATTAAATCTCAAGGGGATACTCTACATTTTAAAGTTGTTAGACTCTGACAAGTTGTTTTATAATTTAATTGCATTGTAGGAAATGTAGGAATCTGTATTTTTAAAATATATTTGTTCATTTAAAGGTTGGGGTATCATAGAGTCTGCTCTATCAGAATCCATATCTGTTTAATTTGTTAAAATGTATTGATCATCCAAAAAATAGTCAGTGGAAATCAGCTGGTGTTTTGGTATAGAAAGCATGAATAGAAAGTTCTAACTTACTTAAATAGTAAGCTTCTGTTAGGTGGTGTGGAACCCCCCCCCCCCCCATTTCTCTCAGTGCATCCTTGGTTTACTATTCATGGCTGTACATAACAACAGTGCCCAATAGCTCTCTTGTTGTAGTACACATGGCTTGTAAACCCATCCTTTTAACAAGTTGTTGCTGTGAGTCAGTGGCTCCACAGAATGGTAATTCACACATTTGCCTAATATGCAGCAGATCCTTGGTTTGAGACCAGGAGGAGCTACAACTCCCTTTAGGGTCTGGTTCCAAATTCATGGGCTGCATCCTCCTGAGGCCGCATTTGTAGACCGATTACGTCAAAGCAACGCGCCTGACCCCTTGTAAACAAGGGAGCGTCCAAAAGTAGCTTCTTCTGCTGGGAATCAAGTATAAATGGGTCCATGATAGCTTTAAACTATTGAAATAATATGAGTTTTGTGTAACTTTCCATTCTGACAGTTTCCTCTCAAACACCTTTTTAGTCTTTATTACAACTTTTGGTTTAATCCTTTCACCTAAATGTTCAAGGACCTTTGATGTGGTTGATTTAATCTATTTTCCTTCCCCATTTTCCCTGTATATATAATGGCATGTCAGGGGGCTCTCGTTACCTAAGGGATCCTGACCTTCACCAGAACCGTGCTGTTTTCCTGTAGCCTTTTTTTTTTTTGCCATTGTGTCCATTGTATATTAACCTTGTTGTGTAACCAGCATTGGCGAATACTGTGTCTGCATTTAAACACAACAGCTAATTTCAGATGAAAGACTGATGGCGGACGTTGAGCTTTGCACTGTACTTCCTCTTTTGTGTATGAATTGTGCAGGGTTGAAAGGTCTGGCAGATTTCCCATCTCTCTTGTCTTCAGGCATCAGCATTTCAATTGCGTTTGTACTCGCACACGTGCAACTCGCCACTGTTTGAATATGTGTGTGAGGTTCATCTTGCATGTGCTTGATGTATGCCATGTTCACATGCGTGCGCATATGTGTTTGTGTGTGTGCATTCATCCATGTGTGCATGTCCACTAGGGAGCACTGGGGTGCTTTCAGACAACACAAACTCTCCTCCTCCTCTGTCTGATCCTGATAGGACAGTGAGCTGGAGCCAGCAGCTAGCAGCCCCATCCGCAGTGCAACATGGGAGGAAAAAAAAAAAAGATCAGCACCTCAGATTTTTTTGCTTGGTGCCAACTGGATGACATCAGGTTGACCTTGCCATGCTTGCACAGAGTCCACGAAATCAAACCACATCCCTGGCCTCAAAACCCTCAACTCCAACACACATTTCCTCTCTACTTGCACACACTTTTTCAACCACATAGTACAACTGCAGCCTGACCTTGGCAGTTGTTTTTTGTGCTGTTAAGTAAAAAGACAACATAAAGTTGCGCAAAACAAAGTAGCGCTGCTGGCAGTTTGGCCAAGTGAGGGGAATGCTTCACACTCTGGGTGGTACTGCTGTCAATTGCAGTGCAGGAGCTTGCTTATCGCAAATGTGAAGGTTTTGCTGACCTGCAAATACATTGGAGATAAGACCCCTCTCTTATTTGGAAATAATTAACCATGATGCAAGCAGTTACTGTGAGTCGGCATTGGTGAAGCTGTGTAAGTCTGCATGGAGGCTCATCACGAAGGTGCCACAGTAAATTGTGAGCTAAAATAGCATCGGTTTGTCAGTCCAATTATGTCTAAAATGCCCCTTCTGTTGTTTGCCTTTTGGTGTGCATCTCTAAATTAGACACAAAGTAACTGTGATTAGCCAAGTGCAGAGTTACATTATGAGTTTACTATTTTTTCTTTAAACTATACAGACATCTACATAGTCAGTTTGGTATCATACTGTATAGTAGGGCTGGGTATCATCACTGATTTCTAGAATCGATTCAATTCCGATTCACAAGGTCCCGAATCGATTCGATTTAATTCGATTTAATTCGATTCGATTCGATTTAAATCTGGGAAATTTTGACAGTCAGAAATATTATAATTCAGATCAGTACATTTACATATTTTTGTATCTATAAAAAGGAAGCTGACACTCGCAAGACTTTATCAAAGGTGTGAGCATCACAGCAGATGCCTTTGTGTCAAAGTAGCTGAAGATAAAACACAGAAAAACATGAAGGTGGTTTTCCTGGCCTGGAATTTTATAAAAATATTCTGCAGTACATCAAAAACGAAAGAAAACCATTAATCAACATATGAACATTACCTCTGAAGTTACAGTGGTTTTATTAGAGACACAGCGTTTTGCATTTTGAATAATTTTAAAAAGTTTAAATTTGTTCAGTATTGAACAGCAGAAATGAGGTTTTCTTTTCGGAAGAATGTAAAAGGGAAAAAAACAGCGGCTGACAGCGCTGTAAACAACAGTAGACTTGTGTAACAAGCAAGCGAATAATGAAGAAAGGGAAACTGTTCTTGAAGTACAGAGAGAGAGAGAGAGGGAGGGAGAGAGAGAGAGGGGGAGAGAGAGAGCTGTGCATCGCGGTGGAAGCAAAACAGTAAAAGTCAGAGTGAATTCATGACGATGTTTATGTGAAGCGTTTGGATCTTCTTCTGCTGCTGGTTCGGTCAATATTGTTTGGAGAGAGATCAAACTAACAGCTTTAGAATCGGCTCATAAAGGGCGTGAACACAAAGCGTGGACCCGCCGACAGATCAGAATCAGCGAGCTGTCGGCTTTCAGCCCCGACCGTGAGAAAGGCGACATCTCACTGATTCTGATCCGCGGGTCGCGCTGTGTGTTTAAGTCTATGTGCAGAATCCGTGTACCTGCTCTCATTTACTGTCTTAACTGTTTGGTGGTTCTTGAAATTTTGTGAGATGTCACCAGAGATTCTGGCATTTCGGGCAAAATAAATTTATATTAAAAAAATCGATTCAGGATGAATCGATTTTACGTTATCCAAGCCAGAATCGATTTTAATCGATGAATCGATTATAAAAACCCACCCCTACTGTATAGGCAAAGACGTCGGGGTCAGACTTTTGACTGTAGCCGTCATATTTCCTTCCGCCATCCTCTAGCGAAGACTGTTAGAATGTTAATGTCAAATACAACATGAAGTGATGTTAGATGCAACGTGTGTGGATGTCAGGGTTCGTGAGTTGGCCAATAAATAATCCTACTATAGTGACACAAGCACTTTGAGAAACTTACGATTCCATCTTTCATTCTCTCCTGCTGTTCTAAAGAAAAGCCTGACTCAACTGTCATGTTCTCTAGATTCATGCTTTAAGTTTCCACGGGGCAAAGCCACTGACTGACAAGTATGAGAGGGGCCTTATCTGTCACCTTACAGGCATTTCATTATAAAAATGCTTGGCTACTGCACTATCACAGGAATGATGGTGAATGCAGCTGCCTTGAGCCTGCCTGGGTAAATAATACAAGCTTTAGGACACATTATGTAAGAGATACAAAAGTGAACTTGGACACAGTCATTTTTGTCTCTCCTTTATCTTTCAGACTTGTGGATCTTGTAGCCATAATGTGACATGGATCAAGCTCCAACATATCAAAGAAGAATAAAATGGAACACCAGAGATTTGGCTTTGTACAAAGGCGTTGGTATAGTTTTCACAACTCTTCTTTTTTCTGAGCAGAAATACCATGGGGTGCCGTGAAATAACACAAGTGACTGGGTCTAGCTTTTCACAGCAATGACAAGTCACGTAATGGACTAGCTCCGTTGACTCAGCCTTGGATCTGATGGCGTGGCTCTGTGTAGTGTGACGGCTTCGACATGGTCCCAGAGCAGCGTTCATGTGGTCAGGGCACTGGCCCATTTAGAAAAGGCCGGTGTGGAGGGGAGACCAGCAGGAGCTAATGACCTAGAGAGAAAGGCAGAGTGTTTTTCCTCGGCGAGTAGAGGTTGGCAGCTTCTTGATTTGGCGTATCTTGAAACGCAGTCTAACTCATTTTCCTTTTGCCCCAGACACTGTATTCACTGATGAGGAGCCATCCTCATTTAGCTATGCAATATTTACTGCAGAGTGCTCATTAATGGCTCTGCAGGAACAAACATATTTGCAACTAAAAAGAGTTGAAATGATGATGAAAAAAGTTCACATTTCTCTGCAGCACCACAAATGTCTGTGCTCTGATTTATCAGGGAGGGCATGATTTTCATTATAGAGACGGTGGAAACATTTGGGGTGGAGGGTCTGCAGGTCCTGTCTTGAAACAAGTTTAATATATCTAAATGGAAATCTGTGCAGTTTTGCATATTGCCTTGTGACTCATGCAACCTTAAGTATGTTTTATATAGAATTTATAATTAAACCTCCTGCCAAAGTATTAACACTGCTAACTGTCATTGGGTTCAGTTGTCACATACTTTTTCTACTGTGACATATCAAAATATAATATGCGGAACTGGCATATTCAGGGAAAGGAGATTATTTCATAGAGTTCATCCTTAAACTGAACTGGTACAGTGCACACACACAGCTGCTGTCTGCAGTCTAGTTTGTGTTGTGGCTAGAGTTATAGTGTATATTTAATTCCTTGAGTTTTAGCTTGTATAGCTTTCCTCGTGGTAAGGGGATGATACCAGGCTATTAACTTGCTCTTTAAACAGTATCAAGTGGCTGCTCCAGGAACTTTTGGCATGCTAACCCCAAATATTGCCACTTGTAAACAACAAATTTAATGCTGATTAGTCTATATAAAAATTATTGTAATGTTTGTCATAGCAAATCATCAAATACCCAAGCGTGTTGCTGTCCATCTGTGATTCTTCCTCATTTCCTTCTCCATTTACCACTGTAAATTTATCATTTCATTCATCTTTCATGACGGCTGTCTGCACTCTCATGACAAAGCTGAAGTACATTTTTCATAGACAGTACAATACATTAAAGTCTACACAGCATGTAGCTATTATTGAATTAAAGAATGGAGTGACACTGGCCAATTTCTGTTCTTTGCCTGCTCACACAAGATTAATCTCTTTCCTTCTTGGTCTGTTATAGCAGTACAAGCACTTAAAAAAAAATAAAGTAAACAAAAAATCCCAATGATTTATGTCGCATATGCCATTGTATCTTGTAGTAAACAAGTCAAATCTGGATAGTTCCTTGGAATCATATACGGCAAACATATTTGGGAACAGTGCCAAACATGATGATGAAAAATACTAGTACATTTGCTAAATTAATGGACACCTTGTTTGGGGTAGAAAAGCCAACCTAATATCTTTTTAACTTTTGACATCACTGTAATGTGGTTTGTGTAAAGAAATTGTCCTGGCTTCTCCACCGGGTTGAAATATATCCAGAGTGAAAGGTCTGTAATGACTTTGCAGTGACAGCAAAGATTGAAGACGCTGTAGTGAAAACAAATAAACTCATGCATGACTAAGCTATGGGGAAAAAATGATAGTTAATTTAAAAATGAAAAAGTGGGTGGAGCAGAATCAACCTTCTGATAAAGCACTTGGAAATAAGATGGCAAGCCCCGCCTGTGTGTTTGGACCAACGAGTGTCAGCATTGACCAGTTGTGCAGTTGTGGCTGTGAGTCATTTGTCTTCAACCCAGTTACTGCTTTCGTATTGAACAGGACTCAATCAGGGCACCGATGAATGCCAGCTGGCTGTTGGAGCATTAAAAGAAAAACACAAACAAATGAAAAAGAGAAGCCAAATTAATGGATGCCAGCAGAGGGGAGGCAAAACCCAGCTCTTACTCTGATTAAACATCAGGGCCATCAGAGGAAAGGAAGCCATTAGAGATAGATTGTATTGGCTTTGTTGCAATCTGTGTTTCTTTCTCTAAAGAAAGGCATGTCAGTGCGGAGAGGTTTTGGTCTCTTGACCTGCACAGAGGATATGTTTGGTCAAGCTGAGTGAAAGGAGAATAGCTTTCAGTCTGTACAAAAGAAGAATTGTGAGAGAAGCTGCATAC
This sequence comes from Copadichromis virginalis, assembly GCF_057382275.1. Classification (NCBI taxonomy): domain Eukaryota; kingdom Metazoa; phylum Chordata; class Actinopteri; order Cichliformes; family Cichlidae; genus Copadichromis; species Copadichromis virginalis. The sequence continues at coordinate 20,075,512 of NC_140636.1, read as the reverse complement.
AAACAGCTAAAGGCAAAAAAACCACGGCACAGCACAGACACTGTGTTATTGGTCAGGGTGTTTTTGATGACACGGCTTTGTTAATATAACTCAGAAGTAATTTTCTATACATGTTCATGGTGGTTTCATCAGTTAAACTGTTGTGCAATAGAGTCATTGACACTCAGATACAACATTTATTAATCAGTAAAGTACTGCATAGTTATATATACACACTGGAAGAGTATGTTCATATGGTGCACAGTGGGACTTTCTGATAAATGTCACTCCCTCACCAAGTAAATACAATAAGCACTAAAAGAAGTTAAAGTTTGTTCTCACAGTCTTGTGCAAAAGCCTTCACACACTTCCAATTTTCTATCCTAACTTAGAACTGTTATTTCAACTGCTGTTCTGTCTGGTTATCACCTTTGGATTCCAGCAGGGTTACATCCAAAGATCTGCACATTTCTTTTTTTAGCAACACATGTCTTGTGAGACTCATGTACTGCCACTTCATGTCACATTCTCCCCTGTGTGAGATTGGAAAATGTCTCTGACAGAAAGCTCCTCTGATTAACTCCTTGTGTCAAAGTGAAGGCATTTCTCAGTCTGTATTGTAGCTCAGGTTTCCTTTTCTTCATGGTTGTTTCTATTGTTTCCCCATCGCTTATAACTTTTAGTTAATTTTGGCAAAAAAAAATGCATCTGAGCCATATTGAAAGCCTTCCCTGCTTTCTTGGATAGCCTCTGGATACAAGCCAGACTTTTATCCGGTGGCTGTTTATAGTGTGAAACTTTGAAAGCTGGAGCTATGTGCAGTCCCACATAAAGCTGGGCATGCAGTCATCCTGAAGGTGAAGATGACTAGGGTGGATGGTGGCTCGGCAAAACAAAATTTTCAGAAGGGGCGGATAACATTTACCTGTATGTGCTAAGGATAAGGCAGCAAAAGTATTTCGGGTTAGGGTTAGGAAAATATCATAATGATGTTTTAAGAGTAAACAATATTAAATATTACAGGAGACTGCATTCTTTCTGTAACCTTATCAAGTGACTGCTTAATGTTTAATTATTCTGTAGTCTCCATAAGTAACTAAAGTATTGAAAAATTGGAAAAACATTAGAGAGAAAGAATAATCGTAACATATTTGCAAAGATTTCCAACTGTGAAACACAAACAATCATTTATTCAGCATTAATGTGATGCACTTAGAAAGTTGTGTCACTTTGAAAGATTTCGCTCTTCATTGTAAAATGCATGCCATGTCTGTTTGGTTTCAAAGCTCACTGCCCTAGGTACCTGCCATCTGGTTCATCTCTCTGGATGCCAGCAATTTTTAAGCCAAAGGCGGGATGCTGAGGTCCCTGCCACCAACCAAAGTGTAATGATCGATTTTCACCATGCATCCTGCAGTCTTGGCAAGCTTAAAAAAAAAAAAAAAAAAGACAGACTGGGCTTTCGAGAGCAGTGTAATCTCCCCACGACACACTGTTTGACACATGTGCAGCTGGGGAGAGATTGTTGAGATTTGCACATTGATCCACACTCTGGCCCTCCCCACAGACTCTGTCATTTGAATAAAAATGGAGGGAATATTTTTGCAGTGGCATGAGACCATCAACAGAGTCAGTATGTCTCCATGAAGAATAGACCGGGGGTCGTGATCCACAAGGGACATCTGTAGGAGAATGAAGAGGCAGTTTGAATTACTAATGAGGAAGAAGGCAAATGGGAGATGATTGGAAGGAAGGAAATGGGATGTAATCAAGAGCTAACTAGAGGAATGAGGTATAATTTTTTACTTTGAATGACATAGTCTCATTCAATAGGACATGAAAGATAACTCGAGACAAAAGACATAAAGCATGCAGTATTTCGGTGCTGTATAATTTAGACGAGTTATTTTAAGCAGTCTATACACTTTTGCGTATGTCCTTTTAAAACTTGACCCCTGCTGAAACAGTTAACCACTAACCTTGATTTTAGATCAGCAATGTGAATATTCCTGGCCCTTACCAGTAATTTCAGCTTAATTATCACATTGGACCGATCAGTGTTCAAATAAGTCAGATGAGACTTAATTAACATACAATCCCTCTTCAGTTGATGTGGTACCTCTATTACATAGATGTAGTGGATAAAGAAACAGAATCCAGGTAATATTTGAAAATGCTTTTTCTTTCCACTCATAAATTTCCTGGGCACTAAGACAAGCCTCTTATCACTAAAAGGTCATAAACCCTCTTGAGGGGGCTGTTAAGCGTGTCCTCTGGCTCTCTCTCTCACTCCAGCTTCACTGCCATGCCAGCACATTTAGTGCAGGATAGGAGTCAAATCATTGGGACTCACATGTTCCATCAGCGATATGGGAACAGAGCCACGACAAAAGAAACAGGTTTGGGTGGGGATCCTGCTAATGATGATGAACACTTGAATCCTGAAGAAACAAAAATCTTTAACAACGCACAAACGGTCAAAGTATGTCCAAGCAAAAATGATGAGAAATCGATGTATAGGAAGATTCAAACACTTCACAGCCTCGTTTAAATGAGTTACAGCCTCACGTCTTGTGTCTTCCTCTACCCTTTTTGAACACTGAGCAGTAAAAGTGCAAATCTAGTCCTTTTTCTTCTTTTTTTTTGACCCAGCGGGAACACAGTGATTAATTACATCTTCATGCATTGTCTTCCATCTGGCAGGGTTACTTATCTCCCCAGGATGAATGACTATTCAAACTGCTACCATTTCTGTAGTAGGGTCTTTTGCTACTAAAAGTGCAATAATTTGAGCCATTTTCTGCAATAACTGAAATGATTTTCTTATTAACACATACATTAGCAGTGCATTTCCCCATCTGCATAGACAGCAAAGCTATTAGACCTCAGGGTATTCTTAGAATTGAGTTAAGACAAACAGTTTATGGACTGTTTGACTTGAGCTTTGAACTTGAAAAATTTATTTAAGACTTTTTCACTTTGCTGGGAAGAAACAGTTAAGTTATGTTTAATAAGCTATACCAATTGTGGCTGAAAAATCAAAACAGTGAAATTCCTCTAATGGCCACTTGAGGGTGGCTGTAAAAGCAAGTCAGTCACAACTGTCTCATGTTAAAATGCTCCAATTTAGAGCAGGCATATGTTATCTGACAAAGAATAATATGAGTAGAGTTACAGGTTTCATTTTTCTGGTATTGCTTTTTTGTTTGTTACCTAGCACTAATGACCATTTTTTTGTGTCTGTGCTATGCACTCATACAGTCTGTGGATACAGTTTGCTAAACAAGCTTTAGCTGAAAATTTAGAACTCCACAATCTTGCCAAATTCTGTAAAACACTGAACGACATCACTGAGATGCCATTCACTTTTTTTATGTATAGTCAGCAGCCTAGGCCTAATGCAGCATAACTAAGCAATGGTTCAGGGTCACCTGATCAAGCCCTAACTGTAACACTTCTCACAAAACAATCTTTCATAAAGTTAGCAAATCAAATCAAATCATCATTTACACAGCAGTCACTAACATGAGTTTATCGGCATTATTTAAGTTTAAGTTTCTGCTCATTACAGACCAGGACTACAGCAGCAAAGCTACTGAGTGTTTTCCATCCATCGATTTCCATCTGCTTATTCGTGGCTGGGTCGTGAGGGCAGCTGCCTAAACAAGGACACCCAGACCTCCCTCTCCCCACCCACCTCTTTCAGCTCATCCAGGGGAACACCGAGGCATTCCCAGGCCAGCAGAGAGATGTAATCTATCCAGCGTGTCCTTGGTCCACCCTGGGGCCTGCTCCCAATGGGACAAGCCTGAAACACCTCGCCAGGAGGAATGCTTGTCACATTCCCAAACCACCCCAACTGGGGTGGGAAGCTGCTCTACTTTTCAGTCATCTGATAGGGACTCAATGCTTAGCCTTGAGTGTATTGAACTATGAAAAAACTTGTACAGCACTGTGCAAAAGTCTCAGGTCACCTATAACTTCTTGATATTGTGCAGAAAAGCAACAACACGGCCTGCACTCTCTACTTTTTTTTTTAAATTTCTTTCAGTCTTCAGGAATTGTTCTCCAGATTTCTTGAAGGACATTTTAAAGCTCTCCTTTGGTTGTTTGCAGCGTTTTGTTCCATTTTTAATTCTCATACTTCAGTAATGTTGAGATCTGGGCTCCATGACTGATAATGTTTCACTGTGTGTTTTTCTATCCAGGTATGCTTTTGCTATATTGACAGTATGTTTAAGATAACTGCTGTGCTGACAAACAAAGTTGTTGGCAGACACTTTCCAGATGTTATTGCATGGTGGATCGAAATCTGACTGTACCTTTCAGTGTTCATAATTCTGTATATGTTGACAAGATCCTCAATGCCACAGGCTAAAAGGCACAGTTTTACCATATCATATTGATAATGATTTAAACCAGAACTTTCAGAACGTTTCATTACTCCATCAGACCTGTTCTCAGTGTGTTTCAGGCCAGTTGTTACATAATTCAGTATAGCTGAGCCTTTTCTGCCTTTTTCCTCTTCTATAGCAATAGCTTCTTGACAGCCACCGAAACACTTTCTGATGAGGCTTCAGTGAAAGGTCTCATCAGAAATGAAGGACCAGATGCAACTCTCAGGTCCTGTGTTTCTATTTCCTTGGGATGTAACTTTCAGATACTTTTCATTTGCTGGAAATAGTTTTCAGGCCTGCCGCTTCTTCTTTTATCCTCCACTTGTTTTCAGCTAATAGGTCTTTAGAAATCACCTCACTGGTACAAAAATACTATTATTAGTTATTTTTGGTATTTGAAATGAAATGGGAACAAATTGTACTTTTCTCAAGGGCTGTCCAAAGATAAAAGTTAAAATAGTTTCTTTGCAAAGTTGTCTGTAATGTATAGAAACAACGCTGGTTCAATTCTTGAGTTGTTTGTTGTTTTTATACTCCAAATATAGGTCATTGTTCACTGGTTTCACAAACAAATATGAATATTCCTCTGAAAATGTCCAAAGAAAAACTTTAAAAGACCTTCAGAAAGCCTGGAGAACGACTGCTCAAAACCACTTTAAAAGAATTTGCTCCTTGGAAGCAAAATATAACAAAATGAGTGGCAACAAAAGACTTTTGCATAGTGGTGTATTGAAAGAGGACGGATATATTTCTTAGAAAATGGTCCCCCTTTAAGGATGAAAGGCTGGAGGAAAGAAGCTGTAAATGCTGTACCTGATACTCTGTTTCACCTCAAGTTGTCTCTCGTGTGACAAACTGTCACTTCATTTAACCGCACGTCAGATGAAAACTCGTCCAAACTGCCCCTGTGTGCGCTGTCGCTCGATACAACACATGCTGTGTTTGGCATGCTTCAGTTTGATGCTGCTTCAAAGTACACACTATATACCAATGTAAACACTCACATGCCCTCTTCTCAGCTGCAGTGGCAGTCTTGTTTAATGAGAATTGAGAGAAGATGGTCTCTAAACGAGCAGTGAGCTGTAGACGATAGTTAAATAAACAGGTGCTGAAGAAGAGGGAGATAAAAGAAAGAGCGTGAGATTGGAGGATGAAGAGAGAGGGAGAAGAGAGAGTAGAAGGAGATATTTGATCCTTAGTTGAACGAACACTGTTGAGTTATTCATGTGGCCTCAAAGCAAAACTTCAAAAACTGTGAGAAAATATACATCGCTCATCTTCCTTTTCTTTTGTGTTTGCTGAGAGAAAAGCAGAATGTAAATCTCAGACCAGACCGGTGAGGTGCCTGTTAAGAGCGCACATTTTCAGGTTCATTAATTGTTTAACTTTTGCTTTTTCGTACCTTTCGGTGAACATTACTCTCTTTTTTGTTAAAGGAAAATGTTGATGCAAAAATTAACAGGACTGATCAATCCAACAGACCACTATCAAAAAAGATTCCACCAGTTTCTTTCATAAGCGTGACAAGTGTTTGAAGCTACTTGAATTATTGCTTTGATTATATTATGAAGCGTCACAATGCTGCATGAACCCTCATACTTGAAGGGTAAAAGGCAGAAATCACAATGAAACAACAGTTTTAAAAAGTCTCAAATGAAGCTCTGCTACTTGAAAATCCATTTTACTGACTCCTTTTGAAAACACAGAGAAACATACTTGAACCAGCTAATTTTTAAGTTGGACCTCAATAAAGCCACATTCATTCTGCAGAGACAGTCATCCTGATATAATGTGGGCCTTTAGCAGAGAAACTGGACACAGTCTCTGACCAGTATAAACAAATTTGCTTTGTTTTAGTATAAAAAAATATCCAAAGCTTTCTTGGGAATACATTTTTTTTAAATATATACATTTTATATTGTGCTAGTTAGATTTTTTTTTTTATGTGCTGTTAGATAGAATTTATTACCTTTTTCAGCTATTTTCAATATTTATGATAAGCTCTAAATGCTTCAAGTAGAAGATTAGAAGAAATCAAGTTAACATGTTGTTCTTAATCGATCATTTAAAGTCATCAGCATACTAAAACCAAATGTTAATTTATTATATTTCAAATACACCCCACAAATCTTAACAAATTTATTTTTTTTTATCCTGCATATCTTATAGTTGTACAAATTATGTGATTGCATACACTGGCTTTGACAAAATTAGGATTAGGCTCAAACTACCCCTCTATGCCTTTTGATTTTTTTTAATTTTTTTTTTACAAACAAATGGCATAGAGGGGTAGTGAGGCCCCAGCCATGGCAGTAAATGATCATTTAGTGCTTTAGCATGAAATTAACAATTGGATGGTCTTTTGTGCTTTTATAATCCACTACTGTCAAGTGTGGAAGCTTTTTTTGTCCGTGCTTTTTCAGCCACAGCAGAGACAGATAAAAGCATACTCTTCTGTAGGTTATAGACTGTGTGACCTATGAGTTCATGTAAGTAATTTCATCAGAGGCTAGAACAATTTTAGTCAATTTGTCTTCCTCTGCAGTACATTAAGCACAATAAAAGACACACTTGTCATTTCGCTACTGTAACTGCAACAGCTGAGCAGATGGGGGAAAAATGCAAGGCGTTCAGGGGAAAATTCCCAGGTTTACACTTTCTCCTGGATCCAAGGTCTCATGAGTTTAATTAACTGTAAATTAATCAAGTAGATCATAAATAAATCCTAAAAGAAAATTAATAAAAAATAAAGGTAGTGTCACAGCAAGCATAACAGAAGCCTTGAAATCATTAGGAAATCAATGATAAAGGTCTCAATCTTCCTATATACCCCATAGTGTTTTAAGTTAGTTATACTCAAAGGAAAACCCAGAACTTTAGAAACAAACATGCTGGAGACGCAGTGTCTGGGGAGGCATGGCAAGAAAGTGTCCAGGCTTTGATATAGCTCGTTGCTTGCCTCAATGTGTCTCTGAGTATTGAATCAATGAGGCACCATTGCACAGAAAAACCAATATGTAATTTCCCCCCAGACACTCCCTGGGCCTTCGCCTGTTTGCACCCAGGAGAGCGCAGCATTCATGTAATAGTCATTCAACTGAAAACCACGAGTGTGGCAGCCGTGCTGCTTTCTCAGACAGACGCTATGCACGCTGAAGCTTTAAAGTATCTGTTTCTCTGCACCAGTGGCTCTTGGTACATGTAACTGTGAGAATATTGCAATGCTTTACTAAGACTGTAGTGTATAACAAAGTGAGGGAGTAGGGAAAGAATTCAAACAACATATTTGTTCTGTAGTATTCATGGCATACAAACAAAGCTCAGAATGTGGGTCACATAAGATTGAATGCCACTTTGCCACATGTGTCAGGTCTGAAAAACAGATGATTTTTCATACGAGCAACAAAGAACCACAGTTTGAACAAGGCATGATCAGCTGTGTCCACACTGCAGGTGCAACAGTCTAAAATAAAACTGCTGATTTATATAATCTGACACGTGGAACTGTCTGGGTAATCACAAAAAATAGCCCGACAAACAGACACGCTTCACTAACAAAGTCTAGCTGTAGTCACAACATAAAATATCATGAAGTATGTAGGGCACATGGGAGTGTGACAAATGCTGATAACTGGCAAGAATTTTAATAGAATTCATCCTTGTTGCAGTGGTTTTCAATTTACTTGAAACTTTTTTTACAAAGTGTTTATCATGCCATGTATTTATTGCTGTTGCTGGAAAAAGTCACTTTTAAATGAACTGGCTGAGCTATAGCTGGAAACTGAGAAAAAATCTCCTTCAGACACTTAATGGTTGAACTTAAAAAGAAATCTAAGATTTTACCTTAATTATATTAAACATTTCGACGATTTATTTGGTTTTTTTTGTTTGTCTGTTTGTTTGTTTTTTGGTAAAATGTGAAGATATAGTACCTGTCATGTCTTTATTGTGAATTAAAATTCTTGAATATCACACTAATTTAGTTAATATAAACCCTCATATTTTCTGTTCACCATTTTCTGATGGGAACAGAATGAATTAAACTGAATTTATATAACTAGAGATTTCATCAGAAATGTACAGTGCAGATGCCAGGAGATTTTTTTTTCCCCTGAAAACTTATTTGCACTGTGAAATTTTGTATCAAATGTTTAATTTACTATATTGGATTACTGTGCCTTCACTGTGACAAGGTTACAGATTGTGTTTGGCTTCCCTCACTGCTGTATATGTGAGCAAAGAACATGTAGTCCAAGATCAGCATTCAGTTCTGTAACTATTTCTATATTAGAAACCAGTGGAAAGTGAAAGATGGTGACAGACAGACCCAAGTCTTTTTTCCAACACTGTGTCTCTACTTCAATGGCAGAAACTATAAGTATGCTATATTATGATACATTGACCTGTTGACTAATTGTATTTAGGCTGTGTCGTAGCATGAAAACTAATGACCTAATAATAACGGTTGTACTACCAAAATTATTGCAACTAAGTGTAATGAATTTCCTTACCTTTGAAATGGTTACTTTAAAGATGGGAACAAGATCAGTGACCACAATCAGCTGCCATCCTCAGAGTGTCTGTGTACGCTTCCAGTTATCCAGATCATGGTAGTCTAAGTCGCTTGAAAAGAAAGTGACTGGACTTGCATATATATACTTACTGGACTTTTCAAGTTCTTTACTTCATCTTAAGAGTTACTTTGAGTCAAGATGATGATCAAATAGCAAAAAGATGTTTGTATACCAGTTTACTGCAATTAACTACTTACACTCAAGGTTCAGCCTGAACTTCATAGACGTGAAACAGAAAGTCCCATAGTTGGTGCAGGATGATGGTGCAGGTGATTTAACTGCAAACATGAATAGACGCTTGGTAGTATAAACAGATACAACCAGCTGTACGGTGTACATTTTAGGACATCGTCAGGTCTCAGGAAAAAAGTTGTCAGGTCTCAGACTCACACGAAAAAATGTCAGGTCTCAGAATCAGTACGTTTTTAAAACTACAGTACCGGTCTCTTCAGTTCCCAAATGTATAGTGTTGTTAGTGGTGATGCAACATAGTGGTAAACATGCCTTTATCCTCTGTTAAAATACATTGCTTGCACCAAAAAGCATCTCAGCAGCTCCTCACCTGATTGTGAAAGGTGTGATGCAGGAAAAATCTTTGTAAAAACAGTTAAAATTGACCTCATGCACATTGTTCCACATTCTCATAAAATGTTTATTAAGTCATAAGTTTTAAGCCAAAGAGTGAGAAAAGTCAAAACTCAGCCAATACTAACATTATCAATATCTTTTCCATGAAACATTGAAACTCTATAGCTCAAAAACACAAATCAGTAGGTTTGATACCAAATTTGTTGCCACATCAGTGTTACAATATTGTCTGCAATAATGCATTCAGAAAACATAATAAAATATTGAAAAAAAATACACATAAAAGGAATATATACTAATTACTAATAGATTTATATTAGAAAATAAGAAATACATAAGATTATGAGCGAGTGGGGAGTGCAAAATAAAACAGGGAGGTGGACATGATGGGCAATGGGCTGTTTTTCTGCTCAAGTCAGAAAAAGCTGCCATTTTGCCAGTTGCCATAACATAAATGTTAAAAACAAATCACCTGCATCTTGCATAGATACTGAATTGTGTCTTTCCCAGCTGTGTCTCTTTTCCCATGCTAAAATATGGCAGATAATTGGAATCATTGCCAAGCACTGTCATTAGCTAGACCCACTAGTTGGATTTCACATTTTCAGACTACACACTGACTTTCTGCACATGCTTTGTGTCCACTTAACTCCAAGCTCATCCCTCTGCCTGAGCAGGAGAACCAGATGATGAAAGATGACCTAGATTGTTTTTGTGCAGTCAGGCTGTGTGCATTCACTGTGTGAATGTATGTGTGTGTGGCGTGTCTGGGAAGCTAAGCTAGCCTTATTCCCTCTGGCCATTATAAACAAAAGCCACAAACACAGCAATTCTCCACAGACTGGTGGAATTAAAACTTTCCAGCCACTTATGCATCCTCAGTTTTAAGTGAACGCTTTTATATCTTTGCACAATGAGGCTTGCCAGACATTCTTGGCAGTACCTCAGCGTACCTTGTATCCAACCACGATAATAAGGCAAGCGTTATTTTGCTAATTTTGCCTTCCTCTGGGGAGATCCTCTATCCAAATAGGGCAGCTGTGAATCAGTAAGTACTGCTTCAAAAGGCAAAGCACATACCCAAACCACAACAACCTGCATCATCCTTTCACACAACTCTCGCAACGTGAACTTTACCAGATTTTCATTTTCAATTTTTAATGATTCAAAGCAAATTTCTCAATTTATATTATGCTTTTCCTTTTATTTATTTAGTGGGCAATTAAAATTAGTACAGTGCAAATGCTAATTAGTATAAAATAAATGGTTTGTTACAAGAAAATGCAAAGTGCATCATGTTGCTGTAAAATTCCCAATCTATGGTATTTACAAATGTAAAATGGGGACACTTTACTAATGATGACTTAATTAGGCCTATTATAATAATCAGAAAACAGCCAATGTTAATGCTTAGTCCCAATATTGCAAATTTTTGTTATGATTTATAGCTGTCAGAAAGCATTTTGCGTAACATTTTCACTTTTTAATTTCTAAAATCTAAAAGTCAGGTGATATTTAGTCTTTTCTGTGTCAGTGTGATGCTCCATTAACATCTCTGTGGCTTGATTGCAGCTCCAGCCTCTCTCTCTCTCTCCTGTCCTGACACCACACAGCCTAATGCCTGTATCATGGACTAAGAGAGTCTTCTTAAATATAGTGCGTGTCTCTAGAGCTTTCTCAGCCAACTGACAGCCGCTGTACCATGCCACAGACATCTGCAAGCATAATTACAATTTCCTCTGCTTCCTGGCACACGGGGTCTAATTGATCTAAGACGGAGAATGGACACGCATGCACATTGGGGCAGATACATTTTGTCACCTGGCAGATAGCTGAACATGGCCAAGTGAGTCCATGCTCTGTGTGCAAAAGTCTTTCATGCACACGCAGACATGTCAGTGCACAGGTGAATAATTGCAAGAGTGTTTGGGGTCGAACACTACACATGTGGGCAGAGATTCATTTCATTTGCAGTCGTTTAAACTTTGATGTTTGACAGCATAAAAAAATCAGTCAGCATATTTCGTGGCTTTTAACTCTGTGAACTATTTTTATGCAACGCTTTTGCCAGTTATGCTGATTACATGCTGTGGTCTTTGACGTACTCTCACAGTTTCACACACTTGGTGCAGTTTCTAAATATGAAGACATGTGTTGCGTTAAAAACAGATTTCAGTGCCAGAGAAAAACTATTGAGATGCTATTGAACATTTTAGAGATTCTTTTCAAACCATAAGAAATATGATTTCAAAGGCTGTCTGCATGTAGGAGACTATGAACACCAACTGTTAGTGTTAGATTGAAAAACAGAGCAATGTTTGAGGGGCATCAGCTCAATTTAAGAGTCGGGAGGAACAGAAACTGCTGTAGTTGTTAAATGTTGCCCCAGGACCACCAAAAGAGCATTTTAAACTAATTTGCTGTATTTTAAGGAAATGATTTCTCTAACGTGTTGCAAGAATCAAGAACACAATCAATTTCCTGACCAGTTTACTTTTGCAACTCAAAGGGGGTTCCGAAGCATCCCACAGAGGATTTTCTGGAAATATGACACTATAAAATACATTGTCATGCGGTCTATTGATTCTTCCTCTATGAAAATATTTCTTATCCCTATTTTTTAATGCAAAACTGGGCTGATCACCAGTTTATGAGTAAATTGTTTTGAGGAAATAAATGAATGTATAACTCTCACTTGCCTGTAATTTGCACCCTTTTTGCTGTTTGTCATGTCAACAAACCTAATTTCTCTGCAATAAATTAATATATTTATTGAATTATTCTTATTATTTATTCTGCAAACAAGCATGACACCATATTTAAGAAGTCAGTTTATGATTAAAGATTAGTTGTTTGAAAGAAAGCTCGTCTATGATTAGCAGCAGTTATCCTCACCCTTCTCTCCTCGAACCCAATAATTGTCCTTCAAGACATAAAAGTAAAGTCTCTATGTTTTTATGACATGGGAGTGGAGAGGCGCACCTTTTTATGACACAGGGCATATTGGTGGAAAGATTTAAGAAGCAAAGCATAACATGCAGTCTTTGAAAATGTGATCATAAAAATGAAGTCATCTACACAGCCAAATTGTCTTTAGGTTACAGCTGCCATAACTACACAGGCAAAACTTCACAAAGCCATTAGGTTCTAAAGCCTTTATAAACAGAATGAGGGGAGTGCCCTTAAAAACACCTGGGGTGTTTTGTTTGTGCTTCAAGCACTGCTTTAAAACTCAACAATAACCAGGAGGCACTGGGGGAGCTTGCATCTACTCACAGGCATCACAATCCTCCCACTGGTTTTTACAAACAGAAAATGTGGAGAATTTCAAAGAAATGTATTCGGTTTATAATTATGCCATTATTATGCAGTTTTTCTGACATGTGTTTTGAAGAATATCTGCGAATTCTGATACTGACCATCTGGGCAGTTTGTTTAAGAATTATTTATTAATGAAATGGAAGCAAAAATAAGTAAAGATAGTCAAGACATTAACTATCAGAAGCATCCATATTTTGGTCACACATAATTTTGATATTCAAGGTCATTTGACCTTGAAGACCTTTTTTTAATTGATTTATTGTTATTTTTTTGTCTGCCTTCTCTTATTTATTACTTTTTAAGTGCACAGTTAAAAAGTGCAAAGAAAAAAACATCTCCTATTAAAATAGGTGTAGATATACAAACGCATAGAACATATGAAACAAAACCAAAATAAAGAGCCAGATAGCAATAATCTTAAATAAGCTAAAGTGTGTATGGTTTCGTAAATCCTGACCTTTAAAAATAATTTTAAGTAGATGTATAAAACCTCTGATTTGGATAAACTGATATACTCGGTGATTTTAGGTGCAACAGTACAACTTCAAATGCCAGATAAACCGTATGGGAGAATTTGGCACACAGTGGCAGGAATTGAAGATTTAAAGTTACTTCTTGACCTTTGAAACGACAGCTGACAAAACAATTTCGTCTCATGGGCCACTGAGCTGCTATTAGCTTTAAGTCATTTCACATGGTCTTCATCTACAGCTGGTGTAGACATTTTTTAAATGCTTCTCAACCATAAGGTGAGACATTGATGAATTATCTGGAACACATTTAGACTATGGAGGAGGAGGAGGAGGGGGTGGTCACAGGAAATAGCCACATGAATAATTTTTCTTTAACAAATTTTAAACCCGTGAAGTAGTTTTTTTTAAATGTCCCACAGTAGCAAGAAGTAATAGACAATAATAGATAGTAAGAGAATAAGCAAGCTAAAGTATCTTAAATCATATGATGTACTCTGACATTCAGTCCAAGAAATTCCCCATGTTGTATATTGGTCTTGTCAGTGATACCTTCTGTGTATTAATTGTGAGTTATCTGGTACTGGTTTACTTATACTAAAGTGCAACATAGAGCAGCTTTCAAAAATACTCTGGGGCACCATTATTTCTGTTGTTTATTGGTTCTTGTCTTTGAGGATTTGTCTTCTAGATCCCCCCCCCCCCCCCCCCCCCACACACACACACACACACAGAGAGAGAGAGAGAGGGATACACAGACATTTCCAACACCTACTTGCTAGAAAGTATTGCCGCTGTTAAACTGAAACACCTTCATAGCTTCACTGACTGGCTGTTTTACCTCAGGACAATCTGCTTTGTATTGACTGTTGGGAATAAATGCAAACCTATTAATTCACCATCCCAGGTTTCATGAGTGTGTGCACTTGTGCGCGCAGCATTTTGTGAGATTCCATAATTTGCAAATGTGTGTTTGTGTGCGGGTTCAAGCATTACAGAGGGAAAGGAGGCTCTCCGGAGACCTTCGGTCTGCCATCAAAGCCATGCAAATAGAATCAGTGTGGTGTGTTTGGTATCGATTTGGCTCCTCACTGAGAAAAAGATTTGTGTGTCCGTGTGTGTGTTTGTTTATAAGCTGCGTCCCCATTTCCCTGTCTTTTGCAGAGCATTAAGGTGAGTCTGCGCACACAGCTCTTCATTACAAATGCAGGTACAACATAACCCCAAGTTAACGTTAATGATGTTTAAAGGTCATGCTAGCTTTAGCAAGCACAGTGCAGGGACTCCAGAGAGTGCACAAAGCCCACTGCTGAAACACAGCATATTGTTCAGCATGTAGTCGCTCCAAATGTTTCACCAAATGTTTCACCATCAGCCACAGCTCAGCAGTATTCTCCACCAAGGTGAACAACAAAATATCTGAAAATACTTCCCTGTAGCTGTTTCTGTTCACTGGGTTCATAACAGTTTGAAATCTTTCCAATAAACAAAAAAAAAAACAGTTTTAATATATTTGCAGATTTTGCAACTTTCCTAAATGGCAGATAATTAAACAATAGCTGCTTAGCAACAAATGTAGCTCTAATGCTGTAAATCTATGCATAATAGAATAATAAGAATACATTTATTATAAATATTAAATACAAAATACATACCTTAAATTCTGATTCTCTCTGTCCAGAATAATTTATAACGGTGCAATTACAGGGATAAGCTCTGAGCCTCTTTTTGTTTGCAATAGTGATTTACAAGCTGACAGATGAGGTCAGGCAGGGGTCTCCATGGACTAAGATGTTTGCAGATGATTTTATAATTTGGAGTGAGAGTAGGAAACAGAAGCATCTGGAGAGGTGGAGGTATGCACTGGAGAGGAGAGAGATGACAATCGGTAGAACCTTGACAGAAAATGTGTGTGAGAGAGAGACACGTAGAAAGGTGAAGATGCATGGGGCAGAGGTAATGAAGCTATTTGAGTTAAAAGCCTCGGGTCAGCCTTCCAATGTAACAAACAGTGCACAACAGAGGTGAAGAAGAGGATGGAGACAGGGTGGACTGGATGTAGACAAGTGTCTGAGGTAGTTTTGGACAGAAAGATAGCAGTATGGTGGTACAGTGGTTTGCACTGTTGCCTCACAGATGAAGGTCCTGGGTTTGAATCCACCAGCTGGGTGGAGCCTTTTTGTGTGGAGTTTTCATGCTCTCCCTGTGCTTGCATGGATTCTCTCTGAGTACTCCAGCTTCTCCCCACAGACCAAACATGCATGAGTTTAACTGGTCATTCTAAATAAGCCACAACTGTGAATGTGAGCATGAATGTTTTTCTATGTGTGGTAATCCTGTGACAGACTCGCAACTTGTCGAGGGTGTACCTCACCTTACCTATAACAGCTGGCAAAAGCTCCTGACCCCTTTCAACCCTGAATCGGATTGGCGGATGGACGGACGGATGGATGGATGGCATTGAAGAATATTGAAGATGGAGCTGGCATGCAGGAGAAAAACAGGAAGACCACAGAGAATGGGAGTTAGTGAGAGGATATATGCAGATTGCTGATGTAGCAGAGGAGGATGCTTGCCTCCACCTGTGTCCCACTGTAGAGAGGGGCAGCCAAAAGCAGAAGAATAGTTAATGAAGTTGTGACCATGTAAGAAAACACATGCTGCTCTTTCACGTCACTGGAACTTGAACCTACGAAGAAGGGATCTAATGACACAGTGCCTCATTTATAATCTCTGATAAGTCTCTGTGTGCATTTCTAGCAACTTAAACACATAAACTGTCTCTTGTGTTCTCTGTAAAGTTTATAGAAATGTGTGGATGCTGAAAAAAGGGATGTTCTGCCCATTTATCCTGTTTTGTTTTTTTATAGCCGGGGGCTTCTATATTTGCCTTGAAAACGTGTGTCATCAGCCAGTAGCATGAGACTTGGCGACCTTGATATTTGCTTGGCATGCACACTGATGCAGTAATATTTAGGTACAAATCATTTGCACATGTTTATTATCCACTGCTGCGTGTGAAAATAATTTCTTCTTGCCAAAGAATAAATACGTGGATGAGAGAAAGGAAAGTGCTAACTTTGTTAACATCACAGAGTTGCTCAGTGGTGTGGAGAGGAAACAATGAGCAGGCATGATGATTTTAGTTTTGACAGCCTCTATCTGTGTAGGCGGGGAGGTGGTTAGGTGAGCACCCTGATGTGAGTGCAAAGAGAGAATATACTTAGATGAAAGCTTAGGAGGCCTCAGCAGCTTGAGTTCAGGGAATCTAAATGTATTTTAGGCACCAGTTACTTCTCCTCAATAAAGGGTAAAAAAGGCATTTGTGTTTTGACAGTGTCTGAAGTTCCTTTTCTTTTCCATTTGGGATGCTGAATACATAATTTTTCCTTAACAGTAAGACCAAAGTTAATTATGTTTGAGGTACTGAACTGTGCCAGTATATTCAAAATGAGTAGATCAAATTTTGCCATAAATGTAAAGCCATTTCTACTTCCAACTTTCATGGCACTTCTCTTTTAGCAAGCTCTTTCAAACACTCTGGACGACTTTTGGGTTTTTGATCATTTTGACCTTTTGGAACATTCATACACCATTTCAACTCAGATTAGCAGCAAGGCGGGGCTATTAAATGTTATCAGTACTCACACAGGTTGAGCATATGCAGTGAAGTAGGATGTAATAATTTTTGATAGCATTTATCTTCAATTCCCTCATTTCCTGCTCTGTTTGACAAGAGGGGGGTGAAAAGAACCAGGCGTGACATTTGATCCTGCACAACACAAGGTAATTGAGATGACAAAAAGTGGTGCTGGTGGCTGTTTTCTGCATGCATGTTCTGTGAAAATGCCATCAAGGTGGATTTGTTTTTCTTTGGGGCACATTAGGCGGACATATGGCTACTGGCCATATGTCCGCATATGTATGTATGGTGAAGAATTTAGTTTCTCAAAAGGAATCCATCTATTGATCAACTTCCTCCTCAAAAGAAAACTAGTTCTTATCTGAATAAGAGAAAAAGCAATGATGAGAGCATTTAAGTGTCTTCTTGCTTGTTCAAAGTCCAAAGGCTGAGATGTATTATTGCAGCTAATAATGTTTGGAATAATGGTAGGTACCAAGCTGTGCTGTGACTTTTTCTCTCCTCCTTTTTTTCCTCAGTCATTCACGTTCTATAAAATGCATGAATTCTACCTCCCACAGAAAAACTGCCAGACTGGGCCATATATCATTTAAAACAACTCGCCATTTAGCATTAGAGCTGCCACAAATTCTCATTTTTTCACATTAGTCATTCAACATAGTGTAAAGTCTGTCCACAAGAGCAATTATCTGTGCAGGGAAAACAGTTTGGTGTGTGCTATGTGTCATTATTACTTAATAAGTACCAATGTTTTTCACAATGAGCAATAACACTGAGTTCATGGCAGTTCATTAATTTTATTTTCAGAGCGCACAGTCAAGCTAATCTCATTTGATGTCTAAACAGTCAACAAGCTTAATAAATCATCTCGACTCATCAATATCGTCTGGACTAAACAATACTTTATTGACTAATAAATAAAGTACCAACCACACGAATGTCATGAGCAAGGGTTTAAATGTTGGGGCCGACTCGTGCATAAGATTTGTTGGGGAGCCTTAAGGATTTAGAACATCTTAGACAGCAAAAACATATTTTCTTCATGTCAACTATAGAATGTTATAAGAGATGAACATAACCTTCAGCTCTAAAAAATGAAGCTGGAGCCTTAAACCTGCAGAGATCAAAATCTCATTGTTTCGATGTTTATGAGTACAGCATTGTATGCATGTGATGTGTCATTCCAAAATGTTTTAACTGTATGTTTTAAACAGCTCTGTACTTGTAATTAGGCATAAGGATCCACTTATTACTCAGTTTGGAAAATTGTTCCTCACATTAATCTTCCTCACAAATGGGGGAAAAAAAGAAGAAATCAAATAAATAATTAAACCATACAAATATATTTTTTTTATTTTCTTCTGTATTCATATGTGATAAGAAGGGTTTCTTGTTAGTTCTATTGTGTTCACTTTTGGTTTTGCATATTTTAAAAAACTAATTATTCTATTTGGAGTCTTTCTACAATTTGGTCAGTACAGCTTTCTTAGTCCTTTTGAAACTTCTCTTTGAACAGTGTTTGTCAAAGAAAAAGTAGACTTAGCTCCATCATTATAAGATCACATTGGCATGCCTAAAAAGTTTAAAGCTATATTTTATTTTATTTTATTTTATTTTATTTTATTTTTTGTAAGCGGGAATTGTAGAACAGTCCTTGTCACATTTGTATTTGTTATATAAGACGGCCGTTGAATCGTGAAACAGCCATCCATCCATACTAAGTTACGCATAAGACAGCTCCTAAACCTAAAGTGCACAGAAATATTGTTTATTTTTTCCACTAACATACTTAAAAAATCTTACAGTGTAATTTTTATCTGCTTTCCTGTAGCATACCTGAAGTTACATACAACTTACAATTACTTACAGTATAACTTTCTTCCTTTCCTGTAAAAACCTAAATTGTTAATCCTCTTTTGTTACTCCGTTGCTACATTGTTTTTCTACTGTACCTTTTGATAACTATTTGCAAGTAAATCACATTGTGCCTTAGTATCAGAAAAATACATACAAATTCCACTTTAATTCAGGGGAATTACACATTAGTTATGGGGAATAATAAAAAGTGCTACATGCAGAAGCTATATAACTGATTGATGGATCAGTCATATAGCTGATTAGATTGCTGAAGTCATAAACAAAAGTGCTATCCTTAAGTCTAGTGTTAGTATGTCCAGAAAGTTTTATCCAGTTTTGGAGAACACACTGATTCAACTATTTCATGAAAATGAAATTCACTGGAAGAGTGTTAGCATTGCCATTATGGTATGCAGCACACTCTGAAAATAGTTTGTATATGCCTCTAGTCTTGCTTGTAGAAAGATTGTACAAATCTGAAGGGGGAATAAGGGGGATACAGGATGCGCAATGTGACCACAGCAGGTGACAGACAGGAAATGATTTATGTTGCCGCCAAACCGGTGGTGAAGAAGAGTCATGACAATCTGCTCTATCAGCAACAACTGCAGCAAGACTTCATGAAAATCTAAATATTAATTGCAGTTCCTGTAATGTATGTAAATAACTTAATGAAATTATACTGATAATCATGATCATTGTAGAAATGTGGTTGTTGGGCTCCCTCTCTGGGGAGGCAACATCCACTCTATCAGATGTACACACACATGCTTGCTACTGTTTTTTTCGGACTGTAAGCGGGACCCATGCATCACTGGCTTGCACAGCTGTCCTCTGCCGCACCAGTAAATTGATGGGGGGGGAGAAAAAAAATATCTAAATGAAAAAAAAGAAGACAGACCTCCAGATCTAATAAGGGGAATGGCATTAGTGGTAAATGTGTGTTCGTCAAACTGCCCATATTTCAGCAGTAACCCATACATTTTCAAAGACATGAATATTGGTAAAGTGAGACCTGTCCTTGCACCAATAAAAGCAGTCTGGAGACCAAGAGCTGTGCAAATACCACCAGGTGAATATATGCTGACACTGAGTCACTGGTGCCACCTAAAAAAAAATATGGAGGATTAGCATGGTAGTGTGTGTATTTTAGGCTCATTAGCAGCTTTCATGTGCAGCAGCAATACACCATTTCAAGCCTGTAAACTTAAATTATGTTATGGACATATGGAAATATGTGTTTGGAAGTACTTTAAAAGTCTATTCATAGTGGTGAAAGCACAGAAAATGTGAATGTGAACATGTCAGAGGACTGAGAGAGGCTGTCTCAAAGACTGAAAGCAGTAGCATTTTATCTGCTAAACAGAATAGGTTAAAGTGAGAAATGTGCCATTGAAAAGAAGTGTGTGAGTGAGAGAGAGAGACAATAAGTTTGAAAAATGTGAACATTTTCAGGCCAAAGGTTTGATCTAGAATTGTACCAAAAGCCAGGTTTCATGAGCAGAAACGTTCTCTGCCGTTTGATGGACCACTACAAACACAATGAAATTTTATGATAATGTAGGCAACCACTGTGGGATAAAAGCAGATGACGAATGTGTTTGTGGCTGCTGTTTGCTCTGCTGTACATTTGAGTCGATGCTGCAGTTTTTCCTATCCCTGCTGGTGCCACATCAGTCTAGCAATGCTTCATGATGTGACCTGAAGTTAGCTTAATTCAATTAAATGCAGTGTTATGGCCCTGTAATGCTAAACCACAAAACCACTCATAAATTAAAAGGTCTAATTCATCTGTGCTTTTCCACTCGCTAAATTGAATTTATTCAAAACATTCTCGTCATTGGTAGCAGCCAGAACCGCGCAGCAGTAAAGAAATAGCAGTTGAGCCATCCAAAAATATTAGGCGTCCTGGCAGCTCATGATGCATGTATTTACACTTAGTAATATTAACACAGCTTTCTTCCAAAAGCACATCAGCTTTGTTTGCAAGCTAGCACTGAAGGTGTACTCCTTATCACGCTGCCAGTTACTCTTATTTGCCTCCTGTTCAACTGGGAAAAAAAGGAAAGACAAAAGTTATCCTTTTCACAGACACTTGCATACCCATGCAAAACTACCCTCTTCCCTTGTTATCTCAGCGAATTGCGAAAGCAGAAATCTATTTGAAACAGAAAAATAAATAACACCTGTCATCTCTGCAGACACCCTCCTTCTCCTTCAGAAAGTGGGGCATCTGTTGAGGTGATGTCTTTATAGTGGAGCTGCGTGTCTGATTAAAACGGATGGCACTCTGTCAGGCGCTCCCTGTGTCCTGAGCTAGTTTTTAATTAGTTTACGATAAGAGACCTTTTCCTTCATTCCCTCTGTTTTTTTTGAGCTAGATCACATCAACAGCAACAAAAGTGAGGCAGGCGCATTTGGGAGGATGCCCGGCTTTCTTCAAGAAGAGTTTTCAAGACACAAACCAAAAAAGCAAAAAAAAAAAACCAGCTGTAGGCAGTGATTAGTCCATTATGTTGCTGCTGTAAGCTGTGGACAGTCACCGGCAGGTTTCATCTCTTCATCTTCACGTGTTATCAAGAGATACGCTAATCCTGAAAACAGATGCACTGCTTCGTTTACTTTCCACCATTAATACATGATAATGGGGCAACTATACACTATGATAAGCTTGTGACTCATATTAAATTGTTATAGTATAGCCTCAATGTTTGTATGTTTTTTTTTTTTTTTATGTGGGAGCTGTGGGATCTCCATGGCCTACTGATCAGGAGACACGCTGTGTACCAACACCATGTCTGGTGTCCATCACCAACTGTGTATGCATGTATTAGTAACAGTGATCCACAAGAAAACATTAGTGATAAGTAGTAGTGCTGCTCCCAAATGTCACTTCTCAGAAAATCCCATCGGGCACAATATCGATCTGTTTAATGTGAGCATTCATCACAGTGATTTGACAAAAAGAAAGTGTCTACTGTGCTCTCTCACCCTGCTTGTAGCATGAGAAGAATGCTGATTAAAAAAAAGTAAAAGCAGTAAGTAAAAACACATGACAAATACATGACAAAATAATGCCAGTTTTAGTTTGATAACACTTGCATTAGTTTTACGTACTCAGCTTTAAAAAAAACTAAACAGAGCTCACTTTTCCAGTGCGGAAAGGCATTAAAAAAAATCAGTTTATAATGTAACAATGACATGCTCAGTTTGAAGATGGTTGCAATGTAGATGAAGAGTAGATCTAGCAGGATATCGAGTAGCATCCAGATGCCACTTAACCTACTCTCCACCACAAAGAACTGCAAAGAGAAGAGTCCACAAAGATGCAAGGCTAAAGTCAAGCACAGCATTCAAATATGGCTATACACAGGAATTGAAAGATGTTCAGTCTCCTGGAAACAAAGATAATGATCTTCATTTTAACAATATAACAAAAACAGCAGTGTTTACACGTTGCTTCTATGCTTATATGTGTAATATGTAATTCTTAAGCTGCACTTAAATGCATAGAGGATCAACAGCTTAGAAGCCTACATAATTATAGTATAACATCTCAGACATGTGTGGGCTCAAACAGTAAATCCTACTGCCAAATATGGCAGTATCTAATTACACGGGAATAAACAACAGCACTAAATCAAAACGGTGCTGTTAGTTGCTGTGAAAAAGAGGCGATCCAGACTGATAATGATGGCATACAACAGGTGGGAGGGGGCGACTGATGTGATGGACTGACAGGACACTGCTTTCTGGCAACGATGATAATAAAACAAAGCAAATTCTGGCTGGCCCCGTAAAGTATAGCCCATAAAATCAACTCAGAAGGTGTAAGCAATGCGTTTCTGATTTGCTTACTCACTTTCATTGGTTCATCAGGGCTCCATTTGCACATTGCAATTGCTGCTGCTTGTAGAAGAGATTCTACATCAAAGTAATGCCTTGCATTTGAGGTGGCCTTTAAATTGTGAATGAATGTCATTTTGTCTACATATTTACATTTATTTGATATTCCCATACAACTAAAATCTATCACCATTTATATTTAGGGTGGGTTTTTTTTTTTCAGAATTGCATTGATTTGTTGTGGTTTTTTTTGTTGATTTTCTTCGTGCTCAGCTATTGCTCCTTATCAGGCATATATTAGATATGGAAGTAACATAGTGTTACAGCCAAGCCACACCCACACTTGCTGTTCTTGATTGGCTTGCATGAGAGGTTTGTCAGTTAATGCAGTGTGTTGCAGGCTATAAAAGCCTTTTTCATCCTTTTTCTTCCACTCGACCTGACGTCAACCTATTGGTGACCTTTTTGCCTTTGTCGGGTTATGTTTAATAAATCAATTTGTATTTAAGTAAATGTCTTGTGTGGACTCCCTCCTTGTAACCCACTTTGAGCCAGTTTGTGACCACAGAAAATAGCAGGGAACCCTCTGTCATGTTAAAACACAAACTATGATCTTTTTATGAAACTAACCAGTAACAGTTGCATTTGTGCCTAAGTGTATTCATGGTAAGCAGTCAGTGAAAATGAAACGAAAAAAAAAATAATAATAATGTAAAACCCATAGTGAAATGAATCCCTATTCTCCTGGATTATGCCTTCTTAAACCACAATTTATTAGCCTGTTAAATTTCATGGTATTTTGTTGGGGAAAACACTTTCCTCAAAATGTAACAGAGTATTTAGAGAACATAATTCTGTGTGATTGTGACACGCATGTGTTCAGGTAATGAAGAAATGCATGTAAATTAGCATTTGGCAGGCGCACACTGTTCTGCAGCTTGATGCAGTCAGTCTCCTTTTGTCACAGGTAAGGCGATGCATTGGGAGGATTACCAGACAGACGCCCTGCGGGAGAGAGAGAGGGTGTTTGCAGCAGACTGCCAATAGCTGTAAATAGTCTCACTCTTCCAGAAAGTCACAGTTGTCTCCTGTTGCACAGACAAATGGCTCTAATAAATGAACGCCTCATGCAACATTCATCCCCTACTTCCCCCTCCCCATTTTTGACCCCAGATCTAATGGCTCAAAAGCTTTGGCCATTGATCGCAAATCAAATATTTTCATATACCAACTAAATAAGAAGATCCACTCAGTTTTGTTTATTTGTAATAGTCTTCCCTACAGTGAGAGTGACCTGGATATTTAGCCTCACCCGTAGTTGTATAAAATCAAAGTGTGCTCAGGATTGCGCAGAGCTTTCAATCTCACCGTGCATTTATTAAAACGTTGTTTTTCACTGCACTTACAATGATTTTACACTCATTATGCTATCGGGTATATTGTTTCAATAAATTTTTGCCAATTTCTTACCTCATAATTCATAATAAAATTGCCGTTATGGGGTAGTGGTGCAGTTTGTAAAATATGAGGACTCAACAATAGCAGTAATATATTAAATATTGTTGACATTTAGATCAATACATTCAGGGAAAGAAAAAAACAATCTTCATACTTTGTTTACTTGATGACAGCTGCACAGGTTGAAATGCCCTCACCTGCTGTGCCCCTTCTTTGTCTTTCATCACTGCATCTCTCTCAAAAGGTTATAAAATGACAGAGGAGGAGTCTGATGCCCATTCTCCTTAATGTTATTTCCCCTGGTTTCCTCGTTCCTCTTTCACCATCTTCAAAAGCAGATGATTTCAGTCGATTTCAAAGTAAATGCACAGTGCCTTTTATTATCGTCTAGGGTGTGTAGTGATTGCAACGTTAAATGGCTGTTAAACCAGCCATTGTACCGGTGCCGTCTGGAGATCTGCAGATAGACAGGTGCTCGCAGAATACCCGAATCATCAGTGGCCACTCACTTATCTGTTTCCTAATTAGGAAAGCAAATGCATTAAGTGTTTTCTATCAGCTCTATTCAGGCAAGGGAATTAGCTTTCAGTATCACACTCTAGAAAGTAGGAAAACAATACATATCAATAAACCCCACATGGCCTGATTATCAATACAGATACTATGATATGGTTCCTGTTGGTTGCTCCATCTTACTTACTGCCTGTGGCAGGTGAGTAAAGATTTCTAATAGGTGGCACCTCAAGCTGGTGGCTAGTGATAAACAGTCGAATGGAGAAAAATCCAACAGTTTCAGTAAGTGCAACAGAATCATTTGTCACGGGTAATGATGTAAGATTTCTGGTATCTGGGTCATGGTGTAGTGTGGAAATCCAAAAGATTCCTGGCAAAACTGGAATGAGATGTCTCTTTTATTGATTTATATGTAATAAGCTTGCAGGACGGAGAAAGTATTTGTGCCGCGTAATGGTAGAGCTAAGTGCAGTGAATAATCAATTTTGGTTTTCACAAACATGCACTCATGTTCCTTTTTTGTGCAAAGTAACCTCAGAATGTCTGCCTGCCTGTGTGTGTGTGTGTGTGTGTGTGTGTGTGTGTGTGTGTGTGTGTGTGTGTGTTTTTCAAAAGCACTGACAATCACTCTGTTAGCTAAAGGCAAGGCCACTCGGCTGACCTGTTCTGCAGTGGCTGTTCTCATCTGGAAGCTCCTCCAAATGAACCCTTGTGTTTATCTCCACCTCTGTGCTGAGTCACCGGGGAACACGAATTGATCAGCCCTTGTGCTTTCCATATGCATTTCTTGAAGCTTATGGAAATATTCCCACTGGGGCATGGAATCCCATCACAAAATCCCAGCACACCCGTCAACCCTCGAAGTATTTTGGATGTATTTGGTCAGGGTCATCTGGAAACTCAGGGCAAAACATTAGTGTTTCTTCTCCAAAGCAGATAAGTGACGTTCATCTGTGGAATTCAATAAGGTTTTATCTTGCCTGTACAGGAGAAACATCACTTGACTTTGGCTTAGAATAGATCAACAATCATGAGGCCCAGAGGTGTGTGTCATCTAATAGTCATGCAAATCTTAAGGTACCCCCAGATAGAATTTGAATAATTCTCAGCGACATTTGTAATCATAGCTATTATGAAATCTCTGCTACTTCCTTCATGTTCCTAGAAGGGGTTTTGGAGTTACTGACATATTCCCACTTGGCTTCATTAAGTCTAATATGTATCATATGTGGAACTGCACTGCAGTTGTTTTAGTTTTAGAGCCCTAGATTGTAATGTGATAGCACAAGTACAGCCTTTTGAAGACATACCTAAACCGTCTGAAGAGAGAGGACTGATTAGTGGTTTTGCCTCGAAGGCTTTAAAATCAGGCTGGCCAAATGTCACACGACAGATAATTAAGTTTCCCAGTTGGTCTGTTTTATTTTTTTTATTTATTTATTTTTTTGTTTTTTGAATACCTTAATAATATCATGTTATGTTATATTCCCTTTATCAGACCTTGATCTTTGGGAGATACTATGTGACTCACTGACAGTACACATAGGAATTATATGGTAGAGAACATTGGTAGAACAGAAATCTGTTCTTGTGCAGCTTATGTCCCTTCCTCCCCGGCATGCTTCCTGCTCTGTCATTACTATTAGTGTCCCTTTCTCAGTGAAAAGAGATACTGTGCCTTGAAGAGACAACATCCAGGCTGTCGGCAGTCACCCAAGAATTTCTTTACATGTGTGAACACAGACGCAAACAACCCCAGGTTTCTACTGCTGTTATGGGCCTCTAGCTGAAAAGGAGAAAAAGAAAAAACTAGTACATTTGCTGAGTGAATCGGTGATGTGCATGCTGGGAAGACAGCAAGCATTTCTGCTGTAAGGACAGGTTTAGAATATTATCAGTTCTTTATGCAAACAGATTTTAGAAACCATATTAGCATTAAAGCATTAAGCAATGGAATGTGGGTTACCTTAAGTTTGTCAGTGTTTAGAATGATTATGCACCTTTTGGCCTAGTAGTAGCACCAAGAGGACAGTACTGCAGTGCTTCATATCAGTGCAAATAAATAGAACTGTTTAAAGCCTTTTATTGGGATTGTAACGCTGTAACAACAAATAGGGGTTAAGTAATACAACTTGGAACTTTAAACACAAGTCCAAACCTTGTTATCAACTCACGTTACTAGATAAGTTGTGCCACCCTGGACTTCCTGAAGTGTAATTCAGATCCTCTGTTAGCATCAAGTGGTTTAAGATCACAGATCATAGAGTTCCCATCTAGTGAGTTCAAGTTTCTTGAGTTGAGCAAGCCATCACTACCACTAATATGCTCCTTCAGTAAGGAAAGGAGTCACCTGATTACAAAGATGATAATGAGTCCTTCAGAAAGTCTAATTTGGGGAAAGAGGAGGAAAGCAATACTTGATTAAAAAAAAAACAGCCAAAAGGTCAAAGGTTGGATGATAGATGATCCGCAGCCCAAGCCTATTTTAGGAGGACCTCTCCAGTAATCACAAAAGTAACTCCCGTCCGCCTGAGGAGACCCAGACTAATTTGGCAATGAGACAACAATGGTGGAACACTTGTATACACTTAACATTTTCACCAAGTGTCCTCTTGCCCCAGGTCAAGCTGACCTAGAACCACTGGCAAATGTTAGAGAAGATATTCCAGAGAATTTCAACTGCCTCATTTGCAAAAGATAGATTTTTGGGGGAAAAAATACTTAAGGTCATTAGGATAAGAAGGAAGGAAGGAAGGAAGGAAGGAAGGAAGGAAGGAAGAAAGAAAACATGACATGACTGGGTATATGCCTTCTGGACTATCCCAAAGGCATAACTGTTGTACATCACACAGTAAAAGAGATTTATAGATAGACCAAAATTTTGGGTCAGGAGTTTTGGATTACCATTTCACATTGTGACTGCTATGACCTTTATCTACTAAACAACTAATGGGAATATAGTATGAAATTACACCTTGATCAGCTGGAGATGGGCACTTATTGAATTTTAATTATAATTACAGCTCTGGCTTCCAATAATTTTTACTAAAACAATTGAAGCAATTCCGATTGCTGTATTCACAGTGCTTTGATTTTGTGTTTGGATCAATTTATTTATTTTTATTCGTTTTTAGTAAAGTTCTAATTAAAATTCAAGGGCATCCACATTATGATTTTTGCCACAATCAAGCTGCATATGATCAGTTTCCAGCTAACTAAGTTGTGACAGCAGAAGCCTCAGCGGAGGAACATTTACCGTTTATAGGCACATAAATGCACAAATGGATAGCACACAATTCAGTTATTATTATCAAACAGTCGGCATTGTCTGCTTTTTTTTTCTTTTTAATTTATTTCACATGGTGCAGCAATAGACATGTAACACAGTGAAACACTCATTTGGCTCTGAATTAGCAAACCGTAAGCCAGTTTGATACACAAAGCAATATTTGTGTAACTGTAACTTTGGTCGTTGCTGTGCTTTTTTTGGAAGTCGAATTTCCCAGAGGAACCCACCCGAGGGATTAATAAAGTTCTATCTTATCTTATCTTATCTTATCTTATTATACAAATATAAGCTAAGCCTGACCATTAGATGTGCCTCTGACTTGTTAGTGCACACATTTAGTCCAAATAAAAGCCAAGGGGAAAAAAACTGAGCTCTAACTTTCAATCCCTCAGTAAATGGAACAGATTGCACAGACACGATTAGAGAGTGGCACGAGCACCTTTGGGGAATTTCTTGGCAACTAGCAACCTCATTTTGACTTATCTGCTCCGTAAAGTGTGAGAACAAGCGCAACAGTACTCATAAACATCAGTTTGTCCGATGGAAATGGGGCTGGTGATTTAATTAAATTGAATGTTACAGGTAAGACATGACCTCCCTATGTCCATACCAAACAATATTACACTGCTGGCTCAGTGCCTAGACAATCCTGTCATGTTCAATGCAGGCTGGGAACCCTGCCACTGCAACCAATCCTCATTTAATACGAGGATGGATATATGATCTGTAACAAGGCTACTAATTCTCTGAAAATCACTTTTTATTCTGAGTGTAGAGGGAGACAATTAACATCCTAACATGCAGATTTTGATGCCAAGCCTAATTTCCTGTCCAGCAGTCAACAGACAATAGAAGCTCTCCCCTTGTTTCCAATCACTGTGGCCACATTCCCCTGAGCACAAAAAGCCTCTGGAAGTCTTTTTGAGTCTGACTTGGTTTCACAGTCAGCCATCGTGGCCTCAATTATAGCCTTTGTCAGTCACGCATAATCTCATAACTGTGCTTTGTTTGAGTAAAATGGCATATAGATAGTAAAATCGAAATTTTATTCTTCAAAGAAATTGCCTAAGGTATGGTTTAGTGCTGAATGTGTTGTTGAGGATTCCTAATTTAGTGACAGTCTCTGAGAAAAAATTAATTACTGACCTAAATTTTCTCGGGATCAATCACTTAGTTTTGGATGGGTGATGCTGTCAACAGGATGTGATTAAATTGGCCCATTTCTCTCCAGTGGTACAGAAATGCAACTGTCAGATTTAATGCTGTTGAGGTGTTCAGTTCAACAAGCTGAATGTCATCCAAACAAATCGTGCTTTCATCAGTTCCAGTGTAAGAGTGGGGTAAGGTGCTATCTGCCAATCAGTGTCTAATTCTGTTACCACTTACCTCTTCTTACTGTTTTAATTTCACTAAAGAAACACTGCTTTATTTTATTTATTTATTTTGTATCGCATAAGAATATATAATCACAACACAAAACGGACGAAAAGCATTATATTTAGCACTTGATTATGCCAGTTTAGACATAAGCATCTACATTACACCCCAAAGTAGTGGTAATACTGATAATTTTAATAAGTGATAGGCACTAAACAAATGCAAGCAATTCTTATTAGCATTGCTAAGAAGAAAAAACAACTGATGTTCTCTTAAAACAAGTCTTTTTTCCAAAAAGAACCTTTTGCAGAAAAGAGGTGCTAAAATTATGATGATCCTGCTTTGCAGATGTCGCCCTTCACTTATTCTGAGTAAACAAATCAGTCTCAAAAGTCCTAAGTGATTTGTATTCAGAGGAGCTGAGAGGTGAGAAGAAAAAAACAGTGATTGGCTGTGTGAGGGAAAACAATCATAGAGTCACAAAGCATTTGCTTTCTTTGAAATTAAAAGCCACTTTATTGTTGGTGCTGGCAAAGCTTCACTGAGGGCCGATCATTTGATGCTTGCTGGAAGATGATTTTGACAGCTGTCTGATTGCAAAGTGGAGTTGTTGAGAGATCGTTTTTGAAGGGCATCCTGCGATTGTGGGTGAAAGAGAATTTCTTATTACCATCTATATCTATATTTAGCCCCAAATGAGACACTATGAGAGGAAAAATGACCTGTCTTAATTGATTTACAGAGGCAATGGTTCACAGTACAACAAAACATTCATTACATTTTTGGGGCATATGCAACACCAACAACTCATTTTAATTCTATTACACTTCCATTTTTCATTTTGCTATAAAAACCCCTGAGCTGATTTGAATCAGATTTCCTAATTTCCTACATCTGTTGCTCTGGAATTAACAGCCAACCTGCAAAGCTGATAATCCATGGTTTCCCTGCAAACCATTAAAAACTCACAGATTTTCCAGCTGCGAAACAAAGTGTGATGTTTTACGGAAGTCGCAGCATGGCATTGGTGTAATATATGGTTTCAGCTAATGTGACAGCAGTATTTAAAGGCATTACTCAGTCTTGTGTTTCTAAAGTTGTTCTCTGAAGAGCTAGTTGTGATTGTAGTAGTATTACGATCTGGCTGTGTATGGAGTCTCTTTTTGCAATTGCATTATGAGAGAAGGTCAGCAGATCAATGCTTTCTAAAGACAGAGAAAGGGTAAAAGTTGAGCCAGAAATGTCTGCTTTGGTTTCAAGGGTAAGGGACAACTTCTCCCAGAATACTGAGTCACAGATCAGATCACACAATTATGCTCCTTTGCCGCAAGCTTCGTTGTTGTTTGCACGAAATTTGGAAGGATGTGTTTGCTGGTGTAACACAACTTCTCTTTACTCTAACCTGTCGTACAGCCCTTTGTAAACATGGTGAAGTTCAATTACAAACAACATTAGTTTCCAGATTCCATAAAAATAACAATTCATCTCCCGTTAAATAGGATAATTTTTAAATGTATGCCGTCTTGGCTGCACAGCCATTACCTTCTTCCATTTCTTCTGCACGAGCTCATTACAGTTCTTTGTTTGATGCTGCTTGGATGGCTTGTAAATGGTGCCCACAGGAATAAAAAGCAGTTGCACTCACAAGTTTTCAACATTTTTATGGTAGGAATATCCCTTTGAAGGGGAATTGTGTACTGCTACTCAGAAATGCTCACAGGCTGTGCCCTACAACACTGGGATCAGTGGCTGAGTACTTATTCTACACTGGCAGCAGCTTGGAGGCTGAGAGGGAATAAAAAGGTCAAGGTGGAAATGCCGTGGAGTGTAGGTCTTGTTCTTCCGTTTATGTACTTGTCATCATGTGTTACCTGATTTCATTGGTGCTGTGCTATGGACCAGTTTCTGTCAGTTCATTCATTCATCTGATAGCGGGATGTTATATTGCCAAGCAACCCATGCCATCATTCATGCATTCATGCATTAACACTGATGCCTCTGATTGTACTGTAGCAACGGTAAGATGATTACCTCAGTGTCAAAATCAGACCAATTATTTGGATTATATGGATCCATTCTGGCCACACCGTGATTTATGCATGACTTAATCTTCTGCTATCACCAAAGCATTTTTCTTGGCTGATATGTTCAGTAAGTCTAGCCATACATATGAAGCACAGAGAGCACATACTGTAATTTATTGCCACTCTTCCCACTGTTTGCTGATTCAGATCTAACATATCCCTCAGTGTTGTGATATCATTAGAGCGGCAGTGTCTTTGTCTGGATGCTTTCTGTGAATATAGACTGAGCTTTAGACTGCAGGCTCAAGGCAGCGTGTTCTATAATCTCTTTAGCCGCTTTTCAGCCTTTGACACACAAGATACTGGACCAAGAAAAAACAGCAGTAGTACATGAGGTGTAGCACATAGGAAATATTTGCAGCATTACAAATATTATAACAATACAGATGAAATTTAAGAAATAGAATTCTTTTCCACCTACGCTTTTCCCCATTTTGACTTTTTATTCCTGAAAAGAGGCATTAAACAGAGTGCTGTCATTTAAAAAGCTGAAACCAGAGCTGAATTGAGTGATTTAAGCATCGGGGGCTGGAGCACCAACCAATAGAAAGATGTTATGATGCATTAAGCAGAGATAATTGGAAACTGTCTATGGGGGGAAAAACAGATGGGTATGAGAAAATGCACTGTACGTTTAGACAAAGAAGTTAATTCATTTTGGCATTTCAGGAGCCATTAAATGTCCAAAGGAAAAAGAATGCATTAAGTATAAAACTGGCCCTTTGAACTTCCAAATAAATACATAATGGAAGACAAAAGTGGAGCATGATGAAATTAGAGGATGCAAAAAATAGTCATCCCAATATTCTGATGTCAGAATCATGCATGCATTGCAAACCAGCTTCCGTTCTCCTCTCGTTCTCATTATTTCAGCACAATAATTCAGCCATTTTTTTTAAAAATATGAAAATATTCAGGAGGAGAAGAGATTTGATGAATATCACATGTACTACTGTTTACTGATCACACTCTAAATTTCAAGTCACGCCAGCTGCATCTGTTAGTTAACACAAAACGTTTTATAAATGCCTGCTTCTTATTTATTTATGTTAATCCAGTAGGGCTTCAGATACTGCTCTTACAGGTGTTCAAAAGCACCTGGTGAGGAAAAGGTTGGGGGGAAAAGACTCACAGGTGCACAGGAAGGTTTGATTTGCTAATTGTATGATCTCTGAGAATGAACTAATTTGTATAGGTTATGTTGTATGTGTCTTAGTTCACAGCCGGCTGGTGTAGCTTCGTTCCTCTCACAAAATACATGACTTGCACACCACACAAAACGTGGATTGCAGATCTGCATGCCAAGCTTCCCTGTTGTTGATCCAACTCAATTCAGGTGGAGAGCTTGAAACAGAGAAGAACTGTATTAACATTTGAAACACCTGCTTACTTTTTTTACTTTTGTACTGCCTAGAGAAGCATGCTTTAGCCTGGAGCCTTGGCCCGGCATACACAACAACTGTTTGTGTGTGCGAAATCTTCAGCAGCCAATTTGTGTGTTTTAATTTAACCTGTTACACCAAATTAAACACTTTTCACTGTGCTCATGCCAGTAGTAGGAGACAACACATTTACTCAAGTTATATGTTATTGGAGGCAATATACATAGTAATGTAGATACTTTTATATAGAACACATCAAGCACGTACCAAAATTCCACACGTCTGTACTGAAAATGACACTGCACCATGCATAAACACAAAACACTGCAATGCCTCAAACAAAAGGTGCCACTGCTAACTAGCTACCTAACACTGATATCACTATTGGTGCTGAAGATTTATTCTTCTTGTGTTGGCAGAAAATTGGCTGACTGTCCCTCTTTTTCAAGCCAAGATCACTAGTATAGTGTTACACACTTGGTTTTTCGTATGTAATGAGTACCATCCAAGTACTGGTAGTGTGTTCATGAGAATGACAAGACTAATACTCAAGATAACTCAATAGTATAAGAAAAAGAAGTGAGTAATTTAAAAAGCAAAAGAACTGTGCACTGACACAGCATGTCATATATCTCCATATATAAACATGTTTGCGCTTGATGACATCTAATCTTATCTCCAAATTCAAATGCTGCTTCATGTTTTTTGGACGTGCATTAGGCGCTAAGCAGTCATTGGCATGGTGTGGTGTTTTAACACTAACACACAAAAAAACACCTGCCAATCATATCAAAGCTCATCAATATTCATACATTACCAACAGAAAAAAAAAGAATGTAATGTTTAACCTCTTTCTCCCACAGTCTGCTTTTTTGGCTTGCTATAATATTTCAAATTTATTACAACTAATTTGCTCTCATAAAAAACTTAACCTATATCACACGAAGAGTGTGCTATTAACGTTGCATTTTAATGACTCCATCAGCTCTTTCTGTATCTCTTTCCACACTCAGTCACTCGCACTCACTCAGACTTGTGTTAACGATGTCCTGTACTTGACATTCTAACCATTAACTTATTAAGACCACACCACAAAATTGCCCGACAGTGCAGTCCCTGTATGCAAATTTATACTTTAAAATATAAAAATACAGTGGAAAAAAATGGGGAGGTGGATAATATGTGTATGTGTAGTACAGAATAAGTATAATAACTCCAAAGAGGAATCAGTAATTCCAGTAGTAATTCCTGAGCAGTATATGGTGGCTGTCTCTTGACTGTGCTGACAGCTGGGTGAGGTCAAACACTCCTAAAGTCATTTGCTTAACTATCCATGTTTAGGTTCTCCAGCTGAAAAGAATTCCCACACCAGTTAAGAAAATCCTTTTCTATAGGCTTACATGATTATCAGGGTAACTGGTTCATCTGTGATCTTAATAATACAGCTGTCCTTGAAATGCCTATGCAGTCATTCATGTGAGAACTACACAGTAAAGAGACCGTCTACAGATGTGCTGAAATCTGAATGATGAGCTTAGTGCCCATCAGAGATGCTAAAGTTGGTATAATATGAAAATAATGCGTATACGCAACAGGTTTGCATGAGTCTTCAGTCCCTCTGGGTTTTTGCAGTGGTAGCTCAAAGGGTTTAAAGTGCCACTCTCCACCTCCGTGTTGCCAACAGCAAGGAAGCCAAGGTGTTTTCAGTCTTCCAGAGGATAGCTTTATAAATTGTTTTCCCAAACACTTTCATTACTGACAATGCTAAGGCTACAGGGTAGCAGTCATTCAAAAACCTCTGGGGTTGTTGTGGCAACAACCCCAGAGAAATGGAATAGCTAAAGCGTCTTCTGTCACATTTTCTGGCATTCGCTGCAGGTGGCAAAGACATAGAGGAAATTAAGTTATGTGTAAAGTATCTTAATATGTTGTCTTTGATGTAGTCTAAATGCGAGCTGGCAATATTTCAGCACTGTTGTGGGTCCACAGAGGAGTATATGATTCAAGTTTACTCATGCATTATTATATGAAATGGCTTCACATTTGGAGACAGGACCTTTCATCTAAGAAATGGAGAATGTTCATTTTCTATAAACCCCTCATCTTACTTGTGTAAAACAAGAGCTAGCAATTTTGTAGACATCCTGTGAATGCCTAATAACAAACTTAGGATAAAGGTCAAGGAGCAGCAGATTTATATCATACATTCATACTTTATACTTCACGAGCCTATAAATCTGCATCCATAATAAGAGGCCAATTCAATTCTGTTCAATTCGATTCTTACCTCATGGTGCTTATATTGTAAGGTAATTACAATACAGAGTATACAGATAATATAGAGAAAGCCCCAACAATCAGATGGCAATCCTATGAACAAGTTTTTCAGAAAGGAAAGTTTTAAACCTAATATTAAAAGAACTTCCCAAAAGGGGAACTGCTTCCACGGAAGAGGGGCCTGAAAGCTGAAGATTTTGCCTTCCATTTTACTTTTAAATACCTGAGGAACAATAAGTAACTCTAGGATGAATACTTAATGTCTTGTTGAAAAGTAGATGAGCCTTTTTGAATGGCACTTAGTTGGAGTTTGCATCTAGTAGTGGTCAGTGGAGTTCCACACCATCGTCTCCTGCATAAGTTTCACCCTCAGGGTGTTTTAGCTGCTGCTTAATTTCCATATGAAATGTTTGTGCAGAGATCAATGAACGAGGGGAATTATTTCTACTTAGTCCTGCATTAGCAGCTTTGTAATGATTAATACACATTACAGGGGATGAGATTTTAGTGTCCTTTAATGAGCAGCTGTTGAAACTGCAGAGTACACACTGTTCATTAATTGCAATGGAATGTTACCTACAGTTTTGAAAAATCCCCTTATATGCCAATATTCAACCAATGAGCAGCTAAATGCCCCCCCTCTTCTATCTGTTGTCTTTCACTTCCTGTTAAATTTGGTACCCAATCAGCATCCTGGAGTCCACACTAAGGTTGCTTTCTTCTTATCCCCAGCTGTTCTGTATGCAGTGGCCCTCAACACTCAGCATGTCTAATCCTTTGAGAAAAGAGGATGAGAGCGTAGCCTTGTATGCTGCAAACAGAGACGATAAAGAGGAAGAACTGAGAGGCTCCATGACAAAATAAGAATAGGCCTGCACTTTCAATCTCATCAGCATCAGGAGAGAGCAAAGTTTGGAATAATGTGAGCGATCTGGACAGCCAGAACATGGGAAAGAGCAAGAACTGCTGCTCGTTCTCCTCACCCATATGCACAGTGAATGCTGTGGCACGGATCTGAAATCAAATTAAGAACACTAGGGAGATTTTGCCAGAGGGGATCTGGGAGATGAGGAGCGTGTGTGTGTGTGTTCCATTTGTTTATGTGAACCTGAGTGTTTCATAAACGCACACATGCCCCTTGGCTATCTGAGGTACTTGTTATCTCCCTTCTATCACCCCTTCATACCTACGTCTCTGTGCGTCTGTCCATCTGTCTCTCTCCATCTCTTTCTGACTCTGTATATCCCTTGACTGCCTGCTGGCCCCAGAGTGGCAAGCTTAGAATCCATGGCACAAGCCAGCACTTTGAAAAAGTGCAAAGCTGCAGACCAAAGCGGCTTAGAGAGGCAGTGCACACAGAGGCCTCAATGTGAGTCTCTTTTATTGCCACAATCACCCCTGTTCACCCGACTCTCATGCTCCCAGCATGCGTGTGTGATCACACCTGACGGAGAGCAGGACAGCACACAGGTGCCCTGGAGCTCTCTGGGAGTGCAACAAGCTCAGTGTTGATCTCAGGCTGCTCAGCAGTTTCAGTAACATGTCTTTGATGATTGAAAGCTGCATTGAAAGCTGCATTGAAGACTATCTGTGGAGAGAGTGAGCAGCACCAAGTTCTTGGGTGTGCACATCACAGAGGATCTCTCCTGGACGTACAACACCACAGCACTGGCCAAGAAATCACAACAGCGTCTCTTCTTTCTCCACAAACTAAGAAGAGCAGGAGCTCCAGCCCCCATCATGTACACTTTCTACAGAGGCACCATCGAGAGCATCCTGTCGAGCTGCATCACTGTGTGGTTTGGAGCCTGCAATGCGTCCTGTCATAGAACCCTCCAACGCATAGTGAGAGCTGCAGAGAGGATCATTGGTGTCTCTCTCCCCTCCCTCCAGGACATTTACAGCACCCGTCTCACTAAAAAAGCCCTTTGCATAGCGACTGATCCCACGCACCCAATGCAAAGCTTCTTCAAGCTGCTGCCGTCGGGGAGGAGACTGCGGAGTCTCCAGGCCAGGACCAGCAGGCTGAAGGACAGCTTCATCCATCAGGCTGTCAGGAAGCTTAACTCCCTCCCGATTCTGCCCCCTCTCCCCTCTCTCCTCCACGGTCTCACTGAACTCTGTCACACACACACAAACACACACACTCTCTGACTCACTCACTGGCCTGCACCAGTTACCAGTCACTTTGTGGAGCATTGGACTGCCATTACCTCATAAGACTTTGTTGTTACACTTTCTCTTACCGTACACTACTAAATCTCCATTTGCACTATTTGCCTATTTGCACTACTCTGCCTGGTTTACACTCAATGTCACTTACCCATTATATTGTATATTGTATAGCTTTCTTGTTATATGTAAAATTTTATTTATTTAAATTTTTACTTTTTAATTATTTTACTTGCATTTTTAATCACTTTTATATTTAAATATATTTAAATGTTCATTTGCTATTTATCTAGGGATTGAGAGTAACGCAATTTCTATTCTCTGTATGTCCTGTACATGTGGCAGAATCGACAAATAAAGTTGACTTTGACTTTGACTTTGATCGCGCCATCACAGCTTTTACAGATGTCATTAGCACCTCCACCTGTGTCCTCGCAGAATGTGTGTGGACAGCGTTTAACATATGTTTGATATCAAGATTCATATTCAGAATGGCAATTACTTGGGTACGACTGAGGAATTCAACATAATATGACACCTTAGGCAACTTTGGCATAGCTATAACTGATAGAAAATTTAGAGTTCAATCTTGGAACTCATTATGTAATTGGGCTTTATTAGATTCATTTTTTATTGAGAAGTATCTCTCATTAGACAACGCCAGAGCACAAACACTAATGCTTTAATGGAGCACTGACTGCACTAAGCATTGTCAAAAATATCATTTAAGTATAATTTATCTATACTTATCTATATTAAAATGTGAAAGTATAACACAAGATAATCCTTCTTGATTTCCTTCTGTACGTTGCGTATAAACATGCTCACACACTGCCACTCAGCACTGGACCAGCATGCAATTTGATCATCCAAACTTTTTTGCTAGCTTGCCAACTGCCCAAAACCTGCCCTCCCAAAAAAGAAACACACCTTAATGGCCTGTAATACGTCTCTAAAACCACCAACTTACTTCAGGTGCTACTGTTCCGGTGCTGCTGCTGCCTCAGCTCTCCCCACCATGTGACCCTCACCTCACAGCTCACAGCTGTTCCTCGCGTCGTTGCTTCAGAACTGGTGTTATTTGAAACTACAACCAGGCACGGCAGCGAACACACAACAATCACAAGTTCAACACTGAGCACAGCAAATCCAATATTTCCACTCGGGGCAGAGGCAACATTCATAGTTGTGAACACTACACTGATTTTCTGACAGGCTGTGAAGCACAACTTAAAATAAATTACATTTTTGACCCAAATATGTGTTGACCTCAACAACTTGTGTCCAATGGGATTGTGGCAGTGATGGAAAGTGGAAGTTGGAGTGGAGAACGATAGTGGACAACTTAATTTTGTGGGTATCTGAATTCCCACAATTCTGTAACTCCACTCTCGTTGGTATTTTCTGCTTGAGATTTTTTCCTAAGGCCTCAATAGGATTAGAGGTTGGAGACACCAGGTTATCAAAATTAGTTGTGTGGGCCTACTTTGTAGCATCCAGACTGTGTTCATCCTGCAGTAGTCTATATTGCATAATTTACTTTGGCTTTGCATCAGATTGAGACCGCAATCTAATATTAACATAAAGCTGACGAGGTTCTAACAACAATACCCTAAATACTTTAACTGAGGTAACTGTTCAAGGTATCTGGCCTGAGAAATGTCTAAGCATATAGTCAGTGGCTTGGAAAAGAAAGGTTGGGGAATTTTTGTCACATTGCATGCAAACTGGTTGAGCTCATAATCAAAGGAGCTTCTTTTCCATTCAGTTGCAGCAGTTTCATTTTAAAACTTCCCACAGTTACTGCTTCTCTCGCTCAAATCACATAAAATGCTTCCAGTGCTACACATGAACACTACAACTCATTCTGTCTGGTCTCTCACAGTGTGTTGCCCATTTTTTTATTTTTATTTTTTAAAGCATATCATATTCACTCTCATGCTGCCTCAGGGAAGTGGATTGAAACTTTTGTGAGACTGACGTATAAACTTGGAAGTAAAGCCAGAGTCCTGCCTGAAGTGTTGCCCTGTTTGTATGGATGTAGGGAGGCTGGAATCAGGCACTGGAGGGGCTGCTGCTGTTCTGCTGTGTGGGAAGGGGAAATTCAGGTAAAGTTGCCCAGAGGAAAAGTCTTTTATGCCGTGGCCGAGTGGGAGCATGCAAGATTAACCGAACTATCTGCGCTTCCTCTGGGCTTGCATCAAGGCCCTTCTCTTGGACAGCGCAAATTCAGCTGTTACTTTATAAAAGTCAAACCATTTAGAATTGCCTAGGTTCTTCTGGGTGCACGTGCATGTGTGCTTTTGGGCAGCTAAGTGTTTAGGAAGTGGGCGTATATATCGGCTTGTGATTTCCCTCATTCCCTCGCATTATTGACAATGCACATCTTAATGACCACATGCTGCCAAGTCCAACTTTTTGTTTTGCACATGTGAGCTGAACCCTCTGTGCAGGTCAAGTGTTATTGAGTTAAATCAGAGAGTCTGCTGAAGACCATGCATCACGGTGCTCGTGGGCATCTTAAGGTGCTTGAGTGGGTAGATGTGTGGGAGGATATTTGCCAGTTCTTTCACTCTGTGAGTCTTTTTTTTTTTTTTTTAACATCAATAGTAAGAAAAACTACCTGATTTTTTTTGTCCAAAGTTATCTGCTTAAAGGATAGTTGAGACAGAACGTCTGAGTATTTTTTTATAAGTAAGAATAATTTTGCATTTACAAGAAGATGTGATTAACTATCAAGTAAACGCCGCTCACCGTTTTTTTTTTTTTTTTTTTTGTCTTTATATATTAGAAAATATTAGGTTTTCTTTATAAACAGATGGCATTTCAACATTGCCTCAGACAGATTCTTATTGGTATTTTAATAGCAGCTGCATATATTCTTAGCACTAAGGTTGTATTGGATGTATTTCAGGTATGCTACTGTGGGAATCATCAGCTTTACACTGAGAGGTAAGCACAGTGACTTATCCCTCACAGTGGCATCTCTCAAATTTTGATTAACCCAAGGTCAGGTTAAGCAAACATTTGCATCAGGGCTGCAAAACCTCATCAATAATTCCATAGCATGGCTTATCTGTCTGGGTTTTCTATTATGCAAGTTATTTCCACAGATATCTTAATCTGATTCCCATTGTTTGGTTAAACATTTCTGTCTGTCTCCACCTGGCCCTGCTGCTCATTATACAGTTAAATGAATGCAAATGATGATAGTTTAGGCAGGATAGCGCTTTCCTTTTTGTTCAGTTCCAAATAACTGCAGCTGAGTGCTTCTATTTTCTTCTAAAGTACGGTTGTGAGATCAAAACTTAGCAAATACCAGCAAGTCGGGACACAGCGCTCCTCACCGCAGATTATTAAATGTTTTCTAACTTTTTATTGACAACAGCCATTTCTCTAACAGATACCATCGCTGTTCAGATCTGTGATGCTGCAACGACAGCTGATGATACATCACTCATCACACGTCTTATGGAATCCAGGCTAACCTTGAAATAATTTAAAGAAAAAAGACTTCAGAATAAATCCAGCAGAGCATGCAAAATATCATGCACTGCAAGAAAAAAGAAGAGGATTCATTGCATGTCACATTATACCCCACAGTCTTGTTACTTTGGAGCAACGTAGAAAGATCAAACTCATAAATATTGTCTCTTCTGGGACTGA
The DNA here is from genome assembly GCF_057382275.1 of Copadichromis virginalis. Lineage (NCBI taxonomy): Eukaryota > Metazoa > Chordata > Actinopteri > Cichliformes > Cichlidae > Copadichromis > Copadichromis virginalis. Next base: position 20,034,619 of record NC_140636.1, on the reverse strand, counting down.
TGAAAAGCATACAGCCAATTAAAATCCAGCTTAGTACTACTGGTTCTTCCCCTTCCCCCATTTCCCTTTTACCCTCTTCTTGTTCTGTATGTCATTCTGCGCAAGGTACAGCCTAGTTTGCAGAACTAGGTTGCAAAGGCATCTACTGTATATTTTTAATGATGAGGACCCAGGCAGGCTTGTCAGCCAAAGTCGTGCTTTCATCCATACCAATTCTGTTTCACAGCATCGCCATCCTCTTTTATTTAAATAAACACTTCACTGGCATGCCCTCATCTGTCTGTTTTCTGTTTATAACTTTGACTTTTAGATTTTTTTGGGTTCGGTTGGCATGTCTTTACTGCTTTCTGGAAACATTGATGATGGCAGAATAGGACGTGAAGCGTACGAAATCTGCCATCCGCACTGTTGTACCTTGCTTTGAAAGGTGCATGGGGAAAGCGGGAGCTGACATGTTGCTGTCAGTGACACAAAGTGATGTCTTTGCAGATCAGCCCCACAGTCATGCTCATGTTGTGACCGCTCAGGTTTGAATGTTTAGACACAGGGAATCGCTGACAAAAAGGCTATTTGAACATTGGCTGAACATAAGTCGGAGTTATAAAAAGCAGCATGGCATCGGGGCAAGTGAGGAAGCCCAAATCGAATTCTGTGCACAGCCATAACCGTCTTTTTTCTTCTTTTTTGTGGATTTGTCTCTCCTGTGCCCGTGCAGATTAGCTGGGCTGGTTTTGGCTACAAAAAGATCTGTGACCTAAATTCGACGTGTTACACCAAAAAGAATGAAGAGTTGAAGTCCAAGAAGTAAGTTGGTAGAAAGCCTTCACCTTTAATTGATTTGTTTTTTTCTTCGAGGAACAGATATCTGAAGAGAAATCTATTTTTAATGTCTCTTCTGGTATTTGAACAACGCACAAAAGTTTAATTTCCTGGAGTGATCTTTGTCCTGCTCATAGTGCGTTATTCTGAGATAAACATCACAAACCTCCAAATTCTGCAGAAATTGTCTAGCTAACTTTCACACACACACACACACACACACACACACACACACACACACACACACACACACACACACACACACACACACACACACCTATACAAACACACACTCATGCACAAAGCAAAGCTCAATTCAGCATGCTGCTGATATTGCTTCCTGAAGACTGAACACAGCCCATTAAGTTCCATTAAATGAGTGCAAAATCAAATGCAATTCAGCGTTGTTTATTTTGCAACCCGTAATTGAATTGTGCAACAATAGCATGAATTAAAGCTATCAGTGTTTAAATGAAGCAATCACGTTTTTCTGTAAGTGAAAGCACCTTGGTTCAGGTTTTTAAAAAGCCAGCGTAGTCAAAGTTAAAGAGAAGTTATTGGATATACTTTCCTCCTTCACACACGCTGATTGGGGTGGAAAAGTTATTTTATTTTCCTTGGTGAAATCACATATTTGCTTTTATAAAATCGCATTCTTTATTTTAAGAACTGCAGAATAGCTGGTTCAGTCTTGCCTTGACATTTTACAGAATAATCTTATTTTCTGTGGAAAATGAATATACCTCAGCTGGCCACTGGTGCAAAAATCCATGAGCTGTCATTAGTTACAGCATGCTGCTAGTACAGCATGAGGCTCTGAAATGTAGTTGGTGAGGGAAACATTTTCATCTTGTTTATTCTTATATAATTTGTACAACTGTCTCTCTGGAAATGTTGGTATGCTTTGTACAAAAGAAAACACGAATGCTATGATTTGCAAACCATTTAACTCCATATTTAATTGAAAATAGAAAAAAGGAAAAAAAAAAAAACAAATCAAATGCCAAAAGTGAGAAATTTGAATTTCCACACAAGCTTCATCATCGCACAGCTAATAACTGCCCACAGGTCAGTAACATAACTGGGTATAAAGAGCATCATGTCTTTTAGAAAAAAAGATAGAGGGCTTCACCTCTCTGTAAAAGACTGAAATTGTAAAGGAAATTACAGCTTTCATCTTTGGTACATATAATTAAAAGATTCAGGTAATCAGAGAAGTCTCATTATATGAGGCTAGAAAACCAATTAACTGGTGGTGATTTCCAGGTCCTCAAGCAGCACTGTGTCAAAAACACAACCTAATTCTGTGGTGGAAATAACTGCCCAGACTGAAGAGCACTTCTGACAACCACTGTGTGTGAGCACAGTTAATCTTTGCAGTTAAGTTAAAACTCTGCAATTCTACATGCAAAAAAACACATAAATAACATGCTAAAACAACCTTGTCTTCTCTGGGCCTCAGCTACGTTTTGATGGGGGGGGAAATGCACTGTGTTCTGACTAATCAAAATATAAATTGCTTTGTCAAAATATGATTTCTGCAAAAGAGAAGAGGGACCATCCACCGCAGTGCACAGTTCAAACACCAGCTTTTGTGATGGTATGGAGGTGCCATTAGTGCCTTTTCAATATGGAAACATGGGCGTTTAACTACTGAGCACCTCATACACTATATATAAAAACAAACCAAAACAACAACAAAAGCAAAATTTTGTTACCTGAATCAAAGTCAAAATGAGCGTACTTTCCAGAAATAATGCATTTTCCCTGTTTCAACTAGTAAGATATATTATTTATGGACTACATCCAATATTTTTTGTGTTTTTAGTCATGTCAAAATCATTGCACTCTGTTTTCATTTATTTATTTTTGCAGTTTTTACAGTTGTCAGTGTCCCATTTTTCATAACTGCTGTGTCATCTGTAGCTATCAGAAAAAAAGAAAAGCAAAATATATTAATATATATATGCCCAAAAACCAAAAACTAGATCCTTGTGGAAAACATTATATATGATAGATAGAAACTAGTCTTAATGCACGATAATAAATACCTCTCGTCATTGTTTTTTTCTTTTGATTGTAACTTAATAGTGTTGTCTATTGTTTTCTGAAATCAACTAAATAAGCACTTTCCCTAATAAAGTCAGTGAAAGTGATTCTTAAAGCGCAGTGGTAACAGCGAGGCTCTCCGTGTTAATTTGTGCTGACCGTTGCTCGTGTCAATAAACGACCAAACCTTTTGGCCTCTGAAGCTCTTCTCATCTTCAGTCGGTCCAGCAACTAAATTATGCCAAAGCATTTTCTGTCTGCTTCAAGGCGAGAGCCCTGATTGCCTCATCACTGCCAGCCAACACTCTAGCCAGATACAGCCCTTATCTGAAATACTTGCCAATCAATCATAGGCACAAACTTTCCCATCTGATGGATGCTGGAAACCCACAGTGCACATACAGATGGTGTCAGAATTCAAAGCATTCCCTTGCTTCCCTGATCTCCATTTTAGGGACTGCGCTTCTTGACATAGACTTGCCATTTTCTCAATGTTTTTCTTTGACTGCTTGCACAGATCTGTATTCCATTCAGCCTAATGACCATCTGCGAATGTGTCGTTCCTTTTACGTGTCCCTTCTCATGTGCTGTGAGTTTTTTCTTTACTGGGAAAATTATAGTTTTGCTTCATGCATCTTTTTGTAGTGTGAATATTCTACAAATGAACAAAACTACAAGAGAGAGGGATGTTAGAATAGCCAGACCTTCTGGCTGAATCTGTGATGTCCTGGGGGTTGGGAGCAATGCTCTGGATTGTACATGCTCTACATTTTGCGTTAGACACCAGTCTTGTTAGAGGCTCTCATTTATGAGCTCCTGGTTTTGCAATGTGGCTAAGGGCCTCAGGGCAGATAGAGAGCTACAGCACACCTGAGCTCAGAATACACAAACACAGAGGCAGCCAAGTGCATTCTCACAATCTATGCAAAAAACCAAAAAACCTTTATGCAAACTAGGCATGTTTTTGAGGCATTCTCACTCGCCTTCTCCTCTTCAAACTTGTCAAGTCTGGTTAAGCAGCATGTCAAGGATGAATAGACAGAGGCCGATTAGTTTGCATTCTTTCTTCCTCACTACTCCACGCAATCATCTCCTTGCCATTTTTTTAACATCTCTGATGACAGATAGATTGCTTTCAGCATTTCCTGTCCCTGTCAGATTCCTTTTACCCCTCCTGTATTCCTCCCTTCACTCTGTCTTTTGGCAGTCGAGTGTATGTGTGTCAGGTGTATTCACTGTCCAGAAAGTTGTGCCAGTGGAGTGAAGGGTGCAAGAAACATGAGCCAAGCGGGTTGCTGTAGGATTTATCCAGCTTTGTCCCCAGTGAGCTAATTTGAGGTGAGATTTTGAGGAACTGAATGGTTTATGAGCAACATTGTCTCACTTCAGCATCCTTTGGTGTTCTTCTCTTTGCTGTCTTTCTTTCCCCTCTCATGAAAGGATTCGTAAGGTTCATCATGTACCTGAAATCATTCAGAGTAACAAGGGAGAGAACTTTTTAAAAATGTTTAGTGTGACTAGAAAAAGGTTTCTTCTGACAGTAACTGAAACCTTTTGCATATTATGTTTAAGAATAGCGCTTAATACTTTTTAATAAATGATCCAGAATATATAGACACATGCAATTGCCTAAGGCAATGAAATCTTAAGAGGACTTGCTTTGCTTCTATTTTTTTAAGCTGTTCTGATGGTGGGATGCTGCACTTGAAGCTGAGACCCACTGAAACAAAATTTTAAACATTTCATTTCACCACATCTAAACCTAAAAAGATTACACACTAAGGCAGAGTAAAAAGCCTGCTGTTACATTAAAGCTGGTGGGTATGCCATGATCTTTGGTCTACTGATGAACAATGTGTGAATTCTTCTTGAAGCCATTTTCAGTGTTGCAAAGAAGAAAAGTGATACAAAAATCATCTGGATCTTTCCTCCCACATGTGTATATATATATTCCACGTAGTGTTGTGTAAATAAAGTGCTGTGTTGAACTTTGAATTCCACTCTGGACCTGAGTCCTCTCCCTACCCGTGACATCTACCATTCCAGAAAAATGATAGAAGCAATATTCCAATGCAAATAAGGTTATTGTGTTAATGCCAACTGTATCTCACTATTATGCACAAGGTGTGTTTTTTATGCTGGTTCAATGCACCAACTGCTACTAATACTACCCAGCACACATCAAGCACAAATACAATTTTGGAAACATTTTCCGGCCTCAACTCAGTATTTTCAATGGTCCTTCAAACAATAGCCATTCAGTGTCAGAATGTTTGTCGAGTAAATCCAATAACTTGGTGGCCTTGCAAAACTAGATTTACAGTTGCTGTTAAAAGAAACGGGGATGTATTTAGCCACTGGATGATGGTCATAAACATCTATTAAATCAATAGATCTTGCACTAAGTAATATGCCTTTGTTGTTCGAGGATCTATACGTTCTACATGTCTCAAGGTCAGTTAGGGAAAGCGAGTGAAAAGCTGTCAAAATCCAGTTTTGATAAACTTGTATTTGAAGTGTTCCCTTAGTAAATCCACTCCTAAGACCATCTCATTATTTCAGTGCTAATGGGCACCTCTTTATTCAGACACTGAGTTTGATTTCAGTTTGATTGATAGCTGCAGATATTAGATGCCATAACCAGTATTAGATGCTTTAGCCTGAACAAAATTTTCCAGTCAGTTGTACATCCAGCAGACCATGAAGCTATAGTTTCCTCATCTAGGTTATAAACTATGAACTTAAATATAAGTGAAAAAGCATTCAGAGAGCAAAAGAAAATTAAAAAAATCGCATTTGCTGTTTTATCACCACAGTAGACTTACCTAATTGTAAATCCATATATAATTATGTACAGTATGTATGTGTGCTATTCCATATACTGTGTAATGCACATACTACCCAAGAATTCCTTAAAAACAGGCTCCACACTCCAAATAAAGTTACCTTACCTTACCACACGGTGTGGAAAAAAAAGTCAAATATCGACGGTAGAGGGATTTACTCAGCAGTCGGCCCAGTGATGAGTATGGTCTGTTTGCACCACCATGACCACACAGTCTTTTACACATCACTTCTCATCTGGTGAAGCTAAAGCAGAACAGATATGCGCTGGCCTTTTGAGGATAGCCCTGAAATCCCTGTCAAAAAGAATTTGGGACCGCACGCTCAGCAAGTCGGGCAAAACAGCCCCCGCAAAGATAATGAGCAGCTGGAGTGTGTGTTTTCACCAGCTACCACAGCATAATAGTTCCATTTGCTGATCAATAAGTCACTCAATTAGCCAACTTATCCATGAGCTACTGTTTGTTAAGGGTCAGTTTAATTAAACATGGATATTGTTCCGGCTTCCTGCTCCTCTCCCCCTCCCTTCATCTATGTCCGTTTTGGTTCTCGTTACAGGGGCACACGCTGCCATCGACGGGCAAATTGGCTCCATCTCGATCATGTCCCTGTTGTTGTGTTTCTTCCTCACTGCTCATTAAATTGCAGTCTCATCTACTCAAGAAAAAAAAACTTCATGGGCTCTGATAGGCTGCTAATGTTTCCTCATCAAGTGTCATTAATCACACTTGGAGAACACTCTGCGGCAAAGTTTACATCTTCAGTGTACTTAAGGGTCAAGAAAGCTGAGACAATAAGGTCTGGCAGCTTGGTTTTGGTTGATGTTAACCTTTGCGCTACTGATTATCCAGTGGCTTCAGCCTGCTACTAAGCATACTAATTTTTTATGCATCAGGTACTGGAAGATGCAATACAATATACAATATTTTAGTGCAGTGTACACAATGGCCTACAGTGGTATTACTGTAATCACAGATTCATAAATACACAAAATTAGTGTGCAAGTCAGCAGAAAACAGGCACGGGGAAATATCTAGAAGCATTAAAACCTCATCCTTATTGCTCCAGCAACATTATTTTCATTGAAGCTGAAGATGGAGGGAATTCTTCAGCTTGCTATCTTTTAATAACATCGTTCTTTTCATTCCTTGTGTGAGTTTTTGCTGCTTACCTTACGGATGTTATTTCATTTCATTAGGGCTCCAAAATAAGCGTCATCCTAAGGATTTCCATTAAATGTCTCATTATATCTCTCTTGTGGGATATTAGCTAGGAATCAAGTCACATTGATTTTGTCGTTATTTCTGGTTCTTTGTTTATCCATCTACGGGTGTGCGAGCGTGTGCATGTGTGCATTGCTGATTTTAATATCTTTTTAATATTGTGGAGGAAATCAATTTGGGGGTCAAATATCTGTTCTTGTGAAACTACAGCACAGCAAACGCTCTGCAGATCCGATTATGCAAACAGTACAAAAATAACATTAATAATATTCATGAGATTATGATGATTCCTACAATGTTCATCTCTTCATCGGCTATAGACAGAAAATTGAGTTGACCTTTGAATCGGCTCAACAAGCAACAGAGTAAAATCACATGGATCCTTTTATTTATTTATTGCCGTTTTGATTAAATTAATTTCGTCGCTTTAACTTTGAATCACGGCCAATGCAATTTTTGCCTAGATCCTAAAGGTTGGATTACTAGGTGTGTAGCCTAAATGTCACACTTTGAATCCTTGATTACATTTGTTATTGACTATTGATCAATTTTATTGTCCAGCTTTGACAGTCTTTCCCCAAAGCTACCTAATGTGCAATGTCTTAGACTGCATCTTCTCTTATCCTACTCCTGATTTATTCATTTCAATATAGCGCTTAATAATGTTTTTAGTGCTTTAATTCTTTATTTAAAGGTTTAATGATTCCCAGAGTTCCTCTTTCTGTCAAATAGATGAAGAAGGGTATGTAGTCTCTGCAGAGTTTCATTAGAGTGGGCTTCTTTGGAATTTTTTTAGAGACTTTTCACCTTCTACACAGGCTGGAGAACAGCACTCCTTTTTTTTCTTTTGCATGAAATGCATATCAGTCAAGCTATACGCTCTGGACCAGCTGGGAAAATCTGGAAAACTGAATCATTAATGCCTGGCGGCGGTCAGGGAGTTTAGCAGTGTTGACTTCAAGCATTAAGGACTCAGGTTAAAGCCCCGGAGCTGCCGTTTCTGTTTGCAGATGTAACAGAGTTAATAATACATATGAAAAACATGCACTTACCTGTTCTTAATTATCATTTTAAGTGTGAATTTTATCATTTTTTTAATTGTATTTTATTTTGAAAACCCAGAAACCGGATCTCACCCTAACGTTTAGAAGCTGCTAAGGCTTCCGCTCCTCACAGCGCGCGCTTGCACTGTGAGGGTAAGTCCGGTAATGAAAGGCTCTGGCATTTTTATGGTTTCTGGTGTGAATGTTGTTACATAAGTTATATATGTCGATGTATATAGGTTCATATTGATATTAGAAAGTTTCTGTGTAACTGAAACAAAGGCGGGTTGCTGTTAAATAGTGTTTCTGCCGTATTTATGCTCTTTGGCAGTTAGTCTTTGTCAGCCCCCTAGTGGTTGCTGCGCATAGCAGGAAATGTGTTTGGATTTACCGTTTTTCTGTGCTTTTTGTGATGTTGCTTTACATTGTAGGAGCTACAATTGCCGGTACCACCAGAAGACACCTGTTGAATGTGTTTTATGTCTTCTGCAGGTATGTGAGCTTGTTAACAGCCATTTTGTCTGTAAAGCACAAGCAAGTGAAGATGTAATGCGCTATTGTTAATTTGTCCACTAGAGGGAAATGTTTAGTCGGTGGTATTTATGTTTATCCTGTTATTTTGTTTTATACGATTGTGGAATGTATTTTATTAGTCATAAGATTTCTTTTGTATACAAGCTCAGTATGACAGACTGTAAAATGGGAGAAATTATTATTTTCCACCTTTTCTTTATTAAAAAGTTAATTGTAAGTCTGTTCACACAGCGCGCGCTTGCACTGTGAGGGAGCTACAATTGCCGGTACCACCAGAAGACACCTGTTGAATGTGTTTTATGTCTTCTGCAGAAGTAAACTGTGAAAAGCCAACCCTTCTGAGCGTCTGTGATTCTTGAAGAGCTGGAAGTGTTACACTGGTGCCGTGACCATTTGGATCTTCAGATCAGCTTGATGCTCATCGCCGTGGCTGCTGTTCTGCTCCCCTGCTGTTCACAAGTTGAATGTGGGTTGTTGTAACCAAGTGAGTTTAGACAAAAGAAAAACCCAAACAAGCGAAACCCCCCCCCAAAAAAAAAACAAACAAAAAGGTGAGGGGTGTGACTGAAATAAGACAAGGGTGAAAGTGTCTGTGTTTTGATATACAACGTGTGGTTATACACTCAAATTATTTGGACATTATTATTATAATTTTTTTTTTCTTTCCCTTGTTTTGCTACTGTTATACTGTTATTTTTCTTATTTTTATCTCTGGGTTTGTTTGTTTTTCTCTCCCTAACGGAGTGCACATGCAGTTATTATCTTAAGTGTGTGATTTGACGATGGATAAATTTGTCACTCCAGTACTACCTAAGGGTAGAGGTGCCGGACTAGTTCATGCAGTTGACGCCAGTAATGTCACACAGTTTGGTCCTGTGAGCAGTGACACTGGGCTAGGCCAAAGCCCGAGTTTTATTCCCATCGGTAGGGGTGTGGGTGATATGCCCCAGGTTTCCACTCCAATTAGAGACAGTGATACTGTACACAGTTTTACTGACATGGTTGAGCAAATAGGAGCCCAGATTGGTGAATCCATTGTTACTAAACTGTTGTCAGCTGGCGTTGTGAACCTGATTGGTGACTCTAAGACTCAAACTGAGCAATGTAGCAGTACCGCTCGAGATGTACCACATGTAACTGTCCATGTTAAGCCCAATAGGGAGCTTCAAATTTTTAGGGGTGATGGCACAGACAGATGTTCTGTTCAGGACTGGATTGACATGGCAACAACCTACCTGTGGAAGCAAGAGGTCCCCATTCATGGCCAGGCTGACGAAATTATTAGCCACTTAATGGGGAAGGCCAGAGATGTGGTCAGAGTGGCTCTTCGTAGTGACCCAGGTCTTGATGTCAAACAGAAACCTGATCTGGTCTTTGGTGTCCTTCGCCATTACTTCAGTGATTCTTCATCGTGCCTCCCTCTTGCTGACTTTTATGCAACGCTCCCTACCAGGGGTGAAAACCCGGTAGATTATTGGATAAGACTGAACAAGGCTGCTGAACTAGCCATAGAGGGGCTACGCAGACAGGGGCAGACAGCGACCCCTTTAACTCATGAAGTAGCATGTATGTTTGTGAAACATTGTCCTGACCCCGAGTTGTCTTATGTCTTCAAGTGCAAGCCTGTCCATGAGTGGACTGCTCGAGACGTACAACAAAGGATTGATGATTATCAAAGGGAGGTGAGTGCTAATGGTAGAGCCAGCGGCGCTGCACAGTTGAAGGGCTATAATTCTACGATCACCACCGTACACCCGAACGCCTCACCTGCAGCTGCTGTGCCGGAGGGACGCTCCCGAAGCTTCTCGCCCCCATCCTCAGGTTTTCAGGGGTTAGTGGACTCGTTCCCCTCCACCACTGCAACACGAGATCCCCTCGTCGGAAGTCTGAGTTTCTCCCCTTCGACTGCGGTGAGTCAAAATCTTCAACAGTCAGAGGAAAGGCTCATGGGTCAGATGGTGGATATGTTTCAGGCCATGATGGAGAGAATGCAGCACCACAACACTCAGACACCAAGGAGAGGGGCGTTTAATCAGTTCTCGCGAAATAGACGGAGGAGGGAGGATGCCTGCAAAGTCTGCAGTGATCCAAGACATACCACAGTATCACACTGCCTATCTGACAAACTGTGCTTTTCATGCTTTGCTCCTGGCCATGTTCGGTTGTCTTGCCCGGCTAGTACGTCTACCCAGGTCCAGCCGGAGGGAAACTAACCGACCTGTATTCGGTGGGAGGCAGTGCAGGTCTTACAGGAAACTCCCAAACTGCTGATACCTGTGATGCGGAGTCAGTGTATGAGGAGGCAAGACAAAAATGCAAAGATTCTGAAGTTATCTTCCAAAACGTTCACAAAGTCGGCAATAGTGACAGTCTTTTCTACACTCCCGTCACTTTCGGTGGGCTTTTGAAAATGGGTGGTATGCTGGACAGTGGATCCATGGCCTGCAGCATGAATGAAGCAGCCGAGGTGACTCTGCGTGAGTCTGGACTGATATCTGATCAAGATGTTATCAAAGTGGATGTGACCCTTGTTGGGTGTGGAGGACTACGTGTGAAGCCTAAGTATGCCCTCAATGTGGAGATGGAGGTGTGTGGCTGCAGAATGATAGTTCCCATCCTGGTGGTTCAAGGGCAGCTTGATGACCTGATACTGGGGACGAACGTCATTAAGCACATATTACACCAGTCTAAACGTTGTGAGCCCTACTGGAACACGGTCTTCAGTAATTGCTCTAAGACCAACCTTGAGACTGAAAACTTTCTGTCTATGCTTTCTGGTTTGACCCCATGGAAAGATTCGGACGTCCCGGACAAAGTGGGCACGGTTAGGTGTAACTCAGCTGTGTCCCTTGAACCGGGTCGCGAATATCTGGTATGGGGAAAACTACCAAAGAACATCAATGTCTCCCCTGGCAGTACAGTGATGACAGAGCCCTCGTCATCCCGCTCAGCACCCAGAGGGATTTTGGTTGCTAGATTGGTTACTCCCTTGTGGGGTGATAGATGGGTCCCATTGAAACTGATCAATATGTCTGAGCAGCCTGTACATCTGCGACGTAACGCCAAACTAGCAGATGTGTACTCCTGTGTGGCGCTCGAGGACTTTGATGCTTCAGCGCTCCAGGAGACAACTCTGGCTAGCAGCCATCAGTCGGCCATGTCGCCACAAGTCACGCCCACCTCCATGATGGAGAAACTCAAACTTGTTGGGCTTGGTGATGTTGACATAGAGTCCTGTGAGACATCGGGACAGTGTAAAGAGAGGATGGCTGACCTGGTTTTGCAGTACGAGGATGTCTTTTCCCGCCATCATCTCGACTGTGGGGAAGCCAAAAACTTTGTGCATCGCATCCGCCTCTCAGATAACAGACCTTTCAGACTTCCCTACAGGCGTGTGCCCCCAAGCCAGTACCAGAAGCTGAGACAAGTGTTGACTGAGATGGAGGAGAGGGATATCATCAGGAAATCGACCAGTGAGTATGCATCACCATTGGTGCTCGTGTGGAAGAAGAATGGCGATCTACGCATTTGCAACGATTTCCGGTGGCTCAACAAGAGAACCCTGAAGGATGCCCATCCTCTTCCACATCAAGCAGATTGTCTGGCTGCTTTGGGGGGAAACAGCCTGTTCAGTACCATGGACTTGACATCTGGCTTCTACAACATGACGCTGCATGAAGATGATAGGAAATATTCTGCCTTCACCACGCCCATGGGTCTATATGAGTATAATCGGCTGCCGCAGGGTCTGTGCAACAGCCCTGCAAGCTTCATGCGCATGATGACCAGCATCTTTGGTGACCAGAATTATTTGAGCCTGTTGTGTTACCTGGACGATCTCCTGGTGTTTGCTCCAGATGAGGACACTGCCTTGCAGCGCCTGGAAATGGTGTTTGAGAGGCTGCGCGGGCATAACTTGAAGCTGGCCCCCAGAAAGTGCTTCTTCCTGAGGAAATCCGTGAAGTTCCTCGGTCACATCATCGATCAAAATGGGGTATCAACAGACCCATCCAAAGTCGAAGTTATCGCAAACATGAGGAGCGTGGACCTCATGGACACTGATGGAGTGACTCCTTCCCAACGAAAGGTCAGATCATTTTTGGGGATGATTAATTACTACCAACACTTTGTCCCCATGTACTCTGCTGTTGCCAGACCTCTGTTTGAGCTCCTGAGAGGTGCTGTGAAGAAGGGCAAGGGAACAACTAAGGTGAGGCGGCCATGCAGGAAGTTGAGTGCTTCGGATTGGACATCCAGAGAAGAGGAGGCTTTTGAGAAGCTCAAGAGCTTGATGTTAAATACAGTCGTTTTGGCTCACCCAGACTTCTCTCGCCCCTTCTTGCTTTCGACAGACGCATCACTGGATGGCATTGGAGCAGTGTTGGCTCAAATCCAGGACGGTGGAACCAAGCCCAGACCGATTGCTTTTGCCAGCAAATCCCTGTCTCAGTCTCAAAGAAACTATCCAGCACACAGGTTGGAGTTTCTGGCGTTAAAGTGGTCGGTCTGCGACAAGTTCAGTCATTGGCTCAAAGGTCACAAGTTCACCGTCTGGACTGATAACAACCCCTTGACCCACATTTTAACCAAGCCAAAGCTGGACTGTTGTGAGCAACGCTGGGTGGCTAAACTTGCAAGCTATGACTTTGACATTAAATATGTCCCAGGCCGTCAGAACATTGTGGCAGATGCCCTGAGCCGATTGCCTTTTGTGAAGGATAATGTAAGTGACAGACTGCTGGCTGAGAGATATGCAGACTTCCTTAATGAGGCAAAAGATGTTTCACATGCATCAATCCAGGGGGCGTTTCGGTGGTCCACCGACTGCAAGGTGAATGGTGGATCCGGTGGTGGAGCTTCCATCATGTCCCAAGGCACGCAGAGTCTGCATCCCTTGGTTCTGGCTGAAGATGCTGTCACAGCTGTTTTGCAGTCACATGTCGAGTGGGATGTCGGCCCAAGAGGGAGAGCAATAGAGGCTTTACATCACCTGCCACAGATGGTGTCCCCCGGTCTGGAGGCCTTACCTGCCCATTCAGAGAGAGAACTTAGGGACGCACAGCTGCAGGATGCAGTGCTTTCCCGCGTCGTCTTCTACGTTGAGAGACACAGGAGACCCTCGAGGAGAGAGCGGGTAGGGGACCTAATCCTTGTTAAAAGATACCTGATCCACTGGGAGAAGCTGGTCCTCAACAACGGCGTGTTGTACAGAGTTTCCAGAGACCAGATATCAGGTAACAGACGACTGCAGTTCGTGGTTCCTGACTCGTTGAAGGCTGAGGTCCTCCGAGGAATCCATGATGATGCCGGTCACCAGGGCCAGTTCAGGAGTTTAGACCTGGCTAGAAAGAGATTTTTCTGGTTGAACCTTGGGCGTGATGTGAGAGACCATGTACGGGGATGCCAGCGCTGTGTAGTCAGTAAAACTATCGAACCGGAGGGACGTGCTCCTTTGGTCAGCGTGTCCTCGTCCAGACCGTTGGAGTTGGTCTGCATCGACTTTTGGTCGGCTGAGGCCTCACACAACAAGTCCGTCGACGTCTTGGTCATCACAGACCACTTCACTGGCTGGGCGCAGGCCTTCCCATGCAAGGACCAGTCGGCCAAACAGGTTGCAAGGCTTCTCTGGGACAGGTACTTCTGTGTGTTCGGGTTTCCGGAAAGGATACACAGCGACCAGGGTGCTAATTTTGAGAGCCAATTGATAAGTGAGCTCCTCAGAGTCTCTGGTGTGAAGAAGACACACACGACACCTTACCACCCGATGGGGAACGGCAGTGTGGAGCGCTTCAACCGGACTCTGGGTGGAATGATTCGTGCCCTACCACCAGACTCGAAAGTGGACTGGCCACGTCGGCTACAGACTCTGACGTTCATGTACAACTGCACCGCACATGAGACAACTGGATTCGCACCCTTTTACCTAATGTTTGGTCGCACGCCCCGGTTGCCTGTTGACATTCTGTTCCGCTCTGTCCTGAGCGATCCTGCTGTTACCTGTTATGACAGGTATGTGGTTTCCCTCAGGGAAGATGTGAAGGAAGCAATGGTCATTGCACGCACCCGAGCTACGCAGGAGAAGCGTCGTCACTCGCAACTCTATAACAGGAGAGTGAAGGGTTCCAGGATTGAGGTTGGTGACAGAGTCCTGGTTGCTAACAAGAAAGAGAGGGGAAAGAAGAAGGTTGCTGATCGGTGGGAGTCAACGGTCTACACCGTGATCGATGTGAACCATGATACTCACACTTTCAAGATCCGTGATTCTGTTTCCGGACGAGAGAGAGTGGTCCACCGGAATCTGCTGTTGGTGGCGAATTTCCTGCCCCTGGAGGATGATGCTGGAACCTCGGATCACGGCGCCTGAAGATGATGATGGGGCTGCGTCTGGGGAGGGGGATTTGAATGCCCCTGCTGTGAGCTGTGTTGGTGCTCATGGTAACCGCTCACCCAATGCCATGGGTGGGACAGCTGACCTGGAGGTTATCTCTGAACCTCTGGACCCTGGAGAGAGGACAGTTGCATGGGTGTCGCAGTTGACGGAGTCCAGCCGGTCTCAGGGAGATGTTACTGATGTTTCAAGCGTGGATTCAGTCTTGCCAGCCGCATCGGCCTTGTCTGTTGAAGTGAACTTTGACCAAACCGGTTCTAGCATGGCGTCCCAGGAGGTCAATATTGCTACGAGCTGTGGGGAGGGTGTACAAGTATGCTCTACTACACCTGACGTAGTGGTGGATGTAGTTGCTCCTGCCATTGCTGCTCAGTCCCCAATGGTTGACTATAGCCAAACCGGGAATGGTTCCCAGATCAGAACCAGACTTGGGCGACTTGTCAAACCTGTGAATAGACTGATCCAGACAATGTCAAATCAAGTCGTGGTTCGTGACAGGTTTGACGTGAAGTCAGTTTGTAAGTCCTTGATCCCGTCCTTCTCTAACTAAATGTTCTGTTTATATGCCTACCTGAATGATGGGATTTGTACTTGCTGTTATGTACTCTACATTTTTTTTTCTTTCTGTTGAGCCATGGTACACACCTTGTAAGGGGTTATTAGTAGGGTGTATTTCGGGCACCCTGCTGCCAGTTGCTGGGTTGGGAGTTTGGCGCTGCTCCCACCCCACTTCATCCTTAGGGATACGTTTAGTTGGTGTTTGTGATTTTTGACCTCTGGTTGGTTGGTGCATACTAGTGTGGGTACCTGGGGCTCAAATTTGATAAAATTCAGTGGGGGTGAGTGTAACAGAGTTAATAATACATATGAAAAACATGCACTTACCTGTTCTTAATTATCATTTTAAGTGTGAATTTTATCATTTTTTTTTTAATTGTATTTTATTTTGAAAACCCAGAAACCGGATCTCACCCTAACGTTTAGAAGCTGCTAAGGGTTCCGCTCCTCACAGCGCGCGCTTGCACTGTGAGGGTAAGTCCGGTAATGAAAGGCTCTGGCATTTTTATGGTTTCTGGTGTGAATGTTGTTACATAAGTTATATATGTCGATGTATATAGGTTCATATTGATATTAGAAAGTTTCTGTGTAACTGAAACAAAGGCGGGTTGCTGTTAAATAGTGTTTCTGCCGTATTTATGCTCTTTGGCAGTTAGTCTTTGTCAGCCCCCTAGTGGTTGCTGCGCATAGCAGGAAATGTGTTTGGATTTACCGTTTTTCTGTGCTTTTTGTGATGTTGCTTTACATTGTAGGAGCTACAATTGCCGGTACCACCAGAAGACACCTGTTGAATGTGTTTTATGTCTTCTGCAGGTATGTGAGCTTGTTAACAGCCATTTTGTCTGTAAAGCACAAGCAAGTGAAGATGTAATGCGCTATTGTTAATTTGTCCACTAGAGGGAAATGTTTAGTCGGTGGTATTTATGTTTATCCTGTTATTTTGTTTTATACGATTGTGGAATGTATTTTATTAGTCATAAGATTTCTTTTGTATACAAGCTCAGTATGACAGACTGTAAAATGGGAGAAATTATTATTTTCCACCTTTTCTTTATTAAAAAGTTAATTGTAAGTCTGTTCACACAGCGCGCGCTTGCACTGTGAGGGAGCTACAATTGCCGGTACCACCAGAAGACACCTGTTGAATGTGTTTTATGTCTTCTGCAGAAGTAAACTGTGAAAAGCCAACCCTTCTGAGCGTCTGTGATTCTTGAAGAGCTGGAAGTGTTACACAGACTTGCACGTTGTATGTTCTCACATGGTTGGGTGAGCTTTAGGCATTAAACCAAAAGTATGCTGTCTACAAAATAACCTGGAATTTCGAGTGTAAATGCTCCATTCACCTCTATTTAAGTTTGTGCATCTTTAACTTATCTATTAATACAGAGTTTTTAACATGCCCAGTTACAGCACACCATAACTCTTTTGCAACAAAATAAGCCATACCTTGTAAGATTAAATATTAATTGTGTAAAAAGATCAGTTTGTCTCTTAATGTTTCTGTTTATCTGTCTGTCAATCCTTACATGAGGACGCATGATTCTGCAGGCTGCCTCTAATTGCTGCTGCACTGGTGACTCCCCGTTTTGTTTTAACTGTATTTCTCCTGGATACTGTAATATATTTCCATCTGCACATCTTCTCTGTGCATCACAGTGCCTGAGGTGTGACAGTAATGTTTTTACTCAGCCTTCTCTGAATCATCTCTGTTCTCTAAGAACTCTAATCTTAGTTTATAACAGCTGTCAGTATGTTTTATTAATGTTATTGAATATCCAGTGCCAGTGGAGTTTATATAGCCTTGTAGCCATTAAATATTGTTCTCACTTCTTTAATTATTTAATCAGCAACAACCAAAGGAGGAGGTGTGTAAATTGGTACATAAATGAGGTATTTAGCTGACTATAAACTGCTGAACAACAGCATCGTAGAGTCAGTGTAGTAAAATTATTAAAGGCAGACCTTTTTCTCTTTGAAAAGTGTCTGGACATAAGACATTATTGATAAATCCAAAAGGATGATTGATAGTACAACTTAGCTTGATGCAATAAACATGGAAAGTGACTGCGTAATCAGCCAGACTGCATCAATTTTAGTTTAAATAGTTAATGGCTAAATACAATAAAGCCTTGAATGGGATGATAGGTCATGCTGAGTAGGGTACCTCTTTTTTAGATCTTTTTACACTCATCTTGTTAAAAGTTTACCTAAAATCATTTGATCTAAAATACCAGTCATCGTCATTAAAGTGGAACATGAAATATTTTGTCAACCCCCCAATATTGTGGCTTGTCTATCAGTTACAGGCTCACACTCTCCCCCTGTCATTTTTTTCAAGATGTCTTTTTGTGTTCATCATCTGTGACAGCAGTAATTTGACTGTTTGAAAGACTTTCTCAGCTCATGGTTCATTTCTGCAGGACAGACTTGTTATCAATTATTATAAATACATCTCCTCTGTGGCAGCAAACAGGTCACATGAATGTAAGGTGCTTCTGCAGGATAATAAACAGGTTACAAACCACAGTTAGTGCTGATTAAATCAGCACACTGTAGAACAAAATGTTAGAGCACATCTGGTGTTTTAAATTGTTGGTCCAATATTTTAATTCATCTTTAGAAGTTGATGCATTTTTTTTCACAAGCGGTTTGCTGTGGGACACTAAATACAAATATTGTGCATGAAACATAGCGGGCTTCTAGAGAAATCTTTTGCAATCAGTTTGATTATCTGAATTGAAAAGGTGGAAAGGTTGCCCCATTCCATTGTGCTTTTTGGCAGGAGAAATGGGAATTTCCTAGTTGAGAAAGAAGGTTATGATCACTTATTATTTATTTTCACAGTCGATTAACATGCCGGTATTTTACAGACAAATATGCCCATATCTTTACAACTGAAGAATAATTTTGGTTGAATTTAGTTTCATTTTGTATTAAAATACATTTTCAGATGTCAATACTAGAAGTGGAGAGCTCTGAGTACTGATATAAATGCATACAGGACGCATTAGTTTAAATTCT
This sequence comes from Copadichromis virginalis, assembly GCF_057382275.1. Taxonomy (NCBI): domain Eukaryota; kingdom Metazoa; phylum Chordata; class Actinopteri; order Cichliformes; family Cichlidae; genus Copadichromis; species Copadichromis virginalis. The sequence continues at coordinate 20,016,140 of NC_140636.1, read as the reverse complement.
CATTCTCAAAATGCACATACGTAGGTCTGCAAAAAAAAAAAAAAAAAAAGCCGCATGGGATGTTTTTGGTAAATTTTATATTTTTTAGGATGCTGAATCTAAAAACGATCTCAATTTCCCTCCATCACGTACAGTTTTTTTGCAAAACATGAAGAGTTTATGTTGAAAAAGGCACAGCAGCGATGTTTTACATTTTATTACCCTTACAATTAAGGTAAGAGATCATTATTGGATATGTTGTTTCGGGAAACTGGGAAAGGGGAAATTGTACACTTAATAAACTAAAAACAGGAGTTTTCCACACAAAAAAACCAAAACCTGACGAGACAGAATTTTTAAAATATATTTTCCAGTTTAAGTGAGTAAAAATCTAAATAAGAAACAGTCAAAAAATCGTATGAGGTTTTTTGGTTGCAGACCTGTGTTGTCGGATCCCTACCTGCCTCCTCCCGCTGGTGAATAGCAGTAATGCATTAGCCTGTCAGTTTGCATAAGGGGGTTCGCAAATGAAAGGATTTTAAATTGACTGATTGTACACAAGTTCATGGATGATTCAGGAGTAAACAGAAAGAGACCAGATGGAGTTCAAATGTGAGAGTGGAAAATAAGTAGCTGTAGATATGGAGTAGTGTTATTTACTGCAGTGCAAGTCTTGCCTCATCACACCATCAGCTTTTATGGGTTTCCATACCTCATCTTTTTCTTCTCCTTCTCAAATAACTAGTCTTTGTTCATACAGACACTTAACGTAAAAGCTGGAACATTATAGCAACAAATGAAGGCTGCCAGCATCCCAAGGAGGAAGCCTTTGTCAGGCAAGACGTTTGAGGCTTTATGTTCTTATTATGTCTTCTTGCCATGATCTGATGACATTAACACACTCCCAGGTTGCCATGATTAGGATATCTGCCAGGGGCAGATAGGGGCCAAAGCAGCCAAGAGTAAGGTCATGTAAACAAGACCACTTTTTCCACCTTATTGCTTCACTGGTTCTTGATTAAACAAAACAGCGGCCTCATAATTACATAGAATTCATACATGCACAACAGGAAGCAATGAGGTGAAACTCAAACTGTATATCACAGGAAGGTGTACGCAGAACAATCATGATCAAAAGAAGAAGTTTGTTTTGGAGTAAGTAGGATTTCAGCATTGATTAGTCATAAAATGCTTATTAATAACATCATACACTTGCAGGTGGGACTATTTTTTATCAAAGTCACATTACAGACGACTAAATCAGACTAGGCTAAGAACACACAACCAGCTGAGTTGTCATTGTCAAGTCTGGAAAAAGGATGTGAACTTTTTTTTTTTTTTTATAATAATGACGTCTACTTGGAGTCAGGAGCTTAGGTTATTGGACTAAAAGGGTGGGTCATAAAGGAGCCTTTTCCTATAATTAAAGGCATACAAAGTCTGTTTACTGACTGAAGTCTGCTCTTCTAAAGACTGGCTTGTATGAACCTTGCCTTGATCACAGCATTCACAAGACCTCAGAGAAAGCATTATAGAGATGTAAAGTGCTGCATAAGGCTGTGAAGCATTTCTAAAGCCTTCTCTGCAACCTGTCATAATCTTTCTTTGTGTCCAATATAGGAAGACACAGAATAAGAATGGTGTTAATGGAAAAGACCGTGGTGGAAATACATTACAGAAGTGGCCTAGACATAACATGATGTCTGCCTCCCCACTCTTATCGCTCTCGAGAAGAAGCCTTCGGCACAAAGCCAGAGCAACAAACAAATATTTGTAATGACCCCTAATCTATCTTATCATACGTAAAAGGCAAACAGAAGACAATTCTCTAATCTATACTCATCACAAATAAACAAGAGAACGAGGATAGCAACAAAAATGGTCTTCTTACTCCAGCTAACTGAAACCTGGTGCTCTATATGCACAGTGTAAAAGTACTTGCAATTCACTATTTATAAAGACTGTTTACACAGGGCCCTCGGCTAATAAGACAGACATCGGAATATATTTGAGATTCAACTCTTAGCCTCTAATCAAGTTTCTCACACAAACATTCAATGTTACTAGCAAACTAATTGTTGATTGCAGAGCAGGCAAGCAGAAGGGTGAGGTGACTGTCGGCTGCACACTGCAAGACAGACTCAAATAAAAGGAGCAACACCATGTGATCAAGGCACATGATCATGGATCATAACATGAACTAAAAAGTGGTTGGGGAAAAAAGGAGCACTCCACATCAAAATGTGCAGGATATTGGAGAGAGTATCATGGTTTGGGGCTGCGTTGTTACCCCAGTTTCTGGTTTCTTTGAAGGAATTATTAATCAATACTACATAAAGAAATTTTACAGTAGAATTTGAAGACCACAGAACTGATGGAACCAGACAATAAGCATACAGGAAAGTCAACAACAGAATGACAAAGACAAAGAAAGGAATTATTACTGGGGAAAGGCCAAGTGAGAGACCTGACCTTAGCCCAAATGAAATGCTGTGACAATGATCTGTTTAATTGAAACTGCTCAGAACTATTGGTGAACTGAAACCAAGTTTCAGTTCTAACTCCTTTCAGCATTGTGTAGCTTTCTTTAGTTGGCGATTTCATCCTTGAAGGTTATTTTTACCTCAATGGGATTTTTTGTAACTTTTTGCGATCACGCCAAATTGATCTTTTAAAAAAATAATCAATACATCACCGTAGAGTTTGATACACCTTTACAGAGCCTTTTCAGCACTCAGACCCTAAAAATGGATTAAATCGCGTCCTTCCAACAAAATAATAATCACAGAAGAATAAGACCTGGCTTCAACCGATTTTCAATTATCCATTGCCTGAAGCCGGAGCACATTCCAGTATTGGATATGTCATTTTAACAAGCACTAGCTGAACTGCTCAAGTCTTCTAATGCTGCATTCACTGCACGCCTTGTATTCCGTAAATACAAGCTGCTGACTGGGGAGACTGTCAAGAGGTAATAACAAGTAGAGGATGTTTTTGCAAACTCTGTAATCTGCCACCTGAGTAGCAAATTCATGAACCGTGACAACACAAGCAGCTAATCCTTGTGTCACTAGTCCATGGTGTAAAATTATTTTAATTAGTGAATAATTAATTGTAATGAAAGTTATTCTGACATTAATACAGCATAACACTGTTCTAACTGTAACACAATGATAATTGTTTAGTCACAGCTACTTTATGTTGTGGACAATGACAACATGAGTTTACAGAGAGGACATGCTTTAGCCCCACTTGGTACTTTTACATTCTGATAGAATGTAGTTGATGTTTATTTAAGAGCTATTAAATATTTTCATAAACATTTGTCTATAATTGTATATTAAAAAACTATTTAAAAAATGTTTCCTTGGGAACTTTTAAACTTGAATGACAATATAAAACGAATGGATGCAGAAATTAGGGGTTTAAAAAAAATTAAAAGCCTTAAAAAATATATAAAACATTAAAGAGGAATGAAATAACTGATGAATGATCCTGTTACAGTGCAATGTTCTGCTAGGACACCTTGGGCACTGGCATTCATGTATCCTAATTCAATTGAGCATCTGCACTGTGCACCAGAGCAGACCCACCAAAACAACCAGCAAAATCCAACATCCTCGGGATGAGCCCTATATAATGCTAGACAGCTATTTTTTCCACACACTTTTGCTACCTGATAAGGACACGTTTCATTTTCCTACATTTCAATGTCCTCTTTTGGGACGGAGATAACGCCACAATACCTTTGATTATCTTGCTTTGCAACAGGGAGAAGGCTGCGCATCTGAATGACCAAAACATAGCACCCAGTCTCCAACAATAAACCTGCCAAGTGCAAAGTAGATCAGAAGAACGGTTGTTGAGAAAGAGGAAGAACAGCCTAACAAATCACCTCATCTATTAGTGAAATTTTCTTAAGGGTAATAGTTTTGCATTATTCATTTATTAAAGTGTTCAATCAATCCATTCAAAGTCATTCCACTATCAAGTAAAATGAGACTACAAGACAGGGGTCTTGGGCAATAATTGTGATTAATGTATCCCCTGTAACTTTTGTAAAACAGTTTGCTAAAATTAGCAATGGCCACTATAAGCAACCAGTCCTACCACAACGGGTGGTGTAAGCAGTGTCTCCAATTTATGTGACCGCACACCACTTTTATCCCTTGCCCTCATCCCACATTTTGCCTGATTCTAGTTTTCAAAAGTCAACACTGCAGGAAATACTGTTTTCTTTGGTCTATTGGTCTTAAAAAAAAAAAAAAAAAACTAAAGCAGGAAACACTGCCATCAAGGATCAATCAGGTTAATCTGTCACTGTCTTTTACAACCCCACGCTACCCCATCAGGGACACAATTTCCATCATTACATCACAAGTTACCATGGAGATTTAGGTGGAATGTGAAAAAAATGCATCATACTGTATTTGGCCAAAATTGGTATGCACCAGTACAGCAGACTGGGAAACTATGTTCCTTGGGAAGAAAAATGATGTGACGTGACACAGTGCTCAAGTCTCACAAGAAGGATGTGGCTCAAAAAGAAATGTGTCGAAGATGAAACCAGAGAGAACAGCAGCTGAAATAACAAATTTAACAGTTATTGGGATAAAAAAGAGAATGTGTGTGTAAGAAGACTATCGCATAAGAGCATAAGAACAAACTTCAGCTTCCTTTTGTGTTTATCGTATTTGCTTAGCAAGAGAATGAAATATGTGAAGCAAGTAATAAATAAAATATGGCCTTGAAATGGAATATATTTGCTAAATGCAAAACTTCTAACCTGCACAATTTATGTGGTTTATTTTGAAGTTGAATACAGTAAAATTCCAGACCATCTCTCAGAATTCACAACATTTCCCACATTGTCTAGTTCAAACATTATTTAATTTGTTTGTCACCTCTGACCCAAAAATCACCTCCTTGTTAAGTTACATAAATTTGCCTTGAATGAAAAACCATGACTAGATCTGTTTATTTTATCTTTTGTTTTGTTTTATTTTATTTTGATTTCCTTTTTTGTTTTTGCTGTAACCTTGACTAAAAGATTCAAAGTGCAGTTGTAATAATGGGTCAGAGGGTTAAGCAGCAAGTAAAATAAATGTTGTTAATTCTTTTGTTGGATAATTTGAAAAGCAATTTTTTTTTTAATCTGAGGGCCTTTGCATGTCTGTCCTGTTCAAAATCAAAAACACCAATTTTACCCTATTAAATGCTGTTCACTTAGTGAGAACTCATTGTAGCCAGACACTTCAGGAAATCCTAATTTTTCTTCAAACTAGCCTTAGCTACAATCAAACTGATTTCTCCACTGATATATAATTGTATTTTTACATATTTTTATTTTTATGCATTCTTACTAATGTCAAGGCTACCTTTCTGTAATGATCCAAACAAGTGAAGCAAACTTGGGGACAAAAATGACTTCTCTGCTGCGAGAACAAAAGCATGCCGTGGAATAAACCCGGAGGAGGCTCATTATTTCTGTGTGGGGGTTAACAGCATAAATAGAGGCAGCTGCAAATGGATGTAAACAATAAACAATCTGTTTAAGCACTTTACCACTTCTTGATTTTGCTCCACAGGTTTAACCCATCTTGTTCGCCTCACCAGCATTACATTATCCTTTTTAATTAGTTGTGTGTCTGTGCTCCTCTCTTTCCATCATGGAATTAGATCATTAACCCGGGCTTGTGTCTCATGTCAGTCTACCCATAGACTGTATGTAGAGGAAGGATATAGCCACTGTGACATCGCTGATGGGTTTTGAACTTAGCAGATATGCAACAACAACAAAATCAGCCCCAATTTATAAAACATATCCAAATTGATGAGTTATTGAGAAAATAATTACATAAAGTTGTGGTTAAGAGGATAATTACATTAAGAAAATGTGTTACATTTGTGGCTGAAGTTGGGCATTTGAACCTTTGAGTCTATGGGGACTGACCAGGTTTTAGAGCCACTCTCAAGTGGCCTTTAGAGGAAGTGCAGTTTTTGTCACTTCCGTGGTGAATTCATTTATTTTAACCCTGCAGGTTGCTTTTCTTCTGTCATACAAAAAATGACAGGTTATCATTTAATTGATGGGGTTTTTTTTATTATCACTGACTGCAAAACAAATAACGCTGAAAACCGGTGCTGTTTCACTTCCTCACAATAGTAATCGATGTATCATCGCTCCCTGGATACATCGTAGGCGTGTTTTACCATGCCTGCTTCAGCACGAGTGTGACACAGCTGATTATCAGCTATCTCACATCAAAGTGGTCATAGCGTCGCCTCTGCTTTTGCTATGATTTTGAAGAGGCTCCATTTTTTATCCTGCTGCAGAGGGTGGATTTGTCAGCATTAATGCTGTAATTAAGCTCATAATGGATCATCTTAATTGCAACATATTTTTAATAAATGACCAAATGGAGGAGGCTATCTTTAGCATGACAATGTTTAAAGCTTAATTAGTTTCAACATGGCGCAAACTGACATGCTGCCTGGCATCACACGCTTTAACAGGATAGGCTTATTATTTCCATCCTCCAGAATAAATATAATGAACGTACTCTCTGCCAGGCAGAAATGACTTGTGATAGGTATAACCATGACTATAAGGAAAATAGCTTAAAAACCGAAAAGTGACACTATATGGAGGTCCTACATCAAAGCGGCAGCCTGTTGCTGCGCCTTCAAAGGCAGCCATTATATCCCAGTCAGTAAGATTGTGGCATTTTGTGTGATTACATAGACACTGCACACCCCTGCCTCTCACTATTTCATATTCTTCTTCTTTAATCTTTTTTTCCCTCGGAGTTAATCATCATATGGCTGATGGCTTTTAGAAACAGGATGTGGGGAGGGTGCAGGACAGGACCCAAGCACGGGATGACCCCTTTATCAGCATTGAGCAGGCGGCGCTTGGGCCCAAGTTCTCGACTAAATGATTTCCCTTGAGAGTTGTAGTTCTGGCACCGAGTCAGACTCGGCCTGATGTCACACACAGTTTTGTGGAGGTTACTCGACCCATCTCAGGCTTTCCCAGAGACTGGGCCGTGGGAAGACGATGCATATTTTATCACCAAGAGCTCTGCGCTGTCTGCGAAAAATTATTCAGAAGCTGATTTAAATTGTGCTGTAATTGGGAACAGGATACTGCAAATGTCTTCAAAACATTCTTCATTTCATTCTTCTCTTAGATTTTCTTTCTTTTTTTTTTTTTTTACAACAGACTGACTGTGACACTTCTGAGTGCATGGGGACTTGTGGAATTTCCCCAGCTGGATGAAGGACGGGCTGGTAGCAGAGTCAGCTAGAGCTTTTCAAAAATAATGGTCAATATTGGAGAGTAAACAAAGCAAAAAAAAAAGCTCCAATAAAAAGTGACTATTATAGTTGATGTTGGCATACCTTCTCAATATTCAAATGTTTAAGTGATAAAAGCTTTTTTTGTTGCCATATATACAGTACAGTAGATTGTAGCTAAATAGTACTTTTAACCTTTGCTCTAAATTCTTAATGTCTGGTTTGTTTTTCAGGCAAAGAATCCTCTGAAAGACTTGGACATTAAATTTCCAGCAGCAGCATAAAGACAAAATGAATTAAAAATGATTTAGAAACACACCGTGTGGGAGAATGTTAGGAAGCAATGTGTTTCTATCCTTATAAAAATGTGAGACCAGACTAATTATTTTCACACCAAAAAGGCTTTGTTTTCTTGCCAAATGTGGGCTCCGTTGTAGGGAGCTGGTAAAATCCCTCTTAGGTTTTATAAGTTGCTCACTGCACTGCTCATTACAATCCAAAGACATCCTTTCTGTAATATATCTGGTTGATTTCCATACACTAAGCAGAAGACCACAGAATATGTTTTCTGATACAGAGTGGGAACTTCATTAATTTATTGATTTTGCTGTCAGAGACTGTATTTTAATCTAAGTTTAAGGTGATAAAGTTGCATTTATTCATGCTGCTGCATTCAGTTTCAGACAAAAATATTGCAACGTAGGAACTTTACATGAATAACCTGGAAGATGCTTTTAGAAGATATTTTCACCATTTACAGGAGACGTCAGAACGCCACTTACATAACAACCATGAGGCCAAAAATAATCTAATTGCTGCAGGACTCATACTACTCAGCAGCTGTTATTTATCAGATACCAATGCACTTATTTCTGAGTATCAGCAGCAACAGCAACAACAGAACTAATATGGACTCCACTTTTGCATTTGAATCGTTGACAAGGTCGGTATAAAATGATGATTTATATTATGGAAGCTTTGCATCTGTCAATCAAAAGAAAAATGTGCTCTTATTAAGGATAAAGCATTATGGGATAAATTCATCCACTTAAAATGGTTATTGATTAAAACTTCCCCAATGCTGTTAAAGATGCTTTATTTGATTTTATGCCACTGAAATGAAACCAATACCATTAAGACAGAACTACAGAAAAAATGTACCTATGACCATATTTTCTATATACTCTGCAATTACAGTGCAAAGTTAGCTTTGCCAGGTTAGCAGAGTAAAATAACAATATACTGTATATAAAGGATGGACATGGCCACCATGCCATTAGCATTTTTTTTTTTTTTTTTTTTTTTTTGGTCAACACTGCATTTTGAAACCTCCTCTTTAGCACTTTCGCTATTGCCGTTTAGTTTACATTTATTTGAATCCCTAAACTACGCCAGTGTTAATTTTCACTGTAGGCTAGCAAACCTGGTTTGTAAGCTGCATTCCCAACCTGAGTGCAACAACCTGCAATTTAATTTTAGGCATGTTAACAAAATGACTGAAATTGAAGCGTAAGCTTCTTGGATGGTCTGTACCACACAGCAACCCATTTTATCAAGTAACTGTAAAATAATGATCATTTTAAAAAAGAAAAATCTAAAAGGCACCATAAGCAGAGGTGGAGAGGTCTAGTTCTGTGAATCTATTTAGGGAGGGGGAGTCCAAGCAGGCAGCTAGCAGGTACATTGGCTTGCATCAGCACTCCTGTCAGTCACAGTGACCATACTTAAGTGAGCCTGAGTTATTAAAAAACTTCACCCCCCCCCCCCCCCCCCCTCACAAATTGCATATTTCCATCCATTTAAAATCTGGTCTTTGTGTTTCATTCAAAAGGCTAGAAAAATATCAAACTGTTTCCTGTCGAATGGTCCCCTTCTTCTGTAATTAAAAGTCCTTAAATTCTCAATTCATTTGGCATACACTGTCAAATTCCAGAAGTGTTCTCTCTGCAGCCAACATCTCTTAGCATGGGCTAGTGCGCAAGATCAGTCTAATTGCCCCACTTTTCACAATCATCCATTTCTTTTGTCCTGTCCAGAAAAGCGTGTATTAATATAATGCTCCATATATTGCCTAATACAAAGTCAAAAAGATTTTGACAGTTAGGACGAAACTCATTCCATGATTGAGAAAATTACTTTTTATGCTTCAGAGAAACTAGTCTGCAAGAAATAGAGGTCAGAGCTTGAGCTGTTGGGGGTCCTTGAAGCTCGGGGAAAAGAAGTGCAGTATGATTTTTCAAAAGATACCTACAAACTATTGTTTCCTTTTGATGTCTTGCTGTGTATACGTGCACATGGAACTTATGGTGGCGTGCACAATCACAAAGACATAAGAAATTTCCTGTTCATCACATTTTGTATTATTTTGAAATTATTTCAGGGCTTTTAGATGAGTTTTAATGTTACAGCTGCTCATTTTTAGGAATACGCATCTTTTAACCTCTTTTCCCTCTCCACACAAACCATTTGCTGCTTACAAAATAATCAAACAAATTTAATCTTACATGTCATGTTGCTCTTATGGCTTGCTTCCAAAATTTTCAATTCAAGGCAGCAGAGTGAAAATCCTTCAGAGCTTTTGACTCTAAAGCAGAGCAAAGATGTGACAGGCTGGGTCTGTCTGATTTTACTACACTGAGGTTAATTTTAGGGATGGTTATTTCCTGAGGCGAGCCAAAGTCATTTATATTTATTAAAGACTAATTGTTGTGCAAAAGTCAAGGGCAGAAGCAGATTTTCTGGGCAAGAGATGGGCTGTTGTAAGAAACTTGTTTGGGTTTTCTTTTTTGTCTTACCCTGGCCTCTGGATTCAGCCATCACTGAGTCATTGCACAGTTGGCTTTCTGGCTTTTGAGACATGTAAAAAGTTCCAAAGATGTCTTAAAGTCTCTACTGAAGAGAAGCATCAGATAATCTATGTACACATTTTGTCCTGAAAAAAAAATCTTGTAAAATAGGAGAATTTTGTCTCAGTGTTTGCAAATTACTTGGGCTATTATCAGCTCAGTTGTGTGGATGGTTGGTTTTTATCACCTACTCACAAAACAGTTACATGAAAAATTGACTGAATTTACACCACTGCTCCTAATGCCTTTAAATAACAATTATTGAATAATATTAGGAGGAAGCTTCCTCCTCTGCACTTGACTTGGATGGAGATCCTTTGTTTTCATGCTAGTGTGGGAGTCACTGCTGCTGTAAGATCATTTTTTCCACTGTCCCACTGTGATGTTACCAAAGGCAGTCAGGTGGATGACACAAGCACTCAAAGGCGTGAGATTACTCAACATAGGCAGGCAGCGGCACCATAAAGGACAGATGTTGTCCAATTCTAAATGACAAGACGGCACCACTCAATTATATGACAAGGTCAAAGACAGGGCAGCAGAGGGAGGGACGGGGCAATATACCAAATGGATTCTTAGTATTGTAGATAAGACTTTGAGTGCTGTGCAGCCACCCACATGATTGTATTACTTTTATATCCCAACAGATTGTTGTGTAGCTGAGATATTGTGGCACTAGTTGGTTGTTTCTGTCCGTAGCTATTAAACACAGCATGCAGTGTAAAAGTTGGACCGAATAAAACAATAGCTATGATTGTATTAAGAATTAGATTGATATACCACAGGGAGGCGTAAAATACAAAAACTACTACTGTCATGCAGATGTATTAATCAGTTGTGTCACTCCATTTATTCAAATGCACTTGAGTTTTGAGTTGTTCGCTAACCTGATTGCCAAAAACAAGAATTTCAAGTTTAGTGTCCCCTCTGCTTACTGTGTTAATTTGATTGGTGCAATGTCGTTGCCACTGGGCGCTGTGGTTATGGTGTCACAAGCAATTACACAACTCAAGAGCTGACACACAGGGCATTTTCAATTTGGGAAGAGAAGTGAAAGTCAATAGAAGACTCCAAACTATAAAAACCTACCGGTATGAGGTGTAAAATCCAAAGCTGATAAATGCAAAATGTGCCAAAGTTTGGCGCAAATCCGATCTGTGTAAAGCAATGAGGAGAACCTCCTCATTGTTCTTTTTTTATTTATGAGTTTTCACCATTTCAGGCTTGAATGGTGTTCTTTAATCATTTTCTGCCAACTTCTTGAATAGTTTAATGGCACCAAACTGGATAAATGACACCACCAACTGTATCTCAATGAGCCTCTTAATACTAAGTTCTGCTTTATTTGGACACAACACTGGCAAATGTTTTAAGTACTCTCTACATAATAAGTAATGTATATTGCTTCATGAAACATTATACATAATGATGTTATTCATTAAGTCATGTTGTGATCAAGCGACAACCCATGAGGGTAAAATATTAAGCCAACATGGAAGCACCTAAATTGCTGCACCTCAAATGGATCAATATGGCTCCAAATTTGACTACTGAGCTTTGTTTCCCTTGCATTACTAACTACATAATTTTGAATGGTACCACATTGTTACCGCTGGACTAGCAATGCATTTATTTGACCTATAGTAGCAGATCATAGGTGAGGAAGCTTGTTTGGGTTGTAACCTGCAGGTCTGTACTGCAAAAGAAAAGGAAATACATCCTCTAAGCGGTCAGTCCACTGCTACACAGGAAAGTGCAATTTATTTCTGTTTGCACCAAAAAAGATACATTTTATCATCTTGTGTCATGTTTGCAATGCTTCCAGTGACCAGACAAGTGAAGTCAAGACATGAAATCAAAAAGAAATTATTTCCATGTCAGATTCAAAAGTTTAGTAAAATGAGCATTTTCCTATATTCCTCATGGAGTGTAAAAGATCAGGACATTGCTCACATCGAACTGGTCTGAAAAAAAGCAATATGGTAGTTTTCTCTCACAGTAAAGGTTATATGCTTATTTTCCAAAGAAAATTGACCCCCCCCCCCCCCCCCAACCACCACCACCACCATACACACCCCGCCTCCTCTTACTGTGTCTTATAAAATGCAGTTACCTTTTCATGCTTCAATCAGAAGGATATTTTCAAGTGCAATTCCAACTCTGCTGCAGTTTTCATTTCCTGTCATAAATGGTAGACTTGAATTTGTGTCCGACCAGCAGGCAAAGATTACTAGACCAAAAATAATGAGAGCCTTTTGCTACCTGTCAAATGTGCGCTGTCCAGACGTCCACAGGAGAATAGAAACCTTCACCATTTATCCCAGAGCCACCTGTCACCTAGCATTTAAATTGTATCTGATGTGGCAACTCAATTTTTTTCACCTCAAATGCATTAAGACATATTCTTTTATTATCTCATTTCAAAGCAGGTGCCTATTCAAATCAAATTATACTTTGTACGGGACTGACAGTTGTCTGTGAGAGGCTGGTGCAGGTAGTTGTTAGCCTGGTGTTACAGAAGGAGGAGATCATAGATGGCTAAAATCTGCTGTCTCTGATGCCCTGAGGCATTAGCCAGGCTGAGTCACCATTCTTTCTTATTGTTGACTATATCCGGTAGCGCATGTCCAGGGACATGGGAGATAAATCCACAAATAGTACAGAATGCCAGTTCTAGGGATTCTCAGTAGGCTTCCAACTGTGAACTGAATCCACTTCTGCCAAGGTTAGGGTGGTGAGTGGAGGGGGATAATGACATCTGAGGTAAGGTAGATGCTGGATTGGGTCATTTTAAGTTTTTAAAAAAAGAATCTATAGGAAACTAAAAAATCTGGCTTGAATTATTTAATAAAAAGTTAGACTCAGATCTTGAATGACAGTCTCAGCATGAGCAGTGCTTTGATGGTTGGATAGCCAGAATCACTGGTGGAGTTGGAGGAAGCAAGCCTGTGGTTATTTAGTGATAAATGGAAATCATCCAATGCAGACTGAAGACAATTCAGAGACAGGCCTAAGGTGGAGCCGGGGGCATAAAAAAATTGTGTCATATGCCAAAAAAGGGGAAAATAAAGGATACTGAAATACTGAATAGGAAAGAGTTTTTATTGTCCTGTGGCAATCCACTAATGATGGTAAGTCTGAATGCCATCAGCAACAAACAGTCTGAGTTTTCCCAGAAAGGAGAGAACCACTGCTCAGCATTCCCCCCCCCATTTTTTCACTAAAAACTTTTTTTAATGAAGCTTAGAAGCAAATGCACACAGGAATATACTATACAGAGCATGATGATTCAACAAGTATATCTCCCTAGAGATGAGAAAGTTACAAAATACTGTTTTGCTGCATATGCACTGTTGTTGCTTTAGTCTCCGAATGATTTACACCATTTAAACCATGTGGTTTTGTGCTTTCGGTGATGCATTGTTTGACAAATTTGATTCGGAGTCACAAGATTAAAACACAGCAGCCAAATATTAGGGTTGTAATCTTGGGAGTGAATGCTGAGGGGTTAAACCAATCGAGACATCTACAATGTCTTCGTCTAGACGTTGTAATTGTGGTTTGAAGAATGGGATTCTATGATGAACAGAGTCCAATGATGAGATCAGCTCATCAAAACAACAAATATATATGATATTACATACAGAGTGGAGATGATTATCGATTCCTGAAACTGCAGAATTGTGCTGCGACTGAGGCAAAATAGGCTCCAGCAGCTTTATTAGGTTTCTTTATAATCATTTCCAGCATACGATAATAGGCCCTCATTGCACAGAAAAAATTGCACGTGAATACATAAAATAAGTCAAGTTTGAGTCAGAAAGTTGGCCTGTAAACAGGCCTGTAAACAGGCAATGGATGAATAAGTGGTAATTGTCCTTCTTGCTAAATAAGGTTTGTTTACAACCTGCCTGATTGTCTGGCTGTTTGCTGTGTGTGCCCCCTGGGACCTCTTTTCAGCAATTTAGACTCCTATAATTAGAGAAAAATATATCCATGAATGCATCACTTTGATGAAAAATAGGTGTGCTTCTCGTTGAACAAGAAGCACAGCTAAAACAAATTTATTATTATTAAAACTGTACAAGAAAAATGATGGTGAGCCAGCATGCACAACATCATGACCCTGGAACAGATTCGCACACAGTCATTGTTATTATCCATCTGCAGTGACAAGTCCAAATGTGTGAAAACTATTTTGACATGTTCAGACAAACCTGAAAGAACTGTTTCTGAAATCTGGCCATGAATTAAAATTATAAACATTTACTGTATATCAATCAAAAGAGATTTATCAACAACATCTGGTGAAGGACACATATGTTTGTTCCTATTAGTGACATTCATGTTGTCCAGTTATTTTATTCATTTTGGAGATGGAATAGTTTGGTCACATCATAACCACTTGCCTATTTTCCTGTAGAGCCTCTTCATGCAACAGTTAACTTCCATCACAGTTCTGACACATAAACTCTGGCAGTGTCCTCTAGGGTTTAATCCACAGTGGCCCTGCTCCACAATCCAGAGGACCCAAAGTACCCACTGTCAGTATTCCAGTGCATCCCACAGATACTCATTTGGATTTGAGCTGGTGCTCTATAATGAGTTGATTGAGTTATTGCTGTGCAGTTTTTCTGGGCACATCGTCCTGCTGGAATAGGCCACTTCCTCGGGGTGTGGGCTTGGTTTAAAACAATGCTACGGTTGATCAGTGAGAATCCTTAAAAATGGGTCGCTACATATTTTCAGCAAGAGCTGGGAACAGTTTTTAGTAATATTAAAGAAAGGTTCAATTATATTGTTCAATAACATTTTCAGTAGGACACTTGTGCTGTTTATCAGCCATGGTCTTTGTATAGACAAAAGATGTAATTTTCTTTTTAATCATATTTTGCAACACTGGAAACCAGACTTTGCTGCAGAGGAAGCTACATCATGCTTAAAGTACTTTGAGTGTATATGTGAATAGCCAAATTGTTGAGAAAAAAACGCTCACACACAAATTCCAACTCATTGAGAAAGCGGAGAAAGTGCCTAATAAATGCAGCCCAGTCCAATAAAGAAATGCATTACCATGCATGCTCAGCAAGATGAGCGACCAAAACATAGAACAAAGGGAGTGCTAAGGATGCCATTTTATGCCTCAGCTAAATTTGCATGAAAAGTAATTATGTGCTATAATGGCAATTTTCAAACATTTCTGATAAAGATGTTTTTAAGCATCAGGTTAGACTCAAGATCAACAACACATGTTCAAGACATTCCTGGAAAACTTGGCTACAAATCACCTTGGATCAATGTCAGATGTTCAGTCAGTTGGTCATAATAAACAAAAAAGAGGAATCAGCCATGTGTGTATCATGAAAATGCAACAAATGCTATGCTATGAATGGCATCACTCTGTGGAACTCTAGTGTGTGTGATGAAAATGGTTCCTGATAGGATCTAATAGATACACCAGCAATACTGGCATTTGTGGAGTTCAACACAGTAATCGGATCAGTGGACAGTGATGAGTGTGGTGACAGCAGATGCACTGTAGTCGCATCCATACAAAATATGTGCAACACAGAGCATCCAGGAGATGCTCAACCATTAACTGTTGTGAGAAACTGTTAGAGGCTGATGCATCTAGAAGAAACCAAATAAGACAAAGACAAAGACATTGTGTGTATCTGAGTCGAGCACTTTGCAGCGTCACACAAGGCATCGAAGCAGAGATAGGCACAGGGCCAAGCAGCAATCCCACCAACTGGAGCTGCAACACTCAATTAGACTGACATCTGTCAGGGAAATACTTCATCTCAATCTGAGATAATTTAACATGAGTTATGGACAAGTGGGAAGCCGAGAGAACATATTGCAGTTGTGTTCAGCCCTGATAAAGCTTCTCGAGTAATTAGATTGTTTGATGTGTCTAAACAGTATCCCAGTCCACTGGGTCAAAGGTGAAAAAGTTGGACCAGCTCATTACTGGCACAGCATAAACTTTATGTAGGGAGAGATTGTTTCCTAAGCAGTGTTTCACATTTTATTGGCTTAAGAGTTTTACAAACATATGGTCCGTTTGTTCAGTAAATTATTCAAGAACATGATGGGAAACAAAATTAACTGTGAAATGCAAACCACGGCTGTCTGCAATAATCAATAGTTTATCTTTAGTGTCGCTACAAGAAGTTTATTGTTTATCTGCATCATCTTCCAGAAATTATATTTCTATTATGGCATCACTACTGCACAATAAAAGCTAGCAAATAATTAGATTGTTTCTCAGGGATTTATTGCAGCAAGCAATTGCACAAACAGATCTCGGTCAGGTGCTGCCTGGAAATACACTAAAATGAGACATTTTATGACTGTGTTTTTGTTGTACTGTTACAAAAGGATCCTCAATCATTAAGAAAACAAAGTTTGAGCTTTGGTTATGAGCATCGATGAGCAATTCCTCCTTTGTTTTCCAAAGCCTGTAAAACTCCACAGCCTCTTTTGAAACACCCCTCTTACCATTTGTTGAATGCCCATGAAATCAAATCACTGCTGCCTGGTAACCACAACCAACAGGCTTTGTTCCGCCTTCTTTTGCCAGTCTTTTACCTTCCCATCAGGACAAATGTGTTTGCCAGCAAAGGCAGACAGCAGCAACCCCATGAGCCAGCCTCCTACGATTAGCTTCTCTCTCTCTCTGTTTCTTTTTCCTCTACCCATCGTCCTCTCGTTCCTCCTCCATCTGTCTGCGTTGGCACATACGCGTTGATGTTATCCACCAAAAAAATGTAGTGGTGTGTGAAGAGAGGCTGCCCCTGGGTCCATCACAAGACATGAATGAGGCCATCGTTTACTTCCACAATTGCACATGAACATTTTCCGTCTTACTGTTGCTTGCTCCAAACTTGAGTCTGTGTTTTTATGTACAGAAGTAGAGCTGTAATCAACTTAGCCAAGATCTATCACGGGGAGCCTTTTCCTCCCAGCACGTCTTTCCTCTGGCTGGCTACTACTTCAAACAAGGAAGTCAGTATAGGAAGGAGTTGGATTTAATAGGCATGCCTCCACCAACTGTGCATGTGTTTTCTTCTCTGTAGCACCACTGCGAGCACACGGTAATATTGGCAGTTTGACATTGATACAGCAGATTCTGACATGAGGAGGCCTACACAAATTAGATTTTTTTCAAAGTGCCTGGCATGTGACCCTTTTTTGCTTGACCCAGTTTTATAAATGGTAATTGAGATTTTAGAGCAGAAATTCAGTGGCTTCACTGTCATTGAGAGGGCTGTTTCTTGAAATGCATGACCTCAATGTTTTTATTGTGCTGTCTATAATTTATAGATTTAGTTCTGGCTAAGAAGAAAACATTCCGTGTTTGATTGACTCAAGTTTCTTTTGGGGTTTTATGCAATAATCAAAAGCAGTGCCCTAGAG
Source organism: Copadichromis virginalis (assembly GCF_057382275.1). Classification (NCBI taxonomy): domain Eukaryota; kingdom Metazoa; phylum Chordata; class Actinopteri; order Cichliformes; family Cichlidae; genus Copadichromis; species Copadichromis virginalis. The sequence goes on along the minus strand of NC_140636.1, from coordinate 19,998,594 downwards.
AGAAAGATTTCTGGGAGAGTGGGCAGTTAAGTATTTATTAGTGACAGTCATAACACAACACACAATAGGCAGTAAGTAGGTAAAACAAAAATAACAATGCACTGGAACACATTCAGTTACAAGTCTTTGGTTTTTGCATCAACTGAAAAACCCAATTTATGTCCACTTATAAAAACTCTTCCTTATATAGGAAATAGTCAATACCCTGTACGTTAAGAGGGGTTTGATTACTTATGCTAACTGTAAATGCCATGCACTGAGACCCTCTGCATTAGGCGCTGTAGGAAATTCTTCAGACAAATACATGCTGCTTTTTCCACTCCATTGTAGTGATTGGGGCACTAGAGTTTAAGAATCTGAGCACGAGCCAGCCAAATGAACCAGTCATGTGATCACACAGACAGCTGCTGGCACTCTGGACCAACCTATACATTTTTGCACAAACATGAGCATTCTCAATGTAACTTTGTGGTGGAAAAGAGATTTAAGCCTTCAGTTACCAAACTTTTATTTGTTTGTTTATTAAATCAAATTTGAGTCATGGTTCTATATATGCTCGGGAGACTAAGCAAATATTGTGCCTGTTTTGTCTTGCTGACTTGAAATAACAACCTGCCGAGATCCAGTCGGGATTTCTGCAGACACATTTTATACATGCGGCTTTTTCTCATTCCATTGTGGTGATATTTAGGACACTAGAATTTAAGAATTTGAACATTACATGAATATTGAATATTCTTCCTGTTAAAGATTAAATCAAATAAATCCACCAGAAAGGAACAACGGTGTGGTTTTTCTACATGGGATGATGGTTGTCTGTCTGCCTAGTTAAGTGCGAGGGCAGAACATTGTTGTTGGGGTTTTTTAACATGTCACGGAGAGCACTGTAAACTACTCACCTCTGCAAACTCAAAATGTTTGCTATCAACCACCTCCCAGGACATTCGAGCCATAATACCTGATAATATCACATAAGCACATGTAAATATGTATGTATATATATCTAATGTTTACATCATATTTCTGTTTTGCTGCTCAAATCTTCTCCATCTGTCCTTGTTGCTTACATTCACTTCTGTCCAAACATCTCCTGCCTAGGGCAAACAGATCTGAACAACTCTTGTAATCCAGATTCCTCATTCTGTGCATTTCTATGCATTTTATTCCCTTTTATCAGTGCAACAGCGAGCGAGCCGGAGCGCTGGCAGTTCCTTCCTGAGGAAATCAGAAATTCTGTGCAAAACAGAGCGACCTGCTTATTTACCTCAGTCAGGATGCGAATGAGAACCTTCACTGCTTCCAAGCAAAGGTTTGGCTCAGAAAACTGGATGATAAGCTAAGCATTCATTCTTAGCGTCCCACCAGGTGGTGAGAGGTAAAAAGGAAGCTTAATCGATCCTTGAGAATGAAATCCGAGGGCCTCAAAATCAAGCCAGTGGGACAGTTTTTCTGTCTGTCACACTCCTGCATAAATATACTGCTGAGTGCATATTTCAGAGTGGGTCAAACCAAGCAACTAGAAATTAGATGATCAATCAATGAGAACCTGAGCTCACAGTTCACTGATGACTTGTCACTCCGTCAGACATGTTACATTTCTATACATGGATTCTTCTCCAGTGCATATAAAAGTGATGGAAACTCATAAGTCAGTGAAGCCGAAAGCAAGTTATTCAGATTTTGAATGTCTTTAATTTCCAAATGTCCTCTTTCCTCAACACACACTATTGAGAAAAAAAAACATTAGTAAAAAAAGAAAGATAGATAAGTCAACCGAAGTGGAGCAGCTTATCAGGCTTTCATATTGTCAAATTCAAGGTTCTATGAACCTATTGGAAGCAAAAAATAAAAACAGCACTTTGAGAGGGGGAAACATTAGAAAGTGGAGTCATTAATTCCAGTGTCAGACCTGCGGTACTTTTTGCCGCAGGCAACAACAAACAAAGTCCAAAGCAAGCCAAAGACACTGCTTTATAAAAATGCAAAAGATACTTGCCTTTTCTATTCTGACTTCCCTCCAGTATGTAAAGGCATTATCATCTTACAGAAAATATATTTCAACTTTCAAAAATGTCTTGACTTTGTTAACTGGCCTGTGTAATCCCACTATTGTTTGGTACAGTAGGTAAAGTCATGCTGTATCTTCTGGGATCGTTACATAAGAAGCTCTTGTAATTAAAACAACTATCATAACAGGAAAAGTTGTTACGCGGATAATCCTAGAAAGAAAGTCTAGAAAGAATTCCATTCCTACCAACATGGCCTTCAATCTACTTTTTTTTTCTCTTTGTTTGTTTTTTTCATCTGAGTTGAATGATGGTTCTATATATGCCTGCAAGATTAATCGTGTATTTATGCCTGTTTCTTCTTGTTGACATGAAATGAAATCCTGGAGCTTCATCAAGATGACTGCTGAGTTGCAAGGACTTTTCTAAAATGTAAATGTGTCAATCAAATGTGACGTTTCTCAAATGTAAATGTGGTGCACAGTACAACGTGAGATCTAGTGCAGTGAAAAAAGTGTTTGCCCCTTCTTAATTATTACTTTTTTGCATACATTCTCACATAAGATCAAGTAGCTTTCTCCCCTTAAATGAACTAATTTAAACCTACATTTTATATTTACTTCAGTTGTCTCAATGTAATATGAAAACCTGTTTGATCTGAAACATTTAAGTGTCCCAAATATGCAAAAAAACGAAGGCATCGGGAGGGGTGCAAATAGTTTTTCACAGCACTGTAAAAAAAAAAACCACAGTACAGATGTTTTAAATTTGCACTATAAATTATCTGATGAAGGATTTTTCTGATTACTGTGTAAAAACCCTCTTATGTTTCTTTTTAGAACAAACTTTTCAAAGTGTTTTATATTTCAACTGAGCAACTAAAGTGTAGATGGGAGAAGATGTTTTTCTTTATCTCACTAGTTTAAATGGCGTTGTTTTAAAATGTGTTTACAGCAAAAGACTGAAGCCAGAGAGTAAGCACAAAGGAGTACAATTTGAACCATCATGCAAAAATGATAACAAAACTCAATACTGTTCAGTCCAGCATAGAGAATAAATAACACTTTTCTATGTGAGACCATTACTCAGTGTGTAGTGAATGCATACAGTATGTGAAAGAACAACAGCAGATACATGGGAAACAAAGCTTTCCTTCTGCATATGTTTTCCTTTTCTTAGCATACAATCTGTCAGGGGTTAGGGCCAGTGTTAGGTTCATATCTACACCTTTGCATTCCCATTTTACTCATTTGGCATTTCCAAATTGAAGTATTATAACAGAAAAACGTAATGTCTTTTATTTTTTTGCCTGTGGCTAAAATATAACCCTAACCTAACCGTAAATGCTGGATGTTTATGTTTAAAGTTAATGTTGCACTGAATCCTGACTCTGTGTTTTTGAAATGTGAATCCGAATATCTGAAGATACTTATAATCCTTTAGGATGGATATGTAACATACAAGGTTAAAGACATATTCGTAAGCCTCTATAAATTTTGCAGCCACTTATTTTGCAACCTGCTGCTCTTCTTGAAGAAAAAAAAATCCATTCTAGGTTACCGTGTACTTGCTCTTTGACGCACTTGGCTGCTTGGCTGACTGAAGACTTGAGCAAAGCCGTCCCAAGGAGAGATAAAAGGGTTGTCTTTATTGCTCACATTGCACACTAACGCTGTTGGCACATGACACACGTGATAAGTCAAAGAAATAGGGCACCACAACAGGAAGACATCTACTTGGAAATAAATAGTTAATAGCATATTAATTAGAAAGCACTGCATATCTCGTGTTCACTTTTGCAACCACTAAACTTTGTATCTGGAGAATAGCACACACCCCAGGGTAAAGGTTTGTTCTCCTTTGTAAGGTATGGAGGTCATTGACTGAAAGACAGTAAAAAAAACTGTCAAAGGAAGAAAATCAATGAAGTGAAATTGATTTCTCAGGAAAGAACACTTTCATATTTTTCCACCGCAAAAAACTCGACTCTTTATTCTCAATTTTATTGCTCGTTGACTCCCCTTTCCTCCTGTGCCCTGCCCTCTTCTTCTTTGTTCCACTTGATCTGGTAAAGTGCAGCAAAGTAGGAGACCCCTTAGTTACCTTCCCTAGCCTTCAGAAAAGGGATCTGTTTACCTTGGCTCAGTAAAGTTGTCTCTTCCAGTGCTCAGTTTTGATTCTGTAGTCCTTAATAACATTGACGTGTGAGTTTTAAGAGGAAATGTCTTGAAAACAGTTACATTTCTTTTTAAATACCCAGGCCAGCCTTCAGTCTGTTTACATGCATGTTGTGCATTGTGGTTCACACTGCAATGGGATTCTTGTTTCATGGACCACTGGCATGTGTGATACATTATATGATCTGCTTTATACTACCTCCTAAGTTTCATTTCCCTCACACTACACCCATTTGTTTTTTTTAAAACCCATACACACAAAGCTCCCATTTTCTCTGTCCGCCCCCTGCTCTCTAACTCTACCACACATTTGCTCGCAATTGAGCAATATGCATGCAGAGCTACATCTCATCTTGCACCACACCTATTTGCTCCTCTCTCTCTCTCTCTCTCATTTCGCATAGCTCCCTTACCTGACAGCTTTTAGTATGTTGCTCACGTTTAAAAATGGTGTCTCAGAAGTTCAATCAATAGTGCACCCAGGTCTCACAGACCTGGGCTTCTTTGTGGACAGAATTCAGACGGGCCTCATGCTCTGCCCCCCAAAAATACTGCAGCCCAAGCACTCTACAGATCAGAGAGCAGCCTGGTTAAAAAGAGACAGCAACTACAGCCATATCCCTCTTCCCTTTCAAAGAAAAAACAGTTGTCATCCACTGTACAGCAAAAAAAAAAAAAAAAAAAAACTGCCTGCATGCATTCCATGTAGTCCTCATGTTAACAGGTGCATGAACACACATCTCTGCACACCTTTCTTTTGCTTGACAAGCAGACCGAACAATCCCAAGCTGATTCAAGCTGATCTTGAATCAACCCCTGAGCCTCAGTTGGCAATTTTTTGTAAAAGACAACTGGGCACAGGTAAATGGTCCATTAGTGTACCAAAACGCTAAAAGACACTATCTAGCTTTGTCCTCTGGCTAGTCTTTACAATGGACCACCTTTATCACAGCCTGCAACTTACAGATTTTAGTGTTTAATCCATCTAAAAGCGTTTTCAACACAAGCAAAGGCTGCAGCAAAAAGAAGAACTTGTGGTTTGTTCTTTTAATCTCTGGCAGCAGCTGTAGTTATCAGGTATCAGGCTTCTCACTTAAAAGTTTTATTCCCATACAATATTTTTTTAGGAAACTTTCTTTTAAATATTTCAGCACATCTTGACTATTTATTTACGTTCCATTAGAGGAGGGAAACTGGTTAAGTAGAGTAAGAAGGTCATGGGCTTCAACCTCAAATCATAATCGTAAAAGGTTAACCAGACTGACAGTGACAATGCAACTAAATGCTGAATGAAAACAAAAGTTACACATCAATAACTGTACAAACTAATGTGACGTTTTGTTTAGGGATACAATAGTTTCCTTTGAAATGTAATTCAAAATGTTTGGAAATAGACATTTTTGACTAAAGTGGTGCTGGGATGTGAAGACATGTTGTGATGCAAGAATAGTGAGATTTACTGGTAACGAGCCAGCTGGAAGTCGACTGTGATGTTGTGACTGGTGAGTACACACTGCCTCCTGTGGTCCTGCAGGCAGGAGTTCAGCGCAGCTGTCCATGGTGCTGGATCAGCAGTTGATCCGACTAATGAACTGTCCATGGTCCTGAAATTCCCTTTCAACCTTGTTGCTTTCTCTTCAAAAGTTAGCTGTCACACTTACTTGGAGATTCCTTTTTTTAATCATTCAGTAAAGTGTTGTTATTTGTGGCAGTGCCTTTTTCTGTGTTGACTTGTGTCTGCTTGTCACGTAATGTCATGCTAATTGGAGCTATTAAATTATGTAAGAGTGCATGGTTGGCTGTTTATTTCTGTTTGTTCAGTGCAGGACGGGGAACCTGCCATTGTCTCATGCTGAGTACATGCTCGTGTTGGCATGTTCACTCTGCTTTATTACAGGTCATAACTATAAATCAAACAGTTGTCAACAGTCAGTGGGTATTCTATTCACTGCTGACCGTAGAAATGACACTGTGTTAAATTTGCAATAATTAATAACTATCTAATTTATCCTCTATTCTGTTGTTTTGATTGAATCAAAATTGATCCATTACCTTTAACAATAACTCTTTATTAAATCAACAGTCAATCAATAAATTGATGCAGACAAACACAAGTTCTGCAGCTTTCTGCAGAGATATTTTCTATCACAAAAACAGACATTTTTCAAGTACATCTCCTGCTGTTTTTTAATATCTCTTCACTGAGGGGCTGCCTAAGATCAAATCCGCTGGAACAAACACATTGTGCATGCAGGCTTTTCTAACCTCAGTATGTTCGGCCTAACCTAAGTGTTGCTCATCTGCCATTTGTCTCTGCTAGCACGTCTTCTACTAATGGATTATTAATCAGATTTTGCTTCATCTGAAACAACAACTCAGACAGAACTCCCACTGTGCTCTCAGGTTTTCGTGGTGCACACCTCAATGTAAGTTGAAACTTTATACTTCCTACCTCCCACTTATAGGACGACACTGCCTAAATGTGGTAACTGACTGCGGCTTTCCATATCCGTGTCATTTGAAGTGCCACCATTTACCATGTTAACTCAGTGATTGCTATTTGATTTTGTCCACCGCAAATACAGCACTGTGACCACACTTGGCCTAATTTATTCAATTAGAATACACATACCACTTATACACACACATGATTGGCCTTTCATCATCTTTTTAAAATAAGCTGGACTCGTTTCCAAACCTTTAATGAGCTGTAGTGTCCCCATCTTCTCCTACTTGGTAGAAATTAGCAAAGAGCCACACAGCAGGCATACATGTATGCATTCACACTGATATAATTACTGCCTTACAAATACACTGATGAGCAAAGAAGCTCACTCGTCAAATAGCACACTCCCGCTTGGTGAGGTGTGTGTTTTGAAAATGTGCGCACAGACGTGTGTGTAAAAGGTCTAAAAATATCGGCCACATGCTGCCACATACCCCGGGGGGCTGTAGGAGTGTCTCCTTAACCACTGGGGCGGGCAAAGTCAGCACACTCTTAGCAGACAGTGATTGGTTGTCTCCATTCCTTCCATCGTCCCATTCCACTGCTGACCTGAGGCGTTGTTTTAATCACTCTTGGTATGACACTGTGGCGCCGCATGCCACTCCAAATCCACATTATGCTCTTCTTTTCACCTCTCTACCCTGTATTCATTAACTCGCTTGTCCCCTCACTTCTATCTGCACCTGCATACATATTATAACATATGTATACATGAACAGCTATGTGTGTCTCTGCAGGTATGAGCAGTAAATCAGCTGTGCATATGCTGCTCCCAACTGGACCAACTACTAAAAGAAGGTCAAGCGAAAATGGTTGCACGCTTAGACAGCTGGGGCCGTGTGTGTGTGTGTGTGTGTGTGTGTGTGTGTACCTTTATCTTGGAGTGGAGCAAAAGATTAGTGTTTTCTTCTTTTATCACAAGAACAGAAATATGAAGAAAATCCTCCAGTGAGAACATGATATTGTGGTTTAGATGTAAGTGGATGAATGGTTTCAATGAAGGTCCTTACAAGTATAGTAATCTGTCTATGAGTGTGTGTTTGTGTCCTAGTTGTTTAATGACACACCATTACCCACTCAGTTCTTCTTCCGGAGCTCACAATGGGCCCTTCTTGAGCAGTAAGTGGAAGAAGAGACTGCAGCTGTGATGTGGGTGCCTGCTGAACTGCCTTCCTGTGGCATTTTCTTGGTTCCCAACACTCTGCAGAAGGTTAACGATGTTACTTCCATGCCGTCGTCACGGCAGCAGCCAGTGTGTGTGCGAGATAACAATGTTTCCTTTTTTTTAATCCAATCCTCTGTTGACAATTCCTGTCTTAGAAAAAACAAGCGTCTTTTTCTGGTTACAATTGCAAGCTGTTGCCCCCTCACAATGCGTGGAAGTAGATGAAAGATAGTGTTCAAAAAGACTGTAGATAGCTGCTGTATAATTTCTTAATATTTTATTTTCCATTAAGAAAGATGCAGAGGGAATAATCTGAGCAGCACTAATTCAATTTCCCAAATGTCCAAAACTCCATGTTCTGAAATTGCGTTTGAACTTTTAATTCCCCAACCATATTACATAATTGATTGGGCAAATTACACATGCCTCATCAGTTCTTTTCACTTATTATGAAACCAATAATTCACAACTTTTTAATTTAGCTGCATTTTAAAAAATATGTGCAATACAAGCAAAAAAGTATTGTTTTTTTGGCATTTGATTGTATACATTTTGTACTTTATGTTAACACTTTGTAGAACACCTTCGGTACAATGCAACACATGTAAGAATTCCCGAACATGTATGAGCATTTCCACTTTTCACCAAAACTATTTGGTCGAGGATACAGTGGGGCAAAAAAGTATTTAGTCAGCCACCGATTGTGCAAGTTCCCCCACTTAAAATGATGACAGAGGTCAGTAATTTGCACCAGAGGTACACTTCAACTGTGAGAGACAGAATGTGAAAAAAAAATCCATGAATCCACATGGTAGGATTTGTAAAGAATTTATTCGTAAATCAGGGTGGAAAATAAGTATTTGGTCACCTCAAACAAGGAAGATCTCTGGCTCTCACAGACCTGTAACGTCTTCTGTAAGAAGCTTTTCTGTCCCCCACTCGTTACCTGTATGAATGGCACCTGTTTGAACTCATCATCTGTATAAAAGACACCTGTCCACAGCCTCAAACAGTCAGACTCCAAACTCCGCCATGGCCAAGACCAAAGAGCTTTCGAAGGACACCAGGAAAAGTATTGTAGACCTGCACCAGACTGGGAAGAGTGAATCTACAATAGGCAAGCAGCTTGGTGTGAAAAAATCAACTGTGGGAGCAATCATCAGAAAATGGAAGACATACAAGACCACTGATAATCTCCCTCGATCTGGGGCTCCACGCAAGATCTCATCCCGTGGGGTCAAAATGATCATGAGAACGGTGAGCAAAGATCCCAGAACCACACGGGGGGACCTGGTGAATGACCTGCAGAGAGCTGGGACCAAAAGTCACCATCAGTAACACACTACAACGGCAGGGAATCAAATCCCGCAGTGCCAGACGTGTTCCGCTGCTGAAGCCAGTGCATGTCCAGGCCCGTCTGAAGTTTGCCAGAGAGCACATGGATGATACAGCAGAGGATTGGGAGAATGTCATGTGGTCAGATGAAACCAAAGTAGAACTTTTTGGTATAAACTCAACTCGTCGTGTTTGGAGGAAGAAGAATACTGAGTTGCATCCCAAGAACACCATACCTACTGTGAAGCATGGGGGTGGAAACATCATGCTATGGGGCTGTTTTTCTGCCAAGGGGACAGGACGACTGATCCGTGTTAAGGACAGAATGAATGGGGCCATGTATCGTGAGATTTTGAGCCAAAACCTCCTTCCATCAGTGAGAACTTTGAAGATGAAACGAGGCTGGGTCTTCCAACATGACAAAGATCCAAAACACACCGCCCGGGCAACAAAGGAGTGGCTCCGTAAGAAGCATTTGAAAGTCCTGGAGTGGCCTAGCCAGTCTCCAGACCTCAACCCCATAGAAAATCTGTGGCGGGAGTTGAAAGTCCGTGTTGCTCGGCGACAGCCCCAAAACATCACTGCTCTCGAGAAGATCTGCATGGAGGAATGGGTCAAAATACCAGCTACTGTGTGTGCAAACCTGGTAAAGACCTATAGTAAACGTTTGACCTCTGTTATTGCCAACAAAGGTTATGTTACAAAGTATTGAGTTGTATTTTTGTTATTGACCAAATACTTATTTTCCACCCTGATTTACGAATAAATTCTTTACAAATCCTACCATGTGGATTCATGGATTTTTTTTCACATTCTGTCTCTCACAGTTGAAGTGTACCTCTGGTGCAAATTACTGACCTCTGTCATCATTTTAGGTGGGGGAACTTGCACAATCGGTGGCTGACTAAATACTTTTTTGCCCCACTGTAGAAACGATCATTGTTTGGGTTTATTTTTGAACCCAAACAATAATCCCCTCTGTTATATCAGGAGACATGCCAGGAAAAGAAAAAGGTTGAAAAACAACAATAAGGGGAAGGGTTCTTCCAGGTATTCCAGTTTCTGCTCATAATCCAAAGATATGCATGCATGAGGTTAGGTTAATTGGTGATTTTAAACTCTGTGTGTGAATTTGAGTGTGACTGGTTGTCTGTCTCTGTCTGCTAGCCCTGCGATAAACTAGTGACTGACCCAGAGTGTACCTTTTGTGCTATGATAGCTGGAATAGGCTCTAAATTGGGCAACCCGAAGACAATGGATTGACAAAATAAATGTATCAAATACAGTACATCATTAAAGTGTGCCACCTTTTCTGGATTGTTACCCCTTGTAAAAAGCAGTGTTCGCTAGGCATAGTTCAGATGCCTGTGAGTGTTAGTAGTAAATGTCAACAGAATCTAAAATGTAAGCAAATTATGCTAGTTTATGTTGCAGAGCCTCAATTTTTCATTCTTTTCTGCCCCATTAATCATGTCAGGATTAATCGATCTTACCTTTGAAGAGCCATGACCCCTACCTTCAGAACAGCTGGACTTACCTATTAAATTCTGTATGATGTAGTGAGCACAGCATGTAAGCATAGATTACGGTTTGATTTTGAGGAATGCTTTTAATCAGTCCTGTTTTAGCAGTCAGATTTTTCACTTTCCTGACATTTGGATCCTGATATTTAGTGAATTTCCTCATTTCCCCTATATCCATACGCCCGTCTCTCCCTTGTAACTTAATCTGTGCAAAACACTTGTTTGTTTTTTTACCCTCATTTCTGAATCAGATGTAGATGCTTCGCATATAAATGTTTTTTTCTTCCAAGCATTAGTTTTATCTGAAATATTCTTTAGTTTTAAGAGTTCGCATCCTGATTTTGACAGTTTGCCTTAACTGTCGTTTCTTAATTACATCGTGCAAGCTGAAGGTGCTTTCATGCCTTTTTACAAATATTCACAACTTTATAGGCCTAAGCTAGATTTTTAGATAACCAGTTACTTGGCTGGGGGATCCCATGGTTGTTTGAAGTTTCTTCTCTGGTTTAATGAAAAACATTTTATCAAGTTCTGCATCTGGGTATTTCTGGCTTGCTTGGTAGGTTATTTGAGGTAACAAAGTGTTTTACAGGTTACAATAGTACAAAAACTTTTGACCACAACCATTATTAACTTCATTTTAAAATGACAAGCATAACAAGGTTTATTTTGGAGATTTATATTTGTCTCAGGGGCTATAATTGTCCAAAAGGAAAAAAATATATATCTATATGTATTTTTTTTTATTACATGCCCAAACTTCCTTTTATGATGGCTTTTTGTTCCTGTTCCATTGTTGTGTAATGATTACCATGTATCAAATCTGTACACATATTTACTGCACATATTTCTTATCACCATTAACATAGTGTAACCACAGTTGCTGCATTTGTCATAATTTCCATTGTCATTACTATCTGACACAAACTATCATCACCTAATCCTCCATGTAAATCCATAATGTGTCTACCGGCCAGCCGCGAATGTGTGGGTGTAAACGATAGCTGGATTATGCTGATAATACTCTGACTGCTGGATGTGGCTCTTGTATTGATGGAGTGAAGACTGCCACGAGAGCTTTTCCTCACATTTCCCCTGCTCTGACTCACTCCTCTGTCAATTTCTTCACCTCCCTATTTTCTCACTCCTCCCAGCACCTGATGATTTGTGATGGCTGTGAGCTTGGCATGCATACCGCACACTCTATGTTCATGTTAGCACAAGTGGCACATTTCATAATCCAGTCTCCCTTTGTTAAAGTCTTTTTTGTGTGTGTGTTTGTTTTTGCAGTATCTTTCTGTTTATTCTTCCATGTGTTGACGGTGTTAGTCCTACTGAAAATGATTTCAGCTTCATACCAGCAAGACTTTCTGGTTATGCCTGTCGTAGAATAATTACCCACTGGGCCAGAGGAGCTTTTGGGCTTGTTCAAATGACAACTTAGAAAAATCTCTGTGAGACTAAAGCTGAACTAAAATGCTCACTCAAAATAAGAACCAAGGAAAGGTCAGTACAGTACTGTCATGCCATTAGGAAATAGCTTGTCATTTAAGTTTATTTTGAGTATTAAAGGATACTTCACCCAACAAGACAACATAAAAAATTAAAGAGTTCCTTTTTTTTTCCCTTTCAAAATTAGCATGAACCCAAAAGAGTTGACATGGAGCTTATGTTAGTTTCTTGTCTGTATATAAAACTTTCCATACTTGTCAGATAAGAGTTGCAACTGGCACTCTTTGTTGCCAGATATTTCATGTTACTGTAAGTAAAGAATGCACAAAATCTACCCTGTAATTAGCATTTTAAATAAGTCAAGGGAGTGGCATAAATATTAAATGTTAATTCAGATTAATTGCTTCACACAGATATAGACAAGTAAAGCAACAAACCTGGTAAAATAAGGGTCTGCCATATGTAAAATAAGATCCGAAGGTTTGATTTGCCAAGAGTTTACACCAGATGCCTTTCCTGATGCAAATCTCTGTTGATGCAGTCTTGGGACCAACAAAAGGAGCACAATGGTTTGTGACATCTCAAAGATGATGCTGATTACAGATCATGGCAGTTATGGTAGAAATGAAGGTATATATCCATCCATCCATTTTCATCCGCTTTGTCCGGGGCCGGGTCGCGGGGGCAGCAGCCTAAGCAAAGAGGCCCAGACCTCCCTCTCCCCAGCCACCTCCTCCAGCTTATCCGGGGGAATACCAAGGCGTTCCCAGGCCAGCCGAGAGATATAATCTCTCCAGCGTGTCCTGGGTCTGCCCCGGGGCCTCCTCCCGGTGGGACATGCCTGGAACACCTCACCCAGGAGGCGCCCAGGGGGCATCCTTGTCAGATGCTCGAACCACCTCAGCTGGCTCCTTTCGATGTGGAGCAGCAGCTGCTCTACTCTGAGCCCCTCCCGGATGGCCGAACTTCTCACCCTATCTCTAAGGGAGAGGCCAGCCACCCTTCGGAGGAAGCTCATTTCTGCCGCTTGTATCCGCGATCTCGTTCTTTCGGTCATTACCCACAGCTCGTGGCCATAGGTGAGGGTAGGGACGTAGATCGACCGGTAAATTGAGAGCTTCGCTTTTACACTCAGCTCCCTCTTCACCACGACGGACCGGTGCAGCGTCCGCATTACTGCAGCTGCAGCCCCAATCCATCTGTCGATCTCCGGCTCCCTTCTCCCATCACTCGCGAACAAGACCCCGAGATACTTGAACTCCTCCACTTGGGGCAGGAACTCATCCCCGACCCGGAGTGGGCACTCCACCCTTTTCTGGCTGAGAACCATGGCCTCAGATTTGGAGGTTCTGATCCTCATTCCCGCTGATTCACACTCGGCTGCGAACCGTTCCAGTGCGAGCTGGAGACCCTCACCCGATGAAGCCAACAGAACCACATCATCTGCAAAAATCAGAGATTAGATTCTGAGGCCACCAAAGCGAAAGCCCTCCGCCACTTGGCTGCGCCTAGAAATTCTGTCCATAAAAATTATGAACAGAACCAGAGACAAAGGGCAGCCCTGGCGGAGCCCATCACCCACCGGGAATGAGTCCGACTTATTGCCGGCAATGCGAACCAAGCTCTTGCAACGGTTGTATAGGGATCGAATAGCCCGTAGCAATGGGCCAGACACCCCATATTCCCGCAACACCTCCCACAGGACACCCCGAGGGACACAGTCGAATGCCTTCTCCAAGTCCACAAAACACATGTAGACTGGTTGGGCAAACTCCCATGCACCCTCAAGTATCCTGGAGAGGATAAAGAGCTGGTCCAGTGTTCCGCGACCAGGACGAAAACCGCATTGTTCCTCCTGTATCCGAGGTTCGACTAACGGACGAACTCTCCTTTCCAGCACCCTGGCATAGACTTTCCCAGGGAGGCTGAGGAGTGTGATCCCCCTGTAGTTGGAACACACCCTCCGGTCCCCCTTCTTAAAGATGGGGACCACCACCCAGGTAGTGGGTTGAAGGTTGAAGGTATATATTAAAGACAAATAGCCAATACTGCAAATAATGAATTTAAATATAAGCTGAAATAAGAAAATAAATGGTTGCTTGGTTGGTTTCAGTTCCATTAACTGTTACTCTTGGCCTGTAGCTGCTTAATAAAATATTTTGTGTTGTCTGTGATCTTTATGTACCAGTGTTGGTACTTCTCCTTTAGACTGCACCCTTTATCGGCCACGATAATAGATCATCTGGCCGTCTTACCCTCCCTAGCATCCTCCTCTGTCACACCAACTACAGGAAAAAAGGTGAGACTTCCCCATACTTGAACTGAGATTTGAGCAGCTGAATGTGACCGAGTGTGCCACATGTGAGAAGCATGAGAGCTGACAACCCTGGTAGCATTACAGTGATTGCCATCCTTTTATCCAGTGCCGCTAGCATGGATAAAAATATGTGTTTTTCAGGTCATCTTTTCTTCTGTCCCCTTTAGCCATGTGCTTCTAGCAATGCCCACTGAGTAGTAACAATAAAAGTGACACTAAAAGCAAAATGTGCCTTTCATTTTCAGTGCTCAGCAAACTCAGAAAATAAAAGTAGTTAACATGCCCCATACCAACATATTTCATGACATGACAGTATGTTCTTAGCTATATTGAGCCCTATAGCAATCTTTTGAGTACACAAAGCCCTTTCTAAATTTAAATATTGGATTTCAGCATTTAATTCTTTGACACTATTAATATCCTTTATCTAGTAAAAACCATGACGTAAAATTAATGTAAAGTAATCAATAGCATCCCACACAGAGGTTTGCAGGTACAATATTGATATTGGTCTGCCCACTGTGGAGGAATTGAGAAGCACTTCCATGGTCAATATGGCAAAAACCTGCAAGTAGCATTTTTTTTTTAATTCACATTTAATTCATCGCTCTATGCTATTGTGGTTTCAGCTGAAAGAAATGCCTCTGTGTCTTAGATTTGAAAGCCAAGTGAATCAAGCTCAGGTAGCGCCTTCTGTGATGTCATTCTTTAACAAAGTCCAAAGACAAAGTGTTTATAAGTTATGTAAAGCATGTTCACACAGAACTGTATCAAGGAGCTTAACTGTTTTCAATTTTCAGATCACAGCTAGGTTTGTTTAGGAACAGATATCTCACAGAAACTCTTCAATCATCTCTGCCTGGTAAGACTATTATTTTCTGTGGTGTGAGCTTTCTGAAGTGGTAGCATGCAAGGAGCGTCATTGATATTGGAGTCCTTGCTCACTACCCACACCCCCCTGAGTAACCTGAGTTGTAGAAAGGTCTTGGAGAACACGGTGTGGCTGCAGATAAGGGAACACTGACAAATGAGAAGGAACTTGTTTTTCTGAGTTAAAACAGAGAGTCGAGTGAGACAAAATCTCTCATGACAAAAAAAAAACCCAGAGGTTTTAGGATGAGGGGAAGCAACACAAGAAATGCACTGCTTTTTAGCGAGCTCAGGAAGAAGAGGGTAATGAGAGTGACCAAGAGATTGATATTATTTCAAAATGTCCATACTGCTGCAAAGCAATATTAGAGTAATGCTGCCTTTACATATGGTAGTGCATATGGTAGTGGATATGTTAATGCATGTACATGTAGTGTGCCAAAGCAAGAAATGTCAAAAGGGAGTAAACAGTTTACAAGATGTCCCTCCAGATGACACCCAAGTAAATTGTGCAATGCTTTGCTGTCAGTACTGTCATAACATCGAGGCAGAGTACACTGAAGGCAGAGCGGCATGGCACCAATCACTGGATTTACTACACTGTCCTGTTGGTCTTAATGCTACAGGTTCAAAACATTTCAACTCCAATGAAAATACCATGAGAAAAATAAAAAATAAGGGGGCAGATAATCACACTGCTACATCATATATTGAGTCTTCTTGGTGTTTTAAATACACCATTTTGGGATTAAATTAAGCAAAGTTACATCAGCTTAAATCTAATATGTGACCATTCTATAAATGGTAAAAGAGAATAGAGAATACAAGTCCAATAAATACAAACAGAATAAATGTTTAAATTTAAATATTTATATTTAGAACACAGCACATCTCTTTCTGTAATTTCCTTTTAAAACAGACTTTTATGATGCTATTATTGCTATCCTTAAAACAAGACTAGCATTTAAAAATGTACATTCGATGCTGTTTTATTACGACAATAATAGAGTGTAAAATGTAACTAAAAACAGAATGCAATCTCATAAGTCCATATTTTATTCACAAGAGAATATAGGAAAACAACTCGATTTTATCACAGGAACACGTCTCAAAAAAGTTGGCACAGGGCCATTTTTACCAGTGGATAGCATCCCTTCTTTTGTAAACAACAGTGCATCAATGTCTGGGGAATGAGGAGACCAGCTGCTGGATGTTTGGGTAAGGAATGTTGTCCCATTCTTCTTTGATCCCCACCAGTCCAAAGTTTTCTTTGTTTAATTTTTTGTTTCGTGATGTTCCACATGTTCATTGGTAAGAGGTCTGGACCACCGCCAGGCCAGTCCACTACAAATTCATGCTGTTGTAATAGATGCAGTATGAAGTTTAGTATTGGCTTGCTGAAATATCCAAGGCCTAAAAGACATCATCTGGATGCGATCATATGTCTCTCTCAAAGCTGTGTAGACTTTTAAGCATTGATGGTGCCTTTCATTCCACAGGCACAAATGTACCCCTATGCCATCAGAGATGCAGGCTCTTGCACTGAGTACTCGTAAAAGGGTTGACTCTCCCTCTCCACGTTTTCCAAAAGAAATTTCAAATTTCAATTCATCAAACCAGAGAACAGTTTTTCTTTTGCCTCCATTTTAAATGAACTTTAGCCCACAGAAGGTGGCAGTGTTTCTGGATCGCATACCTGTATTTGTGAATGGCACGTTGAATTGTGTTCTGCTGAAAGTGTTGTGAGTGCATGCAGTGATTTCCAAGAAAGAGTCATGCCTGTTTTTAATGCTGCGCTGCCCGAGGCCATGGCAGTTTATGAGGTTTGCAAATTATTGCTTTCTGTTTTTATACACACTTTACACAGCATCCTGACATTTTTGGAGTAGGGTTTATAAAGACTTTAAACTTTCATACACAGGTTATATGAAAGTGTGTGTGTGTGTGTGTGTGTGTGTGTGTGTGTGTGTATATATATATATATATTTATTACACACGTGTGTAATTGAATCAGGAAATCTAATTTGTATCCATTATTGTAAAGGGTTCCCCACAAATTCACTGTTACTGTAAATGTGATATTTGCCATAAGAGGTGGTACACAGCTGCCTTTAAAAACTACAGAGTGTGCTTTAAAAATGAAAGACTGGGGCACTGCTATAGCTCACCTGGTTGAGCAAGAAACCCATATGTCCACATGGTCTGGGTTCAGTTCTGCCCCAGACTATTTACTGTGTGCTATTGCTCCTTGCTCTCACTACACTTTATTCCCCAATCCAACATAGACTAAAAAGCAAACTTTAGTCATTTAATTTAAAAGAACATAACACTGTTGGGGCTGGATTTTCATTTTATTTGTTACCTTTATGGTTGGCATTATAACTTGACCTTATTTGGAGCAAATAATGTTTCGGTTTTTTTTGCTAGGTCCCCCTTTGTTTTACAAGAAAAATGCCCCCCCCCCCCCCGTGCGCGCGCGAACACATCCTCCAACCACACACGCCCCTATTTTGCTCCATTGCGGTTTATTTCACACCTCAAACATTTAGTAAACAATTAAGACAATTAATTAATACAAGTAAACTGCAATAAATTACAGGTAGTAATGAAATAAACTACTAACTCTGTTACGCTACGTCCACACCTACACGGGTATTTTTGAAAACGCAGCTGTTTCGTCCACACATAAACGGGGTTTCGAATCACCGAAAAAGGAGGGGTTTTTTTTAAACTCCTTTTTTCCGTTTAGGTGTGGACGAAGAATACAGAGTTCGTCACGCAACGTCAAAGGCATGTGCCTTTTTTTCACGTCACGCTGTGCACCACGTTATTGTTTACATGAGATGAATTGCAGAATGGCAGATAGAGACAAAATACTGTTACTGTTAATCTGACTATCTTCAGTTTTTAAACGCTTACATACACACACGCAGTTACGGTCCCTCCATTTAGAAAGGCAGAGGCGTCACAGTGTGATTATTTTACATGTAGTTGTTTTTTTTCCTGTGTAATACTATTCAACATTGCTATCAATACATTTTTCAAAAAATGCCTCTCTGTGCAAAATGGGTTCAAAAACATAAACAACTGTGGGATACTGTATGTCCATGATTTGAACCAGGGACAAATCGTGGTAGGATCAGCCTGATATTATTTGGATCCCACTGTAACTTTACTGCACAAAGAGCTAACATCTCCAAAATGTCAGGAGTAGTTAGTCATTATGAGAAGTGTTTGTGAACTAAAAATCAAGAATGTGGGATACTGTTGGTCCGTGATTTGAACAGCCCAGCGCGTGCTCCCGACAAAGAGCTAGCAGTGTCCAAGCATTTTTTTCCCCTTCTAAATAATGTCAATGCATAGTTTATTATTGTAGCTGGCAGATTTATCTGTGTGTATACTTAGACTATCTGTCTGACAAGAAATAACTTATTCTGTTATACTATGAAGAATTATATTTGACAAGTATAAACATAAATATACGAACATAAATATTAATCACCGTAGCTAACCAGCTTCAGAAAAACAGAAGTATTATTTATGCTTTAAAGCAACATGTATTACACCAGGCAGGTAGAATTTGTTAGACTATTTTGTAAAAATCAGCTTTCTACTGTACCAGTTCAGTGGGAGCAGTGAAATTATAGCATTAATAACAGGTGCTAACTCCATAGAGGATGACTTTGTCATAGAGAATAACCGTTTTTGAACATGTAGTCTTTTGATCCATTGCAAATAAATGCATTATTAAATATGGGGATTAAACAGAGGTGCAGCTAGAGTCAGTGGCACGAGGTGATGAATTCATACACAACTAGCTTTTCCTACCAGCATGGAACTAATAAAGAGAAGCCAGCACAGCACACACCTATCCAACAAAACAAAATAAAACACATGAACAGACTGTCTTTCATACCCAGCATATAGTCAATAGAGTCTAAATTAATGGATTGGATTTATATAGCGCTTTTCAAGGCACCCAAAGCGCTTTACAATGCCACTATTCATTCACTCTCGCATTCACAATGCATTAGATTTGCCTCTCTATTACACAGAGTAATTATCTTAATTATTTTCATTTCTTTCTTACACATTAACTGGAGATAATTTATCTGAAGTTTAGGCGCAGGACCACTCCGTATACTTCCAGTCATACGTCTATAAATGCTTTTGTGCTCCAAATGCCTGCTTGTTCACATTTCCATTCCTCACCCTCCTTTTCTAATCCTTGATTTTCACCCTCACCCCGGGATTTACAGTAAGGCCTACAGTTTTAAGCCTAGTTCATTGCTAGCCGTCTGTCACTCTCTATCATTAAACCTTGTCTATTTGCATTTTCGGTTGGTTCTTGCTAGTGAATCTACCTTTAAACTATCATAACATCTGTGATCTTTTTCGGTGTCTTTGGTAGATTAACCTCTATTGCCTTAGGAAACCTTACCATAGGTGTAATATTTGTGCATCCATTTGCAACACATACATGAATAAAATAAAAGTAGGGTGTTTGAACTGCTGTGACCGGAGTTGTGATTGGTAATAATAGTATGTTGTTAGCCATGGCATTTGTTGAAAAAAAAAGAAGTGCAAAAACTCCTATGATGACAATCTTATTCTTGTGTTGGCTATATGTACAGATTTCTTTAATAATCCATCATTGCAGTGTGAAAAACCATATTTATGGATTTGATGACAGTAATTACTTATGGCAGGCAGCCTTATTATCTAGCCTAGAAACCTGGACAAGAGGCTCTCTGGCACTGTAGCTCAGTTTCCCATTAGCCCCTGTCGCCCTCCTTGACTGGCATAGAGGGTGACAGTGGTCAAACTTCATTTGGTTTGTACATGACACACTACTTACTGCATATACTGCACAATCTTCTCACCTTGCAGGGACAAAAATAACGCCAAAATAATTACCAGACATGTCAAGGTGTGCAGGTAGATGTGAACACAAAGGACAGAGATACAGTACATTAGTATGATTTTTTTTTTTTTCATTTTACTGTGCTGGTTTGACAGTGGATTCAAAATTATTGCTTCTGATGGAAAGATGAGGAATATGGAATAACATGATGAATAATCATTACAATGATGGAAGAGTATTCAGTTCAAAGAGCTAAATGAGAGTA
Source organism: Copadichromis virginalis (assembly GCF_057382275.1). NCBI lineage: Eukaryota > Metazoa > Chordata > Actinopteri > Cichliformes > Cichlidae > Copadichromis > Copadichromis virginalis. Next base: position 19,978,114 of record NC_140636.1, on the reverse strand, counting down.
AGACACATGGATCCACCAACCGTTTATCCATCTATTCATAATTGTTTTAGTGTCAACTTTTTATCTCTCTGGATATCATTAAATGAGCTTGGCATTACTTGTAGAAAGTTTAGATTGTTAAATGACTTTCCCTAACATTAAGTTCACACTACCAGGAACAAAGTTTCACAATAACCAATTGCGGCAACACTTTAACAGAGTCCACTTCAAAGTTTCTGAAAATATGAATGTTTCAACTTCTGTTTCAATCAAAGGCTTGCTACAAAAGAGGTTCAACATTACAAACATGTTTTACATTTATTTACCCCTTTACCAGGTCCCCATTAACCTGTTTAGGGTTAGGTTCACATCCATCGCTTTTCATGGAATTTTCACCTCTGCTGCAAAAGGCCAGACTGACCTGTAACATCTCCTTGTTTCTGAAACTAAGACACATCCTCACCCTAACACTGCCCCTAATTTGTTCACTGGTGATCTGCTGGCTGTTCAGAGGTTAACATTTGAGAATTAAAAAATACAGCCGTATTAGCACTAAGAACAGATCATAATGGGATGGCTGTAGCTCAGCAGATAGAGCAGGCAGTCGACTAATAGGAAGGTTGGTGGTATGATCCCTGGCTGCTGTAGTCTGGGCAAGACACGAACCCCAAACTGCTCTCTGATCCATCAGAGTATGAATGTGTGTGAAAATTAGATAGATGCTTGTATGAATGAGTGAATGAGGTAAGTTGTATAAAGTGCTTTGAGTGCTTGGATGGATTAGAAAGGTGATATATAAGAACCAATCTATAACATCCCCACAAAGGAGCAGGTGTACTCCCTTGAATAAAAACAAAGAGCAGAACTAAACATAAGAAAGAAAAAATACAAAACTAGCTCTCTGGGGCCTGATCTATGAAGAAAATTCAGGATACGCAGGAAGCCTTTCCTTATCTGGCTTTATGCACAGTAACGTTGGTAATCCAACTAGGGAGTCATGTGAAGGTAGTTATTCATTCAATAAGACAATCCAGGGCTCCCCAAGGTGTGCCACCTCCTTCTTGATGAAAATGGTGACATTGGCAGCATTTCACCAATGGGGTGCTGTGTGCCCTGTTAAACCATCTGAAAGAAAGAAAGAATCTCATAATTTGGGAATAAAATCACTATATTTAGCGTTATTGAACAATGAAATGGATTGAGATGGATTCCTTGCAGCCAACAGGAAAAAAGTAAAGAAATAAAGTTGGTCCTGAGAATCTATATTTCTTATTGATGCTCATCAGGGAAAGGCAAGGCTCCTTGGAGAATTTCAGAGAACTGATTGTCTGGTGGGCGGCAGTGGTTTTGTACCCGTTGATCTCTTATGCCAAACGTAACCTGATATGGAGCAGGTTATGTTTTCACCTCAATAAGCTCCAAGTTCTGCTTTGTAGTATAGGCCTCTGACCAGTAAGGCACAACAGAACAAACACAAACTGCTGCTGTGGAGGATGGAACATGCACAACGTTATATCACCATATCAGACAACTTATTCTGCATTAATACAGAGCCACAAAGATAACCAAGCTAACTCTTTTATTGCTGAGGTCACTAGCAACATGTTGCTTAAGAACTTGTTGACTTCATCTATAGGGGCATGAGTGCAAACTTTAAAATATATGATGGGTTTGAGCTTCACTCAATAAATCTCAGCCATCAGTTTGCTGGCATTATGTTTTCAGTGTACAAAAGACCGCGAGCCTGTCTCTTTTTCTCTTTCTTATATCGAAGAGCTCCGATAAACCCTGCTAGCATCATTACTTACACTCCCCAGTTGGTCATTTTGGAATAGAAACAATCCATATAAACCCACTACCAGATGCTGCTTAAACACAGCACTTCTTAAATGTTACAAATTTGGCTGTTGTAATAAAAGAGATTTAGACATAAAGAATTGTCTGGAAATCCTGGCAACAATACACTGATGGAGTACTAAAACTGTAATGAGAGGAAGTAAAAACAAGCACTTGTAGATAACATCAATGCAAGGAGACCGGCAGACCAGCAGAAAAACTATAGGATGAGCACTTTTAGACATAGTGGAAATATTGTACAGAAATGAAAATCCATGTTAGATTAGATAACAGATAAACTATTTTAGTTATTAAAGTAAGGAATACAGGCACTTTTTTATCCATGGTTCTTCACTGACCTCAATTCAGCAGGACATCACCCACATCAAGAAGACATCAGCTTCTTTCTCAACAGTATTGATGTACAACATCTCACTAAAGAACAAGCAAACACCCAGATGAACTCTCTGCTGCACTTAATCACACGTCCGAGAAAGCTTCACTGCCTGATGGCTTCCCTGCTGAGTTCTATAAACACTTCTGGATTACTGTGCTGTAGCATCGGCTTTCACCAAACAACTGAACCTAAAACAGCTGAAATAAAAGTGGACTTTGGGCTTTTTGCTGACACGAATCTTCTTTTCCTTGTCTTCTTTTTTCTTTTTCTTTTTGCCTTCTTTTTCTTCCAAGTTGGAAGTTCTTTACTAATGTTCCACTCTGGAATTGGCTTTGAAAAGTCCTATATTTCAACCGAGAAACTGTAAAGTATTTAGTATTAGTATTTATTTATTTATTGTCATTGTCAAGAACAATGAAATTGCATTTGGGGCTTAAAAATCTCAAAACACAAAGCATATCTTCTGTTGAGGCACCAATGTAAAAATGTTGCGTGTCTGTGTTCATGTTTTATTTGACACTGCAGAATTATTCATATTGTGGAAGTATTTTACAGTACAAATAAATGACCTACAAAGGCACTCACTCAGCTGATGTATTCATTATTTGCATCCCAGGTTGTAATTTTCATCACTGAATCCCTCCTGTTTACAGCTAACATTGGCAAGTCTATAAAATTCATGAATGACAGCACAGATTACTCTTCCCCAGGACTCCTTACATCAAAGACTGACAGTTCACACACATAAATAGATATTTTAACTTTTTTTTCCTTTTTTTTTTTTAATTGATCTTAATATCCTTGATTTACTGGGGGAATTTAGAGCAGTCAAATAAAAATCAAATGGATTTAATAGACTGGTTGTTCCTGTGTGAACTGTGCTTGCTGTTAGATGAGCACAGTTCAGGTCCAAAGTGGTTTCTCAGCTGCTTGTTTGAACTTGTCTTGTCAGTCTTTAATCTAATCCTTTTCCCTTTGGCCCACTTTGTGGTTGTCACTCCCAATTTTAAATAGAAGATAGTAGATAGTAAAGTGTGGTAGATTGTCATTAAAAAGAAACAGCAGCTCATAGTAAACAGTCCAATGGTAAGTTAGGCGTGACAAGCATGAAGAAAGAAATGATGAGAAACATAATGGCTGAGTCAAACTTTTTTCTTTTTAAAGCTATTGTGACAGAGCCCATCATTTCTGCCACAAAGAAGCTGCTGCCATACCATCTCTATATAGCAATGAATGAAAACAGACCTGACACAAACTGAGCATTTTAAAAACTAATGACAGGCTGGAATACTTTTGATCCATGGTCTAAAAGAAAGGAAGGGAAATTCCATGAAAAAGCTTATTTTTTCATCAGGACAATAGCATCACTGACGCGTGTACTACAATTCCAAAATATTTCATAACAACGTTGTGATATTAGTGAGAACTCTTCCCTCCAGAGGTGAAAAATATATGAAAGAGTAAAATAAAATATCTGAAAATTTGTGCAGGAAGCTTCTTTTTTTTCTTGGATAGCTACTCCGCAAAAGATGCCTAAGTGCTACTGCTTCAGTACAGCAATGTGATCTTTTAAACCACTTAATGTGGTAGGACATCATGGGCTGTAAACTGCTGGCAATTGCTGCCCCTGATGGGTTGAGTCATAATTAGTGTTCTGCCTTTTTTTATTTATTTATTTTTTTCATATCCATTACTGAAAATGTGAAAATGGTTTCAGAGAAAGCCTTGTGTGAAAATATTTTCAGTCAGTCTACTTTACTTATTCCATTTTAAGGGAAAACTAGCTGGCAAACAGAATAAAATACAGAATGTTCAGCAACAACATCACCACAGGTACTCGGAAGAACCAATCATGGATCAGAACATGTACTGTGTGCCAGGTCATTATGATCCAAAAAACAGCAAAAGTTCTGTTACTTGTATAGTGGCTTTTAATCTCAGTGGTTCTACAAAGACGTTTACAATGTTTCTTATTCACACACGGACTCACACACCAAAGCCCAAAGACACTTTGGAACATGTTGAGAAGGTTCGCCAACAAATCCTAGGAGTAATAGAAAAATAACTTTACCACAGTACCTTATCACCCATCTACTGCTTAATACAACTCCATGCAAGCAATAGCTACTAGTGAATGCATCTCTTTTTTTGTTTAGTTATCATCCACGGTTCATTCATTCATCAAGGCCATATCTCAGGGGCAGAATAGTATCAGTTTCTAGGGCTTCTAGTGGGGTTTTTGTAGAGTTGGTTGCTGAATTTCTCACACATCTTCATCACAGGCATTACGTATAAATGCTGATGTCACTTAAGTCAGTGTAAAACAACTTTATGGGGTCCAACCGTTTGTGCTCCAACAAGAACCCTCTTTTCAACTCGGAGCCTTTTTTTCTTGCCATTTTTTCTACAGAATTGGAATCAGCTGGACTGCACTGCATGATGTATTTGTTACCTTCCTCCATTCATTGTCATTTCATTTTATTAAAATAATCAACTGCATTCTAGATATTAGAAGTCCCCAAAAAATATTCAGTAGAAAAATAGGTACAGTATTCTGCATAGTGGATCACCTTGCCAGAAATTCTTTGGTGCATCATTATTCAGCCCTGGCTAAGGTGCAGTAAATCAGCTGGGTGGATTTCTCCCCTCTGTCCACAGCCTGCCAGATGAAACACCACTAAGCATTAAACATCTGCTTCTTACAGTCACCACTATGTGCCAAAAACCATCACAATTAGGAACAAACTCTCCTGAAAAAAGGTTGCCAGTTTACAACTAAAGAGAATGGCAGGAAAGAGGGAAAGACCGAATGGATATAGGAAAGGGCAGAGGAAAGTGGAGGATTGTTATCAGAGAAGGTATGAATGAGGGGAAAGAGGTACTGTGGAGAGGAAGAGGTCAATGAGAAACGGGCACAAACAATAGACCGAAGCCTCGATAGTCAGGTTGGATAAGACACAGGACAATTAAAACAGAATACAAATGGAAAACATGAAACTACAGAAAGTGTTCATTAAGAGGAGCAAATTTGCTTTGGGGTTTTGGAGTAGTATAATGGAATGTCATCCATCTATAGCAGCCTTCAGGGACTTCATTAAAATGTATCAACAAATGCAGATTGAGACTCATTTGGACAATACATTAGATTCAGCACGCCAGGACAGAAAGAGACCGAGCAGCTGTCTTGCTTTGAGGTCCTCGATCACTTTGTTTATGCACAATCCATCCACAGAAGTAAAGAAAATGATTGTTGTTGACAGTGTGGCCCCAAAGAAAAACAACTTTGTCTAGCTTGAATAAATATTGACTCTTCTGCTTGCCTATTGGCAGTACTTCGTGACCCTGTTTAAACATTTTGGTCCGAAGGGGTAAGCAGCAGCATAGTCATTTGTCTTTTAACTCTCGTTCTTGATCTTGTTGGTGGATTATCTGAAATGCACAATTTCCAATCTTCAAAACAACCCCTCATTTGTGTTGCAACAGGCAATTTGCCATCATAAAACAAAGCAGTATCGTTGTGTACAATTTACACAAATTGCTGCAGCTGAAGTGTATCATTTTCCAATATAAATTACAGTACAGAATGCCTGTGTGGTATATATTTTCATACGAATTGCAGCCTATTTTGTCACATCATCAGCACTTGGGAACAACAATAGAGGTCCTTCATTGCAAATGTGGTCAATTGGTGTCTGGGTGACTCGCTGCTGATGGGTGCAACACGTATGCCCTTCCTTATGGTGTCTGAGCAGAAACACAGCAGTGGGGGAACTAGGGCATGGCGGTGGCAGCAGCGCACAACACTCAACTCAGCAGGCAGATTGGGGAACAGCTGCTTGGAGCAATTTGTTTCACAAGTCAGATTGTTGAGGCTGGAGAGAAGGACAGCAGGACCTCTTTACCTTCTGATTCTAACTTGGGATTTGGTCTCCGCCATGGAGCCTGTGGACTCTGTCTCTGCTTCAAAAGACATCCAGATAGTGGGAGCTAGGACTAGCTGAGAAGCTGGCGGCTGGGGATGTGGCATAGCAGTATCGGGAGTGCTGGATTGTGTGCTCACTTCTCGCCAAGGGATAGTACTGCAGCTGCCAAGGGCAGCAGGAAGTTAGTTGGGCATGCTTCAATAAACACTTAGCTTGATTTAAATACACAAAGGGAGGAATGTTGCGAGTTGTCCTGGAGGAGTTTTCTTCAAACAGAATCTATGATTGTTTTAATGTGTCACTGGTGGGATAAATGTTCTATGCTCTTATCGTGAGCGATTCTTGCTGCTGGATAAGCATTTGGTGCCACAGTAGTACATGGATATTTGCCAGCTTTTTGTATGTGCAGTACATAATTTACATGTGTGAATTACAGACGATAGTTGGTTCATGAGAAAGTATGTGAGCTTGTAAATTATCCATTTAGAAAATTGTGAAAGCTCTGCATCTGCATGTTGTTTTAACAGCCAGCTTTGCAAGCACAGTGGATAGAAATCATGCGCCCAAACAGATTTTGCAACATGTGAAGCAGACAATGCATTGTGTTTGCCAGCAAATTATAGTCGGCTGCTGGCATTTTTCTCTTTTCCCACAGAATACGAACAACTTCTTCTCTGTCGATGCCTCAGAATTGTGGGTGTAATGACAACTTGCATCATGACACTTAAAGTAGAAATATACAATTCAAAATAGGGGCAGATTGGAAATAATTTGCAGTTGTTCTGTTTACATTTGCATGGTCACAGACCATCTCCATGGAGATGCATTTTGTGTTTTCAAAAAAAATAACAAGATAAACAAAGTTACAGATGAATTTGGCCGATACCCTTAAATGCAACAACTTTGGTCTCCATTGTGTGCCTTTCTCATGTTTATATACACACACACACACACACACACACACACACACACACACACACACACACACACACATATATATATATATATATATATATATATATATATATATATATATATATATATACATGAGCGGGACACAGAAAGGAATTGGCAAGAATACCAGAGGCGCAAAACACCAGCTACTGGTAGACAGAACAATCAGCCGAGACTGCAAGACCAGACTGACCAACCTGTGCACTGCCTGGATTGATTACAAGAAGGCCTATGACTCAATGCCCCACAGCTGGATACTGGAATGCCTAGAATTGTACAAGATCAATGGGACCCTAAGAGCCTTCATCAGGAACTCAGTGGGGATGTGGCGTACAACACTAGAGGCCAACTCCAAGCCCATAGCACAAGTCACCATCAAGTGCGGGATCTACCAAGGAGATGCTCTGTCCCCACTGCTGTTCTGCATAGGCCTGAACCCCCTCAGTGAGATCATTAACAAGACTGGCTACGGATACCGACTACGGAACGGAGCAGTTGTCAGCCACCTCCTGTACATGGATGACATCAAGCTGTATGCCAAGAGTGAACGAGACATCGATTCACTGATCCACACTACCAGGCTATACAGCAATGACATTGGAATGTCGTTCGGACTGGAGAAGTGTAGTCGGATGGTAACAAAGAGAGGGAAGGTAGTCAGAACTGAGGGGATTGAACTACCAGAAGGCAACATTGCAGACATAGAGGACGGTTACAAGTACTTGGGGATCCCACAGGCGAATGGGAACCATGAAGAGGCCGCTAGAAAAGCTGCAACCACCAAGTACCTGCAGAGGGTCAGGCAAGTCCTGAGGAGTCAGCTGAATGGTAAGAACAAGATCCGGGCCATCAACACGTACGCCCTGCCCGTGATCAGGTACCCTGCTGGGGTAATAGGCTGGCCAAAGGAGGAGATAGAAGCCACTGACATAAAGACAAGAAAGCTCCTTACCATGCATGGAGGGTTTCACCCCAAATCCAGCACCCTGAGGCTGTACGCTAAGCGGAAGGAAGGGGGCCGGGGACTGGTGAGTGTAAGCACCACAGTCCAGGATGAGACAACGAACATCCAAGAATACATTGGGAAGATGGCCCCAACTGACCGAGTGCTCAGTGAATACCTCAGGCAGCAGAAACCCAAGAAAGAGGAGGGAGACGAGGAACCATCATGGAAGGACAGGCCCCTGCACGGTATGTACCACCGGCAGATAGAGGAGGTGGCTGATATCCAGAAATCCTACCAGTGGCTGGACAAAGCTGGACTGAAAGACAGCACAGAGGCACTAATCATGGCAGCACAAGAACAAGCTCTGAGTACAAGATCCATAGAGGCTGGGGTCTATCACACCAGGCAAGACCCCAGGTGCAGGCTGTGTAAAGATGCCCCAGAGACAATCCAGCACATAACAGCAGGGTGCAAGATGCTAGCAGGCAAGGCATACATGGAACGCCATAACCAAGTGGCCGGCATAGTGTACAGGAACATCTGTGCCGAGTATAACCTGGAAGTCCCGAGGTCAAAATGGGAGATGCCCCCAAGGGTGGTGGAGAATGACCGAGCTAAGATCCTGTGGGACTTCCAGATACAGACGGACAAAATGGTGGTGGCTAACCAACCGGACATAGTGGTGGTAGACAAACAGAAGAAGACGGCCGTAGTAATCGATGTAGCGGTTCCGAATGACAGCAATATCAGGAAGAAGGAACACGAGAAGCTGGAGAAATACCAAGGGCTCAGAGAAGAGCTCGAGAGGATGTGGAGGGTGAAGGTAACGGTGGTCCCCGTGGTAATCGGAGCACTAGGTGCGGTGACTCCCAAGCTAGGCGAGTGGCTCCAGCAGATCCCGGGAACAACATCGGAGATCTCTGTCCAGAAGAGCGCAGTCCTGGGAACAGCTAAGATACTGCGCAGGACCCTCAAGCTCCCAGGCCTCTGGTAGAGGACCCGAGCTTGAAGGATAAACCGCCCGCAGGGGCGTGCTGGGTGTTTTATATATGTATATATATATATGTATTCCTGCTATCTTGCTATTTATACTCTAGTCCTGCACAGTTGTCGTGGAGCACCCATAATTTTGTTGTACACATACAATGACAACAAATGACTATCCTATCATATCCTATCCTATTATTTATGTATTTATTCAGTTTTGATTTTAAATGAATATCGTGATTATGTTACTGTACATTTTTTTAACCAAATCATAAGGGAAAATCTAATAAATTTACATGCCATGCATGATTACAGCTAGGTGACAAAAGCTAGAAATATCAATACTGATGGTTATTAATATCATTTTTAGCCATCATAAACTTTAACAAGTGTTTAAAACCTTGTTGTTCATCATGTGGAGGAAAATAACATAGCTGTGTAACCATTAAATAGTTGTATGTTGTTGCATGCTCAATGTGCTCTTCTTCTGGTTTAAATGCTCTTCTTGCCTCATTATAATGCATTCAGTGAATCCACACACTCTTGAGAAGACATTGCAGTGAAACCTTGACATGCACAGATTTTGGAATAGATGTGCCCTGAAAACACAGTGAGATAAAATGATGAATCGGGCAAAGGGAGAAAAATAAGCACGGCCGCACAGAAGGACATCCGTGTGTTTTATTATGCTTCAGCTGACCCGATGGAGGCTCAGAGCTGCTGCAGGACAAATGTGTTCAAAAGGTAGACGGCACGTGGATTAGTAAATGAGGATAGTGGGATTCAACAAAGGAAGGGCAATTTATATTTTCAGTTTTCTGTATTATGTGCTGTCTCACATATAGTGCAGTAAAAGTGGTTTCTTTCATTTGCCATAATGTAATTTATTTCCATAATGTAATCTCTACATTGCACTTAGAGGAATACAGAATCTAATAGTCCCTCATCCACTACTTTGAAAAATGTGTGTTTTATTGTCAGAGACCATTCTTGACAAATTATGAAAATAGATCACACATGGTTTTGCAAAGTAACTGTTGACAGTCTGTGCTGTTTATGGGGTTTATGGAGATATTTTTATTGTGTGAAGCACACAGAAGAGAAGATCTTTTGTTTTTCTGTTTCCTCTTTAAAGTCATGCCTTCACAAGAGCTTGTGAGAGAATATTGATTTTGATTGCTTTCAGAGATGGTCTAGTGAGTCTGAAAGCATCCCTTAGAGACTCTTTGACACCCAGGTCCAACTGTTTACCCTTTCTCATTCTGAGCATTAGGGTCTTCAATGTTCCCAGAGTGCTAATAGCGCTACCATTTACCCTCTGTCAATCCAACAACTGAAGGAGTTTAAAGCAGCAGTCTCAAAGATTTCACTCCTGGTTGATTTAGAAACATGTCTAGTTAGGGTAACTGTCAACTTTAGCTAATAAATCCTGTGGAAGATTTCTGGGGCACCAAGCTACTATCAGGCAATAATTTACATTTTAAAGTTGTCTGAACTAAAGTGATCTTAATTCAAAATGTTAACCCATTGTGGTGTGTTCCAGTAACTTAATGCAGCTTTTTTTTATGGAATATTGCCACAAACACATTTCTGAATAAATCGTTCTTACATTAGTGAACCACAGAACAAATCAACGCTGTGTACCTCATTTGATTATGACCTAAGAAAAATGTATTCAAATGAAAAACTTTGATTGCTGCTTTAAACGAAAGCTTCTTGCCCTACAGCCAGGCATGTTGAGTCATATTATAAAAGATCAGTGATTACACTTTAATGGAATGCCTTTTATTTATGTATCTGTGTGGTTGCTGTCTTCAGATGAAAAATATATGTATGGCACAGTATGAGATGCGCTGAGGCTGTTCCATAGCATTTTCCTCCCAATGAGCATTCCTTTCCAGTGGATATTGTGTTGATGAGTATTTGTTCACACCTACCTTGTCACCATCCTGGGCCCTGACATGGCAGTTCACCTCAAAGACGACGTTTCCCCATCGTTTTTCCCTCCTCGCTATTGCCTGGCTTGTGGGGCCGGCTGGCAGCTGTCAGGCCGAGAGTGGCATATAGCAGGGCATCAGACGTCCTGGCATTTTGCCCTCTCTCTGTGACAGCCGCTGACTGTCAATGGCTACCAGGCTGACAGTCTTTCACCCAACTTCGTCGTGTTCTGGGTTCTAAATGTTATCATTACTGCAAGGAGGGATGTCATCATTTTCTCCCCTTGGAACATGGAAGCACTCCCAGCAAAATGGCAGCAGTGCAGTGGCATTCACCGTTGTGTGAATGACAAGATATTATAGCAGCTGTAGCGACAATGGTTCATGCACACCAGGGGCCATAAAAGTGATTCATATGCTGTCTCCCTCTGTTTCTAAGACAAATCTACAATTATATGACTCAACCTTCAATGCCCTTTAGTTGGGGAAATGGCCTCATGCCTGGAGACTGATGTCTTAAAAAAAAAAAGAAAGCTGCAATTCATTGGTGAAAGAGAAGAAGTGAGAAAATAATGGGCAGGAAAAATCTTTAAGGGGAATTGCTTTCACTCTGAGAGGCAGCATAACCAAGGCCAACCCCCGTGCCATTCAATCAGGATGTAATTCAGTTGTTAATATGGCCTTAATCACTGCACTTGGGTCTGGTTCACTTTTCTGTTCTTAAAAGAAAAAATAAATACCTCAAAAAAATTACGAATGAAACAACATCATAGTGTATGATTGGAAAGAAAAGGTAAAAATTGGTCAAATTTGGTGCAGTGGTCACACAATGACAGAAAAATAAGGACAGACGAGGAGTGTGGAGTTCAAAGTGATTGCTACATGAATAAAGGAATTGAGGAGGGCAACCCACTGCAACAAATAAAGCAGTTGATCTGATAGACTCCTCTCAGGAACAGGTCCATTTCAGATTAATAGCAAAGGGAGGGACAATGACTTTGATTATTATTTCCCTTGTCCTCCACTCCATTTGTCCACTTTGGTCTCTCGGGTATGAGTCATAGAACAGACTACCAATGTCTGTGATTACCTGATTTCAATTTGCTGTCCTTCCCATTGTGCTGCAGATGCACTGGTCCATCACTCAAACACACAGAGCATCTTTTCTTTTGTTGACAGCAATCCAATGAAAATTGCCACCTGAGGAGAAGAACTAAGAATGTGGCGCTTGATCAGGAGTGCCATTCAGAATTAGATTCTCAGCTGTGGATGGTTTCAGTATTGTTTTGCTTTTTTAAGGTAAGAGCTGATAGTTTATGTGTGCTGTCAGAGTATGTCTTGGTTATTTTAACTGTCCCCTCAGTCTAGAGAAAGCAGAGAAGGGCACTTGTCACACTTTAGGTCAGTTTGCATTGGGTGAAAAATATCTCTGATACTTTATTTACACAGAGATAAATGTACAAATATGCTTTCACACACCAAGATACTTAAACTCCCCCTGACTTTGACTGACATTCACACATGCATGCTTACACACATGGTTCTTTACTCCACTTTTCTTAGTCCTACACAGTCTCTCAAATATTCGCACGTACTCAAGCTGTGTTTGCTATGAGCAGAAGGAGAGCAGAAAAAGATGAAGAATGAGCCAAATAATGTCAGACTGAAGGCAGCACCCATCAAATGCATCACTGGGTCCAAGGTGTGCAAGGACGGGGTGGAGGTTTTATGGCTGCTGCCCGAACATAAATACAAGCTGGAAGTCTGTAGTGGAAAAGATGTCTGTGGTCAAAAAAAAAAGGGGGGGGAATTGCACATTTTGCAGAAATTGAATGCTAATGCTTTGAAGAAAATTCAGACTGGGTTCTATCAGGTTTTCATCTAAACTGTCAGTGAATAGCATTCTTCAGGCAGTATCCATTTTGCTATATACAAAACCAACTGTCACACACACAAACAGCTGAATTACCTGTTTCTGGTTAGCACCTCCTGCACAAGCCAGTCTCTCTGTGCAACATTTCAAAAGCTAAAGAAAATGAAGAAAAAAAACAGTAGTAAAAACAACTGAGACAATAAAGACTATGAATCTTCCATTTCCTCCAATAGTAAATCAAAAACGTATAAACATGTAATTTAATGCGATCTACAAATCTAAGTTAGCATTTTTCACATCCAACACTTAAATATTATTCTACACAAGAAAAAAAACCAGAATCCTTTATTTTAAAATATTAGAAGAGGGCTTATTTTTATGTAGTGCATATTATTTAGTGCAAGTATTGTTCTGTACTGAAACAAAAAAAATAGCAAAGCCATAGCAAATGTATTCTACAGGGTGGGCCATTTATATGGATACACCGTAATAACATGGGAATGGTTGGTGATATTAAAGTCCTGTTTGTGGCACATTAGTATATGTTATGGAAGAAATATAGTATCATCAGAATTCAAGTATTTTTAGACATTGAATTTATGACACTGAATTTTTATCCTCCAAATTTCCCTGCAAAAATATTCACCTGCAAAAATTCACCTGCAAAAATTCACCTGAAAAAATTCACCTGCAAAAGTGATGAACTTTAATGTATGTGAGGGGGCAAACTCCTCAAGATGGGTGGTGACCATGGTGGCCATTTAGAAGTCGGCCATCTTGGATATAACTTTTGTTTTTTCAATAGGAAGAGGGCCATGTGACACATCAAACTTATTGGTAATGTCACAAGAAAAACAATGGTGTGCTTGGTTTCAACGTAACTTTATTCTTTCACGAGTTATTTACAAGTTTCTCTTTGTTCACAGCCATTGACATGTCGAAGAGGTTAACACGTGAGGACCGGATTGAAATTGTGTTGATATCTGATGAACGCAGTAACCGGGTCATTGCAGCCGATTTCAATGCAAGACACCCTCAGGACCCCCAGTTCACGCGGAAGATTTTGTTCAGTGATGAGGCAAACTTTTATGTGAATGGTGAAGTTGTAAACAAACAATCTTTTTAATGTAAATGATTACAGTATTGTGCAAGAGTCTTGAGTTACCCCCTCAATCTTTAGATTTTGTTAGGAAAAATGATAAAAGGTGCATTGATTTATTGAAATAAATTAGATAAGAAAAAAATAGTATAATTCTAACAAGCTTGAAAGCCAATATTTGTCATGACCACCATCATCCTTCAAGACAGGTGGAACTCTCTTGGGCAGCTTTCTTGTAATTTCTTTAAGTGGTTTTCAGGAATAGTTCTCCAGGATTCCTGAAGGACATTCAAATCTTTTGTTTGGATTTTGGTTGGCTTTTGTTCCATTCTCTGCAAAGATGATCCCACTCTGCTTCAATAATGCTGAGGTCTGTTCCAGGTATGCTTTTACTCTATTGACTCTACATACAGGTTCATCATCATGTTGAAAATGTAATTGGCAATCAGATGCTTTCTAGTTGGTATTAACTGTTTCCCTGAAGAGCTGTTTCTTAACTGCAATCCTTCCACTGAGACAACATCTGATGAGGCTTTTCATAGACTAGAAATTGCAATAAATGGTCTGCTTTTTGTGACAGGCTGCTAGTAACAAGGTACCTAAGATCATTAAAATTGGTTCTTTGATAAATTTTCTGTCAGTCTTAAACTGCTTAATCGACTAGAAATACTGGGGAAATGATCAGGTGCAAGGACTGGACTGAAAATGAGTGAAAAAGCAGCCAGTGTTTAAAAAAAAAAAAAAAAAAAAAAACCTTTAAGAAAGCTTGTAGAACTTTTGCTCAAGACCAGTAATCAATAGTAGTGTATATTAGAAGTACTATTACTGTAACTTTTATTACTGTATGGAGTCTTTTTTATGTGTTGCAAAATTTGGTTTTAGAATTTCTGGACTGAAAAATGGCGCTAGCCTCCCACATTAACGCATCATTCATAATAATCCTATAACCCTCAGAAAATTCCCTGTACTCATTACTAAACAGCTTTATATTGAAGTTTGCTATTTCTGCCTGAGTAAAGGAATAGAATACGTTTTACCATCAGTGCTTAAGAGTCTGCTTGGATATGTATGTGTTTAGAGAAATGTTTGATTCAATAAGTTGAATCATAGTGAAATAGAATATTTTTAAAAATATATATGTTGAAGAACTAATATGTGGGTATTTTTGTCTGATTAATTTTATAGCTTAAGTACTATTAAGAGACTGCTTACATTTATTTGGAGGTTTGATTTTCAGGTCTAACTGAATTCATATGGATTTAATGTTTTGAAATTCAGCAGTGATTATTATCCATCAGGGGGAGCTGCTGTTCATCTTCCACCTGACTGTTTTCTCAAGGCCACTACACTCACATACACACACACACTGTTCCTTTTCACAACTATTTGTCATCAATTTTCACAGATATTGATCTTTGGAGGTTGTACCCTTGGGCAAGGAGATTTTACCCCCCCCCCACTCTCCAGTCTCATCCCAGTGTCACATTCACTGTGCTTTGGGGAACGAGAGGAATCCCACTGGATTTGTCTCTGACAGCTTGTCAGTATTGCTAATGTCAGCGTCTGATTGATGTATTAGGTCACTTGTATATAAGCATCCACATCAAAGACACAAATATGCAGGCTTAATCTTTCTCTTAGACACACAAATGCTGCCATATACTGTAGATAGACATTTAATCATAGGCAGTCTTCTTCTGGAAATATCCCCATTCAGGGCACATGTGAAGAAATTGATCAAAGGATGCCCGTGACGCCTTTGTTTTATTCACTAAAGCCCTGTTTAAGAGAACCTCTGGTGTGACGCCTCATGTACCAGCATGAGTAGAAATGTTATATTCAAGGCTCATTTAACCCTTTGCCATGTTAACAGCTCTAAAGCTGAGGGATATTGATCAAACACATGGACCTTTTGTGGCATTTTACAAACCCAGTGTTCTCTTATTATTAAAAAAGAAACTGTTTAAATGTACCCAAATATTTCACAAAAGAATACAATTATCCCTCGTACAAAGCAGTCATATTGAAACTGCTGAGCACTGGGTTCAAATTTGGGTTTACAATGTAATTCCATGCTTTCATGTGACTTTAAACCTGTATGAAAAAGTGGCTTTTATAGAGGTAGCTGTGAAACTGCTCATTACTGCAGCATTTGTGTAATGCAGTTAGCATATAGCGAAACGAGAGAGAGGAGCAAAATGCACAGGCACACATTTTACAGAGTGCCAAGAGTAGGAAATATGATGTTATAAAAAAGAATTCATGGTGCTAATATGCTGACTCATTTTATAATCAATTCCTAAAGGAATGCAAATAATTCATTTTTTTTAAACAGCTCAAGGGAACTTTTCAAAAGTAAAAATGATCTATGTCCGTCTTTGTAGTGACTTTTCATTTGTAATAAAATAATTACATGTACATATAATGACCAACAAACTGATAACAAGTCGTAATGAATAATGAAGGAGGAAAGGATTTAATTCAACCATGTCCTCGTTTATTGACCATGGGCCCATCGGCGGGCCCATTTTACAGGTAAATAAGAAGGGTTGGTCAATAAAGGGTTAAACAGCAAAAACTTTACACATTCTGTAAATCAAATAAGCCTCTCATTGAAAGAGAGGATATTATTCTTAACGCAAGAGTTTCTTATTGATTTGCAGCTAAAAAAAGAAGAAAAAAACAGCAACACAAACCTCTAGCCTGCTTAATGAGGTGATAACTGCTGCAAGCATAATCACAAAAACTGTTTCTTTAGTGCTATGCTGTTTATGGACCATTTTAACACAGCCTTGATTCAATTTACTCTGTGTAACACTTGGAAAACTGTCAGTTTGGGTTTTTTTTATATAGTGCAAATTTGCAAGCGAATCTGTGGAAAACAAGCAGAAATCAACTACAGCCACAGGTGTTTGATAGGGTCGCCACCCTTCACCCGGATATATATCCTTAAATCAAGTTAAACAAACATGTTCACCCTTGGTGACACCTGGATTACAGCCTCAGTCCGTACTCTATCAGCAGCCAGGTGCAGTGATTTGTCTGATGTTGGTGATGGGGTTTTAGAGGAAGAGAGAGAGAGATGTGGGACGTGGTGCAGATTGCTTCGAGTGGGGTCAGCATGATGGCAATGGCATGGGACACCCTGAATTTGCAGAGTGACAAGAGGCAGAGAGAAAAGAGACAAATATTGGAAGGCAGTTGTATCTTCATGTGTGATGATATGTGTGCGTGTAGCTGTGTATGTTATAATAGGGACAGTGGCTGCTCTTTGTGTTTGTGTGCAGCTACAGAGAGAGAATCTCACGTGCAGACAGATGGAGGCAAGGTAATTGTGTTTCACCCCACCTCGTCTCTTCAGTGATGAGTTACTGCACACGGCGCCTAACCAGCAGGTGGGTGGAGGGGAACCACAGGAATTAGAGAAATAGCAGGACACCATTTAAACAACACAGTGTGTCTGGACAGGACTGCATGGTTTACGCCTCCTGTTGTTTGTGTGGATTGCAAGTTCTGATTTTGCTATTTTCTGGACACAGCATGCGTTTTTCCTTTGTGTACACACAAATGCATAGTTTTCATCAATCATAATTGCTATGCATGCACAAAGCTCTACTCTTTCTGTTTCATTTGAGCATTGGCATTGGCCGTCTGTGAGAACCCCAAAGATCTTCAGCTAGCAGCTTTGCTATGCAGATACCAAACCACACTTATAATTTAATGATGATTGAAAGTAATTCTGTTGTTACCACTGACAGATAAGCCTTTTGCTTTTCAATTCTTTTTTTTTTTCCTTCAGAAAAATTGGAATGTCTGTTTTTTAGACAGCAGTTGACATTAATGGGGGAGTTTATACAGGGGCAGCTGTGCCCTGACAACCATGGCAGCCACATCATTTTAGCTCAGTATTCACTTAGTGTTAATATGAGAGGCACAGTGCCGTAGGCCGCAGGACTGATCAATAGCAAGGAGGCTGTGGAAGAGATTAACAAACAGAGACACGCACACACATGCACATATGAAAAGGCCTTTTTACACAACACACAACTCTTCTAGAGTTCTTGGAGAAGGTAATGGAATTATAGATCAATAGAGAATTGTAAAGACTGAAATAACCCTCTGATCTAACAAAGGGAGCATTTCCTAGATTGTGACACAGCTAATATTTTTACTTACTTCCACCAGCGAGGTGTGATACAAGGTCTGTATTAATCATGAAACGCTAATTATACTATTTTCCCTTCAGAGAAGGCACTTTGATAATCAGGTATTCACTTAATGTCTGTGCAGACTCAAGACAAAACTGTACACATGACTCCGCTTACATGCATGGAAAGCTGCAGTTTTATGCCATGCATGCTTATATGAATGCACATCTGCACACAATGCAATTATCTTTTTGCGAGCTGCAGCTCAGAAAACAGCATTGCTTTTTGGGGTTTATGAAATGTAATAAGTAGCTGTATTCCAGTCTCACTTTAATCAGGCACAAAGTCACAGAACACAGCATTTGAAGTGGCTGGCAAACAAGCAAGGCACAGGCAGACCAAGAGATGCACTATTCAGCTAGATTAGCCAGACATGCCGACACAGAGATATGGGCTGAAAGCTCCACATCAGCTTAACTTCCCCTGATGATGTCAGGGACACAAGGGACACCAATTTAACTTACATGATTGCTATATCCAGAATTAATTTCTATTATGTTTTTATTAGTTTGTTTTCTTTATGATCAGAAGTAAAGACATGTGTCATTCCCACCTTCACTGACAACCAGGGGAGGTTTTAAGTCTGCCTGGCTTGCTCTGCATGATATCAACAACATGCCACATACAAATGAGGACTGAAAACTCAAAAAAACCCGCAAATGTCACCAATCCAAATCTTTTCGTGTGGTTGTGGAAGCTGCACTAAAAGCCTCTGCGCAGCTCATTAGCAGAGAAGAAATTATTTAATTATTTTCAAAAATTCAATAAACTGAAAAAAATGGCCATGATCTTCATGCAAACTGGCATTTTCACCTTTAACTGTATATATGAAATAAATACAGTTAATGTTTGCACTTTAACATCTGTAATAATTTCTTATGAAAGTATGAAAGGAGCAAGACAAACACACTGTGGAGGCCAGAACGCAAAAACAATTAAGCTAAAAAAAAGTAATTCAGAATTTAAAAATTCAGAAATAAAAAATGCAAATAAAATAGCGCTACAGGCAAGAATGTAACGATAAACCAAAGTTACAGTAATAATAAGGTAAAATTAAGGCTGCCTAAATTCTCTTGGTATGGATACTGGAGCTCTGCGCAGTCACTTGACTCAAAGCGTCTCATCAGGCCCTGTGGCTGCTAAAGCGAGCTAAAAGCATGGCGCTTGTTTTTCTGATATAAGGTGCTCAGAAGCACTAGAGTTCCATAGAAAATAGAATCAAGTATAAAAAGTTTTCTTCTAGTTTTTTTTCTCTTCGTCTGGAAACATGAGGCGCCACCAGCTTACGTCACTGGTAAAAACAACAACAAAACAAAACACTGCTCTGCTGTCTATGCCCTTCTTTTTGCAGTTGGACGTATGAGCTACCTGTCATGGTAGTTGTTTCTGTGACATTGAGAATCCCCTGCTGTGCCCATACTTTTGCCATACTCATGTTGGTGACTTGTGGCTTTAGCTAATACCTCCTAAATCGTCATGTCTTGGTTGGTAGGAATCATCCTTAACTTCTTGATTAAATGTATTCTTTCTTTTTCGTCTACAAACATAACACAGTCAATGAGCACTTTAAGTACACCATATCAGAGCAGGGATCAAAATGGTGTGGAAATTCTGCCTGGTTTGATGAGTTTCAGTTCCTGCTCGGACATTTGTTAGGGTCATCAGCATGAAAGCATGGATGTGCCTTGTACCAGCTGTTCAGGTGGTGTGATAGAGTGGGAGATATCTTTTGGCACACTTTCCCTTAGTAGCATCTGAGCATCATTTAAATGCCTTGTCCATCCCTTTATCTCCACAGTGTAACTTTTTTCTGATTGCTGCTGACAATGAGTTCACTGTACTCAAATGCCCTGTGATATCAGGCCATTAGAGCATCTTTGGGGTATGGCGGAACAGGAGGTTCAAATCACAGATGCTCAGCCAACAAATCTGCAGCAATTATGTGCTGTTATGTCAAAATGTACTACAATCTAGGAGGAATGTTTTCAGCACCTTGTTGAATCTATGCCATTAAGAACTGAGACAGTTCTGAAAGTAAAAAGGGGGGCCAGCCCAGTACTAGCAAGTAGGACCTAATATTGTGTCCAGTGAGTTTAGGGTTTATGGGTGTGGTGTGTGTTCCATTCACATGTGTGGTGGTGTATGTGTTATATATGTATTTGTATCAGCCAGACGGTTCAGGAGAGGAAGTAGAGAAGGAGACAGAGAAGGCAATAGCACTAAGGCATAGAAGCATTAAATTGTGTTTTGGCATCCATCCATCCATCCAAATACTGTTTACTTTCATGTGGACTTGACTTGTTGATTGTAGGAAAAATGTAGAAAATGCTGGCCTATATATGAATTATAGACACCCCCAGTGAATTTTCAGGTTATGGAATGACAGCAGGAATACGCATCAGTTTTTGAATCTTTTCCTCCTAAAGGTAATACACCTCGTTTCTGAAGAAGGCACAGACAAAGCACAAAACTCTTCCTTTTACAGCTGCGTTGGATAAGATGCTATTGTGTATACTCATCGGTATACCACAACACCACACCCTACCCTGAGTGTAATTGCTGACCATGCCAGTCCCTTTATGACCACTGCGTACCCATCTTCTGATGACTGTTTCGACTGTTTCAGCAGGATAAGGCGTCATTTCACAAAGCCGAAATCACCTGAAACTGGTTTCTGGAACATGACACTTGTCACATGTCATGTTCAGTCACCTCACCGTCACTTGATCTCAATTTAGTAGAGCACCTTCAGCATTTGGTGGTCATGCTATAATGTAAATATGTGCAAAAATCTTCCGTGCCACGAAGAATTAAGGTGTTCTGAAGAGACACCAAGTCAGTATTAGCGAGATTCACCTAAAAGTGGCTGGTAAGTAAAAACACACAGGTCAAGGCTGAGCATGTGCTCTGTGTCTGTATAAACACACAGTGACACTTGTCTTTGTGCTGGTTCAAATTTCACAAGATGTTGTTATTATATTATGTCAATTAGATTAGAAGATAATTGCCAGAGGCTGCTTTTTTATTAAATTTAATTTGAAATTTATACTTTAAAATTGGGGGAATTCTCCTCTAAATGTTTTCCACATGGAAGCATTTTTACACTTTAGGGACAGATAATAGTTGTGAGCTTAACTACAGGTCTTGCGTAGCGTTAATTGTGCCCTAGATTGACTTTTTTTTCCAAACTAAAAGATTGCTGTAATTTCTGCCCTGACTAGCTTTTCCCCACTGTACACTCTGTTCTTTCACTGCCCTCTGTCTCATCTGCTCTAGCACGGTGTACCTAACAAAATGAGCAGCTCACTTCACTGCTTAGTTCAAGCTAAAGATATAGTGAGAGCTAGTTACCATAGATATTACTGTCCTTGGATGCTCAGATGAAGGCCACAAGCGAAAAATGTTACCATATTGGTGAAACTAAACTTTGTCAACATTTTCCTGAAATTCTGCTCAAGATTTATGGTACGTGTTTGTCTGCGAGCATCCAGTGTAAACTGTGAAAGTGCATTATTTTTAGAGACTGACTTTTTCAAACATGTCTTTGGGCTTTTGGCCTGTTGTTTCACCTTCACAAACATTAGCATTACCTGTCACAGGATTAACATTTTTAATGTTAACCACTTGCACTCCTGGTCCTTCTAGTGGCTGGTGCATATAGTTTTTCTGAGTGATTTTCTATTTAGTTGATGTAGATTTACATTTTGGCTACCAACCCGTTTTTAATGCCTTTAAGTTCCCGTCTTTGAAGACTGTCTGTGTGTGCCACAAAGATTTTGTGAAGTCTTGTAGAGAGAGAGATGGAGAGAGAGCATGCCGTGGTTGTGTAGGTCAGATGTCAGCCCACCTCTGCAGCACTTCTGGACAGTCATTCTACACCAGTGAAAACATTAGGCTGAACATTATTAGATCTGTGTAATTGTGTTTGGGAATTTCCCGTATTATAGGGCTAGATTTGCGGGAATGTTTTAAATTGTGTACAATACCTGCAATCCTGCACTCCAAGCCCTGATTTAAGTTTTGCATGCTCTTTCTCTGCCTTGCAGCTCCTTAATTATAAGCTAACTAAATATAGAACTTATTGGAGTTGAAGATCTTAGTTGGTGTTTTGAAGTCCTGCCCACAAATATCACATATCACAAAAACAGTTTCCAGAAATGGCTTTCATACATGCAAATACGGCGACATGCAAATTTGCAAAAGGATCCATTAACATCAGAGTATGTCAACAACAAACACACATATTCTCCCACACAATCACGTTTGCTGTGTCTCCCAAATCCCTTCAGCTGCTTTAGCAGAACCTCTTCTCCCCTGATAGACGTCAGACATACTCCCCACTCAGCTCAGCAAGAATGCAGCACAAACCAGACCAAATGACAGACCCAGACCGTGAGAATGTCACCATGTGAAACGAATGTTTGCATTAATATTTGATACAGAGTGAAGGCATGCTGCAAGTTTAAACAGGTGCAGCAACAGAGCAGTCACACTGTGAAAAGAATAAAAGAGACTCTAGAGAGACTGCTCGAACAGTCAACCTACCTATTAAATGATTGCACTAACTCAAAAACTCTCCATTAAATATCACTTACAGCATGCTGCAAGGAAATGTAGTGTACCACTTCCTGCTATTCTACATTATGCTGCCTGTTATAGTATGAGATAAACCACGATGTAGGGCTTGCAGCTGCATAATGTACATTAAACAAATAAACACAAAATACGAATAGAATGTGGATTTGCTGCATAAATTCAGTAGCAAGCAAAGGCCGTTGTGAGCCTGCAATCAGTTCAAATGACTATATGGATCATAAGTGCATTACTCACGCAAGCTTTGTATTTAACCCTCTCAAGGCAGGCGTTGCAGATTTGCAACAGTTAAAAACTAACAACCTGATTACCCCACATACATATTTTATGAGTTTTTTTTACTCAGAAGCACCACTGCAGGACTCGGTTGTGCATTAGCAACAAAAAATTTAATTTGAGCCTGAGAGGGTTAAAAGAAATGCCATTGCTAATTATTCCATTTAGTATTGTGTAAATACACCACTACTCAAAAGTTTGGCATCTCCTTGAAATGTCCGTGTTTTTTTAAAGGAGAGTACATTTGTTTTAGATTAAAATATTTCCAGTAAAAGACTGATTAGAGGAGTTTCAATTAATTCTCTCCAAATAATTCATAAATTTCGATTCAATATCTTTGCAGATGTCCAGAGGCTCATTCTCACTTTTCATATTAAAAGGCTAATTTATCATTAGAAAAAAAAACTTTTACCAGTCATTTAAGCACAGCTAAAATATTTGTGCTAATTAAGTAATTAATGAAAATACTTGTTGAGTGTCTGGAACGTTTGATTAAAGTCACAAATTGACCCCCTGAAAATAACTTTCTTTTGATTTTTGTACTTCTTAGAAATGACTGAATTTATTTTTATACAAGTATACATTACTGTTTTTTCAAAACAATATTAACTGGCAAGGAGAACAAAGAAAGGTGGGAGGCCCCAGTGGTAAACAGAGCAAAAAGATGGGTACATCAGCAATCTTGTTTGTTAAACAGAACCCTTAGAGTCCCCCTGCTGGCACCTTCATTATAGCACTCCTGAAACATAGCTGAAGAGGCAACTGCAGGGTGTACGCCTTCTAGGCAAAGTCGGAATGAAAAACACATATTCTTCTCTACCTGTTTGTACTTTTTTGCTTCAGGATACATGTAATTGACAGTAATCAGCTGCCTCTCCAGGAACTTTCTCATCCTGTGTTTGGATAATTCTGCAGCTGGTGACTGTCGTCGCTGTTCTGAAGCCTCGGTGAGTTCAGCATTTTAGCAGCAGTAGCTCTCCACCTGTTGCAGCTTTTGGTTAGAGTGCCAGTCAAGTTTGCAGCTCATCTCCAATACAGAACAAGCATCATCATTGCCAGTTGTAGTTCAAGAACTGGAGATGGCTGATATAGAGGACTGAAACAAAAGGAAACTGACCAGCTTGCCAATAGTGAAATGACAGTCAGAAAGACCAGAGCTAGATTTAAACTTATACAGAGGCCATTGGCTCATATTATTACCATATTCTCTCGGATAGTTCAAAAAAATAAAAATGAATCACAAAATATACGAGGGCAGCCATCCCATCATAATACCAGGATGGCTCACCCAGTTAGTCTATATGTAGAAAATGTTCCTTTGCTTATCTTAACCTTTTCAGTCTTGTATCCTAATTTAACTGATCACTATTTTTATTTTAAAAATGGACGTGATCACAAATATAGATATGTAGATATAAGTTGCTATGAGTGGGAGAGTACCTTATAAAACACACAGTTGAACTTCGTTGCTAATGCTAATGGATTCAGAGTTTGAACTCAAATTGTGGAGCAAACAGACTAATTGTTGGGGCTGTCTTTTTATCAGTTGTTACATGTTGTATATTGCACTGAAAACTGTAGTAGTCTACACTATCAGTGCGACTCAGCATGCAAATATTGCAAAAGGGCTGGATGGTTTCTTTGAAAAAGGTTAACGTGTTTTAAAGGTGGGAAACAAGACTCAGCACAGAGTAAGCATGTTTTAAAGTGGTTAGGAGGGTGTGTGGGACACCCACTTAGACAAAGGTCCACTGAAGAAATGTCAAGGTGACAAACTGTTCAGAGACAGCAGAGATGATTTACTGGTTGTAGCTGTCCTGTAGTGGTGGAGAGTCAGTCAGAGTAAAGAGCAGGTAATAGTCAGATTTCATGTAGAAAGTGAGAGACTGCTGGTGTTAAGAGGAAGCTGAAAAAAGTGAGATGGTATATGTGTGTGCATGTGAGTTTGGGTAAAAGAAAGGGCAAACAAAAACTGGTTAAAACGTGCGAAAGGTTAAGAGTTCGACCAAATTTATTGAGTCCTGTCTCAGTTTTTAAAAGCCTGCCCGCAATACATTAACTCCAGTGATTATGGGGGTAGTGGGGAGGTGCTGTGGTAAATCATGTCCACTTTTATACAGTGGCTGCTCTTGATGGATTGTGTTTGTTAGTGGAGCCTTGTGTTGAATGCACTTGAAATAGTCAAGATATTGCTAAATTTCAGTGGGTAAAAAGAGATGGACTGTATGTCTGTTATAATTGTGTGGCAGGATTTGATTTGCAGCTTCACACTGCTGCAGTTAGAGGCACTGCTAATGCCTGGCCAGTCAGCTGAGGGAATTAAAAAATGTATTTTTTTTGTTTGTTTTTTCCACTTGATGCATAGCTTGCAGTATAGAGATTGACAGTCTTGCTTGGCAGCACATTATTTTTTTTTTAAATTTGCTATAATTGAGTTTTATTGACACAATATGTCGTAAAGTATGAAAATATGCAGGAATGTCAGATTAAATATCTCAATTATTGGGATAACGCAGGAGTTGTTTCAAGGACGGAGTTTAAAAGTGTAGCATATTATCTTTTCATCATAGATATTTCCTTATCTCATTTGTTTTGTGACAACAGAGAGCTCCAATACATGAGTTTCAGCATCTTTATGTACAAAGAAAACTTTTAACTTTTACATAATGTACATAATCAAAGTAATACTCAATTATTTTGAGGTCTTGTTAGACTAGTGTAGCAGTAGGACCTTGCATTAATTTAAATTGCAGGTATTTTTGTATGCCTCCATTACACCAAGTTTTAGAAATTAGAGGTATGAATTTTCCAGTTTATTGTCAATCAGTGTCAAATTCTGCAGCTGGCATTGCACACAAAGTGTGTTGGTGCACTAGCAGTGGTAGTTCAGAGGAGCCTCAGAAATACCCTGATGTCAACAGCTTTGACAAAATGGCACTATAATAAAGACAAGTTCATATTTCCCGCATGTACCTTCAGCCATATAATGTTTATAGCTTCTGCTGTATTTCCCACTGGAACTTGCTGTTAAAATGAAATTAGTCTGTCAGCTCATTTCAGTTCGTAAAACGTTGCTCTGATCCTCCTTATGCCTGCTATCATGTTGGACACATGTAAATGTTTGTTAAATTATGTGAAAGTCTGATGAAATCAGTGATCACCTAAAATGATTTCCTGCTTTACCCAATGAAAGAAGAGCAATTGTTCATTGGGTGATTTCACATTTTTAAACCGGTAACTCACAAAACTAAAGAAAAGATAACCCTTACAGAAATGCCAACAAAAATATCAGGAATTTCATTGAAACTGGGGAAAGGAAAGAAAAAAAATTGCTCCCAGATTGTCAAGTACGTCCGCTGCAGCACAAATCAAATGTGTCATGACAAGTTAATGCCATAAATAATTTACCAAAATGAAAATTATAATATGTGGTTGCTGCGTTTCAATTAGTTGCCACTGGTTCAATGTCCCAGATGGACTAACAGAGTTGCACCCACATGTTATTGAGTCAGTGCTGCTATGATTATGGTCTAACACAGTGCCAGTAAAAACATGAGAGATGCTGTTTTTCCCATGTTTCCTTACCTCGCTGTTGTGACACTATTTCTTATTTGCAAAACAAAAGACAGGAGAGCTATTAAAATGAAATGGCATGTTTTTGGAAAAAGCAGAAGCCCTTAAAAGAGACTTCTCATCTTTTCATATACCAGACTTAAAGATATACTGAGGAATCACACTGGCCATTTTAAATCAGTGGTCATTTCCCATGCCTGGTGTTTAGTGTGATGAATGTATATTATAATGCAGTAGAGCAACTGTTTTTATATATGAATCCGCTGAATTAAATTTTTAACAACTGTGAAAAAGTTTTTGCTCCTTCGAGATTGCTTTGTTTTGCATATTTGTTACACTCATCAAGCTGATTTTAATGTTAGGCAAAGAAAACTAGAGTAACTACACAATGCAGTTTTAAAATAATACTGTACGCCAGATGTAACAGGACACAAACCTTGCAAAAAGTTAAACTTCTGTCTTGTCCGTCCACAGAGTATTTTCTCAAAAGTTTTGGTGAACATCAAGATTTTTGTTTGGCATATGTAAAATTAGCCTTTGTGTTGTTTTTGGTCAGCAGTGGTTTTCTCTTTAGAACTGTCCGATGGACACCATTTTTGCCCTTTTTCTATATTATTATTGTCAGAAACAGTGACCTTAACTGAGGTAAGTAAGGCCTGCAGTTCTTTAGATGTTATTCTGGGTTTTCTTGTGACCTCCTGGATGACTCGTTGATGCAGTCTTGAGATAATTTTGGTGGGAAGGTTCACCACTGTTGGACGTTTTCTCCATTTGTGGATAATGGCTCGCACTGTGGTTTGATGGAGTCTCAAAGCCTTAGAAAAGGCTTTGTAACCCTTTCTAAGCTGTTTCCTAAGATTGCAGCATGTGTTTTTGAGATCTTTCAGTCTTTGCCAAGTTGTTTTTAAGTGGTTTCTTGATTCACAGCTCTGGCAGTAATCAGGCCTGGGTGCGGCTAGTGATTGAAATTGAATTGAGTAAATGAAGCTATCGTTTAAAGATTGCCTTCTCTATTTACTCTGGTTATGATGATGATCTCAAACATTTAAGTGTGACAGATATGCAAAAAAATAAGAAATCAGGGAGGGAGCAAATACTTTTTCACAACACTGTACATTTAAAAAAATATGATCAGATAACTAGTAGTGTCTACTGGAGGAAGAGCAAACCAGCATCTCTGTCTTTGTTCAGTGTGCCTGCTTACTCTGTTGCAACGTGTGTTGCATCGGCTGCTGTCGCTACAGTTGATTGATTAGTGAGCAGTTAGGGACAAGAACACAGGAAGGTACCAGCAACTCAATCTACTGCCTACTTTTCATGATTCACGAGTTGACTGGTTCAAACTAGTTCTGAGCAAAGTGGCCTAAAAGCAGTTATTGTTCTTTATAAATGCTTGTTTTACTCTAATGCATTCCATCCCATAAGTGATTTGGTGATTTGAGTAGTCCCTGCAATGTGGACCTGAGTTAAAACATTCTAGTTTATATGCAGTCGTAGTTTCTATAGGGGAGAAATAGAAAGAAAAATAAAAAGCAGAAATGTGTGAGTTCCAACCCAGTTAAATTTAACAAAGCAGCTTTTATACAAACCAGGCGTCAAAGAGCTGTTAAATGAAAATCAGTTATGGCATGATTTGGCTTATGTACTATGGTCTGTTTCTATAGATATTTTCCACTCTCTAATAAAGCTAAACTGCCAATGGAGCCACTCTGATTTTAATGTTTCTGTTTTCTCAAAAATGAAACGGGTAAGAAGTATTGACTGAAATAAAAGAACAATCCAGTGGTCATTTTCAACCCACTTATGAACTGCTGGTCTGTAGTAGTGTTAAATTCCTCTTTCCTAATCACAATCCAGGATGTGCGCGTAAAGCAGGATGTTGTGCTTGCATTATAGTAGTGCTGAAAGTATCATGAAAGTAGCTAACGGGGTTGTTCAGAAGGTTGCTAGATTTGTTGTTAATTACTTTTTGAAACAAATCTGCTACATTGGGACTGAGTACTAAGATACTGCACAGCGTGTGATGTTATTTATTAACCTTTATTTAACCAGGAAAATCCCATTGAGATTAAAAACCTCTTTTTCAAGGGAGACCTGGCCAAGATAGGCAGCAGCAGGTGTCTCACAGTTACAGAAATTACTCAAACACAGGCAGCAACAACACACATGCAACAATAAGGGAAAGAATACAAATAAAATAAAATAAAATTCAATAAAATTCAAATAAAAATAAATAAATAAATAAAAAAATCAGTTAAAATGACAATCAATCTAATTGAAACAGCTGCATGTTATGGACTTGGCCTCAAGGATTCGTAGTACAGTGATTAGGGTACTTTTACATGGTATACTGTATTGTATCATAGTATATTCTGCCATACATTTTACTTTTGTAGGTAGTAATTGTTTTAGAGATTTGGTCAATGTCTTAACAGGATTTTTTTCCTGCACACAAAGGTCTTTGCTTTCCATTATAAAGGAAAATTAAAGGAATTTGTAACCATTTTTAAACCATTATTTGCATCAAAATAAAATTTGGTCCACCTGAATTCACAGGATCTGCAATGAATGCACCAAAATCTAACACAAAATTAAAACAATAGCGGCCTGCTTTCATGTAAAGGTCTTTGAGTGCTACAGTAGAGTAGAAAAGCGCTATGTAAGAACCAGTCCATTTACCATTTACTGTGTTTATATTGTGCTACATTTCTGTTAATTAACACTTCTTTGCAGACAAATGATGTGTTTATTCACCTGACCCAAGTGCATCTCTTGGAAGCGAAATATAGTCTTTCATTCCATTCATTGTACCTGCATGATGGATGTGAATTAAACTGGAAGCACAATACTTGACAGCTGTGAGATCCCTCGCCATTTTCCCCTGTGTGCTTTTGCATACTTTGATGGTATTGCCACTTTAGAAAAACTGCATAAAGGGATAACATATCTTTAGTCTGTTATTCATATAGTTTTTTTGAATCCTTCATTACTCACTGTGTTTACTGCATGCATATCTTTGGCCAAACAGAAAGCAGTTGCGCCCTTGTGAGCTGGATGGATATGTAGACACGCTGTGCAGCAGCACGTCTAAGATGATATTGGATGAGTCACATTAGCAACCACTGCATTGTTTTTCTTGGCCTTCATGCATTATTTATACTGTAGTTTGGGGTATTTTTAAGCGGTTGAATAAGTTAGTTGCAACACAGACACAACTCTACAGCGCTCTGCCCATGAGTCATTATTGGTTAACATCACTTGTCTTAAATTCAAAGTACTTCAAAACAGCAAATGATGATCCGCTAAAAGGGACAAGGGCTTCACCTTTTCATGTAGACTGCAGCACCCACGGTGTGGGACGGAGAGATTTCGCAGGTCTTTCCTCCCCACTGCTGTCAGACTCCATAATAAAGACTTTAACTGATCAAGCACACACATCCATACATATGCAATAATACTAAGTGCAATAATCCTTTCTGTCATCGTTGTATTTTTACTCAGTTGTATATAGTATTTGTATTTGTATTCTATTTTTATCTTATTGTATATTTATTTTATTTTATTCTACTGTATATAGTATTTTATTTTATTCTATTCTGTACAGTTGTGTACTGTATTTATTCTTATTGTATTCTAATTTTTGCCTCATAACTTTTGCACTGTCCACTTCCTGCTGTGACAAAACAAATTTCCCAAGTGTGGGACTAATAAAGGTTATCTTATCTTATCTTAAAACATTGCCTGTCAACTGTTTGCAGTAGCAGACTTCTCCACAGAGAGGAAAAGAGAGTTGTCTCCGTACATGTTAACGGTTAGGGAGAATATGTAGAACATATTTCAGTTTAGCATTCTTGGCCATATTTTGTTTGTGGCTGTGTTTGTGTGTCAGCCTGTGTTTTTTACATAGTTCATCCCTACATTTGGCTGCTGGGAGATTTGCTGAAAACCCTTTGTAGTGAAGAATGAGAGCCACTGTGGGCTAGCTCAGATACAACAGGAGAGCACTGTGCATTGTTCTCTTGTTCTGTTAAAGTACTTCAGTGTGCATAAAGCACTAGCTAAAAGTAAAAATTTCCACGTCCTGTGCTAATTTTAACTTTATATTGTTTTTTCTCGAGGGTCTCTGATCTTGTGCCCTACAAAGTGGTAATCAGCTCAGTCAGTGCAATCCATGGGAAACTACAGTAATTTCTGCTTTATGATAATCACATCTTGTTCAGAGTGGGCTTTGAAACCTGCTCTTTGATGAATGATTCATATGCACACGAAATACCAAACTAGCAATTTCATTATAATCATACAGCTCAACATGTTAGTTGTCTGCAAGAGAGAAGCCACAAACTAATCAATGTGTCACTCAATAAGAACAACTCAGATCTTGCTTTCTGGGTGCTTTGATGATGTAACAAAATAGGAACCCTGACATCGTGGTAAAACACTCAAAGGTATTATACAGGCTAGAGCTGGAAGGATGTGAGAGGCAGGTTACATACTGGACATGGAAATGGACTGGCACTTGTATAGTGTTTTTCTAGTCTTATTTACCACTCAAAGTGCTACAAAAACCACAAGGCACAAATCACCATGCAATCATACAGTATTTTATGCACTTTATCTACCTTCAACTAAGGCCTTTATCCATTAACCTAATGCCTTTGGACTGTGAGAGGCAGCACAGGGAGGCACAGTGGTATACATGAAGGTTCCGGTCTTGCTGTGAGGGAACAATGCTAACCAGTGCAATATCATGCTTCCCATGGTGCAGGTGGTATCCCAGGGCTAACACCGAGAGGCATACAATCTCGCACTCACACTTCTCCACCTGTGTCCAGTTCATCATTACCAGTAAACCTAACGGACTTGGGTTTGGACTGTGGGAGAAGAGTACTCTGAGGAGGAAACAGCTATCAGTCTGAGCTAAATAAAAGGCAGTTTTGATTATTTTTATTTTTTATGCCTACTATCAATACTGCAACTATGTTGACAAGGTCTTAGAGCCCATCTGTGACCACCACATGGTCAGAAGTGCACTAGCCTCCTCATGCAGAAGGACTAAGGATGCTAGTGCTTGCAGAATCAGAAACTCTCACATTTGGTAATTTCTGATTGCTTCCTCGAGACAACATCCCAGCTATCAAACTCTGGTTGAAAGGATGCCCGTAGCTTCAGTATCCATTGTGGCAGCAGAAATTGGCTTCAGCCTTAAGAATAAAATGAGATCTGATTTGAAAAGTTGTCTGTCAGCAGAACAAATGTTGCCTCTGCAGCAACCTCCCTCGGTACATTTAATTATGCTCAAGCAAGCTATCCCGTTAAGTCCACTGAGTTCACATTCGCCTGTTTAGGTACAATGGCTGTAGTGTTTTAGTGCCTCGGATGTAACTGTAGGGAAAAAAAATCTTTTATCTGCTTTTTTGGGTTTTGAGAAGTAAGCTTTAGAATTTCTGTTTATCTTTTCTCTCCATGCCCTGATAAATGAAAATTATGTTCACATTTTGATCAAGTTGTTCTTGAAATTATAACCCTGTTAAATCTGCCTTGTTACATAAAAAAATGAAAATTAGAATGGCAGATATAAATGACACTGAATTTTTATGAATAATAAAGTAAAGTAAAGGATAACCCATCATCAGGTGCTAGCCACTGCACCACTGTGCTGCGGTGCTTATGAGCAGCCAAATTAGCAGGCTAAACTACAATATTAAACCTAATGTTGTTTTACAAATTCTGCCATGCACACAGGATAATGTCATTAACATTTCTCTTAGAAGCTTCTGTTCTAAACAATTATTAATGCACTGGAACATCTCCTCACATTGGCATATTTACTCACTACTTGAGCTATACCAACAAAGAAGAAAAGCCCTCGTGGGATGTGTGAAAGAAATCATTCTCAGAATAAGGTTGAGATGTCTCTGAGTGTCACCAGATGTCTCAAATTGATGTTGAAAATCAACAGCTGGCATTTTTTTTTACTTCTTCAATGCAAAATGCTACATGTACAGTAAAATGTGCATAAAGGAAAGAGGTCTATATAATTAAACTTGTGCTTTTCATCATTAAAGTACTCATCTCATGGCCACAAACTGTTCCAGCATAGCAAATGAGAGGGGAGAACTTTTTCTCCAACTTCAGATACCACTCTGTGACTGAACAAACCATTTTCATGCATTATTTGTGAATACTGGGCTGCCTGTTCAGAGGTGTTGCTGTATGTTTGACTAGTGTAGCAAAGCTTCAAAAGAAAAAAAGGGGCTCAGTGTACAACAGCAAAATCACTTTCTTTAATGAGCATCAGGGAAGCCCAGTTGACACCTTCATTGTCATTGAGCAGCTCTTTAATCCCTGGGATAATGGTTTCACACTGAAGGCTTGTGATCCATTTCTTTGATAAAATCTTTTAAAGTTCACGTTGAGAGACAAAACAGTGCTTTACCTTACTCGCAATTCACGGTATACATGTCAAGTGAGTGGAGCATCTTCATCAGAAGGCATCCCTCTGATGGTACATCAGTGTTTGGTGTCTGGCATTGCTAGTATCTCGTCACATATTGTGAAAGCGTCTCAGCTCAATGCTAAATTTGTTACACGAACAAAGCAAGTTTTTAATGGAGATAACCTTTGATATTTCTGTAGTCACATGATCTCAGTCAGCTAGACTAAGAAAAATCTGTTAAACTGCTCAGTTTCAAATGCAGTTAGGCAAATCTTAACTATAAGATTTGCCTGTCACTATGTCAGTCGTTTCTGCTCTGCAGGTAATAATTCATGCTGCTGTTTGGCTTTCAGTAATAGCTGACGAGAGGGAGAAGTGAGTTGATTTAGATTGGATCTCTCTCCAGAGAAGAGGTTGCATTTTTGGAGGTCTTAAGGGTCGGTTTCATGGGCAGCACTTTAAGTTAATAAGCTGGATCAAACAGTTGAACCAAAATCCTTGCTTGTTTACAAGTCAGGGTTTATGCAAAAACATATTAATGTACCAGCATCTTATGACAAATGCAAAAAGCCTCTTAGAAACAACTCATCTCCCACTTAAAGCTTACAGCAAGCAGGGTGGGTGGCATTTTCACAAGAACACTTAGCTGTCTCTCCTTTTTTAACCCTGTTTAACCTTTGTCGCTCGTTGTTAGAATGAGACTTAAGCCTTAGGAAAACATGACACCTGTATTAATGTAGCTGAAACATTTGAGAATAATTAAGTGTCGCCATACTCCTGTTTAAAGACCGTTTAATTAGGGATGTAGTATTTGCCTTGCCTCTGTTGGTAGAGGTCTGTGAATGACTGTGTATACACACACAGCGTTTTGGGATTGGCGAGAAACGTGTGTGGAATTCGGTGAAGGTCTTAATGAAAGTCAGAGTGCTTAGTGGACATGAGGGCTCCTCTGATGGAAATCAATGTGGTCTTTTGTAGCAGGGAGAGCAGCCAATTCCAGGCCTCAGCTGCCTGATGTGGTGTTGGCAGACTTTGACGAACATTTAATGACGCGTCACTGGGCTGGACAGGTAATCGATTTATTTAGGCAGTAATGTATGTATCCCTAGGTAAATCTTTAATTAATGGGCAAAAAGATGAGGACAATTGTGATGCAGAAGGCCAAAGAGCATGAAATTCCAACAAGGTAGAAGGGTGGCTTTCTCATTTCCCTTTCAATTAGCTGTTAGTGCTTCATACTCCAGCTGTTTTGCATTACGTTTAGATATGTCTTTGTTTAGCTTGATCTTCTCTAGACAAGATCTTCCATGGCCAGGAGTTTAACTGCTATTGTTTTTGTTTTGCAGTTAAAAGATAGGCATAAAATCCTTTGCGCAACTTATTTCAGAGTATTAAAATTCTATATTCTTATATTCTGATGTGGAGAAAAAAAGAAGTGGCTTGATCGCCAATGCAAAAAAAAGTTGGCAACATGAACTTTCTGCTTATTAATAATCTGTGGAGGAATGTTTTAATTGGTATGTGGAAGGGGTGTGTCTGATTTATGTGTCTTCAGTGCCTGCTGGCTGGATAATAGCCTTTACTGTTCAAACTAACTTTGCTATAGTGGTGAGATGCAGAGAGCTACACAATTTTAGTGTTTAATGTTTAAATGGTCTCTTCTTGTATGTAGTAAAAGAAGAAGGGGGTTTGTGTGACAGAGGAGGATACTAGGCATAGGATGGCCTCTAAAGTGAGCAGCTGAAAGAACAAGAAGATTGTAGAAGTTCCTAATTACCAAACATTCGGACAATTGCATTGAAACTTGGGATGATTAAGACATAGTTTCACTAATCACACTTGACTGAACCACCAGCAGCACTGCCACTACGCCCAAAGACCACATTAGCCCTCTAAAACCTTGTGTGACTGACGTATTGGAATTGTCAATTTTTTCTGAGTGCAAACATTTCACAACCATGATGATTTTAGTGAAGGCCACACCAATTTGCAGGTCTGGCTGAGCCAAAGATCTACTGTCTGTATGCTTACCCTGCTTCCACTTTTCATGGGTAATTGGCTGCCTTTATGGACCCGTGCACTCCTCTGAAACAAAGGCCACAAGCGGCACATACCTCATGTACAGGACTGTTCACTCAAAACAGTTTGCTGTTCCATATGTTTCTCTACTATGTTTTAGTTCCCCATCATTAATGGATTTTGAAGGTATTTCAGAATCCCCACTTTAATCTCATTAAAACAAAAGTTAAGTTAAACCTTAAGTTAAACAAAAGTTAAGTTAAACAAAAGGTTCTGGATATTTGCAATTTTAATAGTAAAAGAAATAACATGGGTGTACACAACTAAGAGAGATGTATGTTTATGCATAGGCATGTCTCACTGACAGCTTGAGTCAAGCCTCATTGATAAATCCACTAAGCATTTAAAGGATTTTAGAGTGTGGGTGGGATAGAGTTGGATTGCTCACTGAGCTGAGATCTCTCTTCTCTGTTCTGTTCTCCAACTGTGTGCACAGCAGTTCATGTGTTTGTTATGCACCTGATTTTGTGGGTTACAAAAATAATTTTCTCTGGGAATTTGTAATAGTATTGTTACAGTCATTTTAATTTATTTTAATTGAAATGGACCAAACAGATTTATAAAACTGATATATTATTTAAAGATGTACAAAAAATCATAAAAAGAGCATAGACTCACTCAGCTGCCAGACATACAGTTGTACCCTTGTTCTGACTAACGTATGAAACTTTCAGAATGCTTCAGCAAGCTCTCTCTTTTTTTTTTACTTAATGACATTCTGTTGGAAATTGAGAGTATGACTCTGTTCATTTACAGTGAGTTCAAAATGTATTCTGACCCCTTATTTCTTATGTATGAGGTTTTATTTCACAGAGCCTTCAGCTGTAAAAGAACATTTCTGAGCTTTGCTGGTAGAAAAATTTATTGATTAATTGAACATAGTTTAGAAAGCATGCACATTTGTTCTTCATGTCTGTGTAGATCTCAATAACAATTTGGCCAAAAGATCATTTTAGAACTGACTTTATATTACAGCCAGTGTTTATTATATTATATCACTTCATTCCATCTATACCATGATGCTACTGTAGCTACTAGTTAGCTCTGGAAACAAAAATCAATTGACAGTCAATATGACGATAGCGAGGGTGAATTTATTGAGAGCAGAAATGTCTTCGCGCTTAGAAGTACAACCAAGGACTTGCTTTGACAAAAGGGCAAAGACTACATGCATAGAGGAAAAAGAGGATATATAGCCTAGGAATAGTGTTACAAGAAGGGGAAAAAGGGAAATTATGCATCTTTGGTGGCTCTGTGGATGATAAAAAGAAAGAAAAACAGAATTGCGGAAGTCAGCACCTGCTGAATTGTTTGAGGTTAAGCTGGAAGCAGAGGCATGTAATCAAAGGACACAGCGAGGAGGGAAAAAAACCAACATCTACTGCTCATAAAGCATAGGTAAGGCATTATAGCAGCTGAGTTATGTGACTGGACACGGGTGTGCCATGCACAGTTGCACAATCTTTTGAAAGAGAAAATCCCCTTTCATAAAATGGACTAGAGTGAGTCGTGGTTCTACATGCTGACTGCAATAAAGAATAAACACAGGGCATGTTTGCAAGTGAAAATTAACTTGAGCTCCACTGGAAATAAATTGTTGCCTTCTTGCAGTACAATTGTTACTGTATATTGATTTTTGAAAAGTTGTTGTTGTTGAAAGTTCAGCAATAATCATTTTCATTTCATGTTTTAAGGTATATTCATATAGTTTTGAGCGATAAACCCATACTTCAGAAGTCCTCTGCACAGTGGGGAGTCATGCTAGAAGGATCACTTAAGCATCACGTCAATTATCAGGCCTCTGTTACGTGGCTAGATAGAAGACACTTTTGAGTAAAAAGCAAATAAAAACTCACATGGAATGAACCAATAAATGCTAAAAGAACATTGAGCCCACAATGACAGCAACTTTATGTTCTGATGAGAAAGATATTGACATCTCTGATCAAAATTCTGAACACTGTGTAGTGTGAACAACAGAGTCTGTAAATCATCTCTGATCATTGTCCTTGCAATGAAGCATAGTGGTGGCAGCTACTAAACTTACAGTAATTGTTCTCTGTAGCAGAGGTGTGTTGACTAGTCAGAATTAAGGGTGAACTGCAGCCAAATACAGAGATACTTTATAGTTTACCACTCATCACTCATCACTCATCAAAAAATCTAAACAATAGTCATATTAATGCAGTCTGCTTTAAATGTTAGTAGAAATCTTTCTGAGTAAGAAAACATGTTTAATATTCTCCTGGTCTCATTTTGGCTGAAGCCAACTGTAAACTGTTTAGTGCAATGAAAGTCAGCATATACAATCAATCGCTCTTTAAGGCTCATTTGAAATGACTGCAGGATTTATGCAGGGGTCTCCTTTTTAGGCAGCAGTGTATTGGTCTGTGACTTTGTAGTAATTATCCATGGACTAAGGACAAAGTGAAAGAGGGAGAGCGTACGTGTGTGTGTGTTTGTGAGTGTGATGGCATCGTTGGAAGATAGGGGGTACATAAAGTGAGAGAGAAAGTTTTTGCATCTACTTTACAGTATCATGCTTCTATTCGATCTTGCAATAATTAGTCTTTGAGTTTAGAAGGTGAAGACAGAGTCAAACAAAAGTAGACAAATCTGCCTACAGGTAATTATGCAGTCTATTGATATCCAATAACCAATTCATATGGCTCCTTGGACTTTCATACTATCACTCCAGTTCACTCTGTACCAAAACTGCAGATGCTTTGTTGACATAAAAGTGGTGAAGTTTACAATGGTTATTTATTTAGTGAAATGCCTCAGTGTACTTTATTATTGCTGCAGAAACTCCAGTAATAGTTGGTGATTCAACTATAAGACTTTCACTTTCCTTTTCAGCTTGTCTGCTAGAAAAAAAAGACTCAGCCTGTACAAACGGTTCATCAAAATACTTTTTAGTCTAAAAAGGCAAGATCATACAGCGTTTACAAATTTTAATGAAGGAAGCAGACTTATGACTAAGCTGGACTAATAAAGAAAAGGGAGTGCAACGTGGATGCTAAATCAGTGCCAGAAATTAAATAAACAAAGCAATGAAGTGTATTTTACTGAATTTCTTAACATAGTCATTCTTTGCAACATGTACTCTGAAAGTAAAATGAGGATTTGCTATTTTTGCAGGTGAGCCACTGAATGGTAGGACTGCTCCTGGGATTCCTAAAGGATACTGGAGCTTCTCCTGGATAGCTGAGGACAACCTCAGTTTTCCCAGTGACTCAGTTCCTATTTCCGGTAAGTGAGGTTTTGTCAGCCCTCCTCAAACAGACCACAGATCTCTGTTCCCAGTTGTCCTCA
The DNA here is from genome assembly GCF_057382275.1 of Copadichromis virginalis. NCBI lineage: Eukaryota > Metazoa > Chordata > Actinopteri > Cichliformes > Cichlidae > Copadichromis > Copadichromis virginalis. Next base: position 19,939,703 of record NC_140636.1, on the reverse strand, counting down.
ACACCTGGCGTCAGCTTTCCCTCAGCACACAGTAAATCTCTGTCTTGTCTGCTCTCTACAAGGCACAAAATTGAGATTTTGTTGAAGATAGACACGTATTTATTCTTGAATTCACACACTCAGACACACGCATCACCTGTAAGGTGTTACATTTCTTACAGGTGAAATTACAGCAGAGATGAAATGAAACAATGCATATAAAAAGATACAGTTCTACATAAGCAGTTTAATTAAGACAGTTCAAAACCTAGAAAAAGCTGGAAAGAGTTGTTTTTTTTATTTGAGATGTGCTCATTTCAGTTGGCTGATACAATATCTTGGTTTGTTTTTTCTAAGTGTGACCTACAGATTCAAATTTTTTGCCAGTTCTTATTGTCTTTCTAACAACTATATCTTATAGCATATATGAGCAAAAGTAAACTTTTTTGTCAAAAGCACACTAGAAATAAGCTAATTCCAGACCCTGGCTGGTTAATCAGTGTGTCTCTAGTAAAAATGTACATGTAGCCAGGTTGTTTTTTGGTATAAAATAAAATGTAAAATTCTCTTCCATATAAATGTAATGGAAGAGAAATGGGACTAAAATATCTAGCATGAGTCTTTGAAGAAGGCTTAATTTTAAATAATCCATCCATAAAATGGCCAAAAAGTGTTTTTATTAATAAGTGAACTCGATGTGTAGAAATCAATTAGAACTTTGAAAAAGTTTGCTCTGAATATAAAACAGCAATGTCAAATAATGAAAATCTATTTCTTTCTCTTTGAATCCTGAAAGCAGCAAGGCGTAAAGAATTACTTTTTTTTTCAGATTTATTTAAAATGACAAAACTGTTGAGACCTTTGAAGCTTTAATAAACATAAAAACAGATGCTGCATGTGAAATGAACTTTAAAAGACAAGTACACAGTCAAGGAGACATAGTCTTATGTACTTACAACTAAGATAGTGTATGCAATAAAACGGATATGCTTACATGGGATATTATAATGCATGGCTTTATCTATTTTTCTTTTTTGTCTTTTGATGTGGAACATGTCTTAAAAAGTCATTAGCAGCATTAAACATTCAATCTTTTCATAGACATCACTAAGCCTTAAAGCTGTGTTAGTAACAGATCTGCAGTCTGTTTAAAAAAAATAGTTTTCACAGGGCAGTTTGGACTTAAGTATACACTTACTGCCTCCATAGAACCTTAGAGAGTAAGTAATAGCCATGTGTTGATAATCACAAGAACTTCACTAACTCGTCATCAGAAAGTGTGGCCACCTGAGATGTTAAAACAATGCACTGCAAAGCAAACAATTTGCACAGGAGTGCACCAGCCAGCAAATTCACGCAAAGATCAAACCATTCTGTTTGGGATCAATTAGCATGTTAATTGTTAAAGTTTATAACAGTACCATAAGAAAAGACTAAACAAGTATGGTTCATTTGGAAGGGTAGAACGCTTCTTTCTAAAAAGAACATGACTGCATGGCTTCATTTTGCATGCTTGCATCAAAACAAATCAGAGATTTTTGGAAAAAAATGTGAGATGAGACCAAAATGGAGAGGTTTGGCATTAATCAACAAAAACACCTCTCAGCAACTGTCAGGCACAGTAGAATCAGGTGTTGTAATAGTGTGCAGAGAGCTGTGCATAAATGCAAACCTACGAACCTCAATGAACTGAAACAACGCTTCTGAAACAACGTGCCAGTTCCTCCGCAATGATGTGAAGTCCTACAGAAAACCATTCTTCAAATTGTTGAGAAGGTTGCTCTACAATCCACTTGATCACAGAGTATACTTTGTGTACTCTATACTAGTTTTAAGGCAAAAACATCTCTTTTCACATCATTGTACTTGCATATGAAGCAGTTTACTGCTTTGCTGCTGGATTGGATATACTCAGAGCTGATAATTTGAAATTAATTTCACAGACACAATTGCAATCACTATTTTGTAACTCCTGACACACATTTTAAAATCATCTAAAATATAATGTCATGTAAATCTGCTTAAGGGCCATAATTGATTAACCATTCCTTTATTTGTACATATTCTGTGTGTGAAAAAGGCTAAGAGGTTTACCCACTCCACTATTCGTTCTCAAGGATCCTTCAGGACCCTTGTTAATGACTTTAATTAGTCATGTTTTGTAAACAAGAAGAAATTAAGTGGGTTGATTTTGGCATTATGTTTAAAATTAGCTAATCATAGTTCAAAAGCAAGCTTTTAGTGGGCCAATCAAATCTGAAGAGATGGCAAGAGAGGAAGAAGAAAAGAGTCATTTTCAAGACCATGTCAATGACACTGGCCTCAAAGGTCGGTTTTCTGTGCTGAAGCCATTCTAAATGTAAAATGTTTGAATGAATAAAAACACAGTTTCTTGCAGCTGTTGTCTTAGAGCATCAGTCAAAGCTGATGCTGAGACAGCAAACCCAAAAGTGACTTTGAAAAGTGATCTAAAGATGTCAGAGTTCAGTATTACATCACTTGGTGTGAGCATCTGTGTAACCCTTTAGGCGCTTGTGTGCATCTTTGTCACATCAACCCATTCGCATCACTCGGAGGTGACGGCTCCAGCAAGATTTTTTTTTGCCCATTTCCAGCCATCCTGGAGGGTTGGAGGTCATCCTGTAAGTGATGATTCAAACTCCCAATAGCACCAAACTGTCACCCAGCTGTTTATGAAACACATCTTTGACAGTGGATCTCTGGGACCATGCTTCAGCTGCTCGTGGCTCTGACAGTCCACAGTGAATCTGACTGAACTGGTGTCAGTTACACAACAGATTGCCATACTGTTTTTGAATCAACCAGCCTGTCATGGACACAGCCAAGTACATTTTTCTGCTATTTCATGCAATGACAGCTCTGACCTATTGTCTCTAGTATGTTAACAAGCCCAGAGAGGGTTTATTTTTATTTTTCTGTATGGTGATTAGTGAAGTGAGTTTGGCTGGAGCAGGAAGGCTTACATCTGGACAGTAAAAGCTTGATGATTACAAATGCTGATGTAGAGTAATGGTGAGCTTCAGTGAAACAAATTAAATGTTGATTGAACAGACAAGAACAAATGTACACTTTTACTAGTACTCGTTATAATGCATTGTATTCTGTCAGTATATAGGCATTCTTTCCTTCCTATTTGTTCTTTGTATTTCATTTCTTGGAGAGATTACATTTTTAAAAGCCAAAAGGAGTCATGACTCTTTGGTTCTTCTGATAAATCTCCAAGGGACTTTTAAAGATTGGCTGGTTTTATATTGTGTAACATAGCATCAGAGGGTGCTGAGAAAAGGTTTGAGAGAGGACAAGTCACAACAACATGGCACGGTGAACTTGGCTGTAGGCTGCAGCGATAGATCTCTGCTCTCCCTACAGCATCTGCTGTCCGCTGGCATTTATTACCTACCACAAAAGCCAAAAGCACAGACCGACTGGACCTATGCCACCATACTCTCCCTCTCTCGCTTCGATTAGCAGCTTTAGCTGCGAAGATACAGGGCAACTCATCTTCCTTGTTTGAATTTCAGTGCTGGTAAACTGATTTTATTGCCCCACTGTGTCAGTGATGTCAATAACGTCACAGCCCTCAGTCTTGAAGTCTTTCCTGCTTCCCATCAACATTTATGTCCTTCTTTGAAAAATGGCAGCAGGAACTGACCATAGCCATATTCTCTTTTGCTAAAACCTTCCCATATGCCGTCTTTATCACTTTAGACCTGTTCTCTTCATGGAGATGGATTGTCCTGCATCAGCTGTGCCTGCCAGCTGTAACACAGGCATTCAGATGGATGCTAGCCACTTGAGGAGTTGCTGTGCTCCACAATGGAACATCTGCCTCACTCAGCTGGTAGTGCTGTTCTTGTGTAATGAGACACAGCGCTGGAATAAAACACATTTGCAAAGGCAGAGGGTTATAAAGGATAGAACACTGGAGCAGGTGCTTAAATGTGGCTGCCTCTTGGAGTCATATCATTTAGCCTTTCCAACCCCTACTAGTTGGTGCGCTGTTTTATTTCCACAGCTATTTAAAGTGGTGAAGTGCATGGAGTTAGGCTCCTCTGAGCATTCGTTTAGGTGTAGAAGTCATTCAAACAAATTAAAAAAAAAAAAGTTCCTCCAGTGTTCATGCAAGGGATATCTAGATACATTGTAGATTCCAGGATGAGGCAAAACTATAGTTTAGTATCACATTCAAGACCCGTTAGAAATTTGTTTTACTGAGGTAATACAAAAATCACATCAAATCTTTAATACCAGCTCTTAGTATCACGTTCCTCACGAGACTAAAACCTCATTAGTCTCACACACATTGTTTTCTGAACACTTTCCTCCCTCTTTTTAAGCCCAGACTCAAAACTCACCTATTCACATTAGCCTATTCCACATAAATTTTTCCATCCTGCTACTTTAATTTATTTTATTTATTTGCTCAATGTTTTATCCTTATTATTTTGTAAATGGTTATGTTTGTTGTTGTTATTGCTTGTGTACAGTGTCCTTGAGTGTTTTGGAAGGCAGTTTCTTAAATAAAATGTATTATTATTATTATTATTATTATTAAAGTGGATATTGTGTCTAATAGCTAGGAAGTAGTGAACCTACCAGGATGCTGTTTATATTAGAGCCAGAAAACCATTTAATATTGTGGCTGCACCTTCAGACTCATGAGAGGGAAAATAGTCCACTTCTCACCTCATGCCTCATCTCCTGAACAAAAGTCACACAAAAACGTGCACAAACATGCTCATTTATTCTCAATATTTTTACAATTACTTTTATGTCATCAGATTAGAAATGTGACCCTCCCATATCCGGATAACTAACAAGAGCCAGCTAAACAACATTGGTTATATGCTAACCTTATGCTAGCTAATGTTATGCATGAGTATTGTAAAAACCATACTTTCCCTGTGGCGAACAGTTTGATATTAAGCTCTGTTTACAAGCTCTGTTTTGTAATTTTAACTTATTTTATGTATTTTATGACTACTGTTCTTTTTATTAATTTTGTTTTTTGTAAGGTGACCTTGGGTTTCTGAAAGGCGCCCTCAAATAAAATGCATTATTATTATTATTATATTGCACAATGGTTAATTAATATGTCACATATGAGCTATGACATCTTTATTTACTCAGCATCAAAGACCAGAAGCAATAAATGCACTTATAAAAACATTTCACTTATGCCAGTGAATAGAAGCTAACAGAGGCTAACAGTAGTTAACAGCGGCAAAAACAGTGCGCTACTGTTAGCTCAGCATATGATGAACAACCTGCCTCAGTATGGCACTGAGCCATATTGGACTCCGTTCACACAGGTTTACAGCCTCTTCCAAATTAAATAAAGGCTGATGGGTTAGGGTTAGGGTCTTCTCACCCAGGATTAATAGCTGAGGTAAAGATAGCAGCCACCATAGCTGGGATTAGGCACTTGAATAGTGAGGGATAATAAAACAGAACTCAGTTCACTGGAATCTACTGACTTTAGTGGTGAAAATTTCAAACACTTTAACTTCAAGTGGGATTGCCAAATTATTTATCCTCGTGGTCTGTGGTGCTGCCTTCTCCAGAATGTTTTAGTGTGATTTATTATTTGATTCATTTATTATGTGATATTAAACTGGTACATAGCTTGTACCAGTGTGTGAATGTGTGTGTGAATGGGTGGATGACTGGATATGTAAAGCGCTTTGGGGTCCTTAGGGACTAGTAAAGCGCTATATAAATACAGGCCATTTACCATTTACCATTTGTGGTAAAAAAAAACAAACAAACAAAACAAAAACAAAAAACATTTGAAGCACTACTGTTTTTTTATGTATTAGCTATACTAAAAAAAAACAATTTTATGTGGGGAATATTTTTTTTCTAAAAAAAGACACCCACCAACTAAGACAGTATGCTGCTGGTTACATCCACTTAAAGACCGTCACTCTTTATGCAGCCTTTTACCTGACTTGATTTCTAAATGCTTTGTGGCAGAAAGACTTTTCAGCATCTGTTGTGTAGAAACCAGCAAATATGCAAATGGTTACTACGGTATTGTTTTTGGGAGTCAGTGGCAATTGACTTGTTGTGTCTCTGAAGGATGAGTATGTGTAGCTATAAATTGTATTTCACATCTGGCATCTGACCGCAGTCTATGCTTCTGTTGCAGCTTTATTTTTGGTTGGTCATTTGTGGGCTGCTCTAAATAATGGGACCAATTTTAAAATTGGAGTGGATAAAAACAAGGGGTCTGTCATGGGTGGAAATGCAATGACCAAATTAACAGGGTTTGCTGGCGGATGTGCTGCTGTTGTTTACAATTGCTTTGGCTTGCTATTGAATTATGAGAAACTCACAAACTGTTATGATTTTAAAAATCTACTGTAAAGCAAAGGGTTTTTTATGGGTTTGGGTTTTGCTATTTTTTTTCTCTATCTGCAGAGAGTTTATTGTGAAGAACCTCTCTTGACCCCCTGCCAGCTTGTCACCTTTGTAGTTTTGAAAAGTGGATGCTATGGATGAAGCAAGGGAATAAGTTCACAAGGAATGGGTTTACTGACATTTGACTTTGATCCCTTCTAATCCGGGATCAGTAACTGTCGCATGCAGTTGAGCGAAGAAATACAGATGAGTTAACCACTTTTACCTTCATATTCCTAGCAAGTCACATCAAAAATGTTACTGTTAAAAAAAGAACTTTGAAAAATACTCATTTGTTTTGGGACCAGCACTTGTCGTTTTCAAGTCAGATTAGGAAATAGAAAAAAAATAAACAATATGGGTTACAGATTTTTAATTTATTTCTAGTCCCTGTTGCACCTTCTGTTTGTCAAAAATCACTTGCCACACATCCATTCATATGTATATATTTTACAAAAGGCTCCTGCTTGCTTGATAGGAAATTAATTTGCTTCAAATGCAAATGCCATTAAACAGTCAAATGGATACATAAATAAGCTCAGCCGGACAGAATCTCATTGTAATCAGGAAATAAACATATCCATCATGTCAATTAAAGGGTTTCATGGGGAGATTTGTCAGCACAGTTACAGCTCTCTAGCCACAAAGAGACATCCATTGTTAGATGTAATTTGCTTGATGTCTGCACTTCTGTGCAAATACAGCATCTCATATTTTTTCCCAGTATTTGATCAAATAGCGCTGCGCTGCTGGGAATTCAGTAGTTAATCTGTATAGAAAATTAAGAAGGCCGGAGTTGGCTCACATCTCTCTGACCTTGAGCTGTGTACCACAAAGCATCACTGAATCCATGCTTTGTTTGATAAGTAAGGTCAGGGTCATAATTTTGTGACAGGCTCATTAAGCAGTCACACAACATTGTTAACAGATTCAGTACCGCTGGCAACTCTGGGAATGCTCTGCTTGATTACCAGTAGCCCTAAGATTCACTCTTGTCTGTTTAGATTTTTTTTTTAATTAATTAAATATCTTTAGTACATTCAAGCACACACATATTAAATTCATTAAGATCAATTTCTGGCCTTGTTTACAAGGATCTCCTAACTTTGATTAAACTAAATTATATATGTATGGGATTTTATAACCAGCTTGCATAATTTGCTCTGATAACCTCAACTTCCTTTACAGGGTAAATAAATTACAGGAAGTGATATTGATTCTTTTGACACTGTCAAGCCATCATTGCGTAAAAGATTTAACTTTCTCATAGGTAAATTTACAATGGGTAACTAGTGACTTACTAGAGTCATTCATCAGCATCTCATTTTTTTACACCTATCATTCAAAGGTGCAAGTTCATTTATTCAATGATTAAACAGGAGGAAAAAAAATTGACTCCCCTTTGTACTGTGTAAAACTGAAACCACTGTTCCAGGTTAATAACATTTTAATGCAAATGTCTTGTGTGTATTTAGAAGCTATTTAAAATTAATCATCAGTTGACTAATCAAAAGATCATGTTTTCAAGTCTGCATGGTGATTGACATTTTAAAGGCAAATTAGTTTGCTGAGTGTGGTTAACGTTGGCAGTGCTACCAAAAAGCATGTGGAAAAAAGTTTGGGCCACACCTCATAATTGTAAAATAAAATAAAAGTGTATAAAATCTAGCACCGAGCCATGCAGTCTGCCTTCACAAATATTTGTAAAAGAGTGACCTGTTCTAAAAAGCATGATTTGTGAAATTTCTTTTATACTTGAAATACTCCACGATAAAATGTGATATCATTGCAAAGTGAACATGTTTATGAACCATAGCAATTCAGCCATGAAGTGGCAGACCAAGGCCATGTCCACACTAATATGTTTTTGTTTGAAAGCGCGTCTTTTTCTCTTCGTTTTGGCCTTCTGTCCACAAAGAGACGCCGTTTTTGGTCAAGGAAAACGCAGCGTTCTGAAAACGCTCTACAAAGCGGATACATTTGACAATGCCGTTTTCGCATTGCAGTGTGGACAGTGAACCCGGAGCCTTTTTGAAAATGATGACACATTTTAGTCATGTGATGCAGTCATGTGACCAATTAAACTAAGATAGCGGAGGGCATTATACAGCAGTTGTTTTGTTTGCTCTCAATCTATCAATGATTAATATCAGTTTGTACATGCTCCAGATAACTTTTCTTCAATTTCTTTAATTCTCACTCGCTTTTGCAACTTTGTACTTGTGTGTTACTCGCAGCAACAACTCCACCTCATTGTTAGTCCATTTAAAAAACTCGGTGCTTTTCCTCTACATTTTGCTGCGATGTTTCAAAGAGACGGAAAGTAAATAAATGGCAGACAGAAATGAGGTAGTTTGAATCGTCTTGCGTCTCACGCATGCGCAGTAAGCGTTTTCAGCCGTTTCAATTTGGATGCACAACTCTGTGAAAACGGCTGAAAATGAAAACACCGTTTTCAAATTTATCCGGCTAGTGGTGACGTGGCCCAAGTAAAGTTACAGAGCAGGGTCACCAAATGCTGAGACATCTAATGTAAAAGTCACCAATGCTCTGTTGACTCAGTAACCACAGTACAGGGAGTTCCTTCTCTGAGATTAATATCAGCACAAAAACTGTAAGCTGGGAGCTTCATGGGATGGATTTCTATGGCTTTAGGTGTGAGTTATAGGTGCCCCAGTAATTTGGTGCATATAGCATACGTCAATTACTACACTAACATGTAGCTGTCATTTGTCTTAATTTGAATCTTGCTTGGACAAATTCATTTTCCAACAGGAAGGGAGAGCAGTAATTTCCTAGACAACAGCAGGACTGCTTTGTTTATTTGCAAAATGTGAATATTATACACCACAAAAAAATCAACTGCAGGCTAGTGAGGATAGCAACAAATCCTCACTGCACTTACAATAGATTTTTATGCATTAAACACACAAGTTTCCACAAACTAATTGCAGCGTGCTACGTTCCCCCCCCCCCCCCCCCCCTTTTTTTTTTTTTTTTTGCATGGCAGTCGGTGGTTTCAAGGATTTCAAGGTTATCAAGGTAGTTTGGTTCTGCCTTTGAATGAACTTGATAATCTTTCTTAAAAAGAAGTGGGATGCAAGAAGCACTAATTGGTCATTTAGGCATCACAGATTTACGGTCTTTAAACATTCTCTGTAGATTTACATCTTTAAAGCCCATGATGCTTTATCGCTTCACGCTGTTGTATCCAAAGCATCCCCCCATAATCTCGGGGGTATTGCTATTCATAGATTGTCTTTAATTATCAACAAAGCCTGTTTGTTCCTGAGCCCTTCCTGACCTTCAAAATACAAGGTTTGAGTAACCAAGAACAAAAAAGACAATAATATTGTGATTGTGACTGGGATACATGACCGATTTAATTACATTCAGTTAAGTTGAACTTAATGGAGTGTAGATCAGAGAGAATAGAAATTAAACCTTTTGAAATGGAATAACTGTGGTGGCACATGGGAGCTGTTTTGATTGAACTTCCATTCTACTTCAAAACAACCTGAACTATTGGATTACTTAATCATGCCATAAAACACTATGGGTATTTTCACTGAGTCACTACATATGACAGCTAGAATGAATTCATTCTTTAATTGTTCCATAACAAATATTTGTAAATGCTTTACAGATTCCTTGATCACACTGAATAATCACTTATAAAGATGGTTAATTCTGTTTGTTTTAAGCACTTATAGATGCGCAAGATGACTTTTATTGAAAATGGGCTCCAAAATTTAATTTTTTTTATTTTTGCCTGTCACGTTTGGTTCTTTAGCTTTCAGAATTATTGTCCGAGGGCCAAGAAAGATGCCCAACGGATTTACTTTACCAAGTGGATCATCACAGCCTTGCCATATTGGGCCATTTGTTATTATTATTTATTTATTTTTATATTTTAAGGATAGCGAGCCTTTATGATGCATCCACTCTTCTACCACGTTTTCTGTGATCTTCAGAAATAGAGATACATTTCACCTGAGTTATTTAAAACCTGTGCCTCTTTGAAGTCATGACTGAGAAGCTGTTATTTTCCTTTTTCTTTTTCTTTTTTTCCCAAAATGGAAATACTGATTAAGCACATAAATTCTTGAGATAAATTCTGAGATATTACTGTTTAATATTGAACACCTGATTCAAATTCAGTCCGCACTTCTAGCAATTATGCTGTGCTCTGGGACAAATCAAGTATTAAAATGAACTTTTTAACACAAAGATTTTTCCTCACAAATCTGCTCCTAAGTAACAATAGATATTTTTCTCTGGGAGAAAGGAGGAGAAGGGATTTTGTGAATGATGCTTAGCTTTTCTATAAATAGCTCTTGTTTTATAATAACCTTTGCCGTAACTTCAAATAGTTACGGGCGGGTTGGTTGGTTAAACCAAAGAATGAGTGAACCATTAAAGCCACGTCCACAGTGATTTGGCAAGTCATCGGTTCTTAATCACTTTGCTCATGCAGGAGGTGGGCGGAATTGGATGACAGGTCCAGATCTTGCTCACCACAGGTGAATCAAATCTTTCATCCCCAATTGGCAGCACACGCTGCTTGGCTTGTCAATGTGCCAAGCGTATTTCTGCATCCATCCATCCATCCATCCATCCATCCATCCATCCATTTCTGCATACATGAATATTAGTATGATATCCAATGGTCAAAAGATATGAGCAGACAGCTCTGAAACTTTGAGTGTTCAAAATGTTTTCCTGAAAAGGTTTTTCTATTTTATTTTGATTTTTATATATATTTTATGTAAGCCTGAATATATTTCAATATTTTTCATCAGAACATACTGCAGTTTCATAGTACATTTCCAATGTACAATCCAGTATTTATAAACAGTATTTATAAAATAGCTACAGACACCATTATTAATAGTATTATGACCCATATTTCAATTCACAAAAATAGGCAATATGAGTTCTTCAAGTTGTGTGTGTCCACATTGATTGGGTTGTACTCAAAATATGACATAAAAACACATTTTTATACACTATTTTCTTTTGACTCCTTACGCCTTATGAGCTTAAAATAAGAATTAAAGGGACTGCTCAACCAAAATAAGTGAGGACTTTAAAAAAATGCAATTTTTTAAAAAAAAGTTTGCATTTCAGTTATACCCACAATCATTAAGTGTCCCTATTGGTTTAATTCTGTGCATTACTGAGTCATACTGCATAGCAGATGATATGTTTAATATATTGCATGAAGCATGAACTTACAGAAGGATGACTGTTATATAAATAGACTGCGATTTACTGTCTGTTGCCACAGTACGCTTATTTGAGAGAATGTAGTTATGGACCAGCTAAAAAGAAAGCTCACTTTTAAAATTCTAATGATTTACCCTTATTTGCCATTCAGATAATCCATAATCCAAAAGTGGACTTGGTGTTCTATTCAGTATGAATGTTTTTGCAAATGTTTGTCCCCAGAATCAGGACAGAGTTAGGAAAAAAGGCTTTTGCATATGCTGCCAGTTTTCCTGGAATAATTTCCAAAAGGCCCTGAAATGTTCTGAACTAGTTATTATGAGAGTGTTTTAGTCCCTCTCGAAAAAGAGGAGCTGCCTTTGCAGCTATGAGTAGTGTTTCGTTTTGTGTATGGTATTGTTATTTCTTTTATCAGTGCTCTTAGATGTGTGCAACTAGTGGTCCAAATATACATAAAGGTAAAAGGTTACACTGTGTAAATGTCCCATCTTCTTTTGGCCCAGTGGCAGCAGTCACATGCTGAAAGTAATGCGCTGCTCTTGTACTTTCTGAACCTCACCTTTGTCACACTGGCATTTGCAGATTTGTATATTCTGATAATCATTTTGTTAAACTCTAGAGAATGGCCCAATCACTGAATTTTAAGTTTGGATCCATGTGAGTCAGAACAACAGTGCTGATCAGTGTGAAGCCCGGTACTACTGATCACATTGCATCACTCCACTCTAGCACTGAGACATTTATTGAAGAAAAGGAAATTAGTTTTCACTACAACCTTGAAGTTATTCGTTTCTCCACATCTCATCAGGCCTTAAGGTCGCTAGAGGTAGTGAGGTACAAAAATCAAAGTTTTGTGGGGGTTTTTGCCAAATTATACATTTTAGGTATGGGAGCAGTTACCCTTTCTGGCATTAAGTGGTTGGGAAGGACTGCTGCCACGATTTCTCTACAGGCAACTGCCCTTTTAATTGACAGCATTGACCAGCCTAATGCAGCCACCTCAGCTTACCTAATGAATTGATATCAGTTCATTAGGTAAAACTCCTTTTAGGTCCTCAGTCTAAGATTTCAAGGCTTTTATAACTTCCAATTGTGTTCTGAATGTTAGGATTGTAGATTAAAACATGTAAAGAGTGAGATATGAAGAGATATACAAGTAGACTCGCATTGGATATTGAACAAAATGTAAATATTGGCACCAACCTCTTCATTCTGTATGGTTTTCATTATCAAGGTCCAAAATCATTCCACTTTGGTAACATTTTCTCATATCTGCATCATATCTCATGATATTTCTTCTATAACTACATTTAATAAGGGAGGTGTTGTTTTCTCGGATATCTCAGTTATAAAAGTGGTTTCCCAACATTTTTCTTCTCGTTTAAATAGAAATAATAACACTGTCACACCTAGGTCGACTTGTCCAAGAGGAGGAATATTAAGAGAATTTCAAAGCCACCACAATTTAACATAGACAATTTTCTCATAGCTAATATCTGTTTGTGCATTTGTTTCTGCTGTTTGAGTTTTTCATCCTGCTATCTTCAGACAGGTGGCTGAAAGAAGCACAGTTCACACACTGTTTAGTTGTGCTTTATAGCTTTATAGCCTAGCCTAGTCAGTTTTCTCATTGTAAATTACATAAACAGCATTAGGTCCATGTAGAGGCATGCCTTTGCTATTCAGGTGTGCCACGGAGTGCCACATTCATTTTTTGTATTAAAGTGATGTCCACAAAGTAAATGATCCAGCCATCTATGCATCCATCCACCTACTAGCTTAACCCACTATCCAGGGTCACAAAGGGTGGGTCATTCAAGGTGAATCATGACCACTGAAGGCAACTATTCACTTTCACCCCTACAGCCTATTTCAATTCAGGATTTAACCTAACTTGCCTATCTTTGGACTGTGACAAGAAACCGGAGCATCTGGAGAAACACAGAAAATGCCTCAGGCAGTTACAACAAATTCACTGCATACACATAACATATTTAGACCTTACAGTATAAACATTCATGTGAGAAGAGAGCTTTCACAGGACTCTATGAACCCTAGTGGAAAAAAGCACACCATTACTGATTAATAGGAATTCAGATAAGTAGTAGCCAGGCACATTTGACTAGCAGAAATTTTTAGCTGTTTGCTGGTCTAGAGCATTCAGGGGTGTAATAACACAATGTCAGAGTCTTCTCAGCAGCATATGTCCCAGAACATTCGATCCAAGGTCAGAGGTTGGCTGTGCAATGCAGAAATCCTTGGCTCAGGTTTCAGGTAGCATTGAACAAGAAGGCAGCAAGGTTTACGGAGTTGTCTAAAAGAATTCAGGAACATTGCCCTTTGGACAAGACGAAACCGATCTTATTTATTTATTTTCAGGAACGAGACCTGGGAACTTTGCGGTTATTGAGTTGAATATGAACTCCTCTATATACCAAAGGGTTTGAGAATCAAATGTGAGGCCATTTGTCCGACAGCTATAGCTTGGTTGAAATTGGGTCTTGCCACAGGGCAATGATCCCAAACACAGCAGCAAATCTACAACAGAACGGATAGAAAAGAGGAGAAAAAAAATCAAAGTGTTGCAATTATCCAGTCAAACTACAGACCGTAACCCGAACAAAATGCTGTGGCAGGACCTTTAGAGAGCTGTGCATAAATGAATGCCAGCAAACCTCAGTGAACAGAAGTGGACACAATTCCTCTCGAACAATGTGCAAGTCTCAGAAAAATGATTACTGCAAGTTATTACTGCTTCTATAAGCTGCTTAAACATGAGATGTACTTCATGTTTCACAGGGCTGCATAGAGTCCTGTGGAAACTCTTTTTCACATGACTGTGGAAGAAAATGAGCAGATCAGTCATTTTAATCATTGTTGATTATTCGTACAAATAATGGATAGAATGGCACCAGAAATAATTCTGCTTTATTGTTTTGTCATGGTTTGGAGAAAAAAAACAGATGTCATTGAAATGTATTTTTGTTGGTAAGGTATTTATGATCTTGACCACAGAAAAACATCAGCATTGTTAAAAGTCGTTGCTGAAAGTCAACACTGTGTGTTGAGTACTGCACTAGCCACTCAACCACCATTAACAGTTTCTGTACTGTGTCGAGCATTTTGACTTTCTATTGTGTAGTTTCACTCTGTTGTTGAAGTATTTTTTCTGCCATTTGGATTTTTTTAACCTTCCCTTTACATCCAGAGTCATATATACAGTCAGTATTTCACATCACTTATCACAGTCATATAACGCTGTATAAAACCAAATGAAAATGTGTTTACAGAGAAGCTCGGAAAAGCTATTCAGCATTGTTTCCAGGTTGTGGATTGTCAGCAGTTTTAAAATGCTCTCCACTGAGCATGACTGGCTGGCTTACAAAGACTGAGTATGCTTGTTGGGTTTTCATTAAAGAAAAGGCCACCACCAACCTACCTGATGCAGATGCAGAAACGTTAGTAGTGCTTTAGTTTCATTTGTATATGTATAACTAAAAGAACAAATACAGCTGTTCTGTGTGACACAGACTCTGTTAGGCTTGGACAGAAAGTAGCAGTGATGCTAACACCGAGGCTTTGCTGTGAAAGAGGTGGAATCTAAGTTTTATTAGCTGAACAAAAATGCTTAAAGAGAAAAAGTAAATGTTGTTGCTCTAGGGTCAATGTGTAGTATACCTTATATCTGACAGACAGGCATAAAATGGGAAAGTTTCCAACATATCAGCACAGTAAGGCTACAAAAAGTACAATAACTTTGGAAAAGTAAGTGTTTTCACTTGTGCCAGTCTTCATTGTAGGCGTGTAACTGCATCTCTGAACAACCTTGTAGTTACAGCCGCTGAAGTGACCTCAGCATGACATCATCATGCTCAGTTCAGTCAGTTTGCAAATAGAAAAAAAATAGCCCAAAGCAAAATATAAAATTGCAATCATGACAATGTTACAAAAATATAGAAGTTAAAAGGGATTGTGTCATTTGTATTCGACTGCATTTTTTCTTTAACAAGTCAAGTATTTTAATTTTTATTTAGTGTTTTTTTCTATTTTATTTTATTATTTTTTGTGCAGCTTTTTACTGATAGAGTGGATAAAAAATACCAGTCTTGGATTTGCTCCAGACCTCAAAATTGTAAAGTGTTACTAGTGTTACTAGTGTTCAACTAGTGTTGACACAGTAGATGACCTCCTATAGAGCATCTTGGTTCAATCCCTGGCTGCTCCAGTTTGCATGCCAAAGTACCCTTGGGCAAGATACAGAACGTCGAGTTGCTCTTGACGTGTTCTTCAGAGTGTGGCTGTTAGATAGAAAGCACTTAGGCATAGAAATAAGTGCATGTGTGAATGAGGCTTGTAGTATAAAGCGCTTTGAGTCCTCAAGGAGAATAGAAAAGTGTCGTAGAAGAACTAGTCCATTTGATGCATGTGAGTTCCATACTGTTTCAGATTTTATGGTATAAGTAATCACTTGATTGCTGGATTGAGTGTCAAAGATCACATGACTTTTAGTGTAAAAAAGAAAGAAAAGGAGTGCAGGGATTTATGCATATTTCACCCCTGGCAGGCAAAGCTGATGACCAATTAAAATATATATTTGGTAGAAATTGACCATGAACTCTTTGCTCCTTTCTTGACTTTTTTTAAAGCTCCCCTTAATAAAAAATGACTTTCTAAAACATTCTAAGAGAACAGCTCTGAATCCATATCAAATAAATCTATGTACTGTGTTACAGAGTACTTTCTAATGAAGCTGAAATAAAGCCAAATTGCATAATGCCGCTTTCAATCACGAATTGTAGCAAGTCAATGTAGCATGCAGTCTGCACTCATTCCAAGGTAACTCGAGCTGGTGTTACGTGAACATTTGTGCAGAATTCATGTTGTAAACAACGCAGCCAAACTACTATTTTGACAGAAGAGCACAGAATATGGTTTTAACTTGATTTTGAATGTCAGAAGCAAGTGGAGACTTCACAAAAACCTTCTGCTGAAGTACTGCCACTTTGTAGTGAAAGGTTGTATTTTTTTTTTTATTATATTACCAAAATTACCTTTTAAAGGCTGAAACTAATATTTTTAACTTAAACCACAAATGCTCTAACCTGCTGTAGGACTCGGGCACTAAAAGTACACTGTTAACAAACGTATTTTGTCATTTAGTCAGTTAATTTAGATAGTTCACTACACATGACAGAGCCCCTGCTCTCTGCTCACTCCTCATTTATTTTTTTGCCTTTTTCTCATTGTTATGGAAATGAAGATGACACCAGGTTTGCCCTTGTGCAGAAATAATTTTTCAAGAGATGCAGATGTATGCTATGAAATTGAGATAAATGCATTATGAAATATTACCTGATGTCAAGAAGAACAAGTGAGTATATGTTACAGCAGGCATGGACATATATCATATATCTTCCTCTACGTCTGCACTCCAGATAAGGAAACAGTATGTTTTTTGTGTTGTCAACAAGCAAAAGGCTCTCCTTAAGCCTTCTTGTAGAGCCAAAACAAACAGCACCAGAAACATGACAGCTCATTATGATCCAGGTTCTAACAGGATTGACCTTTTCCAGACCTCCCCAAAATGGTAGAACCTCACCAAATAAGTGGGTTACCTCCAAAAATCCATTACAGCCACTGTCCTTCTCATCGCCCACAAGCTCCCTAAATGAAGCCATTTTCTTAGCACACCTTGTCAGCTACCCGAGGTGTTTGGGGTTTTTTTGTTTAGGTTTTTTTTGCAATTCTCTGCACCATAGTTTTTCTCTTCTCTTTCTATTTGTTTTGGTAAAAAAGCTCTAGATGTCTTAAACAAGCACAAGATATTCTGAGGATTGATGTGATTGTTATAAAAATTTATGAATTTCATGTACTGACTGACTCAATCTTCCACTCTTATGTTTTTGTGTTTTTTTTTAAAGCAAATATGGTAGAAACGTGTAGGAATAATAATAAATAAAAAAACAACAACATCAAAAACGGTTATGCAACACTTTACCTCCCATCTCCCAGTACTGTGTATGAAAAGTCATCTGAATGTGACCAAGTCCTCTGAAAAAGCGATTTTCGAAACCACGGGGATGAGCCCGCATGTGGTCTGTCCACAGGCAGTGAAGGACAGATAGAGACAGAGGAAAGATGAGTGGGAGAGGAGCTGACCCTTAATATTCTATGTGAGTAATTTCTTTAAGAAGACTTCTGTGATATTACAACAATAGCATCTTAAGTACTACTACACTCAACTCTATGCCAGACAAAGGCTATTTACACCAAAAGAGAGGCTGTCATTGAGGATGTTACTTTTTGGTTTGAAAAAAATAAATAAAGATTTGCTCATTTATTACAAAAAAATCTCTATCTTACCTAGAAACCTTAAACCTTAACAAAACTGGTTTAAAAATGGTTTTACAGGGAGATGGGTGAGGGTTAGAGGCTATGCACGAGTTACTGTAAAGCAGCAGCACCGTGGTTTTAAGAACTGTGCATATTTTAAATCACAAAAGGACAAATATAGGAGGAGCGAGGAACATTCTGTTTATTTCATTGAAGGGTTTTTTTTCCCCTGGCGGTTTGTGTAATTAAATGTTCCATTTGCTTATCGGACTAAATAAGGTGTTTTGATGTGTTTTATATTCCAAACCACTCATTATTTGAGCACTCGCACAAATATTTTTGCTGGGTCCATCAGTTTCCTTTCCTTGAGAGTTTAGATTAATAACATTACATTAGAGCGAGCATCAAGATTCGCCATTAACATGAATGTTTTCATATCTATTTTGTAGATATTAACAATGACACAGGTTACTAGGGCCAATATGTTAATGTGAATGTCTCTTATTTCAGCAGATCGCCAGTGCTCTGGCCATAGCAAAGCATGTGACCAGCACTTGGAGGCTATCCCAGAGTTTACGTGGAGTATTGTGGCTGCAGGGGACCTGCGTGACGAGAGAAATGAGAAAAGTGTTAAGAAGTCAGGAAGTCCCCAGGGTTGGGAGGAAGGTAAGAACGAAGGTATCACCTTCCCCCGTTGCAGGGGAATTTCATTTTTCAACAAACTTTATCTAGCTGTCTACTTTTGGCTCATGTTTAACATCATAAACTACATGTAATTATCCACCTTTAATTATGGGTTTTGTTTGTTATGAATGACATGTATCCTTAGATTTTTACTGGAATCTTCCTTTAAACGGGTACCTAAACGATCTCACTTTGAATCTTATATTTTAAACCCAACAAATAAGTGGTGCAAAAAGCAGAGTACACTTCACTGAGCCTGTATTCAGCGACATCTTGTAGGCTCTTGCCTTCAAATCTTCCATATCCTCCGGCATCATTCATTTTCATACCTTGGAAGATGAGAAAACAGTTTCTTTCATCTTATCTCCTGAGGTGATGGTGAAATGGAGGGAGGCAGAAGTGTCTATTTATCTCCTTAAATGTTTTTTTTTTCTATGATGAGCTACAAGTCTGAGACCAGATGGGTGGACCGTTGGATGAAATTGGAAAAGTGAAATGTATTGACTCATAAAAGGAAGCAGTAAGAGTGAGTGGACTATAGAAATGATTGATGTCTGTCTTGTACATCTAGCTTAAGCTGTAAATGAAGGCAGAGGGTGCATGAGTGCATGTGTTGGTTAAAGCTAGAGTTGGTATAGTAGAAACGGGACAAGACGGTGAATAAAAATAACACTGGGTTCTTTGATATCTGTTACTGGTAAACCAGGACTAATTACTGCGTATCATTTGGCAAATAAATCATTAATACTGTCAGTGGTTTGATGCATATTTATCCAGATGCATGCCTGAGTTACAGTTTTTTGCACAGGTTAATGGAACAATACTAATTAATTAATTACTAATACTGTAAAAACCAGCAACCGGCTCTGCAAATCCTTTTCACCTTACTCAACTAATCAGAAGACACTTAAACAAAGTTTGTCAAATGAGAGTAGGATATAGTTTATTAACATACATATTACTTTACTATTTTTATTTCTTTGACATTACAAAAATTATATATTCATATATCATTCATTACTGAATGCATATAAACAGGGTTTAGAATTTAGTTTTTCGAGTGTTTGCAAACATTCAATGCTTTTAAAGGGATAGTGATGTTGTGAGATGATGGTCACATTTTTATTCACATTAATAACGCTTGTAAAAAATGATGGTAATTTCAATAATTGGATCTTTGATTTCATATTTTTAGAATTACAAACTTATTTACAGATAAAATATAGAAATATAGAATATAGAAACTGTGATTTTTAGGTTAAATAATCTTTTCTAAAATATTTCTTTACTCAACTTTGAAATAAATATTTGACCAACATACAAACTGAAAGTACTTTAAAAGAAAGAAGGAATCAAAACTAAATTTACACACAGAATTTAGGAATTCCAGTTTTTCAGTTCAAAATGTGTGCTGTCACTGTGATACTAATTTACTGTTTATTTTTGATACTTGCAATACAGCAGGTGAAGCCCTGTTAACGTTCACCAACCAGGATTTTCTTTAATAGATTTTTAATAGGCCTAGATTATAAAACATATCACCAAAACATGGTTTTCATCCTTCCTGGAATGATTCTTTTTAAGTTAACTTTAAAGATCAGTGGGATTAAATTAAAAACGTATATGATACGCCTTAGTATAATTAATGGGACATCAGATCGTTGTAGCGGTCTTCATGACCCATTTAGCATCCAAAGCTAAGTTGTGCTTGCATGTACCAAAAGAAAACGGTAAACAAAGCTGATCGTGATTGAAGGAAGGCAATGCAGAGTACAAAGGAAATATATGTGCATAATCATGTTCAACCCCTCAGTTAGCCACAATGCAGTTGGCGTATTGTGAATAATTGAGCTGGGTGAGCTGCTGTCTCCACATATTTCACTGGCACTTTTTAAAAGAGATGGAAATAAGGGATGAATACTTAATGGCTATGATCTGTGGAATTGCAAGAGCTGTTTTCTACAGTACCTCATTCATCCACTGTAAGATGTTAAACTTCGAAGCTTGTAAACGCACAGCCTTTTATCCAGTGATGCTAGTATTTAGCTTTAAGTTGTTAAGAGACGAGATGAGGAAACACTGAGGTTATAAGCAGCCAAGGCCAGCAACCCTGAAAATATGGTTAATAATACTTTTCTATGTATATTCCAATGTGCTGTATACAGTGATAAATAATTAATGTTGTTTGTTGTGCAAAGAATAAAATAGAATAAAAAAAATGATAATACTGCTAGAACATTCCTACTGTGACTGCAGACTTCACTTTACATCACATCATTACAGGAATGCCCACATGGAGGACGAAATGAGCCTTTCCTACATCTTACACATTTGTTTAGCCAAACTATCAAGTGAATTTTATATATACCTACATATTTAAAACTGACTCCAATATCAATGTGAAGTACATTTGAGAACCTGGCCTATGCGTTATTTTCATAAGCACTTATCCAATTTAGGGTTTAGGAGGGGAGTGTTGGGGTTTGAGCCTAACCCAGCTGTCATGGGGTGAGAGGTGGGGTACACCCTGAGCACATCGCCAGTACATGACATTACTAACACAGAGAAACGGATGTCCACTCACACTCACATGATGCTTTCTGTCAATTTAAAATGACAAATTAACCCAATTCCAATTTGGAATGTGGAAGGATACTTGAATAGCCAGAGGGTAACCCTGTGCAGGATACGCTCTGTGCAACTAAAGACCACAGCTGGTCAGGATGTCCAGTTGGGAATTTTCTTGCTGTAAGGCATTGATGCTAACCACCACACCACTGTGAAACTGACCATTAAAGGCTAACTGATGAGTTAGCCTTTCAGGCTAACTAACTAGAATTCTTTGTTTATTTGACAATGCAGATACATTTAATTTACCTCCCAAAAAACAGAATTATTGACACATTCAGTTCAGAATACATAGCTCTGTCTGCCCTTTTTTTTTTTTTATCCTGGTGACAGTTTAATGGTAAAATTGTTCACAAGATAGTATTGGAAAACATTGCTGGTGTGTTGCTCTGACAGGAACATCTCTGGCTTTTAGTTATAGAAATACTCTGGTGGGCGTTGTGTAAATGGCAAGTGCCCAAAACTTGTGGTTTGTTCACTTGTCTTTCTTTTTCTGCTTTTGAGAGGTGATCTAAATATTTTTGACTTGAAACAAATGAAAAACTGACAGCTCTGTGTCTCAGTTCTGTGGAGAGGCCAGTGTGATGGGTGTCTGAATCTTGCTTTGCATTGTAGTTTGTGCTGGGCTTCGGTGGAGAGTGGCCCCTTTTTCCATTTTGGTAAATTTGTGAAACGAAACGTGGCTTAAATGCGCAAATAGTCATTATCATTATGTTACTCACCATCAGTGGGATGTGAGTCAAGAACACAGTGCACCCTGCTCCTCCCCTGAGGCGTCAGTGTGGGCCACATAACAGCATTATGAGGCAATAGCACACTTGGCAGGGCAATCGAGATAAAAGACAATCCTTCAAATACAGATCAAGAAAAATCTGCACTAATCATGGATTGGTTTGACACATTAGCTCTTTCTGTTGTGAGAAGGTTGTGTTTTTGCACAGTGGATGGTTAACAAGTCCTGACATGCAGCAGCAACTGTGGAGAGAGGTAAAGCCACAGGTATTTACATCCACTCAGTCAAACCATACAAAATTCTCTCCACCAAATGCTTCTTCTGTGACGCTAATTGGGTTGATTGAAAATGAACTCACCTCTCTAGCGCACTATACAGATTTTAAATCGAGACCCTTTTAGAAGAGGCGAAACGAAGACAAAAATGATTTGAATGCCTCCCCTTTCTGTGCAGAGTGGCTCGTCTCAATTCCATGTCTGCTCCCAATGTCTCCTGCCAAAGAAAGTGTGAATATGATTACACATTGATTTCTCGCTCTCTCACACAGAATAGAGAAACATGAGTTGGAGCTGTGAGCTGACTGGCAGGAGGAAATATCTGGTAGGACGCTGTTTGCTGGAGCAGCTGATTTGTTTGTTTGTAATAGAGTGGCCCTGAGGCTGTCTGTCATTTGCCAACTCTAGAAGTCATCTGAATTTCCTTAGCTGGGCTCGGCATTATAAGGTTCTGGATAAATGGGCAAAAATGTAGTGGGAGCTTGGCTCTGGCTTAGAGAAGCCAATGTCCTAATCTTATATAAAGGTAAAGGGAAACGCTGTCAGTGTACACTGATCACCCACAACACTAAAACCACCTACAGGTGAAGTGAATAACATTGATTATTATTTGACAATGGCAGCTGTCAAGAGGTGGGCAGAAAGTGTCGTGCTTTGACGTCAGTGTGTTGGAAGCAGTCATATCCTTAACCTTGCCTATTTTCCCTGACTTTGACAAGGGCAAAATTTCCACGGTTAGATGACTTGGCAACTCCAAAATGGCAGGTGTAGCAGTTAATAGTAGTAGTGGGGCTTTGTTGCGTCTTACCTGTCAGCGTACCCACACTGACCTCTGTCCACAATAGTTTCTAGTAATCATCAAAGCTGTGCCATAGAGGAACAAAAAAACATTTCCTACCACCTTTGACCACCCTCAAGCAACTTTATTATAAAGTTCAAATGAGGGTTTTTTGCTTTTCTCATTTTAGTGCTTGGTGTTCAGCTGCCGCGCTTCATTTGCATTACACTGAAACTCTTAATGATTTTGAAATACGAGCCTTCAAGCAGCAACCCCTCCATATCAAACTGTCTGGAAAACTCTCTTAGTGAATGCCATTGATGTGTTTTCTGCTTTAACACAATTAATCACAAAAGATTTATCTGAATACTGTTAAAACCTTGTTTTTAAAAGTAGTTAAGAGTAATTTACTAAAACTGTTGTTAATACATCTCCAAACTATAACTTAAAAATATGCAGAAGTAATTTTACTTAATGGATGGACAAGCCAGAATATACCTGTTTAGTTTATTTAGGTCTGCTCAGTCAGAGAAACACTTTTCAGCTTGAAAACTCCAACATCAGAATATCTGTCTTTTTTTTTTATCTTAGGGTAACTGTGAGAGCATGTACTCCTTCCTTGAAACAAATTGAAGGTTTCAACAGAAGCAACAAAAAAATGAAGTAGGAAACCCTTAGATTTATGGAGTTCACATAGTAGTATAGACTGCATTCTTTGGTAGTCCTCTAATGTCCAGTTTTGATGAAGACAACACGAGTTTGCTTCTGCTTGCTTGGTTCTGTCTTACATTTCTAAAGCCCAAACAGCTGATAAGTTACACACCCACCCACATCTATCAAGTTAACACTGGCGGGTTAACTTAAATTAAAAAAGAGCTTGAAAAAACATTCCCCTCTAAGGTACGAGGATGGGACTGAAAATGACTTAAAAAGCAGCCAATGTCCAAAGAACAACTTGAAATACCTTCATAAAGCCTGAAAAACACTTGGAATAAAAACTAGGTGAAAGTCTGGCCTATCTTATGTAAAATATAGAGAAATTATGGGTCGCTCAAGACTTTTGCACAATTTAAGACCTCTAAGATTTAAGAAATCTAAAGAATAAATCAAAACATTCGGTTGAAAACTAACAGAAAAAATGAAGAACATGCTCATAATTCAAACAGAGGTCTGAAGAAGTAACAACGTAGCAAACAGCAAAAAGGTTCTGCCCATCTCAGACATAACCTCCACAGTGGGTGTAGGATCTTTAAGGAAGCTTGTGTGCAAGAGTATTGTTTTTCTGTATTTCATTTTCCTTGAAATTGTGTCTGTTTATTACATTAGACTGAAATGGATGAATGAAGTACTGGAAATAGTTTTGGTGATTTGCTGTGCAAAAAGTCTGAATGGTAAAACTCACTGTAAAGTTTTATCCATTTCATTTATGTTTTCAAAGCTTACCTATAAGTTTTTTAATTTTAATGGCTAAAGAGGTGTACAATGAAAGCTATCAAAAGACTGTGGAATTCAATTCAGTTATATTTGTATAGCACCAAATTAAATCAGTGGCCTTAATGTGCTTTATATTATAAGGTAAAGACCTCACAATAATACTGAGAACTAATACTGGCTGACCTTTGGGTGAAAGCGGCAATTTTGAGTGGCTGTATCTTTATAGTGGCTAAAATGTTGGTGCCTGACACCACAAGGCAACTCCATAGACATGAGAAGGGGGAACATAAGTAGCAATATACCTTTTCTTTTTACAATAAGATTGAAATCCTTCTGTATTGCTGCCTAGTTGAAGTTTTGTTTTGGTGATCCTGGATAACCCAATGGTTGGCTTGCAATTGAGTCCTTATTCACATTTTAGCAACAAGCTCTTTTGGTTTAGTTGCTAAATGTCCGTAAGCAATGTGGCAAAGGAAAGACAGCAGCTTGAGGACATTTGAACATAACTGACCGCAAACTTTAAAGTGCTTTTTGCAATGACTCAGTGAGGCCTACTGGGAATACCTTCCTGAGCCTCTTCATAAAGACCGAAAGCTCTGGGTTGACTCTGCTCCTTGCACAGTCTACCAGATAAGAAATAGTAAAGAATGGTGTGTGTGATCTTTTTTATTAGAAACTCCATATAAACTTTCTTAAAGTTTGATTTAAATTGAGCCAGAAAAAACTTGTTATTGCACAGTTGCTTTCACCTCTATCCAGTGAGATTGCATCTATACACATCAATGGTCCACTTGCCAGGCACATAGGAAAGCCACCCAATGCCTTTTTTCTGCACCCAGAGCCCTTCTTTTCTGAGCAAATAATTATGAACCATTACTTTGGATGAGAGGCAATTTGTTCTACTTATCCATTTTGTAGCTGAAATGTAATAGCCCTGGCATTTGAAGCAAGACTGTGCTTTGGGTTTGGCCCCTCCATCTGCAGCTTGACCTGTTAAGTATAGCAAAAACCAGGGCACATGAAAAAATGTCTGCCTCTGTGACGAGACACTTGGTCTATCAGACTTTTGTGTGGTTCTATCTAAAATTAAAGAAGAGCTCGGTGTTAAGAATTTAACGGTTTTCTTGCCAGTAAAAGTTCGCGTGACCAGGAAACTTAGATGACATAGTTTGCAGATTAAATCAATAGTGGGAATACTGTTTGTTAGACACTGACATTTCTGACCCATGACCTTCTGTTCTTAATAAACCCTCCTTTAATGCATGTATGAAAAGACACATCCTGCCTTCTGAAAGTCAAAGAAGTGCAGAAAGGATGTGTCTGGGTTTTGTGTAGTACCATGGAAATGATCTTGACCTGTGCTCTGATTCGTGACACAATGGCAATCTCTTGGCTCTTAAGTTCATCTGGAATATACACACCTCAAACTGGTGGACGGTTTATTGTTGCATTTCAAAACTGAGGTAGTAACTATAAGAACTTTAAATACTTAAGGAAAATGACATTTTTGCAAGAGCATAGAAAGGAAACTACATTTTTTCCCTTTCTATGGCTCTTTATCTTTCGACATCTAGTTTAGTTTTGGAATGGTATTCATTAATTTTAATAAAAACTTCATTAAAGAGAGCTTTTTTTTCCTCCAAGTTCCAAACTCCCACTAATCTCACAAAATCAGGGCATGCTATTAAAATGCAACTAACACCTGGGGAGCCAAGAGCATCTATAGATATAAAGTTTAAGTTAAAAGCAATACAAGGCCACTTACTCATTTCCAGAGGGACCTTGGTGACATCAAATGAAATATATGAACCCAGCTTGCTTTATTCTTTAGACTCTATGCTTCATGTTGTGCACATAAACATTAATGAATAAATGGAGAATAAATAGGCAGTCAAAAAAGAGCACAAAGCACACTGTAGCAGGCTAATGTCAGAAGGAGCAGATTACCTTTTCTTATTTATAAATGTATAAAGTGAAAGGGAGAGTCAGACAGTGTGTGTATATATACAGAGAGAGAGTTAATGTGTGTTAATGCTTCTTTTGTATTTGATATGAGATAACGAAGACACTCAACACTCTTCTCTGTATTCACACCTCACCTGTCACGAAAGCAGATGCATGTTTTAAGATTTAAATACAATTTTCTAAGGTGACTGGAACAGTAGAAAACCACTTTAAAGTGTGATAAACGGCAGAATGTTGAATAATGGATGTTTTATCTTTAGCAGTAGTACACTTCCAGGGTTTTGTACAGGTAGCTTTCACTGCCTAATAACTGAATCTGGATCGTTTGGTATAAACATACCAAACATAATAGACATGCTGGTCTAAATTTGGAGAGAGATGATTACAGCATGAAGATCCAAGTGTGAAAACACTATCAGCTGTGAGGTACAGGCAGGACTGTGCTGTTGGTTCAGTTGTTCAGTACTCATTGTGCTCAGGAGTACAGGCTAGATGGCTAACTGAGCAAAACAAGAAAGGCAATGTGTGAAATGTAGAAGGCTTTTTTGGATATAGGAGGGTAAACACAATGAAACATACAATAAGTGTGAGATACTGGCTCTGTATGTGAGTGCAAAATGGGAATCTGCCAAATCAAAGATGTGGAGCCATCTGCTGCGAAAATGGAAGCAGCTGAAAGAAGTTTCGTTTGTATTGTCATTATATGTCTGTATTTTGTTTTTCCACTTTGCCGTGATGTCACAGTCCTTAGGATTGGCTAGAGAACTCTGTTAAGTTGGAGAGAGGTCTTCCTCCCAGCCCCTCCAGTCCTTTCTGCCTGCTTCATTTTTAACCACCATGTTTTTCTATTTGATAACTCACTGCTAATGAGCTGCTAAAGATTAGACAAGGTTGTGTTTCTGTTTTCATCAATGAGTACACCTTGAGGGCTTTTATGGACCTAGAATTTACTGCGTCATCAAGCCCAGAGAGGCATTGAAATACCACTTTTTAAGTGTTAACCTTGAAGTCCTGGTTCACTGAGTATGCCGTTTCCCTTCTATCTTTAAGTTCAAATATGTCCAACCCAACAATCGTTCCAGTCATTGTCAATATGGCAGCAAATGACCCACCTTCGACCCTGCTTCTATAATGAACTGCCCTGCTCTATAAAAGCAAGGTCAACAGAGTGTATCGGTGCTAGATTAAGCTCACCAATTTTTTTCCTTGACATGTTGTTTCAATAGAATATTCTTGCTCTGGCCAAGTTAATTACCTTGGCCCACTATAACATCAAAATTACCTCATCACCTCTTCATGGCTTTAAAATTGCTTGGCTGCCATGTGGGAAGCTGATATTTTTTGCAAAACAATTCGTAGAGTAATAGGCCTTATTACGTGTTAGTACTGTGAGGCAGAAAAAGGAAAAGAAACCTTAAACGTTGAAACATTCATGCACTCTTTGTTGACTTCTGTTGACTTCATCAGTTCCTCACTTAATCATAGGCTGGCACTCCTGGCAAACTATCTCCCTGGATAATAATTACCTGCATAAGCTAAGAAGATGCTGCCATTCTCTATTCTTTCACTCCTGCACGTTTAATGAACTACAGTTAAAAGACAAATAAACACAAGAAAGCAATTACAAGTACAGCGTACCTTTCAAAGACAAAAAAAAAGTCTCATTATCTCAGCATTCATTTTTATGTAATTAGGATACAGTCCATGGACTATCCAATTAGCATACTTAAGTTGTGTGGCTGACATCCTGACGTGTGTTGTGTTGTGTACGTATTTATAGGTATGTTGTTTTGTAACTGAGCCTGTCTCCTGTGATTCTTATTATAAATGCCTTAAGGGACCAGAAGCCTCAAATTATCCAGCCAATCTATCTTTACTGCCCCTTGTGATACGCATTATAAACTTGTGATAATATGGTTGCTTTGACCGTTAAGTCAGTACATTGGCGGCAGTTATTTTAATACCACAACATTCAGAACACTGTGATTAATGGTAGCATGTTTAATGAGCATTAGAGAACCCCCCATTTTTCCAGTAGAAGTAAAAATCAGAGCCCCGTTAAATCAGTAAGTCCTCTATTTATTTGCTATAAAGTCAGAGAGGTTCTATGATATTAGGCTTACTTATTTTAACTGGCAGATGCTCCTCATTTACCATTGAGTGGATCATCGATTCTTAAAAGTCAGATTGATTGGTTTCTTGAAGGCCGATGTCTTCCATACTCAATCCCATACCCATATCCTGCCTGCTGCCAAGATATCTGCGCTTACTCAATCAGTCTGCTTATTGATCCTGACCTGAACACGGGGAAAGCTGGCTCAGTCTCTCATTCATCCATTGAATTACCTGGACTTACATAAAATGTGCACTAGAGCTTTGCCAGTTTATACTGTTGAGGTAAACTGTGTGAGCAGCAGATGAGAAAACTTCCTGGAGGTCTGTGCTGAAATCATGTTGGGGTGTTAGATGGCTGTAGGGTTATTGCCAGAATTAATTTAGTCTTCCACCTGCACCGCAGCTGTATTACCTTTGATTAATTGAGCTTTCTTGATGGTGACTCCCCGAAGGCTTCACAGGTGTCTCGCTGAACAGTGTTCTAACTTTGCTCTAGTTCTCCTGCTGTTTCTTTTGAAGCATCTCACATCAGAGACCTTTCTACGTTTCCAAACTTGCTTGCAGGTCTCGTGCTTTTCACATATTTTCCCTTCTCATTTCGAAGCAAAGATTAAGACACATAAGCTCAGTGACAAATGTTACCCCTTGGCCTAGCTTATTCATCCCTGGTTTACTATCTTCAACAGCAAAATGTTGCACTTGTCTTACTCTAAAAATCGCAATAAAGCTTTAAAAAAAAAATTATAAACTAGAGTGAAAATTCACTATCTCTACTTGTGTGTCACAAACTGTATATAGAAAAACGGGAAAAGAAGAAAAGATGCTGCCTTGTTTGGATGTCATCGTTTCATGATATTACAATCTGGTCCAAAGGTTTTTTTGTTTTGTTTTTTCACATACTGAATGTGCCGATAAATTATGGTCTGTTTTTAGGCAGCACGGCAGTGTGATTTGAAACTGTTTGAATTCACTGACTTTTCTCTTTCCCTTCGCGGTGCAGAAAACAGTGTAATAACACCACTGATAAGGAATGCAGGGGAAGACAGATAACAGCCCCACAGACAAATGTTTCAAAACTAAGAGCAGATTTTATAAGTGATCAAGCTTGTAAAGAAGGTAAGATTAAATGCAAAGACTGGAAAAATGAAAGAAAATGATTTTGACTACTGTTGAGTTTATCACATATAAGAATCAGTCCAGAAGCGAAGAAATAAATGTGCTGGTGAAGTGACCCATAGACGGAATAATTAAACATTGTACTATCAGTTTCAGCATAACGAATGCCTTTGTGACACCAGCCAGGCAGAAAGTAATTGTTTTAATAATAATATAAAAAAAATCTGTTGTTTAAAGGGCTCCAGTTTTAACATTTCAAACATTTTTGTCATTAACAAAATTAACACCCATACACACCCTTGTTAAAAGATCAAAATAGATACGGTTACAGCCAGGTTTCTTTGAGAAATAACCACCCTCACCACCAACAACTGCAGTTGGATGGTCTTTTATACTAACTTATAATTTTTATAATTAGGATTCTTGTGACTAACAGGTGGTTGGCAAAACAGGTTGAAGCAGCTGCCTCTGAGATTAAGACCTAATGTCTTAACTCATCTAATTGGGGTCACAAAGTCTTTTGGAGGATTTTTGTTTTCAGGAATTATCTGACAAATGGTTGCTGTGTGGTCAGTTGCACTGTGCTCCAGTTTAGATGAGTAAAATTGCACAGCAGCATTTTGTTTGTATGCTATTCATTTTTTAACTACTTAGCACTCAACCCGCTCAGCTAAATATGGCCCTTTCTGGCTCCACAGACTATGAACTGCAACTCATAATGATTTTAATTTCCTAGTGTACAATGATTAGTTTCTTTATTTGATTCTTCAGTTAGTATTTCTTGCTTGTTTTTAAAAGGTATTATATTTGTGTGAATCAGAGTCACCGTTATAATGGATTTTTTTTTTTACTTGTTTGTGTTAGCCTAAGCAAAGAGGGGATTAAAATTAGTTAACAGACAAAAGAACAACTCTTGACTTTAAAAATGCATTAAAACTGTGCTTCCCTCCTCTGACGAATTACTTTGTCATGGTTGAATTAATTAAAATCATGAGTTTGTGTGCATGCGCCTTTGTTTGTGTATGTGTACAGAAACTCATCTCATTTGTTATACTTCACTGGTTTGTTATTTACTGTCATCAACTTCGCTAGAAAAAGTCAAATGCTACTTAGAGACAGCTTTTCCAGCCTCTGAGCTCCTCTGCAGATTATGTATTAAACACCTAAATCAAAGCAAGCTATGACGCATTGTTTGTGTTAAAGGGGCCATTCTCTGCAGTCACAAGCTCAGAGGAACACTATTTGTAAAGTATACTGAAGTCGAGCTTGATAAGTTCTCTAGTTTTTCTGTGTTCATTGATCAGTCTCTTAGAAGTTATAATAATCCCACCTGCAGTAAAACCTTGTTAATTTACATACTCAACCGATGATTTAAAGCACATGCCGCATTCTTTAAAGGAGCCTTCTGGTTTATTTGACCATGGTGTATTTTCAGTTAATGTTGCTTATATAGAAGATAGAAGGTGTTCACAATTTGCCTTGAAAAGCCTCTCTCGTCTCTCTTGCTACTTTTGGATCTGCAAGTCTTGTTCTGCTGCTTAAAGGCAAAGTGATGCAGGTTGCAGGGAGCCAAATCTAGCAAGTAGGACATGCAGTGGTAAGCAATGGTTATATTGGTGTCTACTGCCTTTTCGGTGTCCTGTGAAAAAGACACACAATGCAAAGCTGGCACAAGCCATAGTTAATATCCTTTGCACCAAGTGTTCCTCCTATGATGCCTCAGGACATTCCAGTCAAACGGAGTTGATAGTATTTACTGTTCGCAGTCCTATGAATGTCAAAAAAGGATGAGCTTGCTACTGGCCACAGTCCTGACCTGATGCATGCCTTAGGGCTTAGGTGCTGTGGCCTTTTCCACTGTTCTTATCACTAGTGATGATCTTTGACATTAGTGTCTGAGGAGTTTTACACAGATGTTGCCCAAGTTTGAGGTCAGTGGTGAAATTGCAAATACTCACAAACAAGTGCTCAGAACTAAACTTCTAAGGATCTAAAGGCTGTAAGGGGAGATTGGTCAAACAGAGTTGATACATTATTCTGAAATATGAAACTCTGAAATAAACTCATGGAAAAAAAATTGAAAGAGATGACCCTGTTCTTTGCCAGTCAGTAGTGACAGTAAAATGGTCTAAGGACACTGTAGTTCGATACATCATAGACGAGCTTGCCACCTCATGACTGAGTGCCTTTCCCTCTCTTGAGATTTTCGAACAAGGCCATGTTTCTGATGCTTCACAAGCTTGACAAACACATTAGAGAGGTGGAGAAAGAAGATTCTAATGTAATCATACCCCACATCAATACAAAAGGCTTAGTGTTAACACAGCAACAGGAGCACCTTGAGCTCCCTCTGTCTAGAAACAGGAGGTACTCAGGTGCAGTATTGAGGTGTAGGTTGAACCACACAATCACTGTACTTTAATGCTTACAATGCAGGGAAATAGAATGTATTAAAAAGAGAGCTTTAGGTCATGGCTATGACAGTGCAGTAAAAGTAAAACATAATTCCTCTTACCACCAAGTAAAAGCCGTACAAGATGGCATTACTCAAGTGCCTCAAAATTACGCTAATAGATGATAAATGAATCCAGCAATTGATGTTTGTATAGTAACATAAATAAGTAGTAAAATATTTGGATATAGAATATCTGGAGCAGGGTTAAAGGTACTATTTTGAATATCATTGTTTTGGGTGGGGCTCCGAAATTTGGTTGTATTTGGTAGCAGCAAATATTTAAGGCTTCAAGTGAACGATCGAATATTAGGCCACTGCACTATATTGTAAACTGTGCCTATTTTACTGCAGAGCTCTAATGATCTATACCTCAAACCAAGGTTCCCAACTGGAGCACAGTGGTACTCTGTACACTGTACTGACTGTAAATGTGTGCTGCTAATCACACTAACCTGCACCCCTCTGTACAATGATTACAGGAAACCCTGGAAGAAAGATGCCACTGGCATTTCAGCACTAGTGGAAGGTTACATTTTGAAGGGAACTCCAGCTCTAACACTTGTCCACTCTCAGTATGGTCTCCCTTGCAGCCTCTGTGCTGTGCAAGTTTCACAATCCATTTCTAATTTTCTGTACTTTGAACGCTTTTTCTACTGTATGGAAGACAACAGGGCTCCATTGCCTGTGGCTGTGATTGAGCCAAGGCTCATGGGCTTTTTGTCTTTTGCTGCACTTCAGGGTTAAAGCATTCATCTGTGGATATGTAATCCTTTGCTTTCCTCAATAGCTTTAAATAGGGGGTTTAAACACTTCTTTATAGAGTGCTGACACTAAATAAAACCTTTTAAACAAATAATTACATTCAAACTAGGCTGACACTCACTACTCACTCAGTCATCATGCTGCAATCCGTCTAACTATACATATATATATTTTTTAAATTGTCAGTATTAGATAAACCGTATCTAGCTAGAAGAGAGTTTTAGAGAGAGTTTTATTAATTTCATACTAAACTCTTAAAAATGAAACTAAAATAAGGAAACTGGACTGTCTAATTTTGGACTTTGTAAAGTTATTTTAGTCTCCATTTATTACATGTTGAGTTTTAGGGTGCTTTACAGTCAGTTTGTAGGCTGCACGCATCTTTCCAGGAAGGGGAGGAAATCATATATTACACATTTCAAAAGCTATTATTTTTTTATTAGCTGTCAGGAATCTTTAGCTAAGCGATGATTGAATTTGGAATCAATTCTCATTTATTCATGATCAGTAAATACAAACATGGCCACTATGTCTTTCACTTTCTCCCAAAATACTAAATCCATTTTTTTTTTTTGTCCACTGCAATGAAAATGAAACAACTCACTGTCAGGCTAACTGGTTTTACTGATGGTTATCACATGACTAACAGGGAAAAGAGCTGAAAAAAAATCTCTGGAAACTTAACTGCATTAATTCAGAAGGATTTTAATCTTCCTGCATGATAATTATGATTGACCTTAATTTACTGGAACTGTGAGCCACTATGTTATTGCTAATTGTTTAAGCCACTCTGCTGTGATGGTGTTACAGGAAATTATTTAGAAAAAAATGCTTTTTTTCCAAGCCTTTTTTGAAGATGAGCTGCAAACTGTGGCATGAGCTCGCTATACGCTGTTCTGTTTCTGCACTGGGATTCTCAAGGGAAGTTTTTACTTTCTTTCCATTCAGCACTGTTATTACAAAAATCTTTCTTTTTCATTAGTATTGATTAAAATTCATAGTTCTTCTTTTCCCTGTACTATTACTAAGATAAGATTCTTAACAATCCCCCACAATGTAGCAGAATTACAATCACGTTTCCGTAGTATGTAGGGTCTGATCAGGTCAGCTTTTAATTGCAGTCTTAACAGATTTTCTTTCCTCACTTCTAAAGGAGACAAAGAGAGACAACCAAGCTGATAATGAAAAGTAAAGTGATCCAAATGGTTTAATCATCCAATTTGATGCGATGATTGTGGCATGAAGTGATTAATAATATCAGCTGACAGTGAAACAAATCCCTACTAACCCTAACCCACAGTAGGAAGAACATTCAGTATTTAGCCTTTTTGTTTCCATTGTTGTTATCTTTTAGTGCAAGAGGGAGCCTTGTAATATACACATTACTTTGATGTATTAAATCATGTTATTTAATGGCAGAGATTAATCAGATATTTAGATAAAGAAATCATATAAATACTTTCTTTGTGACTTTATGTCAAAATGGTTATAACAGTGAGGGATACTTCACACAGTGATTTCATGATTCTTATATTTTTTGAGTGGTGAGTGAAGCAGCCTGAAACACTATAATATAAAGCAGATGGAAGATAAAAACTGTGTTGCTCGATTGTGATGTTGTAAACACAAATTGCATCCAAATGTACAATGATTTTTTCCATTATTAAACAGTATTTGTAGCTTGGCTGCTGGAATCATGTTTGGTGTTCTTCCTTAAGCACATTTGAAAATGCCACAGGCTCAGTAATCACTCTGCTGGTACAAAAAAGGAAATGTGTGTTTTGGTTTGAACATGCTTGAACATCATGTTCCTTTGATATAATGATTACATCCCCAATAGACTTGGTGCTTTGTCTTCATTGTATTTAACTATCCAGCATTTTGTCTGCGAGAGAAAAGCCAGCAGACGCAGAGATGGAGGCTCCCACAATAAGTAAAAAAAGAAGATACTGAAATGGATATGGGCCATTTAGTTCAGTCAGAGGCATTCAGGGATGAAAAATCTATTGAAGGACACAGAACTGAAAGGGAGGTCTTGTGAAAGGACATGAAGGCCAGCCGTAGATTGCTGTACTCACAACCTTATAGCACAGTCCCCTGAACAAGTATTTACGCCCTCTCTGATCTTTTAGGTTTTTGCACATTTCTCACACTTAATTGTTTCAGATCATCAATCAAACCTGATTATAAGAAGAAGACAACTCAAGTACAAAATTCAGTTTTCAAAAAAAAGTTATCCAAACCTTTCTGGTTCTGTGTGAAAAAGTAATTCGATCCTCTGCTAAAATCTTGAATTAATTGTGATCAATCACATATTTTTGAAAGCTGAATTGAGTTTAACTAGACACACCCAGGACTGATTAGTGAACCTGCCTGACAAAGTGAAATCAGCTGAAAGATATTAAAAAGCAACACTTCATGATTCCATCTAAAGAAACTGCTTTGATTGACATTCATGAGTCTGGAAAGGGTTAAAAATAAATTTCTAAGATTTTGCGGCTCCAGCGAACTACGGTGATCGGTGTTCAGAAATGGAGAAAACTTGGAACATTGGTAGCCAGTCTGTTAGAACTACTCCAAGAGCACATTAATGGCTCATCCTGGAGGTCACATATGAACCTAGAATACAATCTGAAGAACTGCAGGGCTCACTTGCCTCAGTTAAGGTCAGAGTTCATGGTTCAGCAGTGGCATCTGTGAGAGAGTTCCAACCAAGAAGAGAAAACCACTGCTGATCAATGGGATCATCTCACATTAACCTAAGAAACATGTTAATGATCCCCAAGATCTGTAGACTGGTGAGACAAAAGTAGAACCTTTTTGAAGGTTTCTGTCTTGTTATATCTGGCGTCTAACTAACCCAACATTTCATACAAAGAGCATCATACCAACAGTCAAACAAATGTTGGTATGATAGGCAGTGTTGGGAAGGTTACTTTTAAAATGTATTGCATTACAGAATACAGAATACATGCCCCAAAATGTATTCTGTAACGTATTCCGTTACATTACTCAATGACAGTAACGTATTCTGAATACTTTGGATTACTTAATATATTATCATGCTTTTTACAACAACGTGAATGTACTATTGCTGTGTGATTTATTACTATTACTGAAGGTCCGCGACTCCGAACTGTAGTAAAGGGACCTCTGACTAATACGGCGGGGTCCCTGTCGGCTCGTAGCCGAAAAATAGCTTTACTTTGTTGTGTGGGTCAACTTTTCTTGCGAGAGACAGAGAGAGGCGTTGAAAGACTGCTCCAACGGAACTTATTGTTTTAGGAGGAAAACACGAACACGGTGTACAGTCGAGTCTTAATAGCTTACTTACAACTGGGCTCGTCAGGCACTCTTCTTGGCTGAAGTGGTTATTATTATATTTACATGCTTCCAGCTCCCGTTTTTCCTCGATGACAACTCCTACCTTTCCACTCCCCTTTTTCTCCCTCCTCGCGCTCACAGACCCATAACGTGTATGGCAGTCCATTCTCCCAGCAACACGGACTACACTGCCCATGATGCTACATTCTTTAGAGCTATGCTTGTAGCATTCTGCCTGTTAGCTTAGCACAACAACAACAACAACGAAAAGGCGCTCTCTCACCCAGGAAACACACAGTCGCAGAGAGAGAGAGAGAGCGTCGCCCTGTAACCATGGCAACCGTAACGCTTCCGCCTGGAACAACAGAACGTAGCTGTCAAACAAAACCCAAACAGTCCTGACCTGTAACGGAATACAGTTACTCATATTTTGTATTTTAAATACGTAACGGCGGTACATGTATTCCGTTACTCCCCAACACTGATGATAGGGAAGCATGAATTCTGCTCCAGAGAAAGTCCAGTTATCTGTTCATGCCTGAAAAGCAAAATTAGTTTATCCAACAAGGCAATGACCCAAAATGCACCAGCTAGTCCACTTCTGAATGGCTCAAAACAAATAAGTTTTTGAAGTGGCCTAGTCAGTTTAAATCTAGGTTTTAAATTGTGTTAAGATACTTTGAAAAAATCTTAAACAGGCCAGTCATGTTTGAAAAAACGTGCAATTTGGCTGAAATAAAACAGTTCTTTAAAGAAGAGAGGGCCATAATGACTCCACAGCGATGTGAAAGACTCATTGTCTTTCACATCGCAGTTCTTGTTACCAGGGTTAGTGCAACCACTTACTAGGTTTAAGGGGCAATTACTTTTTCACATAGGGTCATGTAAGCTTGGATAACCTTTTTAATAACTTAATAAATGAAATCATGAACTCAAAGTGTGTTTAATAACAGAAACCTAAATTAGATCCATATAAACTGTCAATTCTTGTCAGCTGAGTTCTTTAACATTACAACTTTTTCAATTAATTAATTTTGACTAGGAGGTTTTATTTATTTTTTATACTGCTCTGATTGAGACCCAGGATAGATGCATTGTCAGTACAAAATTCAGATTTAAAACTAAATAAAATTATGTGGATTTTCAATAACACTGGTAGTAATTTTACTACCAGGAACAACAAACTCTTACAGGGATGGCTCTTATGCATTTTGTTTTCTAAAGATTATACTGTGTTAATGTTTTTTCGTGAACTGTGTTACATTATTCATCAGGATTGTGTCAGCTGCTGTCAATGCAATCCTTCGCATTGGTTCTAAAAACCTGATGAGAGCGTGTTTAGAGACCACGGCAGCATGGATCAGACAGGATTCGTTAAGATCACAGCTAATCTGGGTGGAACAGACCACGGTCCACAGTGACAGGGAGTGTGAACATTCCGACTCCCCCTGCCAAGCTTACACACACACAAATGCACAGAAAAACATGACTACATGTTTGTATTTGGGATTCTAACGCCAATACATGAAACCATTGAACAACATTTTTTTTGGTTGCTCATTTTGAGCATCTGTCATAATCTGCTTTTGATAATGACAAATATTCACAGTTTCGTCCAGATTTGCATTTACATCCACCGGCAAAAGTAAAACATGTAAAGAAACACAAAACAAGTTACTCAAAAAACATTTTTTTCATGTATCACAACGTGACTACATACAGTACTGTGGAAAAATCCTAAAACATGTCACGTTTATTTTTTCTTTGTTAGTTAAATTTCAAATAGATGCACTGATTTATTAAAAATATGCAAACATACATGGAAATACTGTTTATAAGGCAAACACAAAGTTTGTATAATTCCAGTGACACTATTTGACATGACCACCTGAACCTGAACTCTTTGACGAGCTTTCTTGACCGTCACATTGTCCAGGTATGCTATTATTACATTGGCAATGTGCTTGGGATCGTTATCGTACATAAGAAATGAAGCAGTTGTCAGTCAGATGCTTTCCAGATACTATCGCAAGGTGGCTTTTTTATGTTTGTAATACATAAAAATGCAGCTCCAAACCATGACAGAGCCTCCACTCTGTTTTAAAGATGGCTGTTGTGCTGCGAATTTCAGATTTGGCTTCATCAGTCCATAATCTCTGTTTTTTCCCAGTCCTGTTCTTGTGTAATGTGGCATACCTCCTTAAGAGTGATTTCTTGACAGCCACCCTTCCACTGAGAATCATTTCTGATGAGTCTTCAGTGAACATTAGATAGATCAGTTGAAGGATCAGATGCATCTCTCAGGTCCTGTCAGTTCTTTGCGTGATTTCTTTCCTATTTCTTAAGAATATGACTTTCAGATACCGTTATCTGTTGTAAATTGTTTTTAGGCCTTTTTCGACCTCCACTCATCCATTTTCCTCAATTATTATAGGAACACATTGTACAACATGCTGAGTTTCCAACTAATATTTCTTTGGGAATCACCTTGTTGTTACCAAACCACTAATAAAGTGACTTAAAATAGTTTTTTTGTTAGGTTTTCTGTAATGTGTAGATGTAAAATTGGTTCATCCCTTGAGTTAGATCCCTTTTTATGCTTGAATGATTCATAGGTCAGTGTGAATCAGTCATTAAGAAAAACCCTGAAAAAGTATGGATCCTTGGAAGCAAAAAATAAAGAAGATTCAAGACTTTTGCACAGTGTATGTATAACATTTGTTAAGCAAACTGTAAAGACAGCACTGTGTTATTTTGTTTCACAGATTATTATTTCTGCACATTTCATAAACATAATGTGGAAATAAATTAAATCCTTCAAAAAAGTCCCGCAATACAGAAAAAAAGCTCCATAAAACTTTGAAGACCAAAGATCGGTATCGCAGTATCAGTCTTACTGTGATGTATTTGTATTTGTTCTAAATATACTCCCACTGCAGACAGACTGTAGTAGGAAGACACAAGCTGGGAGTGATAACTGGGAAATACTTTATGTGCATCCACACAAATATAATCACCGATATAACCTGTTAAAATATCCATGCAGTGAAGTCATATCAGCTTTAATGTATTTTTATTACTATAAGCGTTATCTTTATTAATGTTCGAATAAATGTACATCTACATCCCTACAAGTCTCTGTAGTCACTGGAGGAAATTCCATCCCAACTGAGGGAGCTGACTCAGCTCAAAATCAGGGTCTTTTTCAGTGCTAAGATTTTTTTCCCCATTATTCATAATAGCACTGCCAGCATAGCGATGGAAAATGATGGATCAGTAAAGGGCACCAAGAATGTAGCGGAGGAGCAAGAATGCTAAAAAGATAATAAAATAATATTAAAGTAAGAGAGACACTGTCAAAGACTGAGTGAGATAAGTCTGGAAGAAGGATTAGGGATAGAGTAGGGAGTAGTCGAGGAAAGAGATATGACAGGCCTGAGTTGCTTCAGAGGACCACATAGAGCAGATGGGAAGCAGAAGAGAAATGGAGATAGAAGAGATTGTCTCTAATGCTGATAGACTGAAGAAATGACAAAAAAATGTGGCTGGGATTTAATAAGTCTCATTTATATCCTGGTAATTCAGTTCTACTTCCTGCTTTTGCACCAACAGGAAGAAGTCAACCTGTTACAGGCTTATCGACCAGCTCCACACCTGTCTCGCAGGTCTAAACCTAGTTAAACGCAATGGCTTTGCTCAGCACCATCCTACTCCAAAACAAGCTGCTGACCTAACAAAACAAGTGGACTGAAACATCACTCATATTGCTGAGTCCTCATTCTGAGGACTTTAGTTTGTCTTCATTTGTTCACAGTGTTCCTTCAGTGTTGAGAGAGGAAGAGGTGGCATACATCTGTTGCTCAGAAAGTCATTAGCAGCTTCAGGCTGTGCAGAAGAGCCTCATTCACATATCCTTGTCTGTGAAGATGCATATGTGGAAGAGATGAGGAAATCTAACTAAGATGCTTGGAATGAATTAATGAAAAAAGATGGATATGGAGGCTTTTTTCCCCTTCCTATGTGAGCTTAATGGCATTTCTTCTGCTTTTCCTTATAAAACCTAATGTAATTTTCTGTTCTCTAGATGGAAATCCCAAGCTCAAAACAAATGCTGTTAAGACAGAGGGATTGGGACAGGACTCGCAAATTGCATGTATTTTGTTAGAGAATAAAGGAAGCACAAGCTCTGCAGTTAACGCCATTGCTTTAGAGTGATGCAAAAAAAAAAAAATTAGTTTGCAGTTGTTCTTTGAGGAGGCAGATTTGGGTGCTTTGTTTACATGTTTACTGAAACAACCATGTATCATTTGACAGAGAGATAAAGAGACTGTGGCGCACAGTTTTTTGGTAGTTCAGTCAGTCTTTAGATTGGCTGGAAGAACGAATGGTTCCCAAAGA
The DNA here is from genome assembly GCF_057382275.1 of Copadichromis virginalis. Classification (NCBI taxonomy): domain Eukaryota; kingdom Metazoa; phylum Chordata; class Actinopteri; order Cichliformes; family Cichlidae; genus Copadichromis; species Copadichromis virginalis. The sequence goes on along the minus strand of NC_140636.1, from coordinate 19,899,072 downwards.
TATGTGTGAAAGGTTACTGAGTTAATGAGGCCTTTGCAAACACAAGCAGTTTGCCTTCCCATCTTCTAACTGAAAGCAGTGCCTCTCAAACTATAAAGTTAATAGATATTAAGTGTTGTCAAAAAGTCGTTTTTTCTTAAATCGGGCTAATAATAATGGTATTGTTTTCTTAAACCTCAGCAACAAATACTACCCATCTTAAGCACAGTCAGGTTTGTTAGTAATGTAACTCTGATTAGTGATTGTCTCCTCAAAATGCTCTTTGTACCCAGGAGTGAGACAATCATACGGTCCCATTCATTTGAGCTTGAATTATAAAAAAGTCTATTTGCATCGTCCCTCTCAGGGCGGATGCTTCCCTACAGCTTACCTGTCCAGTGATTAAACATTAATAAGCCCATAATTAAAAAGTCTAAATTGCCACAGGGAGACAGTGACACTAGCAGTCAGGGTTAAAATTCTTCTTGCTCTGCCAGTGATTTCTCTCAGTTCTGGAGGTGGTCCAAATAAAGGAGGAACCTAAGGGGAATCTTATGGGTGAATACAAATCTTCTTGCTGCTGCTTTCAACTTGAACAGCAATCCTGTGGATCTTTCAGGGATTTACATGGTGAAAATTGTAATAAGTTTCAGTCTTGGGCTAAATCTCTTCAGGGAGATGGAAATTTCAGCGCTTGAACCTTTCTGCTTTTCTTTTCAGGCAAGGATGTGTGCATATTTATATCTGTAAGTCACTGTTGGTACAGTGGTTATGGAAATGAGAAGTACCATATTTCAGTTTTATCATAATCAACATGATGATTTACATTTACAAGAATGACCAGTGAGGCTGTACAATAGTGTGAAATAGTGTTTGCCCCTGTTTTGTTGTGTTTTTCACACTGAAATGTTTCAGATCATCAAACAAATGCAAATGATAGACAAAGATAATACAAGTAAACACAAAATGCAGTTTTTATATGAAGGGTTTTATTATTAAAGGGACAAAATCTAAAGCTACATGGTCCTGTGTGAAAAAGTGGTTGGCCCCCTAAACCTAATAACTATTTGGGTCACCCTTAGCAGCAACAAGGAGGAATTTGGCCACTCATCTTTGCAGAATTGTCGTAATTCAGCCACACTGGTGGGTTTTTGAGCATGAAGCACCCTTTTAAGGTCACGCCACAGCATCATACTCGATTTCAGGTCAGGACTTTGACTAGGCCACTCCAAAGTCTTCATTTTGTTTTTCAGAGGCGGACTTGCTGGTGTGTTTTGGATCATTGTCCTGTTGCAGAACCCAAGTGCGCTTCAGCTTGATGTCACAAACAGATATCTGAACATTGTCCTTCAGGATGCTTTGGTAGAGACCAGAATTCATGGTTCCACTGACCACTGGAAGTCTTCCAGGTCCACAGGCGGCTAAAGAGCTCCAGATCATCACTCTGCCACCACCATATTTTTACTGTTTGTATGATGTTCCTTTTCTGAAATGCTATTTTAGTTTTATGCCAAATGTACGGGACTCAAACCTTCCAAATTTTTCAGCTTTTGTTTCTTCAGCTCAGTGTTTTCCCAAAAGTCTTGAGGATCATTAAGATGTTTCTCGGCCAATGTGAGACAAACCTTTTTTGTCGTAATGGTTTGCTACTTGAACTCTCCAATGGATGTCATTTTTGCCCAATCTCTTTCTTTGTTGAATCATAAACTCTGACCTTAACTGAGACATGTGAAGCCTGTGGTTCTTTAATGTTGTTCTGTGTTCCTTTGTGACCTCCTGGATGAGTATTCGATGTACGCTTGAATTAATTTTGGTCATTTAGACGCTCCTGGGATGGTTTACCACTGTTCCATGTTTTCTCCATTTGTGAATAATGGCTCTCACTGTGGTTCACTCGAGTCCCAAAGTCCTTTAGCCTGCTTCACTTTGTCAGACAGGGTCTATTTAAGTGATTCAACAGGTCTGCGAGTAATCAGGCCTGACTGTGTTTAGTGAAACTGAACTCAGCTTTCCAAAAAATGTGCTTAATCATAGTTAATTCATGATTTAACAAGAGGGGCAATTATTTTTTCATACAGGACAAGGCTTGGAAAACGTTTCTCCTTTAATCAATGAAATCATAATTTAAAAACTGCATTTTGTATTTTATCTGGTTTAGTCTTTACTCTTTGTTATTAAAATGTGTTTGATGATCTGAAACTCTTAATTGTGACAAATATGCAAAACACTAGGAAATCAGGAAAAGGGCAAACACTTTTTCTCACTACTGTATGTAGCCGGGGTAAACGTGTAGAAGACATGAATCTGGACCCCTAACTACAGTACTGATTGTTACTTTTCTATACTTTTCTAATATTTTGTCTTTGGTTTGCAATATTTTTTAAACTTTAAAACTTATGCAGAAGAACTGCAGTGGCACTGAAGTAATATTAAGAGTCCCCAGAGCTGTGTCTGTTTGAAATTCTGTTGCTGTGATTCAGCCTTCAACTGTAGAACCAGGGCCCTTCCTTGGCCTTGGCTAGCAGCAGCACTTTTCCTTCCCTTTGACAACCGCTAATGCGCTTTGCTTGTACAAGGTCACACTGTCCCAGAATGACAGAGTTGGCCTGAACACAGAGCTCAGTCCAAACGTCTGCTCTCCTCAGAACACGTTCCAATGCCTGTCTGCTGTAATCAGTGTTCGAGGCAGGTCATCCGTTTGTTGCTGGAAATTGCAACACTCAATTTGACCTATCAGCTTCGCCATCAGTAACATGAATCTGCAAGTGTATTTGGCTCGACTTATAATGGCATTGGCACAGGGGCCTGTGGAACATCTGGGCTTCCCAGGCAGAGGTTGAGTCATGTCGATTGTTGAACGCAAGCATTGCCGGGATGTCGCTCTCGCTCTCTCCTTTCATTGCACATGCATCCTCAGTAACTCCTTCCTCCCCTCCTCCCCCAAGGTAAGCCCAGTAAGAGTGGTATGGTTTTTCTCACAGAGGGCTCGTCCTGCTGCTCATGATGTGAACTGACGAGGGCTGTCAGCGCTTAGCGCATCAAGCTAATCTCATAACACTGCTTGTGCATGGGAGCCCTAGCGTCTGCACTAGCTCAACCTTAATTTTATGAACTCACATAGCTATGCATCTCACCTAATGACATTAGTGTCAGATGGTTTGATAAAGATGGGTGACCTCCTACTTGATTAGCTCTAACCGTTGCTCCCTCTACTGCAATACACACATACACATACACAGATTCTACCCCACCTGCTGAGAGCAAATGAACGTAATGGTTGTTCTGTGAAAGGACAGAAGGACTAAAATCACCTGGTGCAGAAGAATAGAGAAAGGAAGATACAGTGAGAGGCAGCTGCAGTCAAATACCACGGTAAATGCCATATTTTACTGCTGTGACCTTCATAGTTATTGGCTTTTCCTGCAATAAAGTTGTTATTACTATGCACTACCCACATTGTTACTGTTTGCATACATTTTACAGCACTGACATTCTATGCTTTTCCTCATAGCGAGTCTCTAGCTGTCCTGATAGGTTTTCTTTTTCTCATTTTCCATTAATTTCACCAAATCAAATATGTGTAACTGTTACATTATAAAGTTAGTGTCTTTGTAGACTTTATCAGTACAGCTTTCAGGTCTGTATAAAATTTGTGATTTTTGCAGTGAAACATTATGTTGTCTTTGTCCTTGGATTTTTTCTCTTTGAAGGTTGTTTCTCTCAGCTCAGTCTTGGTGATTCTTTCAGACTTACTATTGACTCTTTCATCCTCTGCCAAAGTCATAAAATGTGACTTTTCTTTTCTTTTTTCTTGATGAAAGACACGCGGCAAATGTGGAAATATCTCAAGTTAGAAAGCGTGCATTCCTGAACAGAGACTTTTTACATGCTTGATTTGATTTCTCCTTTGATTTAGAAATATTATGTTCTTTTATTATACTCGTGCTTTATTACATTTCATCACCTAGTTTGCAGTTATTTGCAGTTATTTACAATCAGTTGATAAACTCTAGTTGTACACACTTAGCATTCATAACTTTTGCCTTCATGGCTTGCTCTGATTTTCAGTCTGCAGTTTAGTGAGCTGCAGCTGACTCAAAGAAAATAACATGACATGGCCAGCAAGCTACTGATGTTTAATATTCACCTCCATCTGCTTTATCATCCAAAAACAATGATTATACTTAAACTGCATTAACAAAGAAGAGCAAATAACTTTTTTCTACATACAATTAGCCTTAAAATCTCAGATACTTGATCAGCATAATTAAATGTGTCCCAATGACCAAATCAGGTTTGTAAAGGGGGCCTTTGTTGGTGAAGTTTGGTGAAAACTGCACAGCAGGAGAGGAAAAATTATCAGGCTTTTCATTCGGTAGCAATTGCAAGTTGTTATAAATGGATCAGGTCACTGCTTGTACTGTCAGTATTAGTTTAAAGCCATCTTACTATCAAAGACATTGAATTTTTCTTTCAGTTTTTCACTTATACTTAATTAATTTTTGTTAGAATTTTCTCCTGGAACTCTCCAATAGATGTCATTTTTGCCCTGTCTCTTTCTTATTGTTGAATCATGAACTCTTATCTGAGACGTGAAGCCTGTGGTTCTTTAATGTTGTTCTGTGTTCCTTTGTGACCTCCTGGATGAGTATTCGATGTACTCTTAAAGTAATTTTGGTTGTCCAGTCCCTTCTGGGAAGGTTTACCACTGTTCCATGTTTTCTCCATTTGTGAATAATGGCTCTCACTGTGGTTCACTGGAGTCCCATAGACTTGGAAATGGCTTTGTAACCCTTTTCAGACTGATCGATGTCAGTGACTTTGTTTCTCAGCTGTTTCTTTAGATCATGGCATGATGTGTTGCTTCTTGAGATCCTTTAGCCTGCTTCACTTTGTCAGACAGGGTCTATTTAAGTGATTCAACAGGTCTGTGTATAATCAGGCCTGATTGTGTTTGGTGAAACCGAACTCAGCTCTCCAAAAAATGTGCTTTATCACAGTTAATTCATGATTTAACAAGAGGGGCAATTATTTTTTCATACATGTCCAGGTAGGCTTGGTTTCTCCCTTTCTCCCTTAATCAATGAAATCATTTTAAAAAACTGCATTTTGTATTTTCTCGGGTTATCTTTGTCTAACATTAAAATGTGTTTGATGATCTGAAACTCTTAATTGTGACAAATATGCAAAATACTAGGAAATCAGGAAAAGGGCAAACACTTTTTCTCACCACTGCATTTATGTCATTATGTCATCAGTGTAGGAGGAAAGGGTTTAAAAGATGAATCTGGACCCCTTCTACATTACAGATTGTTTGATTTACTGTGAAAATACTTTTCTAATATTTTGTCTTTGGTTTGCATTGTTTTTTTAACTTTAAAACTCGTTCAGAAGAACTGCGATAGCACTGAAGTAATATTAAAAGTCCCCAGAGCTGTGTTTGTTTGAAATTCTGCTGCTGTGATTCAACCTTCAGCCATAATACCAGGGGCCTTCCTTGGCTAATAATAGATAGTAATGTGAATTGTGTTATTATCCAATAATTACATTATGTAGTTGGAAACTAGAAGAATTACTGCATTTCCATTTAGTTTTTGACCTGTGTCATTTTGTTCCTTACATGCTGCTGTTATTAATTTTTCGCATTGTGTGATTTTTACATTATGTTGTGCCCTAAGCAAAAACAATAACTTGTAAAATTGTCATGACCTGTTTAATCCTCACTGTATTAGATTCATAGAATGGAGAAAATAAAAAATAAAAAACACATCTCAGTGCAAATGTCTGTGGGCCATTCGTATTTCTAAGTCATAGCATCTCATGTTAAATCTCATGTTAAATCTGAAATGAGACAAAACTGTGTGGAGCTAAAGTCTTGATTTGTGGACTCAGCATGTTTGTTTTAACTTTTCGTGGTTTTTGGTTGTGGTTGCAGAGTTCCTAGCCAATGTTAGTTTCAGAATGTATCAATTTTCCCAGATAAATCCCCTGGGTAATCTCAGAATCATTGTTTCAATCTGTCTTTATTCCCTATGGACCCGAGTGCTGATGTGTGACAATGATCAAGGGGGTGGGGGAGGGCTCAGTCATTTATGGCTGTCGTATACAGTAGCAAATTCTCCCTGCTGCAAATTGATTGCCCTGGGGCTCAGGAAACCATATACTGTATCAGAGCAATTGGAATGTTACACTTTTGTCTAATCTTTATTTTCATTTGTCAGCAAGTACTAGTTTTCTCAGTATGCCATGAAATAAATCTATATTAACTACTTTTGATGTCATGTGTGATAACACTTTTAATGTGTCCACTATGGTTTCATGATTTTCCAATAAACTTGTTCATTTTTATATGAAAGCCAACGCAGGGATTTGCGTCTCGTTCGAATCCACAAGCTACAGTGCTTTGAAAAAGTATTTGCCCCTCTCAGATTTCTCAGGGTTTCGCTCATTTCTCACACTTACAAGATTAAGGTCATAAAACAAATTTCCATAATACACATAGATAACCCAAATAAATGCAAAATGCAGTTTTTAAATAATTCCACATAGGCAAAAAAGTTATCCAAGCCTACCTGACCCTGTGTGAAAAAGTAATTGCCCCCTAGTAACTGGTTGTGCCAGCCTTGGCACCAAGAACTGCAATCAGCAGTGGTAACTGGTAGTAAGTCTTACATTTCGCTGTAGAGGAATTTGGGCCTACTCTTCTTTGCAGAATTCAAATGTATTAGAGGGTTTTCGAGCATGAATGGCCTGTTTAAGGTTATGCCAAAGCATCTCCAGAGTAGGTCATTCTTAAAAAACCTTTTTTTGTTTGTTTGTTTGGGGGGGGGGTTTTGGAACAATTTAAAGGTGGACTTACAGGATCATTGTCCTGCTGCATAATGAAAATGCACTCAAGCTTCAGGGAGCAATCCTGATATTCAGGAGTTTCTGGTAGCAGCAAAGCATCCCCAGACCATCACACTATTACCACTTTGCTTGATGTTGCTATCACGTTTATCTCATAAAGTGCTTGACTTTTGTCTCTTAAGAATACTTTCCCAAAAGTCTTGGATCATCGAAATGGCAAATGTGAGACTTTAGTTGAAATCCATTTAATTCAGTTTTATTTATATAGCACCAAATCACAATAGATGAGATCCTCTGCTTTATCTGGCTAACCTACTTGGTATGATTCCCTACCTAGACTATCGTTCTGAATTTTGTTTATTTATTTATTGCCTAATGTTTAGTTTGTGACTACATAGGCAGTTTTTGTGATACTTTTTGTATTTTCCTGTAAATTTTCATGTAATGTACATTGCCAATTTGATAATAATCACAGAAACTGATTTCTCCAGGGACAAACTTTGCTGCAGGTTAAATAACTGTAAATAACTTTTAGGAGTCTATTATAAATCTGTTTAATTTCTCCAAGCACTGGTCATCTGCAGTGGAATTTAATTTGTTTAGTTTGTTTAATGTCATGCTTGCCTTCTTGCTTTATATATGTATTTATTAAAGATTGTTTATCAGTAAACATTTTGATTGATGCACATATTTCTGTTTGATAAGCCATACAGATAATTCTTTTTGTGTTAGAGCTAATTGTCCTGCAGTTTTTATGTTTGTGCTCTCCTTTAGAAAACAACTAAGGTAAAGGAAGGTGAACTTCTGTTCAAAACTCTTGGACGTCTGAACATGATTAACAGCTTCACCGGTGTCTGATTTGATTTACTACATCGACTTTTTCTTTTGTGAATTATTTGACACTTTGGAAAGCTTTGTCTTCTGAATAATGTAGGCAGCAGAGCACAGTGGCATTGTTTCAATACTTCTGATTCTCCCAACCTGTACACCACATCCTGTTGATATCCTGTCAGTGTAATTACACCATGAAGCCAAACTGGGATACATAGTCGTGAATATAAGTCATAAATATAACTCCCTCAAAACAGAAGATTTTACTAAACATACAATTTTCCATCTTTTTATCCGTCTCTGTGAAGAAGTGAGTCATTAAGATAAGAACTTAGTACCTGCAAAATTGCTTCCTGCATTGTTTTTCTCTTTGGAGTTTCTGTGGTCGCCATGGTGACACAGCGAGCCATAGCAGCAAGATGAAAAAGCTCAACCGTCATAAATTCAGACGGCAGACGTAGTGTTTATTTACAGTGAAAACAATGGAGGTGACAACGGCATCTACTCACTGTCTGAAAGCACATTTAGGGCCAGTCATCTGCGGCTCATTTTCTGTTTCTCAGTACAGGCGTGCGTTAAAAAAACGCATCACTTCCAAAAGCTGGTGGATCCAAAGTGACGCCTGTATCACACAAAAAGCTCTTCACTGGTCTGCAGATTGTTTTAATTTGAAGCAGCAGCAGAAATGTTGCATTTGTGCAAACAGTAATTTAATAACACTTTAATACAATAGTAAAACACATCAGTGGTATGGTAAAGTGAGGTAGATGAAAGAGTAAAAAGAAGCTTGGAACTACATAATGTGTTAATAAAGCCCGATAGGTAGGAGTCTCTAACACTTCTGGCATGTGCCCATTTTAGTTTTGACAATGGATATTCATGTGTTTGGTAAGTATTCGTCCTTTTCTTTAATTGTTCTGTACAATAAATATGGTTCTATATGGACAGACAGGAGAGCTATGTTGGGACTACAGTTAGATTCAATTAGGCTACAGTTTCTGATTGAGGAAATGACTGAATAACTCAATGAGGACAGGATGCCAAAAAAAAAAAGAAGAAAATAAACAACCTGAACCTAAACTTGCCAACAACATCCAAAACCATGGCAATTACATACTCAGTAGATTGATGTTTTTCTTTTCTTTTTTTAATTTAATGTGACGATTGACATTTAGAAACCATCACACTGGGTTGTTTTTGTCAAACAGGCCACCATATGCGCCCCAGCCGCCATCCATCTGGCTTGTTGGCTTGCCCTTCCTCCCCTCAAACACATTTTAGGCACAGAAATGTACTTGTCTGAAGGCCCGATTAGCTAAAAAGGACAACTTTTGCTTTTGCTATGATCACCAAACATGTGTTGAAGCTAATCACTTTAGTCCAAGACATTACTTGACTAAAGTCAAGACGCAGCAATGCGTGGTTTGGTTGAACACGCCACAACTGAAGCAGCTTAAACAAAGACAAACCTTCAATAATTAATCTTTAGTTCATTGTGTCAGTTTAAGACAGTTATACTGTCTTCCTTCTCTCACCCCAACCGGTCGCAGCAGATGGCCCCGCCCCTCCCTAAGCCTGGTTCTGTCGGAGGTTTCTTCCTGTTAAAAGGGAGTTTTTCCTTCCCACTGTTGCCAAAGTGCTTGCTCATAGGGGGTCATATGATTGTTGGGTTTTTCTCTGTATCTATGAAGCGCCTTGAGGCGACTTTTGTTGTGATTTGGCGCTATATAAATAAAATTGAATTGAATTGAATGGAATTTAAGATATTTTCCTTGTGTTATTTATCATAGTTTACCGCCTTTTAAAAGAAAATTGTGCTCCAGAAGAGAGAGCTTTCATTAATTACATAATCAATGCTGTGAAGCATACTTGATAACAGAGTATGTATGTGCTAACCTGTTAGAGAACAATTTAGATCGTTTAAGCTAATTTGTTGCTCCTAATCAACCCTGTAGTACTCATCCACTTAACTGCTCTGAAATGAAGTAAACAATTTTGCATTTGTGCGCTACATGACAAGTCTTTGTTGTTAAATTCTGTTGTTAAGTGTTTGATTCCTTGTGGTGAATTCAAAAAGTCAGCCTTTTTGAATTGTGGCCATTTTTCTGGGTGAATAGGTGCTTTTTTCGTACCGAGCCTGCCTCTCCTAAGGATTGATTTTTATGGATCACTAACCAGGCGTTAGGTTTCAGACATCCAAGAAAAAAATCCCTCCTGGGCTGGTGGTGTTTTTTGGTTTTTTTGTCTGTTTGTTCGTTTTACGCCTGGCAGATTGTTCAGTTTAACCATTGTGCAGCAGGTCAAGGAGTTGGAGGATTGAGCCATTATATTAAGTTTTTTGACGACATGGTCTCACCTGTAGCCCTGTTTACACTTTTATTCCTGTTGTAGTTTTGTCTTGTCACTTACTTAGTATCACCTTTTTCTTTGTTACTCACTTGTTCTTGCAGGCATTCACAGGCACACACAGACTGCTACAATCCAAGAAAATGTATAGAAAACTATGTTTAACTTCTCACCCAGTTGGTCAGGCATTGACATGCATGTGTGTACATACAAAAAACTTTGTATAATAACCTCATGTAATGTATTAATCCCACATTCATTCTCCATTCTTCTCTTTCTTGCTCAGCAGTGTTTACTCTTCCTGCGATTCAGATCACCTCTTAGCTGGTCATTTTTGTGTATACGGTTTCGAAAATCACTGGGTTTCCTCAATCTTGATCACCACTGTTATTTTTTTGTGCTTCCTTTCTCATCTAGTTTCTCTCCTCTGACACTGACCTCCTGGTTTTCATGTTGTTACCTTCACCTCAGTTGAGAACTCAAGTTCAGGCCAATTGTGTATTGAATTTTATAGAACTGTCCAAGGAGTTCTTCTCTCTCAAATTAGGATGTACTTTAGGTGTTTTTTTCTTAAGAAAGTATTTATATCTATAACATCTGGATTGGTCGCTTGTAGAGACAAAAGATGCAAATCAAGGTATAAATTTCTGTAAATTCTGAACCAGACCCAAAAAAGAATTTTTTCGATGGTGGGGTGCCTGTCGACAGAAAAGTTGCTTATAATTTGAAGAAATGAGCCCGTCATTTTAAAAAACACCAAAAAGCAGATATGTCTTTGAAATGCTTTGCTACTGTTTACAGTCATTATTACCACAAGATCTGCAGCTACATGATAAACTCACACAGCCCGGATTCAAGCGTTTCCACTGTGTGCCAGGGGTTATTAACCTTTTAAATGTGAAGACTGTAGAGCTAATAAATAAGTGTAATGGATCGGGGTTCAGGTCATAATAGAGTACTCTGAATAACTAGTCTAGTATGATTTCTTTAACTCATAAATTGCAGTATTGCGCTATATTTTACAGTTTTCCACATTGCTGTCCATAAATCAAATATGTAGAATCTGTAAATATTGTAATGGATATGGCATGAGATATACTTGAAGCCTATTCTTGGTGTAGATACCTCAGGTTTTCACAACACACTTCTGTATATTTCAGGGTTTTGTAATAATCATATGATTATGAAACCACACTTTTTCTTCTTCTTTCATCTGCTCCCTTTAGGAGTTGACCCTATTGGTTGGCTTGGCATTATTGTATTTTACATCTGTCTTGACAAATGATTCAGAGCTGCCTACATCAAAGAGAGAGGGAAAGGTGTGAAAGCATTCTGGTGTGAGAAAGGAGACAGGGGCGCATGCAAATATCGCATGTTCTGAAGGAAAAAAGGGTGAAAGTGAAATGAATTTAAAATTAAAGTACGCCTGTAAAATAGCACAACTCACACAGATCTGTTTAAAATCTGCTAATCTTTATCACGATAACCGATTGATAGCAGCTAGTTTTATCCATCTTTCTTGGCTAGGAAAAGTACTAGAGGAAACTAGAATAAATGTGCATTTACACACATCGCCGCCTCTAATCAAAGGGCCTTTGCTGGCAGGAGGGTGATGGTGGAGTGAATGAATGATCAGTTCTTCTCAAATCACATCTTTTGGACTCAGTAGCCAGCACTGTAGCCTGGACTTTTGCAATCACTGCTCTGTGCCCTTTTCACCTAATCGTTACTCGTATGTGTGGTAAAGCAAAAAATAAAAACCATACAAATAAATGTGTTAAGACTCAGGCTTTGTACCTGTTCTCTGCTCACCAGCAGTGCTGTAAACCTGACTAATCTCTCGCAAGAGGGTTACCTGCCCCATCTCACTTTGCACTTCAAAGATTGCACGTCCGCCTTTTATTTTCCCCTTCTCTTTCCTCCTCGCCTTGCTTTACATGCTTAATTGTGCTGAGAGCTTAGATGGTGGGTGGGAAGAGAGCGAGTGCCATGTTGAGGAGAAGAGGAATTGAACATTGACACTAATTAGATGGAGAGCAAGTAGAAAAAAAAGGCAACTTCTCAACACTACAGGCAGTATTGTGAAACAGAATTGTTTGTAGTCAGGATGGGGTCGGAAAGTTGAAGGCACAAGCAGGAGGTGAGTTCAAAGTTGTGGAATGTATCATGAATGCACCTGGTGTAATGCCTCAGCTGAAAGCATACACAGGGTGAGAGGTCCATGTCTGCTAGGGTGCCTGGGTGCTAAGATGATGATGAGGTATGAGCAACTGTTTCCTGTGCTCGGGGGTCTATGCCTTAAGGCAGAAGAACATGATGTAGAATTTGTTGAATGGGTGTGTACCCCACATAAAAGTGAACTGATGGAAAACAGAGTTATTCAGAGGAAAATAAAAAAAAAAAAACAAGAAAGCCCTGCTGCAGACCAAGCCAACACAGGAAGCTCTAAAAATGGCAGACTTCAAGGACAGCAGGCCTAAACATCCATCTGAAGGTGCTGTCAACCAGTCTAATGGGCAACCATGCAAATATGTCAAACAGTTTTACTCGTGAGCACCTTTTCCCCCTTGTGTCACTGTCTGCATGCATCAAACTGCCTTGCTTTCCTGTGCTGCTTATGATTGTGTTACTTCGGTCTTTGAAGTAATATAAAGTGCCTCTGGTGTTGTGCCGCTCTTAACAGAATACAGAAATCTCTTCAGTACCAGTAAGGTCTTTCTTTTTTTCTTCTTCTTTCCATCTTCAAAGGCAAAGACACAGCAAGAGCTATCTGCCGTGCCGGGTTGGTTAACAGCAGAGAAGGGAGAGAAATGGAAGTGAGACGGTGTTAAAGCGAAGTAGAGATCGACAGGATGGCCAGTAGTGACAAATATAAAAGTTGTGTGGGACAGGAAGAGAAGCGAGATGGGAGGAGAGGGAGAAAAGCAGAGCTAGTAATGATGCAAAAAGAGATTGGACACAAAGAAAGATTGGTGGCTCTGGGAGATGGTGCAAAGATGTGTTGAAATAGGAGAGAGTAAGAGACGGATGAGACTCATAGACAAAAGATGAGAAAAGAAAGTAAGAGAAATTGTCACAGGCACTGATAGAGTAACAAGAGATTAGAGGGAGAGAATATATGGCATCGAAAAGATGGATGCCAGAAATAAGAGGTGTATAGAGTGTATAAGACAGTGATAGAAAGTGAAGACATCTTTGACAGGTAACAGTCAGTGCCCTACTTACATCTGATATTTGAGAAAAATTGAAAGGCTCCTATGCACATTATATGTAGAAAGAAAAGAAAATCAAGCAAGCAATAAGCAATACTCTTTCGGGGGATACTGAATTAGCTCTGACAGTGTGGACCTGTTTGTTTTCCAGCATTTCAGAGGTGGAAATGAGTCCTCACTAAACAAGAAGTGAAGCATTTTTGACAAAGAGACTATTTCAAAATACAGCCTTAACGGAAGTGTTGTCTTCTACCTGGGCCAGAATTTAGCAGAGCCTTAGCTAGAAGCAGTTTCTGAGAGATGGTGGTAAGATACACAGTCGGTAGGAGGAAAAATCTTTGGTTTTCAGTAAGATCAATAAAAGATACATTTTTGGGAAAAGACAAGAGACTTGACAGCCTTTGAGCAGCAATAACTCAATGGTTGTACTTATTTACAAGAAAAGGCATACGCTTCAAATCTATAGACAGGGGGTCTTCAATATTCTGTGCAAGTAGTAGATACCAGATGTACCAACCCTAAGGTACACTAAGGGGTTGTGACATTTTAATATTTTCTGGGCATTTGTAATTGCTGGTATATATTCAGACCAGACAAAATGACCTAATTGAAGCAGTTGATGGATCCCTTGCAGACTTTGAACAAACAAAGTTCTGTTTTGTTTGTATAGTGGCAATTCACAACAACAATTACCACAACAAGCTTTATATTGTAAAGTAAAGACTGTACACTATTAGAAAGAAACCCCAACAGTCACCCGGCCTCCATTGAGCAAGCACTTTGGCGACAATGGGAAGAAAAAAATTCCTTTTGAACAGGAAGAAACTTCTGTCAGAACCAGGCTCAGGGAGGGTCAGCCATCAATCACAACCGGTTGGGGGTGAAGGGAAAAGGAGGAAAGAGCGACAGAACAAAAGGCGCGCTATGGGAGACGGAGATTAAATGCTATAGTTAAGCTGCATCATGGGAAGCCCCACAGCAGCCTGAGCCTATTGCAGTCTAACTAAAGGAGGGTTCAGGGTCACCTGATCTAGCCCTAACTATAAGCTTGATCTAAAAGGGAGGTTTTAAGCCTAAACTTAAAAGTGGAGAGGGTGTTTGTCTCCCAAACCCAAACTAGGAGCTGTTTCCATAGAGGGCCTTGACAGCTGAAGGCTCTGCTTTACAGTCTACTTTGGAACTTTAGGAACACCAAGTTAGCCTGAAGTCTGACAGCACAATGCTTTGTTAGTATAATGACGTAGTAATGAGGGCTTGAAGATTTGACAGGGCCTGAATATCAAAGATTTTATTGAAGGGTTTTAAATTCAATTCTGAATTTAACAGGGAGCCAGCGAGGAGAAGCCAACATGGGAGAAATATTGCCTCTCTTTGGTTTCTCTTCAGTTCAGTTTTAATTCAGTTCTCGTGTTGCTGTGTAACTTGTTCTCCTATCCTGGAGCTCCATAACCAAACGTTTTCACCCACTTTTTACTTTTGTAAACGTGTGATGTGACAGTAAAACTGAGTATGAATTTTTCTAATCCCAGTTAGTACTCTTGCTGCAAGATCTGGATCCACTGAAGGCTTTTTTCAGGAAGCTTTTAGAACATCCTGATAGTATAGAAACACAACAGTCCAGCCTAGAATTAATAAATGCATTCCTAAGCATTTATTTAGCTATATCTTAAGGCAACCAAAAGGAAATCTGCTCTACTTTGTGGCACAAGTTAATATTTTTGAGTTGATTACTCACAGGGTCTGAGAACTAGCATACGTTGTTGTCCAGTCACCTTTCCATACCCTGTGCCTGTGTCAAATGTGTCTAGATTTTTATGCTGCTGTTACTTGCCTTACTCTGTAGAGTTACCTATAATTGTAGGCCTAAACAGGGGAAGTACAAAAAAGGCTTTGATCTGAGGACAAATCAGGGATTATAGGGATTTTCAAATAGGATCTGTACATCGAGACTGGTTTAGTATGAAAGCTTTTGGAGAAGCGGGTTCTCAAGCTTGTTAGCAAGTTTGTTAGAGGGAAATTTACCATAACCATACCAACACATTGTGGTTTTTAAACTCTCATTTTAAAGACATTAAACTAAATATTTAAATGCACACTGTTTTTTCTTTCTGTTTTGCACTGACAGTATATAGTTTGTGTGAAACTAGCCAAATGTGTGGGGCTGTCAGTATAATATATTAAAGTTCACAGACAGATTCTAATGTAATTTCTCCACGTGCCATGTGCTTATTGATGACTCTAGTCAGTATGCAGTTAGATGACTCATCAAATCCAATCCCAATTTGTAGTACGAGCTTTTTCCACTTGTGTACCCTTCAGAGCTTTTTCTGAATCTGTTACAAGGTTAGTCATTAGCTGTTTTTGGCAAGTGAATCACCTTTGCTTGGTATGGAAAAGGTCTTTGGATTTATTCACACGCTCTGGGTGTTGCATTGTCAGATGGCATTTTAGCTTCATTGTTTTCTTACAAATGAAGACAGATCACACATTGTGGTCGTATGTTGCTGGTTTCCGTAATGCCAGATCCCATTTTAACTAGGCTTAAAGGAGTAATAGAGGTCACTTTAGAACAAAGACAGAGAAGATGTTTTCAATAAATTAACAGTCATAAAATTATTAATTGACAATAACAAAATACATGAAAATACAATAATAAAATAGAATAAAAAGGAAATTCAACTGATTTTATTTATATATCCCCAAATCACAACAGTAGTCACCTCATGGTGCTTTATTTTGTAAGGTAGAGACCCGACTTTTCTTCTTTTTTTTTTTTAAACCACCAAAACAATCCCACCAAGAAAATTAAATTACTGACAGTTATTTTTGTTTTACTCCTAGTAGAGAGGGACTCATCCAGGCTGGAGAAACTGATCAGGAAGGCTAGCTCTGTGGTCGGCATGAAGCTGGACACTCTGGTGACAGTGGCAGAGAAAAGGACATTAAAGAAACTGATGGACATTATGAACAATGCTGGGCATCCTCTGCACACGGCCATAAACAATCAGAAGAGTCTGTTCAGTGACAGGTTGCTTCTCCCCAAGACAAGAACTAACAGACTTAAAAACTCCTTTGTCCCACACGCCATCAAACTGTTTAACTCCTCTCTGGAGGGGAGAGGGAGGGGAAACAGGAGGACAAAGGAGGGAACAACTAAGCTGTAGTGCCTCTTCACCTCACTGTACAATACCTTGTGCAATACTTTTTGTAAATAGTCAACAGTGCAATAGACTCAATACTTGAAATGTGCAATTCACTTGTATTTTTATTTTTTATTCCTATTTATTCTATTTATCCCCTTTGTATATTTTATTTATATTTGTCTCTGTACTTATATATGTGTGTGTGTGTGTGTGTGTGTGTGTGTGTGTGTGTGTGTGTGTGTGTGTGTGTGTGTGTGTGTGTGTATATATATATATATATATATATATATATATATATATATATAACAATTCTGTAACTGTAACTTCGGTCGTTGCTGTGCTTTTTGGAAGTCGAATTTCCCAGAGGAACCCACCCGAGGGATTAATAAAGTTCTATCTTATCTTATCTTAGCCAGCCTTAGTAGCTGGTGATCAGAACCCCCAGGGCCTGTGCCCTTGACTTCCACCTGACACACATTTCATCTATCCCCTGTGGAGCCTGCAGCGGGTGGTAGGCCCACATGAAGGTGCGTTCATGTCTCCTTTTCAAGCTAGCTCCAGCTGAGCTGGTTTGGGCATGTAACTAAGATGCCTCCTTAATGCTCCGGGGAGAGGTGATCTGGGCATACCCTACTGAGAGGAGGCCCCAGAGCTAACCAAGGACACGCTGGGAAGACTGAGACTGCACCTCTCAGCTGCCCTGCCCTGCTCATCTTGGTGTTGCCAGATGAGCTGAAGGTGGGGACCTCCCCTCCCCCGAGCCATTGTGACACGGCCCTAGATAAATGGCAGAAGATGGATGGATGCTTTACTTTCTGTGTGTGTGAATTTATCAAGCTTACAAAAAAAGCTAATTCAAACAATGAATTTATGAATTTCAACGTAGAACCACTTCTTTGTGGATTACTGGACCCTCAGTTAAAAAAAAATAAAAAATGATAATGATCATTCAAACTCAGAATGCTCAGTCAGCCTCCAAGCCTTGAGACACTGACTCTCCACAAAGCTTTAGGATTTCATTCCAGCAAGCAGTTGAGAATTTCACTGATCAGATTCTTCTTTCCATTTGAATTGATGCTCAAAATTAGGGCAATTTGACATAATGACACAGTTGACACTCTACACTGAGAGTAACGAACAGAATTTCAAGATGTTGAAGTCGCTGAAAAATCTGAATTCAATGTGCTCTGGCTGAGGAAGTCATGCTGTAACCAGAAGCTGCTGTAAATCATTCCAACAGTAAGGAAGTCAGAATTTGATTCTAAACAGTGAAAATACAGTGAAGTTTTTATGATCCTGATTACAGTAACTATTTTCAGTTGAACTCCATGGGTGAAGTGCTGCTTTCCCTCTAACGTCTGATCCTTTCTACACCATTTTAAACCAGTTTAAACATGCAATATACTATAAATTTCATAGCATTCTTCTGAATGTGTTTCCATAGATTTTACCTTGATCAACCCCACATCCATCACTGATGTGCTTCTCTGTTCTCCAGTTGCCACACTACTTAGGACATCAATTCACTAACACATAGAAATGCATTAAATGCCATTGCTAAAGCTGAATTTAGTGATGTAATGTTTCTTCATTGCAATACAGACAAAATTATATTTGCAGCAATAACATCTGCTATGGCCATTTACAGCATTTTTATGGGCATTTTTCAGTTTAATTGAACTAAATGTTCTAAAGTCCATGCCAATCTGAACCGTGGCTTTCCAGATAAACAGCTGTGTTACAGAGCTCTTGTAAGACATCGTGGATCAATCAGGCACATAGTTGCACACCCTTGATCACGTAACTGATCACGTACTTGCTGACAAGGATTCTCTTTAGGGTAATAGTGGAGCAGCCAAGCCCCTATTAGTGTCCATCAACTGTTGTGCTAAATGCCAGACTGACAGTGTAACTGTTTGGAAATACCACAGGCCTGGATGCCAGAGGAAGAGGAGACTTCTATACCCTGTTAGTTACATTGCCTCTGCCAGTCTGTGTCTGAAGCCAAGCTGAGATGCTGCTCCGAGCCAAAGGTGTAATAGCACACACAGTCAAGAATACAGAATCATTCCAAAAAATGGCAGGCAGGAGAGCCAGAAGACATTTGATGTAAAAATCAAGCCAGTTGCCTTTTGCAAAATGCAACCCTATGAACTAAATTGCTGTTTTTAAGTAGCATTGGTTTTATGGTTGGCACTGGTGGTCCAAAGTTGTCTTGACCCACTGGAAATAGGTAAAACTGCAATGTGAAACTGCAGGTCATTAGTTACATTACATATACATGTATATGTAACTGCATGGCGGATAGTACAACAAACAGAGTTTTTTGCATTCGGATTTCCTGAATTGTGAGCATGAGAGCAAAATTAACAAAATACCAAGTACCTACAGATCTCTGTTAGAGACCTCTGTTTGTGTAGCTGTCTTTCTTTACTATGTCAACAAACATCTAAACAAGTCCTGCTCTGACTTTTGCTAAGCTTGAATAATTCTAACAAATTAACATCTTTCTCTATTTGCCAGAAATTGCTCAGCTGTGGTATTATTCTGCGGCTGAAAAAAGCATTTGTGGTTCTTAAAACAAAGGTTGCACTTCAGTCTCTGGAGAAAGTAATACATTGCATTTCCTGGTACTTACAAGCAGCATTTTTGTCTTGGTTATTTAAGACTTTTAGGTCAAATAACTTTTTCTAGAAGAGCGATCACAGTAAAATTATTACATGCATATATTGGACGGCAGCAGAGATTGTAGACAGCTGGATGCTTGTTCCTATAATCTGAACTTTGCCCTTGAATACATTCTGGGCTTTGTCAACGGTGAATTGTTCTCACAGGTTGCAACCCAGCAATGTCCATGTCAGTGGAAGCAGGCTTTCTCTTTGCCACAAACAGAAATGGACCAACTGCAGCGAAGATGCAGAGAGGGAGAGCAGGATGAGTGGCTCTCTGAGGAGCACATTAAAATGGAGTACAACACAGATGGATTTAGGCCTCCAGGGTTGGGTTTGGCTCAAGAAATATACCGCCTCCTGTAAAGACAGGATATAATGCAAAAACATACAGTGCCTTGTTTATGACCCATGTTAAGGAACTCTTTGTACTTCTGGAAAGTACTTCTTCACCCTGAATGTATGGCAAATTCATCACGATGCTTCATCGCATCCAGTTGATCAGTGCAATGAAACTTTTTGTATTTTTGGTAAAACCAGATTTGAACTGCAGTGTGCACTGTTGAAGTCTTCATGGTTTTTATCATGGGAGTAAAGGGTCCTGCATGATGCCACAATGTTGTGGCTGTCTGTGGTGACTCTGGTTCACAGTTGGAAATGTGTGCATCACTCAGAAATGCTGACTACCTGTGTTCATTTTTCTGTGTAGTATGATAAACCCAAATTTAAATAAAAAATTAAACCCGTTCACTATAATCATAGTGTGTGCTTCTCATCCATGTTTCTTTTATTTTTTATATTTTTTTACACTTCTTTGTCTTTGTGTTGAACTGTTGTGGAGATTCTTGTTTCGGACTATCTATATGATGTCATGGAGAGCGATATCATTAATGTGTTCTCCTCAGATGTATCGCTCTGGCTGTGATCACAGAAGCCCCATCAACCTGCTGTTCAAACCTTCTGTTTCAGAAGAGTGTTGGCTCAAAGGGAGGCTGAAGAGAGCTATGTTGGCCCATTTTAGACAGATGAACTGAGGAGCTTCACTAAGCTCCACCTACTCCAGAGAAGTCCAAGAATAAAGAAATGGAGCTCAGAAAATAGTTTACCAGAATGTTTTTTCTCCTTTCTCTCCTCTCTGGGCTTCCATAGTTTTATAATCAAAGTCACAGATTACTGTAAAAAGTTTGGTGGGTTTCGGGTGCAGCCTGCAGCAACTGTGTCGCACTAAGTGCAGCAGTGACTGGCCCTGACAAGGATAAGGAGGAATCGATATTTTTCACTCGTGTAACCGTCATTGAGGGCAGTCGACCTGTAATCATTGTTCATTCTGCCATATCATGTGAAACCTGTTTGTGTCTGTAATTGGACCAACTCGTGTTACAAACAATGAGGAACTACACACACTGGCACACATGCGTGCGCACAAGCACACACATGCACACACACATATATATATATATATATATATATATATATATATTCTCTTGCCTCTAGCCTGACTGCTTCATTTTTCATATCTGCATGTTTTTACGATCTATTTACACAAAAGCCAGCTCGCTAAAAGCATTGTGCTCCTCTTCATCACACTAACAAAGTATGTTCAAATAACATGGCTTCACTCGGAGGGAATGGTGAATTAGTTTGCTGTTTTTCACCTCATATATCTCTGGAACCACATTGTCTGGGACAATGTAGGCTGCTTTTGACTCGTCTTCTTCTTCAACGTTCCATTATTGTCGACGTATATGGCACAGTCATTAGTTAATGAAATCCATGGTGAGTTTCTTATTCTGCAAGCTGCGAGAGACTTTGCAGGGTGCAGCCACAAGTAATTAAAAGAAGCGCCTGTTTGGCAGGATAGCTAATTAAATTAGCTTTTGCTGTGTGCGCTAATATATGTATGTGTGTCTGTGAGGGTGCTTTGAGGTCTGTGCATTCACAAATGGGCGGGTGGACTAAATCCTTTAATTTGTGTATGTTTTTAATAGCCTTTTATTGTACTTTAATTGAAATCAGGCAGAGAATCTGCATGATCAATGGTGTTCTTGTGAGTCTTGAAATAATCTCAACACTGCATATTTAGAAGACACCATAGCCAATCTGTACTGTATGTGCAACACAAGCTCAGATATATGACCTCTCATCTGGTCTGGCATGCTCTGAAGAACTGTGCTGGGGATGTGTTCACTGTTTAATCCTACTAGAGTTCTGAATGTATGTATTTGAGGAAAAAAAGAGGGATTGACTATAAATCAAATGTAAGGGAAAAAAATGGGTGTTAATGTGCAAGAAGCCCACATTTCTCTCTCAGCAGGCCACCTCATGTGTTTATATGTGGCCAAGACTTTGTCACCCATAGCGTGAAGTGATGACTGCCATCTGATAGTAAACAGAGGGACTCGCTGAGCATGACTGAGCGCTCTTGCACATGATTTCAGTCTGTGACAGAAGCTAGCACTAAATTAACACAGCCTCCTTGCTGTCTCAGCACCATAACGTGCCTGCAGGACCCCACACATTATCAGCACCCTCACACCCCCTGGGATGGTCTTGGTAGGCTTTCATCAAGATGTAAGCTGTGAAGCAATAAAAGCCTTTAAGTGAAACTGTTGCAAAAACCATAATTTCCTCACAAATACCAGACATAGGCTATCAAATATGGCCAAAGGTGCTTTCAAGCATGAGCAGCAGCCCTACGCTCTTCTAGGCATTAGATGATGAAGGTGTTTGATTGTCAGTTTTTTCAGTTTTGCCTTTTTTTTTTTTTTTTTAATGTGAAAATACCATCTCAGCGTATCTGCCGGGCATCCCTATCACTCAGAGCAGTGGCAGTCTGCTTCACCTCATGTCACTGATTCTAACTTGGCGACTTAGTTACTAGGGTTTGACATTTTATATTTTTTTCCAAACTAGCTATATTAAAAAAAAAAAAAACTATGAACAGTGTCCTGCTGCTTGGCAACAACTGATACAAGAACTGGTTTCTCTCCTGCTGGCTTAGCCTAAAGTGCAACTTCGGACAACCTGACCTGATTTTCAACTGACATTTTTTTCATATATGAAAACAACTTAAAGTAATGTGAATCTTTATTGAACTATTGAACTATAACTGCAAGTTAATCAAGAGAAATGAGCTCTTCTTTGTTTTTCTTTTGCTGTTCCAACTTAAGCACTGTTACTTTCATGACACCCTCTAGCACTCCTTTTTAGTGTATCATTGCTCCTTTGGCAACTAAAAATAAAATATTTTAGAAATATCACAACAACAAAAAAGGTACTGAGATGAAGGGAAGTTCTTGGATTTATCAGTGTGTGTTTCCTCTCACCTACTCGCCTGGCAACAGAGTTTCACTCAGTCTAACTGGGCTGAGACAGAGTGTAAGACGTACAGTGTTGTGAAAAAAGTATTTGCCCCCTTCCCAATTTCTTTCTTTCTTTTTCATTTTGTCACACTTAAACTTAACATTGATGATCTGAAACAAGTTTGTAAAATGATGCTTTTATTTCAAATGAAGGTTTTGGGGTGACAGTTATTTTTCACATATGGTTAGGGATTTTTGCATAGCATTTTTCTTTAAAGAAATAAAATCATCATTTAAAAACAACATTTTGTGTATACTATGGTTTTCTTTGTTTTTGTATAAGAAAATCGAAAGAAGGAAATACTTTGCAGCATTGAAGGAGAAGATTTTGCATGACTTCATTAGATATTCTGACTGATGTAAAAAAAAGAAGAAGAAGAAGAAGAAGAAGAAGAAGAAAGAATATCAGCTAATTCTGAAATAAAGTTTGCGGTTTTCTCAGGTTTGAAAAACTAAGCTGCTGCTCTTGTTAGTATTTAATTTTCTCGTAACCATATCTTGTCCTACAAAGTATTGAACAGCTGTAACTAAGAGTCTTATTTATTTATTTATTTATTTATAATAGGTACAGGGTGACTTAGTCTGACCGTACGTGCTGGTCTATCAGAGACATCAGTACTGCAGTACATGTTGTCCAGTATACGCCAATATGAGAGAGCCTTTCTTGTATTATTTTCACAGAACACAAAGAAAAAGATACTTAGGATACTTCAGAAGTTGTTACCTCATAGTTTGTCCAGCAGTGTCTTGTTACAATGTGCTCAGTGCTGTCTGCAGAATCAGAAATGAGCATTTCGTGCAGTGTTCACAGTCACTGCTGTATCAATATATGAAAAATGTTTATTCCCTCAAAATCGGCTTCAGCACCAGAACTCCAGTACGAGCCAGTCTGCTTTTTCTCACAAGTAGAGCTTAGTGTTGGCATGCTTGTTAGCAACAATGATACACAAGGAAGACAACTCACACTAAAGGCAATGAGTAATGTTGACAGTGAGGCAAATGAGGTTTTCTTAAAATATAGTTGGTTTCCACAGAATGAAACTGATTGAAGTGATAATGCTGTGTACAGAGAAATCCTTTTGTTGCATGTGTTATTGCACTTAGTACTCAGATCATGATGCCCAAACAAGAACATCAACAAAGCAGGTGAATGAAACAGGTCTTATTACTCAGCGAGAGGCTGCTCTTCCTTAATAGACCAGCATACTGCCTTCAGAAGTGAGCATGTTTCTGTCAAAAACCTTGACTTTATAATGATTCAAGGTGCTAACACTGAAGACATCACATAGGTGTGTAGTTTTGCATAATGCCCATGCTTTATGTTAAGCTCAGATTAGGGCAGTTTTGGATTTCAGTAATTTAATGGTATCACGTATTTTTTGTACTTTAATATTAACTTCATTTCCTTGCATATCTCCACCGGAACAAACAGGTAGTAGACACACATTCTGACAGCTGAATGGAATCCAAACAGCCTGCAACATACAGCAGTGCAACATCATAGATACTCTACCTGCTTTGCCCTGTTTGTGGTTCTTGGCCGCAGCGCTGTTCAAGGCTTCCAGCTCTCTTGTTGAGAGCAGCTTTGGGATTTCTCCGTGCAGCAAAGCCAGGCAGAAGGTGTTGGCAGGGGGTGGAAGTGTTGACTTTCCCTAGTGGATTGTGATCCATCATCTCCCTTTACCTCACTGAGATGAAGCTAGCTGGCTGGCCCTCAGTCTAAAGCCGATCCCTAATCAGGTATCACACACCACAACACACACTCTTGAACCAACAATGAGCAGCAAAACTTGTTTTAAGTGGCACTATGCCACCCTTGTGCCTTTGTGTGTATGCTAACACAAAGGCATTTATTTCAATCTAGGTAAATTAATTAAACATGCTTACAAAATGCAGACTGTACACTTTTTTCACATCAGCATGTATGCATACACATTAGAGACTTTTCTGCTTCTCCCTCACAGAGTGAAGGTGTAAACAGGGCTAAGTAAGACAAGGGCAAACAAACAGTGGCGTAAGTCTTTAATAGAGTTATTACAACCAGCTCCCTCTAATGATTTATAGTCACATAATATCCTGGCCCTCAGGATTCACTCCAGGAGATACTAGCAGCGTTCTCTTGGAGAGTAATCAACAAGCTTTCTACCTTCCACCAGACTTCATGATAGCCAGTTTCACTGGGTGGAGATCTGTTGCCTAAGGTTTTATAATGAACACTCTTGTGCCTTTTCTGCTTAGAAGAACTTCTAATTTATGTATTCATTCCTTTTTGTCTTGACTACAAAGGCAGAACGTGTCCCAGTTCTTTATATACAGTTTTTCTTTCAGCTGTTGGGCCCACTTCCCAGGCAAAGCCGTGTAACTTCCGTAAACCAATCCTGCCTGCACTCTCAACGTGCGTCTGAAGTTTTCTTTTTCTTCTGTCAGTGTCTAGTCAGTACGTGAGCTTTGCCGCATGTCCGTTTTTGGCCACGAAATTTAAAAATTCATCATTTCTGGGCAGATTGGCAGATCTGGGAGATTATTTTAAGGGCTTTAATGAACTTAGTGTTGATTTTTTTTTTAATGTTTGAGAAAAGACTGATGTATGTCAAAAACCAAAAGCAGCATATATTCTCAGTGGACTTTTTAATATTAAAGGGTGGCCTCTGACAACGTTTAAATAAAAGTTTTAGAGTATCCAAACAGAAGAATAGATGAAGATATTTAAAGCCTTAAAATATTTTATATTTGTAGATTGTCTGTGAAGCTGCTGGTGCTTATCGGGGATTATCTTGCCAGAGGAACCCTTCTGTTCACGGCTTGTCTGTGTGAATACTCTAGGCTTCTACTGTTGAAACCGTTAAATACTGTGAGATATTTCTTTTCAGTTGATGAGTTTTTAGTAATTGAAGTTTACCAAAAATTTGAAATGCTGATTAGTTGCGTTTGCAGGTTCTAATTATCTTCATGCTACAAAAACAAAAACATTCAAATGAGATTTGCTCTTATTAGGTACTTCATTTCAGTGCTTTCACTTTTACCTAAGGGTAGATTATCAGCAATTGCTGTCTTAATATCTATTGATGATTTTGTTAGTATAATCAGCAATCATGGACTAAAGAATTATTAGTTTTTTCAACAGTCAGACAAACAAGGATAATGTTTAAAGCAACAGTTGGATCTGTATTGCCGTTAGATCTCTTTGGGCCTTTTGTTTCAGTATTAGCTATGAAGTTCTGTGTTGTACAGAAAGTCAGACAAAGGAACAAAGTTTACATTTAATCAAAAATCAGTTCTGTTGACTTGTGACTGACTCTACAGCTTTTCTGATTACTGCAGTCACACGTGAATGACTTCTGACGTCTTGCACTGTTATTCAGGCTCAGCTTACAACACATTAGCAGATATTCATTCATGTGGTACTCTGTTTTTTTAGCTGCGGTCCTAACGGAGTGCCTGTTCTCTGGTAAATCCATTGCTCATCGTGTCTTCTAGTTTCAGGGCTCCGAATCTCCGGTTAAAAATGTTAAGTTGGTAAGTCAGTGTGCCAACATCAGCACGCTCCTGTTAATAAACGATTGCAGTACATACTGAATCAACATTTGCTAACTCCTGCTGTTTACTTTGTATACCTTTTGCACAAAAATGCCTCAAAGGATGACTTAAGTTCTCTTATCTCATTTTTACAGGTTGGAACATTATTTAGGCTGCCACTCTAAAGTGTTTCTGTCTTCTTAAATTATAGCTCTCAACTGGATCCTTTGAGTTTCACTTATTCATAATATTATTGATGAAACGTAAATATTAATAGGTTCAATTAAGAGTCTGCAAAGGATTTGTACTAAGCAGAAAACAAATTACACGATTAAATTGATTCAGATTTGGCAGAAAGTCTCAACCAACAGTGTTAATGAAAACGGGACGCATTAGCACAGTGCCTTGATGTCCTTTCCAGGTCCTGTATTTACAGTATTCCATGTTTTTAATTTTCCTGTTTTCTCCTGTCTTATGCTTAGTGTATAGGGGCGATCGTGGCTCAAGAGTTGGGAGTTCGCCTTGTAATCGGAAGGTTGCCGGTTCGAGCCCCGGCTTGGACAGTCTTGGCCGTTGTGTCCTTGGGCAAGACACTTCACCCGTTGCCTACTGGTGGTGGTCAGAGGGCCCGGTGGCGCCAGTGTCCGGCAGCCTCGCCTCTGTCAGTTCACCCCAGGGTGGCTGTGGCTACAATGTAGCTTGCCATCACCAGTGTGTGAATGGGTGGATGACTGGATATGTAAAGCGCTTTGGGGTCCTTAGGGACTAGTAAAGCGCTATATAAATACAGGCCATTTACCACTCCTAAAAGGTTGATTCTGCTCATCTGTGGTGTTTATATTTACCACAAATTTTTCACTATTTCCATTTTTATGTGTTTACAGAAAGATGCACTCATACCTTTTCATTAATAAAACAGTCCCTTTTATTGCGCTCGGCTACTAGAAAAACAATCTAAGTTTAAAGTCCTGATTAAAGTGGTCAGATGAAAAGGCTGAGGATTATGCAGTATAGAGGTAGAGCCTTTTTATAGGATTGGCCATTGGTTTATTTTTGAAAATATGGAAGGGGTGGAGTAGATTGAGGTGTTTTTAATCAGTCATCACCTCCTCCTGCTTAGTCTACATTTACATAAATGAATGTGAGGAAACGGCGGTTCAGTTTTTGTCTGAACACCAGTGGCTACCAACCTGTCAATACTGGTGTGAATGCATTACTCAGTTGCTGCCAGGATTTCCACTCAGGTATCTGTGATTGTGGAGTGCATACTGCTTTTCTCCAGGATTTGTTATTTTACAGTGGGACAGAAATTACTGTGAAAAACCATTTCAGCGGCACTGGGTATCCTGGTTGATTAAAAAATTATCAAATTCATTTTTTTCTCTTAAAAGAAAAATGATTTTCTTTATGAGAAATTCACTTTATGTTCATGATTAAACACGTTTGGCTTGATGTTTTTTAACCACGTTAACTCGACATATATTTAACTCTACATATTTTCTTCAAAATTTACACCAGGTTGCAGAACTTACTGTCAAAGTGAATGCTCAACTAAGGCTCCATCTTAAAGGAAGTGCATTATATCCTAGGTTATCTTACATGATTTCAAATGTATGTATTAATCTGTAATTATGTTTCCAAAATGCTGGCAGTGAAGTTCTATATTACTGTATTCCACTTCTTTATGTAATGTAAAGGTTGGACACTGAAACTGATGAAGTAATTTTGAGGAAAATAAATCATAAACAACTTTATGTTGTTTTTATATGTTTTTTTATATATAACATAGGTGCTGTATTAAATTATTTCAAACATGTGTTGACATATGTCACTATTTTTGCATTCTTCTATTCACATTAGGCAGTGTCCCAGTCTATAGCTTAAGAATTGGATACGCCCAAGTGTGATTGGCTGGTTGCTTTTCATCCTTTATTAGTTGAAAACCAATCAATTGATTTGTACAAATGAAAAAAATAAGAAGTAACATTAAGCAACTGTTATTCCAGGTATAACAAACTTACAGTATTGAAGTGACGTAGGGACATCTGATTGTGGTAAATATATATGTATTCAATTTAAAGCTCTGATGGGGAAAGGAAACTAAATGAAATGATAGAGTCATCAAAGTTACTTATTGCACGAGTGGAACTACAGGGAGTGCAGAATTATTAGGCAAGTTGTATTTTTGAGGAATAATTTTATTATTGAACAACAACCATGTTCTCAATGAACCCAAAAAACTCATTAATATCAAAACTGAATGTTTTTGGAAGTAGTTTTTAGTTTGTTTTTGGTTTTAGCTATTTTAGGGGGATATCTGTGTGTGCAGGTGACTATTACTGTGCATAATTTTTAGGCAACTTAACAAAAAACAAATATATACCCATTTCAATTATTTATTTTTACCAGTGAAACCAATATAACATCTCCACATTCACAAATATACATTTCTGACATTCAAAAACAAAACAAAAATAAATCAGCGACCAATATAGCCACCTTTCTTTGCAAGGACACTCAAAAGCCTGCCATCCATGGATCCTGTCAGTGTTTTGATCTGTTCACCATCAACATTGCGTGCAGCAGCAACCACAGCCTCCCAGACACTGTTCAGAGAGGTGTACTGTTTTCCCTCCTTGTAAATCTCACATTTGATGATGGACCACAGGTTCTCAATGGGGTTCAGATCAGGTGAACAAGGAGGCCATGTCATTAGTTTTTCTTCTTTTATACCCTTTCTTGCCAGCCACGCTGTGGAGTACTTGGACGCGTGTGATGGAGCATTGTCCTGCATGAAAATCATGTTTTTCTTGAAGGATGCAGACTTCTTCCTGTACCACTGCTTGAAGAAGGTGTCTTCCAGAAACTGGCAGTAGGACTGGGAGTTGAGCTTGACTCCATCCTCGACCCGAAAAGGCCCCACAAGCTCATCTTTGATGATACCAGCCCAAACCAGTACTCCACCTCCACCTTGCTGGCGTCTGAGTCGGACTGGAGCTCTCTGCCCTTTACCAATCCAGCCACGGCCCATCCATCTGGCCCATCAAGACTCACTCTCATTTCATCAGTCCATAAAACCTTAGAAAAACCAGCCTTGAGATATTTCTTGGCCCAGTCTTGACGTTTCAGCTTGTGTGTCTTGTTCAGTGGTGGTCGTCTTTCAGCCTTTCTTACCTTGGCCATGTCTCTGAGTATTGCACACCTTGTGCTTTTGGGCACTCCAGTGATGTTGCAGCTCTGAAATATGGCCAAACTGGTGGCAAGTGGCATCTTGGCAGCTGCACGCTTGACTTTTCTCAGTTCATGGGCAGTTATTTTGCGCCTTGGTTTTTCCACACGCTTCTTGCGACCCTGTTGACTATTTTGAATGAAACGCTTGATTGTTCGATGATCACGCTTCAGAAGCTTTGCAATTTTGAGACTGCTGCATCCCTCTGCAAGATATCTCACTATTTTTGACTTTTCTGAGCCTGTCAAGTCCTTCTTTTGACCCATTTTGCCAAAGGAAAGGACGTTGCCTAATAATTATGCACACCTGATATAGGGTGTTGATGTCATTAGACCACACCCCTAGACCTGGTTTGTAGAGTACGCTTGGGGAGTGTGATCGTGTGTACAGCGTCTCTTTATGTCTGTCTCCACGTTGGTTGAGTGTGGAGTAAGTACATATGAGAGCATGAGGGTGGGAATGGATGTTTGTGTCTGTGTGTGCCTGTATTTCTGTGTCTATATGTCAGGTTGGGTGTCAGGCGCCACCTCTCTGGGGACATCTCAGGCCCTCCAAGGTTTGGAGGCCTATCTCCCCCCACCACCACTTCCCCTGCCAGTGGCGGACTCCCTCGGACATCGGTGCGTTGGTGGTTCTTTGTGTCCGGGGATGGGCATCCAGGTACACACCGGCTCACTCCTTGGCGGCCGCTTATCGGGGCCTGGAGCCTGGGGCTCGCTCGGGTCCCTTCGGAGGTGGGGTGCCCCCGGCCTCTCGGCCTGGGGCTCGGTCACGGGCGCGTCACTGCAACTCCCCCTGGCTTCTGCTCCGCGGCTGCTGAGTGAACCCTCATCTGGGACTCTCCTCAGCTCTTTCTGGGACAGTGGCGCGGCTGCCCCTCTGTTGGTCTTCCTTGGTCTCTTGTGTTCTGGGGGCCTCTGGATGTCTGGAGTTTTGATCTCCTCCATACCTGCTTCATGCCCTGGAGGACGGGGCTGTGGCCCCCCCACACCCTCTAGCAGATTATAACATGAAGGAACCTTTTAAAAAAACAAGCGCGTCCATGCTCACAGGTGTACACACGGGTGATCACACCCACAAACTACACCCTTTTTGGCTCCTACCTCAAAGCACACTGTGTTCTGTTGATCTTATGTGCTGCACAATAATGTTTAACATTTAGTATTTACTGTCATATTCCCATATATCATTGTGATGTTGTTTATTCTATTACTCTTGTTCTCTTCTGCTTGTTTTCTTTTTTCTTTCTCAACAGGTGATCCAGGTGATCGATATATGCATTTTTTTTTTCTGCCCGTTCTGTTGGTTTTTGTTTTTTGCCCTTCTCCCCCGTCCCTCTTCTCAGCTGTTTTTCTTTCCCTCTTTCTTTCTCCCCTTCTTTCCCCCAGTCAAATCTGTCCCGTATTCAGCAAGTGAAAATAAAATAAACAATAAAAGGTGAATCAAATGGACCATTATGGCAAGGCTGGGATGGTCAATTTGGTAAAGTAAATCCGTTGGGCATCTTTCTTTGCCTTTAGACAACAATTCTGATGGCAAAAGAGCCAAACGGGACAGGCAAAAAAAAAAAAAAAAGAAGACCACACCCCTTCTCATTACAGAGATGCACATCACCTAATATGCTTAATTGGTAGTAGGCTTTCGAGCCTATACAGCTTGGAGTAAGACAACATGCATGAAGAGGATGATGTGGACAAAATACTCATTTGCCTAATAATTCTGCACTCCCTGTATTTATGCTGTGTTGTCATGTGAAGTGCTGTCATTCTGATTTCTTGGTCACCTGTATCAAATGACACTGCTCAGCAGTGGCTGACGGAACGTGGAATATCCTGTTGCATCCTTTACTCATTTGGCAAAGCCCCATTGGTAGTGTTTGTATCAGCTCAATCTATAAACAAGGCCACTTAATCAGTCAGCTCACTGGGCCTAGATATAAAGCCCCTCAGGTTGCAGTCCCTGCTAAGCCTCTTTAAATCATGACTTAGGCTTTCTGTTGACTTCCTTGTTTATTTTGGTTGGCGTCAGAGGCAAATTTAGACATCAGAGCACTGCAGTGTTATATTTTCCTAACTTTTCTATTGACAGCAGTACAGGATAGAATGAAAACTGGTCTTATGTCCAGTGTTGTCAATGTTGTGACGGTACAATGTGCTTGCACAGCCTATTAAGACTTCCGTTGCTGCAGCAGAAAGAAGATAAGGAGGTGATTTGACAGAAATCAGTGATGCATATTTAAAACACCCTTTAACTGAAATACAGCAAAAGTTCAAACTATTCTGATAATGCAGGGACGTTGCAAACGTTAGCTAATGTCGCCTTAATCACTAGAGATTATTAGCTATATAAACCTCCCACTACTCTATTGATATGAATGGTAGCATTTTACACAATTCATACCGCTCTAAATATGAAAGTGATGGACTACAAACCTGTTCTCCACTCGCAAAAGAGGGGTACATGTTGCTCTGTGCTAAATCTGCATAATAAAGGGAAGGTTTGTACTGTATGTACAGGTCTGATTTTCCTGTGTCTGTGCTGAATAACACTACTTTAAGTGCTTGAACATTGGGTGAACTGCCTCTGTGTGGTTAAGAGACTAAAATAATGTTATGCATGTTTCTCATCTTATCTGTTTTGCTACAAATAGTTGTTTGCTTCTTTAATGACCGAGCCTTTGCTTTGGGTTTGATAACTAAAGGCTCCACCCTAAAATGATTGAAATCATTCACTCTGAATTATTCTTAGACACTACAATAGCTCAACCAGCTAATTACATTGCTTTTGAAGGTAACATTGTGATGTGTATCCAATTGAACTGAGGTGGTTTGCAAATAAGCTGTTATTTCAGTTTCATTGTCTCTGTGGTGCTCATTCCATTATTAGCAACACTGGTAATAATTCACCGCAAATATTATTAAGGCAGCTGTAAGATGTTTGCTGTTTTGCTCAGAAAACTTCAAATCTCAGAAGATCATAACCGTCAATTCTATTCTCTCAACTTCTACAATCTATGAAAAGTTCAGTGTTATTACATGAAGATGCATTTTTGGAATTGCATCCTGCATTTTCAAATTAGCTTTGAGAACCTGCTTTGTGCCCGGAAGTCTTGCCTAAAAAAATACTAAAACCTGTGACTGTGGTTAAAGCTCTTGTGGAAGATTCAGCTCTGCTCTCTCACTGGGTGGTAACATGTTATCCTTGGTAACGCAAAGTAAAACGGTCAAAGGTTAGGAGATTGAATTATGCAATCAGTTAACAGACATCTATTTTATTGGGATAATTTACTGTCTCTTTAAAGTTATTTGTTGCCTTAACATTCACTTTTACCTTCTATTTGCATTAAGCACAGTTAAATGGTTATACGCCAAATAGTGGTGTATTCAATAGTAGCTCCCTACCCAACTAATTGCATTTACTTGTTGTTTAGTGTGGTTGTAGAGAGCATGTACTTTTGTCAGTGATATACAGTTTCATTACTTAGCATGATTATCTTCCAGAAGTCATTGCTAAGGATTGTATGAGTGGCTTTATCAGTATAAGAACCTTCAGCATATCATCAGAGATATAAAATGTATATAAAAGTAGTGTAATGCAGGTGTTATAGAATTTGACTTGCCCAAGGGGAAACTGATTTTGCACATTTCTGATTTAATTGATCAAATCTTCACCTGCCGAATCTTCCAAGTTTTGTGATTAATGTGTTTTGTACTGGCTGCTGGAGGTGTCATCAACAAAGGTGATGTGAAAAGTGACGTGGCAGGTGTTAATCAAATTTTATCAGTGTAAGAGGCTGGGGTTTGCTCTACGTTGAGGTACTTTTTCTTTGATGCTGAGGTATCACAAATATCACATTTCTAACCGAAGTATTGCAGCGTTATATCAATTTGTGGGTTCAAAGATACATAAATATATTTGTATTTATTGTATTTGTATTTATTTACTTACTGAAGTCTACACGGTTCTTATTTTAATGCAGCGAGGTGCCCAAGATTAGTGTTTGACACCTGAACTATGCATTGTTTTAATCAAAGGTTTACATTCACAGCATTTCATGCTATCGTTAATGAGACACATCTTTCATTTTGGACTACCTACATTAAAAATCCTGCTATATAGGCCTATGTAGGTATTGAGGCCTATCTCCCCCACCACTTCCCCTGCCAGTGGCAGACGCCCTCAGACATCGGTGTGTTGGTGGTTCTTTGTGTCCGGGGATGGGCGTCCAGGTACACACCGGCTCACTCCTTGGTGGCTGATTATCGGGGCCTGGGGCTCGCTCGGGCCACGTCACTGCAACTCCCCTTGGCTCCTGCTCCGCGGCTGCTGAGTGACCCCTCATCTGGGACTCTCGTCAGCTCTTTCTGGGATAGTGGCACGATTGCCCCTCTGTTGGTCTTCCTTGGTCTCTTGTGTTCTGAGGGCCTCCATACCTGCTTCATGCCCTGGTGGACTGGGCTGTGGCCCCCCCACACCCTCTAGCAGATCATTAAATGAAGGAACCTTTTAAAAACAAGTGCGTCCATGCTCACAGGTGTACACACGGGTGTTCACACACACAGACGACACCCTTTTTGGCTCTTACCTCAAAGCACACTGTGCGCTGTCGATCTTACGTGCTGCACAATAATGTTTAACATTTAGTATTTACAGCTATATTCCCATATATCATTGTGATGTTATTAATTCTATTGCGCCCGTTTTCTTCTGCTTGTTTTCTTTTTTCATTCTCAACAGGTGAAATTAAAAAAGTAAAAAAATATATATGTTGTTGCCAGTCATATTCAAAATTAGCTTATTTTTGTTTTAAAATGAGACATTGTCTCAGTTCAAACATTTGATATTTGTTTATGTTCTACTGTTAATAAAACATGCTTGCAAATCATAAAAAAAAAATTTAAAAATTAAAAAATAAAACAGAAGCATTAAGGCTATCATTTGGTAACACACTGTGCTTTGATTGGTTTCCCCACTTATGCTTTTGACTTTCCTTTTAAGTGTTTTTCTTCAAATAAAATCCTTCCCCACTGCAAAAAAAAAAATTAAAAAATCCTGCTTCATGTTTTTTGTTGAGTTTTTTGGTTTGTTTGTTTGGTTTGTTTGTTTTTAAGGAACAGAAAGATGTTTATGCTGTACTTCTGAATACTTGCAAGTAGAAAGTTTTTTTTTATCTCAACTAATGGGCCATTTAAAAGTCCCTGCTGTGAAAATTACTTTTAAACACGTGTGTTTTTGAGGTTGAGCTGTTGCATTTCTTAATTTCCTTCAAATTTCAGTGTTTAGACAGATTTGCTTTAGATAAAAATTAAGATGATGTTTGGCTGTCTACTTTTTGCCTTAGCAAAGGTTATTTATCATGCACCACGTGAACTATGTTTCTTTTTTTGTATACGTGTACATCTTACTGTCATTAAATGCTTTGTGGATATTTAAAAATATGAAATACAGTTTTAAATGATTAGTGGACCCGCTACAATAGCAAATACCTTTTAAGTGGAGTAGTGACAATGACTAGTGCAATGATTAGTACACGGATTTATAGACATTGAAGGTTTGCTGGTATTAATAACAATAAATGAATTGATGTAATTATAAATGAACATTTAGAGGATAGCGGCAACTCTGACACCAGTGTTAAGATTTATGAGGCCATTTTATTGTTCTGTTTAATGTATTAGTCTCGTTAAATCAAACACTCCTTAAAGATTGACTTTTACTTGGACAGCAGACATTATGGTAACTAAAATGCAATCAAGAATAAAATGAGCCTTTGCACTAGACAAAACCCTAAAATGT
This sequence comes from Copadichromis virginalis, assembly GCF_057382275.1. Taxonomy (NCBI): domain Eukaryota; kingdom Metazoa; phylum Chordata; class Actinopteri; order Cichliformes; family Cichlidae; genus Copadichromis; species Copadichromis virginalis. The sequence continues at coordinate 19,864,140 of NC_140636.1, read as the reverse complement.
CTCCATCACAGCACTATCAGGTTATAGAGTGATCCCTCTTAAGAATAACAATTTCATATTCAGAATTAACTTTTTTAATCTTGCTTTTCTTGATTATTTTTAGAGGCCTTTTCGTCCATAGTGGTGAATCCTAAAATTTTAGATTGATAATCCTCGTTTCCAGTACCAAAACTCTGCCAAACACCAAATCAACTTGAAATAATAAAGAAGTCAGAGTTCCTGGTAATAACTATAGCACTCCAAAAACTGGAGCCTAATAACCTCTGCTTAGGTAAAATATCACGTTCGAATGCTGTGAAAATCCTTACCAAAATTAAATTGCTGCATTCAATCAAAGATGATTAAAACAGAAACATACGTGAGGTGGGCTTAAAAGAGTGAACAGAACACACAGAAAATACTGTATTAAACTTGTTAAATATGTATCGTGTTTGCAAGTAAATATTGGATTATTTAAAGGGTATTAAAGATTTATGGGAGAAAAAGCCACATGTGCTTGATAATTTCCTTCTTACATTTTACTCTCTATGTCATTTTTATAGGGAAATCATGTTGAAATATGCATGACAAAGTAAAAGACAAAACCATGGCACTTGACTATGATGACCAAAGGATGTTTGTTTCCAGTGGTTAATGAGGTCTTCTTCCAGTTTCTGTGTTCTGTCAAAAGTTTGAGGGCTGTTTTTCCCCATTAATTCTCCACTGATTAATTTTGTTGTTATAAATTAAAGGTGATCAGCTGTTATCTTCTTGATTGCTTTTGATGCCAAAATAACAATTTCACTGACATTCTGCAGAGTTAGACGGTGACTGTGATTATTATGTTGTGTTATTATGATTACTAATATATATAATATAATAAGATGTATTTTAGAAAAGACATTTTTTAAATAAATAAATGCTTTTTACTTCTCAAAAGCATTACAATATCTTTGAGGATTCAATATGCAATATTTTAATATTTATATGTTTAAATATAATATTTTGTTCTGCCTATGAAATTGAGGTATTTTGTGAATGCACTGCATTCTAGTACAAATTGGTTCCAACAAATAAGATCAGCTGGTCAACAGAAAAGTGTAGAAATAAATCACTTTGTCCATATTGATTTTTTTGTGTGTGTGTGTGTGTGTGTGTGTGTGTGTGTGTGTGTGTGTGTGTGTGTGTGTGTGTGTGTGTGTGTGTGTGTGTGTGTGTTTAATTGTCCTGCACTTCTGATAGCTTTCACCAATAATTCAACACACTGTTCCAGCAGGCAACAAATCAAGCTCAGCTGCAATCTTGGCAGATCAGCTCATCTGAGTGTCAGCTCACATCAGCTAATGGCTCAGCCAACACTTTACACATCCAGTTTGTGCTATTTTTAAGCTACTCGAGCCTGTCTGCACATTTGTTAGCTGCTTTGCAACCCACTTCCACCTCACCTCCTTCTTTAATGCTGTTTCTGACTAAATCAATGTCATACCAGTTGTCACTGGAGTCTACTGTGCTTGGTCTGGGTCTGGAGAAACAGCAGCGTTCTTTCGACTGTAGTGATCCTGTTACAACACAAATTGTTTTATACAAATTGTTATTACACATAACCCTGTTTTACAAAAAGGAAGGAAGCCTAAAGAAAATGAGAAGCTAATACAGTTAACAAAATTTACATTTAAAAAAAACTGTGTCCTGTCTCACATCCCATCTACCTTTTCACACTCTCATGATGATCTTTATAAATACTGCTTATCTGAACTGTTTTTATGTTTTAGTTGTAGCTTAGAGGGCAGAGGAGTTAGTGTTTGCCACACAGCAAACTGGAGTAATGAACAAATGCAATGTTTTTCTTTAACTTTGTTCAAGAAAAACACAAAAACGCACATTTTGAAATAAGAATAAAGTCACTCAAATTGAATTGCAAGTGTTTTCTATCCGTGTTATTCCATTGGCATCTTTTCTGCATGCCCCTGTACACCCCCTCCATATCAGCCCCTGTTGCATAGTCAGAATAAGCCATTTCCTTTTTAAACCATGTAGCCCAGGAAAAAAAAATCAAAACAAAACTGTGGTTTGCTTTGTACTCCCACGCATGATGTTTTTTTTTTTTTGTTCTTTTACACACATTGAACTTCACACTGAGTTGCACCCAGAATGGGCAGCATGCCTGTGAACATTTCATGTTCACTTATTCAGATTTGTGTTATTTTTTACTCACATTATTTTCATTCTTATTAAAAGGAGAGGACACATCGTGTGTGTACCATGTTTACACTTGGTGTTTCAAAGCATTAGGTCTTCATCCGGTTAGTCGTATTATTAATCATTCATTATTGAATATTTTTGGTCCAGTTTTGCATTCAAATCTGTCTGTCATACATGCGAGCTCTGTGCAGTCCAGAAACAGCATTTTTTTTTAAAGACAGTGAAAGCTTTAAGTGCAATTGGGATGTTTCTGCATAAGAGAGCAGAGAGCTATTGGTGTTATGTGCACTATAAGGTAACCTACAATAAAATCAGTATGATTAACATTTAGTTGACAAAGACAAACAGACACTGTATAGACATATAATTCCACTCACATGTTTAATAACTCTTTCACGCTATAACCAGAAAATGCTGTAGAGTACACTTTTATTCGACCACCAAACAAAGTCAACTTTAATGGTGAAATTAAAAATCAATGGAAATCACAGTATGAGTGGGGTTTGTTTTTCGCATTTGTCCCAAAATAATGTTTAAAAATCTTCTTTTTCTTGCTTCTTCTTCCGAATCCCTGAAGAAAAACAGAGTGATTCATCTTTTTACACTTTCTATAGTGGTTCATGATGATTACTAAAAAGCAGTTTTGCCTGGGGGAAGGAGGAGGTTATGTGATTAGTCTGGTTTGCTTGGTAGCTAGATTACTCAGGCTGTTTGAGTGGATTTACATGTCATTATACTAGAAGTGGGGCTTGGCCCAACTTAGAAAGATTAACTTTTGTATTCCTGCGTTTCATCCAGATCCAGATTTGGATGCTGAAGTTTTTAAACAGGTTCTTCACCATTACAAGACTGGAATGTTTGTGGCACTGGACTGCAGGATATTGCCTTATAGTACATTTAAAGATAATAATACGGTAGAAAAATGAGAAGATATTGTCTTGATGTTCTCAGAAACCCAACACAATACACATGCTATCTCGGTCAAGTAAGTAATTTTTGTGTGATGTAGAGGGAATTTTCAGCCCTGCCAGTGAATCGCAGTCCCTGATTGCAATTTTACTGATGTCGTCCCCTTTCACCATAACAGCACACCAGATTTCAATTTGAAATCACTGCTGCAGTAAACAGTTTTATTGAAGAAACCACCGACAATACACTATCACAAGATAGCTTTTTATCAGCATGCAGAACATACTTTAACACCATTTTGCTACTGTGGAAGCTGTGTCACCGTGTTGATCAGATGAATGGGTTGTAAATTAAAATGTTTGTCAGTCAAATTGTTGGGACCCCAGAAATCCTGTGCTGGCCCTGGGTAAATGCATTATGTTATAAGAGGATTTGGCAGAGAATACAATCTGAATTGTTTGTTTTCCTCCTTCTCTCAGGCCTTTAGCTGCAATTTTATTATCTGAGGGAATTCTGTTCTCTCCAACAGTTGGATTTGGTATGCTATGTCAACAAGAGCCTCCGTTGATTGAATCGGTAACTGCACAGAGAGAGAGAGGGAGAAAATTGTTTACCAGCTTGATTCAATGATACAGAATAGAACTTTCACTTTGGATTGAAATGTTTCTTGCTTCTGTGTTTTGGGGCTTGTCTTCCTCATCGCAGGGGCAGCAATCAAGTACCAGTTTAGAGGCACTGCAGATTAAGCTGGTGTCACTGAGGTTGAGCTTCACGGATAAATAAGAAATAGCCTACAAGAAACTCCGTTTGCAAAGAATAATAGGGCAAGTAGAGCACTAGTGGTAGTGTGGGTTAAAATCAAAGTGTATAGATTGGTGGTTACTGAAGAGTTCTTTCTAGTTATAGAGTCTTTCAGTTGTTTTAGGAATGAGGGTTGTTTTTCCATTATGAATAGCTCTTGAGAAAAGTTGTAATTTTCATAAAGTTATTATAATTTTCATTTTCATGAAGTCTTAAATGTTAGATTTTGACATATACAGGGAGTGCAGAATTATTAGGCAAGTTGTATTTTTGAGGAATAATTTTATTATTGAACAACAACCATGTTCTCAATGAACCCAAAAAACTCATTAATATCAAAGCTGAATGTTTTTGGAAGTAGTTTTTAGTTTGTTTTTGGTTTTAGCTATTTTAGGGGGATATCTGTGTGTGCAGGTGACTATTACTGTGCATAATTATTAGGCAACTCAACAAAAAACAAATATATACCCATTTCAATTATTTATTTTTACCAGTGAAACCAATATTACATCTCCACATTCACATTTCTGACATTCAAAAACAAAACAAAAACAAATCAGCGACCAATATAGCCACCTTTCTTTGCAAGGACACTCAAAAGCCTGCCATCCATGGATTCTGTCAGTGTTTTGATCTGTTCACCATCAACATTGCGTGCAGCAGCAACCACAGCCTTAGAAAAATCAGTCTTGAGATATTTCTTGGCCCAGTCTTGACGTTTCAGCTTGTGTGTCTTGTTCAGTGGTGGTCGTCTTTCAGCCTTTCTTACCTTGGCCATGTCTCTGAGTATTGCACACCTTGTGCTTTTGGGCACTCCAGTGATGTTGCAGCTCTGAAATATGGCCAAACTGGTGGCAAGTGGCATCTTGGCAGCTGCACGCTTGACTTTTCTCAGTTCATGGGCAGTTATTTTGCTCCTTGGTTTTTCCACACGCTTCTTGCGACCCTGTTGACTATTTTGAATGAAACGCTTGATTGTTCGATGATCACGCTTCAGAAGCTTTGCAATTTTGAGACTGCTGCATCCCTCTGCAAGATAGCTCACTATTTTTGACTTTTCTGAGCCTGCCAAGTCCTTCTTTTGACCCATTTTGCCAAAGGAAAGGACGTTGCCTAATAATTATGCACACCTGATATAGGGTGTTGATGTCATTAGACCACACCCCTTCTCATTACAGAGATGCACATCACCTAATATGCTTAATTGGTAGTAGGCTTTCGAGCCTATACAGCTTGGAGTAAGACAACATGCAAGAAGAGGATGATGTGGACAAAATACTCATTTGCCTAATAATTCTGCACTCCCTGTATATTTTATTCTTGGACTCTAGATGAATAAAATTCTAATGAGGAATAGTTTACATTTTAAAAGCGTGTTTACATGCAAAGTTATTACGATCATGGATAAGAAAACAGTACAAAAAGTACAACTTTGATTAAAAAATAAATAAATAAAGCAAGTTTCTAGTGTCATAGCTTGATCTTGGATATATTCCTATACCTATTAGCTACTAACAGATAAAAGCATACATGCTGCAGTTGATAATTAGTGTTTTTAAAAAGACTTGATAACAAGTTTTCTACCCCGACGCTGACAACATTGAATGCACAACAATCACATCAGTATCTTTGTTTATGAAGACTCAAGCAGCTCTCGGGCAGTCAGTACGCAATTTAATTATGAAATATACTGAAAGAAAAACAAACAGAGTAAAAGGACTGTTGGATCACAGTTCTTATCTTATAATTGCAGGTTATCTTTCAAGAGAACTAACTTTATCTTTGTTATGATTTAACATTGTCAGGCCAAATAAGAGCTGTGTTCACTGCTCCATGTTTAAACATGCAATTGCTGCTGATTTAAAGAGCATATAATGCTAATTATGCTAATTTACAAACACAGAATTTCTAGTCTTGGACATACTAGATTAGCTTTGCATGATTTATATTCATGGATCCAGGCATTTTTTTTCACCCTGCTCATTTTAAATATTAGCATCCAACAGTGGAACAACATATGTAACAAACAAACACAAATCTTGCCTAATGCTTTGTGTTGTGATGTTTTAATGTTTTTTTTTTCTCAATATAAGCAGTTAAGGGATCCCATCTGCTTAATACCCTGTCAATGATGATGTTGCACTATGCAAATTTGGGAAGACAGTCAGAGGAAGCGAATATTGTGATGCATTAAATAAGACTATCAAACTCTGTTAGGCAGCAGTATTTAGGGGTAAAGCTAAAGCTGATCTCTACTAACCGAATTACAGTCTTTGCTTTGCACTTTGCCATTATAATTTGTGCCCTGCCAGTAATTGCTCCCAAGCAGGTATTTCTCCATCTTATTAGAACTGGGAAAGAAGAGTTAATAGTTTTCTGCCTTCGGGCCCAAAACCCTTCCAGGCTAAGTCTTAAAAACTTTATATCAGATTGCTGTTGGGTGTGTAGAAAATGCATTCAGTCCACATTGCCTGAAACTTGTTGTAAGCATTCATACTGTCCTTGCCAAATTGTCTGGACCCTCTGTGTAAGAAGCATTCAAATGTGGAAAGCAGAGCAAATGAGGCTTAACTGGAGCACTCCAATGTGAAGGCCTTCAAATTATCCAGTTTTTTTCAACAGCCCCATGGGATAGGGGAAGGCATTTGTTATCAGAGAAGGATAATTCTGTTGGCACTACCACCACCCACTATGACCTCTCTAATAAACATAAAGTAGAATTATTCCCTTGCTGACAAGGACAGAAAAAGCTTTGAAAAAGTATCTGCCATTAATACCAGAAATACAAAGTTTGAGGGTTTAGAAATATTTAAAAGTGTATTTCGCTTTCTCCACTATTTCTATGTCAGCAGCCAAATTGTAGCATGTTTGTGCCCATTTCCCCTGCTTTCTGCAAAACGTTTGATTCCCTTGACTTGCATCCTTCCAATAAAGCAGCGTTTGGATGGCACTGGGGTCGATTTGACTGACTCACCAGAGACTTATTCAACTACAGCCATTGTTCACCTGCTATAAATGTGGCTGTGCCTCAAGGTTCCAGCAGAACATTGCTGGCTAAGCAGCATTGTTTTAGTGAGGATAAATTATTAAGTAAAAGCTTGTAGTGAAGATAGACTCTCTCCGTGTGAAATGAAGTTTTCCAAGGTTTTTTAAAAACCTTTTTTAGAGTAAGACATCACACCAGATTTACAAAGGGAAAAGCTTTGGATGGATACATGAGTAGATGATGGAAGGAGATCATATTTATTGTTGAATCCATATTAGAAATTATAGGCATTAACAGAACGGTGAATGTAAGGAGACAAAGATAAGAGAGGGGATGATACCTTTCTTATCCATAGTCAATCATGTACTACACTATGACTCAGAAGAAGCAGTACTGCATTTTTGAAAGGCATGCTCCACCTTCTGCTGTGCCTCTTTATGGACAAGGAGTCATACTGCAGCACGATAATGAGCCAAGACACACCTCAAAGATCAACAAGTACCAACTGACAATTACTTTCTTCCACAGTCACCTCAAATGCCACTGAACACTTATAATAACTGAGAAACCTAAACATCCTCACACGACTACAGAATGCTTGTGAATAGTGCAGCGATAACTTTCGTTTTCAGGTTTGAACGAAAGTGGCGTCGGTGCACTTCCAGACAAACAAAAGCAAACTAGAAACATCTTGACTTGTGGCGTCAGATGTTTGGGTGCCACCTAATTGCAGATTCATACAGTTTGTACCATTTGGCACTTAGTTAAGACTAAATAAGCTAGATTTAGGCTTTGAAATCACTTTTAAAGATTTTAAGAAACATCTGTTCTGTTAATGTGTTCCAATACAAAAGCTGTGTACAGGGTGGGCCATTTATATGGATACACCATAATAAAATGGGGATGGTTGGTGATATTAAAGTCCTGTTTGTGGCACATTAGTATATGTGAGGGGGCAAACTCCTCAAGATGGGTGGTGACCATGGTGGCCAGTTAGAAGTCGGCCATCTTGGATACAACTTTTGTTTTTTCAATAGGAAGAGGGCCATGTGACACATCAAACTTATTGGTAATGTCACAAGAAAAACAATGGTGTGCTTTTGAAAATTGACCTTGAATAACAGAAAATCAGTTATTCCTTCTTATTTAAAATTTTTGGTTTGAATTTTCTTAATAATCTCCTCATTAACAATACTTTACTTAACTGAGCCTGTTAAAAATGGATTTTCTTCCTTTTAAGTTGAGTTTCTTTGTGCCACTTTGCCACAAACACACAGATACCAAACTTTGTGCTTCTGATCAACTTCTTCCTTGAGTGAGCTTAATAGAAAGTGAAATGGAATATCAAAGCTATAAAAAAAATCTCTTTGATTTTTTTTTCCTTTTCCCCCCTGCTTGACTTTTTTGTGCACAGGGTGTCACTGACAGCTTATTTTCAAAGCAGCTTTATTTTATTAATTTTCTTCAAGGGCTAGACTCAGATGTGGCCTTAAAACTATCTCGTTCTACTTCCCATAAATCATCTCAATACATGCTACAACATCATATCATGCATGCAAGATTCCATATCGTTTTCAAGCTTTTGTGCATTTAGTCAATCTCTAGTCTTGGTTTTACACTTGTTTGCTTTTCCTCTCTCCCTCAGGTGAGTTTCTCTGGGTGAACGGTTCAGCGTTTGGAGGCCCCTGGGTGCTCAGTCCTTGGCTATGGGGGGGACAAGGTCCTTGTAGCCTGGACATGGCTGTGTTCTTCCACCCCAGGCAACGTGGGCAGTACACTGTTTGGCTTATAATGCGAGACAAGTCCCCTCTCTCCCTCTTCTCAACCGACACTCTCCCGCGCATCACAGGGTAAGCCCATTTCTATACAACTACAATTGGGCAGAAGTGTTAGGATTCTTTTCTCTGTGGTTAATTAAATTTTTGTTGATGATTTGAGGGAATTAGAAACCACCAAAATGTGTTTTACTGTGGAGTTCAAAAAAGCTGAGATGAAATATCTTCATTCAAGACAATGTGTGCTTGTTTTTTGTCTGACATCTCTTCTTATCAGGACATTTTATTTTGGAGCATTTACTTATTTTAAAGATTTATTTTTGCGTCTGTGTTTATTCATTCATAAGATTTAGAACTTGTTGCGCTTGCTGTTTCAACACTGACAGGTACAAAACTGCTTTGTTGATGTTTTTCTCTTTTCTAGCATATTATCCTTTCACATGTAAACAAGACACACCTTAATGGAAAAAAAACAAATGTGATAATCTGGCCAGTTATATAGAAAAGTGAAATTCCCCCTGGCACTTTAGTGTATTTAAACTGAATATTGGTCCATTTTATCAAAGGAAGGTTAGGCAGTACAACTGCATTTCTTTGTTTTAAGCACAATGTTAGAGCAGGCGAGAGGGATATATTTACCAGGTTTATGTATAACAGCAAGAGTTTTAAATTTGATTTTATGCTGTGTTAACCTTGAGTTTGTTCCATTATATTTACAGTTGCATGGTTAATGCTGCATTTTATTTATCTGCATGTAGGCCTAGTAAAGATGTGACACCATTAGTGCAGTGGGTTACTGCTACAGTGACAGTACATAGTGATGTTTAGAGTGACTTTATGATCTTTGTAAAACTAAAGATTTGTGAATGGAAACCATTCAGAGTTTGTCTTCATTACATTTTTCACAGGTATCATAACCGCGATGAATGCTGGGTATATTTCACAGCACACATTTGTACTCATAGTAGGCACAAATGCCATGTAATATTAACATTTCTTCAAATACATTGTAAACAATGGATGAGTGTAAGTGAACCATCACAGGCCCACATTTTCAAATGGGCCTGGCAACATTGCGTATAACTGTGAGAAAGCATGGTACACAGTGATCACTCTGGTCAAGAGATCATGACTTGGATTTTTCCTGTCACAGATCATTTTCTTCCTTCTTTTCTTCTTCTTCTAGTTTTTAAGACCTGTTTTTTGCAGTGCAGTTTGTTACTACCATGTGTAATTTACTTTTGCAGCAGTCAAAGTTAATGCGTTAGTATTATCTTATGGTGCGAGTAATCCTTAATTAACACCAGGTCTGTGGCCCCCTCACGCTGCCTTTTCAATGAAGGCTTTTCTGAGATCTGCGTTTCACACTGAGAGCAACAGGGCGACAGAGGCCATAACAATACCCGCTTCACCACTTAATACTTGGTATGTGTGGTCATATCCATGGGTGGCTTTATTAACATATCTGTTCTTTTTAGGGAAAGTGTCTGTAGGATGTGGTAATACAAAGAGCTGAGCTCACCTTGCCTCTATGAAGTGGTTTCTTGGTGCTTGTGTGTCTAATCTCTTAAGGGGACTGGGATCATATGAATATCATGCTATATGCATCCCTCCAGCTTTGGCTGCACGTGAATGGGAGTGTGCATTAACGTGTGTGTGTGTCCTTAAGGGAGCAAAGCAGGGATGTGCTCATTACATGTGTGACAGATTAGGCTGTGCATTGTGTGCGCTCTCATTTGTAGTCAGAGACTGCCATCCTCCCACACCATCCCTGCCATTGTAGACTCGCTCAGCTAAACTCCCCACATGTCTGCTCTGATGGGAAGACTCTTATTATAAAAAAAAAAAAGAGAGGGTTAAAACAAAGCAAGAAGAGCCACCCACAAACATCGGAAGAGTCAGTCAGGTTACTAATTGCAAATCTGTGCCTTTGCCTTTGAATTTTAATGCTGTGTTTTGACATGTTTGCCCAATTTGGTTGTCTGGGCATTTAGCACAAGGTTAGTCAAGTAGGAAACAAAAAAAAAATCCCTGTACACATTAGTCATTTACCAGGGTCTTTCTAACTGCAAGGTAGCTTGAATCTTATTAGGCTTCATTATTCATTTTTTATTCATTTTTTACATTTCCCTGAAGCTGGAGACATTCAGCTCAGAATACAATAATGGATTCTACATTAAAATGCAGGTTTAACATACAGGGAAAAAAGAAACAAAAATGAATGCACTAATGTACATCTCATCCTAAATTCCAAGGCTTCAAAAGTAATTATTTCCATGCTAATTTGGGCATGAAGTAGCATGCATATATATATATATATGTAACGGTGGACCCAAGAAATACCAGCTGGAGCGACTTTGACAATGCAGAACTTTTTATTAAACTCGGGGTTGTACGTGGACACATATACTCCCGCGCTCTCTTTCTCTGCTGTCACCTCCGTCTCCGTCTGTCACTGCCAACATATAAAGAGACACAATCACTGTCAGATCCCAGCACACCTGTTCACCCCGCCCCTGCGCCGCCCCGGGAGCTCACTGCGTCACCCCTCCTCTGCAGCTGGCCAAGGACCACACCCACGCCACACATCCCCACCGCCCGACTGAGGCCGGGGCCCATCCGGCCGAACCTACTCCCCCCCCCCCCCGCGAGCGAGAGAGGAAATCGGGCACGACCATCTGCGCGCCCGGCCTATGGATCACCTTGAACTTAAAGGGCTGCATGGCCAGATACCACCGAGTGATCCGGGCGTTGGCATCCTTCATGCGGTGGAGCCACTGCAGCGGGGCGTGGTCCGAGCAGAGGGTGAACGGGCGGCCCAGGAGGTAGTAGCGAAGGGAGTCGACCGCCCACCGGATTGCCAGGCACTCCTTCTCCACGGTGCTGTACCGTGACTCGCGGTCCGTGAGCTTCCGGCTGATGTAAACGACCGGCCGGTCAACTCCCCCCACCTGCTGGGACAAAACGGCCCCCAGCCCTCTGCTCGAGGCGTCAGTCTGCAGACAAAAAGGGAGGGAGAAGTTAGGTGTGAACAGCAGCGGCTCTCCACAGAGAGCCCGCTTCACCTGCACAAACGCCGCCTGGCACCGCTCCGTCCACTGGACCAGATCTGGGGCACCCTTGCGGGTGAGATCAGTCAGGGGGCTGGTCAGGTCCGCGAACCCTGGGACGAACCGCCGGTAATAGCCGGCCAGCCCCAGAAACCGTCTCACCTCTTTTTTCGTCTTGGGACGCGGGCAGGATGCAATCGCCGCCGTCTTCTCCACTTGAGGTCGCACCTGCCCGCTCCCCAAGTGGTACCCCAAATACTGTACCTCCCTCCGTCCAACCGCACACTTCTTCGGGTTGGCCGTGAGCCCCGCCTGCCTCAGGGACTCCAGCACCGCGGCCACACACCGCACATGCCCCGCCCACGTGTCACTGTAAATGATGACGTCGTCTAGGTAGGCGGCAGCATAGGCAGCGTGGGGCCGCAGCACCCGGTCCATGAGGCGCTGAAAAGTGGCAGGGGCGCCGAACAAGCCGAACGGAAGCGTCACGAATTGGTACAACCCATACGGAGTGGAGAAGGCCGTCTTTTCCCGGGACTCTGTAGACAAGGGAATCTGCCAGTAGCCCTTGGTTAAATCCAGAGTCGTAAAAAAGCGAGCAGTGCCCAACCGGTCCAGGAGCTCGTCGACCCGGGGCATGGGATAAGCATCAAAACGTGACACCTCATTCACTCTGCGATAATCGACACAGGACCGTATAGACCCATCCTTCTTTACTACAAGGACGATGGGGCTACACCAAGCACTGTGTGATTCTTCTATTACTCCCAGCCTCAGCATTTCCTTCAATTCCCGGAAAACAATTTGCCTTCTATGTTCCGGCAGCCTGTAGGGCCGTGAACGCACCGTCACGCCAGGCCGCGTCTCAAAATGGTGCTCTATGAGAGAAGTACGGCCGGGCAAGGGGGAGAACACGTCGGCAAAGCGCTGTTGCAATGCAGCAACATCCGCCCTCTGGGCCTGTGTGAGATGGTCACTGCAATGGAGGGAGGCGGGGATGCTAGACTTTGGCGCCTCCGGCCCCAACTCATCTCTCCCTCTTACCAAGCTCACTAGAGAAGCGGTCTCCGCCTCCCTCCAGGCTTTGAGGAGGTTGAGGTGGTAAATCTGCGTGGCCCCGCCCCTGTCCGACCGTACCACTTCATAATCAACGTCCCCCACTCGCTGTGTGACCACGAAGGGTCCTTGCCACTTGGCGAGTAATTTAGAGCTGGAAGAAGGAAGTAACACAAGCACCTTATCTCCCGGTGAAAATTGCCTGAGTCTAGCCCCTCTGTCATACAGGCGTCGCTGCCGCTGCTGGGCCTGGAGCAAATTCTCCCGTGAGAGCCTCCCCAGTGTGTGCAGCTTTGCTCGCAGGTCCAGCACGTACTGAATTTCACTTTTCGCAGGGCTCGGACCTTCCTCCCAGTTTTCCTTAATCAGGTCGAGCACCCCCCGCGGCTTCCTGCCGTATAACAGCTCGAAGGGAGAAAATCCCGTGGAGGCCTGGGGCACCTCCCGCACTGCAAACAACAGAGGGTCTAACCAGCGACCCCAATTGCGTTCATCCTCGCGAATGAACTTACGAATCATGGATTTTAAAGTCTTATTCAGCCTCTCCACCAACCCATCAGTCTGAGGGTGGTAGACGCTGGTCCGAATAGATTTAATACCCAGTAATTCGTACAGTTCCCGCAATGTGCGCGACATGAACGACGTGCCCTGGTCAGTCAGTATTTCTTTCGGAATACCGACTCGGGAGATGACCTGAAACAGTGCCTGCGCCACGCTCTTCGCTGAAATGGTGCGTAGCGGCACTGCTTCCGGGTACCGCGTTGCGTAGTCCACCAGGACCAGCACAAAGCGATAGCCGCGTGCACTCCGGTGCAATGGCCCGATGAGATCCATGCCAATACGCTCAAACGGGATCTCCATCAGCGGTAATGGGCACAACGGCGCCTTTGGCACGGCCGGCTGGTTAACCAGCTGGCATTCGGGGCACGACGCACACCAGCGGCGCACGTCGGCCCAAATGCCCGGCCAATAGAATCGGGCCATTATGCGCTCCAGAGTTTTCTCGCCACCCAAGTGCCCTGCCATGGGGTTCGAATGAGCCGCCTGGAAAATCATTTCCCGGCGGCTTTGCGGCACCAATAACTGTGTGCGGATTTCATTAGTGTGAGTGTCACGGCTCACTCTATAAAGCCGATCGTTCCGCAATTGGAAAAGAGGGTACGTTCGCGCAGCGTCGGGGCGCACCGAGCGACCATCAATATCCATCACTTGGTCATAGGCTGAGCGTAGGGTGTCGTCCCGAGACTGCTCTAGTGGAAAATCTTCTGTGGGGTACACAACGGGAGGCGGCGGGGCTTCCGTGGAAGTCCCCGCCTCCTCCTCCCCCCCAGAGTCAGCGTCGGTCGACCCCGCGTCACCGCCGAGCGCCGCGCAAACGTCACACGAATTTACAGACCACGATCGCATCCCCGCGTACTGCCCCAGTAAGCTGTGGAACCCCGGCCAATTCGTACCCAAAATAAGGGGATGCGACAGGCGCGGGCTAACCGCCGCCTTCACTCTATGCGTTTTGCCCCTGAATTTCAGCAACAGTGACACCACTGGGTACTTGTGAATATCCCCGTGCACACATTTAACCTCCACCCAGTCAGCCTCCAACAATGCCCCGGGGCGAACCAAACTTTGGTGGACCAGAGTCTGCGTGCAGCCCGTGTCCACCAAAGCATGGCGAATACCCCCTTGACACCTTACCGGCACGCGGTACGTCACTCCTGGACCGGGGGCGGGCGCTGGAGCGCCGGCAACGCGGAACACCTGCCCCACCTCCATGAGCGGACAGTCTCGGCGCAGGTGCCCCGGCCGCCCACACTTCCAACAGTCCGGCCCCGGCGTCTGTGCGGCTCCCCGTGGCTCCGGGGCAACCTCGGCGGCCGCCGGGGTTCCGGCGGGAAGCAGCGGCCAGAACGGGTTCCTGGGGCTCCACCCTGCTGCCTGCTCCGTTCCCGCAGGGCCGCCGCCTCTCCTCTGCGACGCCGCCGCCGGTGGCCTGGGCGGCGGAACACGGGCGCCCCGCCGCGGCTCCTCACGGCCCGGTACCGGGTCGGCCGCCAGATGGTCCTCTGCCAGCGTCACCGCCGCCGTCAAATCCGCCGGGCGGTGGCAGCGAACCCAACGAGCCATCGCCTCGGGCAGGCCTCCCACGAACTGCTCGAGGACGACCATGTTCAGCATCCGCGTCTCCCCAGCCGAGGGGCCCGGTCGCAGCCACCTTGCTGCCGCATCCTCCAGCTGCCGAGCCCAGGCAAACGGCCGCTCCCCCCCCGACATCCTGCTGGCCCGGAACTGACGGCGGTAATCCTCTGGGGAGAGCCCCAAACGATCCAGCACCGCCCGGCACACGTCCTCGAACACCCCCCGCGAGCCGGGGGGCAGGCTCAGCGCCGCCGTCTGGGCCTCACCCGACAGAAGCGGCAGCAGCCGGGCGGCCCACTCCTCCTCCGGCCAACGACAGGCCACCGCCGTGGCCCGGAAAGCCTCGATGAAAACCAGCGGGTCCTCCCCATCCCGCATCCGGTGCAACGTCACCGACAGCGGAGGGGCGGGAGCCGGCGCGGCCGCATTCCCCAGCAGCTGCCCCAGAGCCGCGGTCTGCTGCTCCGATTGCAGGCGAAGCAACGCCAACTGTTGGTCCTGCGTGGCCGCCTGACGAGCCGCCATCGCCGCCATGTCCACCATCATCTGGCCCAAGATCTGCAGCGGCCGGGCGGGCGGCGGGGCGGGGGAGCAGGGGGAGCCGGCAGGGGACCGGACATCACGCCTGGGTTTCGGCACCAGTGTAACGGTGGACCCAAGAAATACCAGCCGGAGCGACTTTGACAATGCAGAACTTTTTATTAAACTCGGGGTTGTACGTGGACACATATACTCCCGCGCTCTCTTTCTCTGCTGTCACCTCCGTCTCCGTCTGTCACTGCCAACATATAAAGAGACACAATCACTGTCAGATCCCAGCACACCTGTTCACCCCGCCCCTGCGCCGCCCCGGGAGCTCACTGCGTCACCCCTCCTCTGCAGCTGGCCAAGGACCACACCCACGCCACAATATATATATATAAAAACACCCAGCACGCCCCTGCGGGCGGTTTATCCTTCAAGCTCGGGTCCTCTACCAGAGGCCTGGGAGCTTGAGGGTCCTGCGCAGTATCTTAGCTGTTCCCAGGACTGCGCTCTTCTGGACAGAGATCTCCGATGTTATCCCCGGGATCTGCTGGAGCCACTCGCCTAGCTTGGGAGTCACCGCACCTAGTGCTCCGATTACCACGGGGACCACCGTTACCTTCACCCTCCACATCCTCTCGAGCTCTTCTCTGAGCCCTTGGTATTTCTCCAGCTTCTCGTGTTCCTTCTTCCTGATATTGCTGTCATTCGGAACCGCTACATCGATCACTACGGCCGTCTTCTTCTGTTTGTCTACCACCACTATGTCTGGTTGGTTAGCCACCACCATTTTGTCCGTCTGTATCTGGAAGTCCCACAGAATCTTAGCTCGGTCATTCTCCACCACCCTTGGGGGCATCTCCCATTTTGACCTCGGGACTTCCAGGTTATACTCGGCACTAGGGTTGCCAACTCCCTGAAAAATAAATAAGGGACACCTCGTGGCCAGGGCCGGGCAACCTAGTTGTCTTCACCCTTCCCAGTGTGGTAGCTCTTTTTTGTGTGTGTGAAATTATTTTTTAACCATTTGACTTGAATTTGATTTAAGCAGATGCATATTCTTTGTGATATGACCATATGGGAAACAAATGATCATTTAGCTATTTATTTTTAGCTCAAAATGACAACATTAACACAGTAAAACAGGTCTCTTTCTTAAACAGAAGCCTGTCATGCTTAACTTTTGAGAATATAAGTAAATCTTTCTTTAAAAGAACTCTGTCCTGCTTAACTTAAAATTATATAAATTAATAGAAAGCAATAGAACGAAAAATATTCTTGTAACAGCGCACATATAGTGCATTTAGTACAATTGGCTTCAGTTGAGGTATTATTTCAGCTTTTCTAATGCTAATCAGCTGCTCCTGTTTGTAAACCCACTTGTTCCCATGATTACGCATCTTAACTCATCATCATTATTCATCTATGTATTACTTTTATGTATTAGTCATCTATTTGTTGTAATCATCTATCCTTGGAGTTGTTTATTACACAAAATAAATTATATTATCACACTTCTGGCCACATAGCGCTGATATTCACTGCACATGCCCATTTTAACCTTAACCAGAGGGTTTAAAAAACAAACCAGTGTTTACATACCATATCTGCTTCTGCCGTGGCCTGGTGGACAAAAAATTGGTTAAGGGTTCCCCGAGCTTTCACGCCCCTCATGTTCTTCATGTGCCCACCATTAGAAGCATGCCTATGGAAAAAGTGCGCCGGCACACAGTGCAGTGCGCTTTATAGGTGTTATGGTGACCTTTTCCAGCCAGGTGTTTCCCTTTTCCCATTCCTCCCTGTGCTTTTGCAGCCTTTTTTTCTTTCTCTGAGCGAACAAACATTGCTGCTCTAATGCTGGGCTCACACTGTGCGATCTTTGGTCCATTTTGAGACGATTTTTGAGTCGTGCGACTGATTTGGTGATCGGCCCGATTTTGGCCTTCATCGTGCATCGTGTAGTATACGTGGGGTAACGAGAAGCGATTAACACCTCGAGCAGCTCCCGATCATCAATCGCTCGTGAGCCGCTCACACTGCTCATGCGCAAACACGTAAACGTCGGTGAAAAAGACGGAGCAGCACGGCTGTGCAGCGTGTGATCTGGACACAAGCGATGGAGGCACAACTTGTAGAACTTTGGAAAGCTCATCCGAGCCTTTTCGATGTGGCATCACAAAATTATCACGACCACAACAACCGTTAAAATAGTTGGATTTACACTGCTGCTCATTCACAGCTGCCTGATCAATGTTTTTCATTAGCAATTTAGCAAAGTTGATGGTGGTGTGTCTGTGTGAGTGAAAGACAGAGCGACAGATTTTCTGTTATAACCTTCATGTTATGGAGGCACAGTGTGAGCACTCGGGTCGCATCAGAGCATCGGGCGGTATAGTGTGAGACCCTGCATCGTGACCTACC
This sequence comes from Copadichromis virginalis, assembly GCF_057382275.1. NCBI lineage: Eukaryota > Metazoa > Chordata > Actinopteri > Cichliformes > Cichlidae > Copadichromis > Copadichromis virginalis. The sequence goes on along the minus strand of NC_140636.1, from coordinate 19,846,303 downwards.
AACTTCTAACCCCTGCGAGTCAATCGTGCAGTTTGAGCAGGAGCTGAATAACGTGACTGAAAAAATCGCACAGTGTCTGCCCAGCTTTAGGTGTACTGTCGTCCGAGACTTGCACCGCAGTGTCGGCGTTTGTTTCCCTGTTGGCCATGCTTCTTGTTGTGGTCATCTGTTGTCTTCCGGTATTTTCTCCGCAAGCGACCTTTCCTCGACCAATGAGATGAGCGGTAATCTGAATTGTCATAAGTGTGCTGTCAGCTCATTGGTCACAAAGCAGGAGAGGGGCTGGGAATTATGTTTTCAAACAAAGCGTTAATTCCATAAACATTTATAGACTACTTTTGATTCTCACTGTATTACGGGACAAAGTGCGTCCCTTATTAGCTCAATACGGGACGTGTACTTTTGTTTCTAAATACGGGACGATTCCGTTTTTTAAGGGACGGTTGGCAACCCTACTCGGCACAGATGTTCCTGTACACTATGCCGGCCACTTGGTTATGGCGTTCCATGTATGCCTTGCCTGCTAGCATCTTGCACCCTGCTGTTATGTGCTGGATTGTCTCTGGGGCATCTTTACACAGCCTGCACCTGGGGTCTTGCCTGGTGTGATAGACCCCAGCCTCTATGGATCTTGTGCTCAGAGCTTGTTCTTGTGCTGCCATGATTAGTGCCTCTGTGCTGTCTTTCAGTCCAGCTTTGTCCAGCCACTGGTAGGATTTCTGGATATCAGCCACCTCCTCTATCTGCCGGTGGTACATACCGTGCAGGGGCCTGTCCTTCCATGGTGGTTCCTCGTCTCCCTCCTCTTTCTTGGGTTTCTGCTGCCTGAGGTATTCACTGAGCACTCGGTCAGTTGGGGCCATCTTCCCAATGTATTCTTGGATGTTCGTTGTCTCATCCTGGACTGTGGTGCTGACACTCACCAGTCCCCGGCCCCCTTCCTTCCGCTTAGCGTACAGCCTCAGGGTGCTGGACTTGGGGTGAAACCCTCCATGCATGGTAAGGAGCTTTCTTGTCTTTATGTCAGTGGCTTCTATCTCCTCCTTTGGCCAGCCTATTACCCCAGCAGGGTACCTGATCACGGGTAGGGCGTACGTGTTGATGGCCCGGATCTTGTTCTTACCATTCAGCTGACTCCTCAGGACTTGCCTGACCCTCTGCAGGTACTTGGTGGTTGCAGCTTTTCTAGCGGCCTCTTCATGGTTCCCATTCGCCTGCGGGATCCCCAAGTACTTGTAACTGTCCTCTATGTCTGCAATGTTGCCTTCTGGTAGTTCAATCCCCTCAGTTCTGACTACCTTCCCTCTCTTTGTTACCATCCGGCTACACTTCTCCAGTCCGAACGACATTCCAATGTCATTGCTGTATATCCTGGTAGTGTGGATCAGTGAATCGATGTCTCGTTCACTCTTGGCATACAGCTTGATGTCATCCATGTACAGGAGGTGGCTGACAACTGCTCCGTTCCGTAGTCGGTATCCGTAGCCAGTCTTGTTAATGATCTCACTGAGGGGGTTCAGGCCTATGCAGAACAGCAGTGGGGACAGAGCATCTCCTTGGTAGATCCCGCACTTGATGGTGACTTGTGCTATGGGCTTGGAGTTGGCCTCTAGTGTTGTACGCCACATCCCCATTGAGTTCCTGATGAAGGCTCTTAGGGTCCCATTGATCTTGTACAATTCTAGGCATTCCAGTATCCAGCTGTGGGGCATTGAGTCATAGGCCTTCTTGTAATCGATCCAGGCAGTGCACAGGTTGGTCAGTCTGGTCCTGCAGTCTCGGCTGATTGTTCTGTCTACCAGTAGCTGGTGTTTTGCGCCTCTGGTATTCTTGCCAATTCCTTTCTGTGTCCCGCTCATGTATTGACCCATGTGCCTGTTCATCTTAGCCGATATGATGCCTGACAGGAGCTTCCATGTAGTACTGAGGCAGGTTATTGGTCGGTAGTTGGAGGGGACCGGTCCCTTCTCGGGGTCCTTGGGGATCAGGACCGTCCGGCCTTCAGTTAGCCATTCCGGGTGTCTCTCGTTAACTAGCAGCTGGTTCATTTGTGCTGCCAGACGCTCGTGGAGTGCAGTCAGCTTCTTCAGCCAGTAGGCGTGAACCATGTCGGGCCCTGGTGCTGTCCAACTCTTCATACTGGAGACCCTTTCTTGGATATCTGCCACTGTGATGGTTACTGGACCCTGTTCAGGGAGGTCGCTGTGGTCTGCCCTCAGATCCTCTAGCCACTGAGCATTGCCATTATGGGTTGCATCCTTCTCCCATATGCTCTTCCAGTATTGCTCCGTCTCCAGCCTTGGTGGTGCTGTTCTCTTATTGTTCCCTTGCCACTGAGAGTACACCTTTGCTGGTTCTGTGGAGAACAGCTGGTTTATTCTCCTGCCTTCTATCTCTCTGGTGTACCTCCTCAAGCGGCTGGCCAAGGCTGTGAGTCTTTGCTTGGCAGTTTCCAAGGCCTCAGGTATGGACAGCTTGCTGTATTTCTTAGGCACCTTATTTGTCGCACCTTGCTGCAACTCCGTTAGTTGGCTAACCTCCCTCCGTGCTACTTTGATCTTGCCCTCTAGCCTCCTTCTCCATGGAGGGTACTGCCCCTTGTCGCTGTTCAACTTGTAGCCAAGCATCTCACTGATCACTGCTGCCGTATTGTAGATCAGCTTGTTAGTGTCGGTAATCGTGGTTGTAGGTATTGCCCGTAGTGCTGCATTAACATCATCTAGCAGACCTTCTGAGGGTACTTCACGTAATCTTGGTAACCGGCTACGGGGGATCCAGGTTTCAAGCTTGGCCATGATCCTATTTTTCAGGTCAGTTCCTCTCGCACTCAACAATCCTTCTCCTATCGCACTTGGGGCTATGTACCCAATCTCGGGTGGGGGTGATGATATCGCCCCCCTGACCTGGCGTCCTGACTCCTCCTTGCCGTAGCATTTGTGTTGTACCTCGTCAATCTCTAGCTGTGAGAGCAGTCCCTTCTTTCGAATGTTGGAACACTGAGATACTAGTTGTTTCGCCGTCATTGTGGATGTTGGGTATCGAAGAATCCATGGGTCCCTCATCCTATTCATGTAGCCCCTCCCGCCGGGGTTACTTGCGTAGTAGCATTCCAACAACGCCCTGTTTTCGTCTCTTGCCCACCGATGCCTTCTTGTTCCAGTAGCCCACTTTTCGTCAGGGTGCCCTGGTTCCTCAACACCTGACGCGGTGTATATATATATATATATATATATATATATATATATATATATATATATATATATATATATATATATATTATGGAATGCCCTTTAGGAAAATATTATATATATATATTCCAACCAAAGTCTGAATATATAGAATGATCTTTTGAATATATAGAATGATCTTTTGAATATATAGAATGAAACTTGAATATATAGAATGATCTTTTGAAAATATAGAATGAAACTTGAATATATAGAATGAAGCTTGAATATATAGAATGAAACCTGAATATATAGAATGAAACTTGAATATATAGAATGAAACTTGAATATATAGAATGAAGCTTGAATATATAGAATGAAACTTGAATATATAGAATGATCTTTTGAATATATAGAATGAAACTTGAATATATAGAATGATCTCTTGAATATATAGAATGAAACTTGAATATATAGAATGATCTTTTGAAAATATAGAATGAAACTTGAATATATAGAATGAAACTTGAATATATAGAATGAAACTTGAATATATAGAATGATCTTCTGAATTTATAGAATGAAACTTGAATATATAGAATGAAACTTGAATATATAGAATGATCTTCTGAATATATAGAATGATCTCTTGAATATATAGAATGAAACTTGAATATATAGAATGATCTTTTGAATATATAGAATGATCTTTTGAAAATATAGAATGAAACTTGAATATATAGAATGAAACTTGAATATATAGAATGATCTCTTGAATATATAGAATGAAACTTGAATATATAGAATGATCTTTTGAATATATAGAATGATCTTTTGAAAATATAGAATGAAACTTGAATATATAGAATGAAACTTGAATATATAGAATGATCTCTTGAATATATAGAATGAAACTTGAATATATAGAATGATCTTTTGAAAATATAGAATGAAACTTGAATATATAGAATGATCTTTTGAATATATAGAATGAAACTTGAATATATAGAATGATCTTTTGAATATATAGAATGATCTTTTGAATATATAGAATGAAACTTGAATATATAGAATGATCTCTTGAATATATAGAATGAAACTTGAATATATAGAATGATCTTTTGAAAATATAGAATGAAACTTGAATATATAGAATGAAACTTGAATATATAGAATGAAACTTGAATATATAGAATGATCTCTTGAATATATAGAATGAAACCTGAATATATAGAATGATCTTCTGAATTTATAGAATGAAACTTGAATATATAGAATGAAACTTGAATATATAGAATGATCTCTTGAATATATAGAATGAAACCTGAATATATAGAATGATCTCTTGAATATATAGAATGAAACTTGAATATATAGAATGATCTTTTGAAAATATAGAATGAAACTTGAATATATAGAATGAAACTTGAATATATAGAATGAAACTTGAATATATAGAATGATCTTCTGAATTTATAGAATGAAACTTGAATATATAGAATGAAACTTGAATATATAGAATGATCTTCTGAATTTATAGAATGAAACTTGAATATATAGAATGAAACTTGAATATATAGAATGATCTTCTGAATATATAGAATGATCTCTTGAATATATAGAATATAACTTGAATATATAGAATGATCTTTTGAATATATAGAATGATCTTTTGAAAATATAGAATGAAACTTGAATATATAGAATGAAACTTGAATATATAGAATGATCTCTTGAATATATAGAATGAAACTTGAATATATAGAATGATCTTTTGAAAATATAGAATGAAACTTGAATATATAGAATAAAACTTGAATATATAGAATGAAACTTGAATATATAGAATGAAACTTGAATATATAGAATGTATGAACCTCATTTTTAGAGATGATGTGTTTCTGAATTCTCTGCCTTTACAAAATGGCATCAGCTGAACTATTTCAGTACTTTTTAGAGCTTGACAACTGTTTTGCGACAGCTGTTCAAACTGCAAATGGTAGAAATAATTTGAATTTATACTACGTCACCTTGAAGAACACGTTTTCATTATTGCAACATTTCTAGTGCTCATGAATAATGTTCAACAAAATGTTTCTGGGAGAAGATTATGCACACTTCTTGAGGGAATTTATCAATCACTGATGGAGATGTCAACTGAGCTAACACTTCGAGCAGAAGCTGAAGCACATGTTATGGGCTCATTATATCATTCTACATCTCAAAGAGGAAGGTCAAGGTAAGTGATAAAAATGGAAACAAATTCATTCATAATGTGTATGGCACTTGAAAGAGTCAAGAGATGGCAAACAAGATAATGAATGCAAGAAATAAGAAAGAAGTTAACATATTTCTTCTTTTGTTTCTAACTCTTTTAGGTACAACATACCAGCTACTCAGCTGACTGACATGCGAGACTTGGGGTTTAGTTGGATGGCCATATCTCAAATGTTGTCAGTAAATGTTGGAACACTGTACAACCACAGGATACAACTAGTGGACTATGGAAATTTGCAATTTGAACAGCTGTCGCAAAACAGTTGTCAAGCTCTAAAAAGTACTGAAATAGTTCAGCTGATGCCATTTTGTAAAGGCAGAGAATTCAGAAACACATCATCTCTAAAAAAGAGGTTCATACATTCTATATATTCAAGCTTCATTCTATATATTCAAGTTTCATTCTATATATTCAAGTTTCATTCTATATATTCAGAAGATCATTCTATATATTCAAGTTTCATTCTATATATTCAAGCTTCATTCTATATATTCAAGTTTCATTCTATATATTCAAGTTTCATTCTATATATTCAAGTTTCATTCTATATATTCAGAAGATCATTCTATATATTCAAGTTTCATTCTATATATTCAAGCTTCATTCTATATATTCAAGCTTCATTCTATATATTCAAAAGATCATTCTATATATTCAAGTTTCATTCTATATATTCAAGTTTCATTCTATATATTCAAAAGATCATTCTATATATTCAAAAGATCATTCTATATATTCAAGTTTCATTCTATATATTCAAAAGATCATTCTATATATTCAAGTTTCATTCTATATATTCAGAAGATCATTCTATATATTCAAGCTTCATTCTATATATTCAAGTTTCATTCTATATATTCAAAAGATCATTCTATATATTCAAGTTTCATTCTATATATTCAAAAGATCATTCTATATATTCAAGTTTCATTCTATATATTCAAAAGATCATTCTATATATTCAAGTTTCATTCTATATATTCAAAAGATCATTCTATATATTCAAGTTTCATTCTATATATTCAAAAGATCATTCTATATATTCAAGTTTCATTCTATATATTCAGAAGATCATTCTATATATTCAAGTTTCATTCTATATATTCAAGCTTCATTCTATATATTCAAGCTTCATTCTATATATTCAAAAGATCATTCTATATATTCAAGTTTCATTCTATATATTCAAGTTTCATTCTATATATTCAAAAGATCATTCTATATATTCAAAAGATCATTCTATATATTCAAGTTTCATTCTATATATTCAGAAGATCATTCTATATATTCAAGTTTCATTCTATATATTCAGAAGATCATTCTATATATTCAAGCTTCATTCTATATATTCAAGTTTCATTCTATATATTCAAAAGATCATTCTATATATTCAAGTTTCATTCTATATATTCAGAAGATCATTCTATATATTCAGAAGATCATTCTATATATTCAAAAGATCATTCTATATATTCAAGTTTCATTCTATATATTCAGAAGATCATTCTATATATTCAAGCTTCATTCTATATATTCAAGTTTCATTCTATATATTCAAAAGATCATTCTATATATTCAAGTTTCATTCTATATATTCAAAAGATCATTCTATATATTCAAGTTTCATTCTATATATTCAAAAGATCATTCTATATATTCAAGTTTCATTCTATATATTCAAAAGATCATTCTATATATTCAAGTTTCATTCTATATATTCAAAAGATCATTCTATATATTCAAGTTTCATTCTATATATTCAAGTTTCATTCTATATATTCAAGTTTCATTCTATATATTCAAGCTTCATTCTATATATTCAAAAGATCATTCTATATATTCAAGTTTCATTCTATATATTCAGACTTTGGTTGGAATATATATATATATATAATATTTTCCTAAAGGGCATTCCATAATATATATATATATATATATATATATATATATATATATATATATATATATATATATATATATATATATATATATATATATATATATATATATATATATATATATATATATATATATATATATACACACACTGTAGACACAATGTGCGGCACGGTGGTTAGCACTGTTGCCGCACAGCAAGAAGGTCCTGAGTTCAATTCCACCATCAGGCCGGGGTCTTTCTGTGTGGAGTTTGCATGTTCTCCCCGTGTCTGCGTGGGTTCCCTCCGGGTACTCCGGCTTCCTCCCACCGTCCAAAGACATGCAGTTTGTGGGGATAGGTTAATTGGAAAATCCAAATTGCCACTAGGTGTGAATGTGAGTATGAATGGTTGTCTGTCCTTGTGTGTTAGCCCTGCGACAGACTGGCGACCTGTCCATGGTGTACCCCGCCTCTCGCCCTATGACAGCTGGGATTGGCTCCAGCACCCCCCGCGACCCTGAAAAGGATCAGCGGTAGCGTGTGTGTGTGTGTGTGTGTGTGCGTGCGTGCGTGCGTGCTCTTCTGGATAGAGACCTCCGATGTTGTTTCTGGGATCTGCTGGAGCCACCTGCCTAGTTTGGGAGTCACCACACCGAGTGTTCTGATTACCACTGGGACCACTGTTACCTTTACCCTCCACATTATCTCGAGCTCTTCTCTGAGCCCTTGGTATTTCTCAAGCTTCTCGTGTTCCATCTTTCTGATGTTGCTGTCATTCGGAACCACTACATCTATCACTATGGCCGTCTTCTTCTGTTGTTTTTTCTGCCACCACTATGTCCGGTTGGTTAGCCACCACCATTTTGTCTGTCTGTATCTGGAAGTCCCACAGGATCTTAGCTCGGTCATTCTCCACCACCCTTGAGGGCGTGTCCCATTCCATGTATGCCTTGCCTGCTAGCATCTTGCACCCTGCTGTTATGTGCTGGATTGTCTCAGCATATATATATATATATATATGTGTGTGTGTATATATATGTATATGTATATATAGTGAGAGAGAGAGAGAGAGAGAGAGAGATATTCAGCAGAATGAGTGATTGTAAACATACAGTGAAAGCAGTGATAGCGCTTTTCAGCCAATATCTTTGTTTGGCTGACCCAGTCAAACAAAGATACAGCAAACAAGATCTGAAGGTAGTGGTGTGCGATACTGCATATTTTGGTATCTATCTGATATCAAGTAAATACGGGCCAGTATCGCCGATACCGATACTAATACTTTTCAATAAATAAGGTGGATGCGTCATTGTATTGCTAAATCTCAATTACTTTTCATGACCTTATGTGTTCTTTGTGATGTTTACTTTTTTTATTATTAAATAATTAAAACCAGGACATAAATAGGATAAAGTTTATCATTGAATAGAAAATGCTTTATTATTTTTTTTTTTTTGAAAAATCTTAAATAAAGAGTGCACGCAAACCAGTAAACAAATTAAAACAAACAAGTACTGTTGAGAAACTATAATAAAAACATGACAATTAAAATTCTCAACAACAAAAAAAAAACTGGTGAGAATATAAATAATATGTAAACAACTTAACAATGCCCAAAGCGTCTAAGTCACGTCACATGACGGTGCAACATCTAAACACAAGAGGGGGAGGGGGAGCAAAGTGTGCCTGCTCTGTCCTGCCCATGAACTTTCTATATATTATTAACTATATTAACATGCTCATACTGAAGCCAGGACTTTATATAGACTTTAACCTCCATTGTTTGATTTCAAAATAAGTGTTCAAGGACTGAGGCAAAAAATGTCACTGTCCATGTCCATGCTAGTTTCTTGTCTCTAAACTTAGTTTCAGTTTTCAGTGTATATTCAAACCCCTGGGGTTCATAGTGTTTTACACATTAGTATTAATGCTTCAGAACAACTAAAATTTGATTGTGGAGATTGTGCTCAGGATCGTGCTTTTTGGGGAGGAAAAACAAAATCAGGCCATGCAGCAACATCATAATGAATAGCCATGTGTTATGCACGGTGTCACTTGAGACACTGGCTGTGACTTTGATCTGTATCCAGTATCTTATTCTTGTCATGTGATTAACTGATCCTTCCTGTGTACTTCTTTAAAGAACAATTAAACCCTTATCCATTGTTTAGAGCTTCACAAATGCCACAAAAGGCCAAATCATTAAAATAACATAACATAACTTCACTGACCGTCCAAAACTACACTTTTATTTCTGAAAAATTGGGACCTAGAAATTAATAATATCACACATAACAAGTAGATAGTCCTTACACTGTGCAGTCAGAATTTTTCTCAATTAATTAGTCGTTTGAAGTGTCAAACTAAAGGATAAAAGAATACATTTTTAAGCTTATGCAACTTCTGCATGTAGCAATATTTTGTTGCTGTGACAAACTCCAACACAATCACACAAGTTTTGCTCCAGCCTTCACCCAAGGAGAGAGTGCTTGCTTTGAAAGTCCTGTAAGCTGCTTGACCGTCTGAGTTTCATTAATGTTGCATCACATCTGATGGTGTTGTCCAAGTACATGAAATCTTTGAAAATGAAATCTTTTTGTATAATACTTTATCCACTTCAAGTGTGTTTCGCAGTGTAAAAATAAATGTATGGACATTTTTTTGTAGAAAAAATGAGAAAAGTATACCAATTATGGAAGAATGAAAAATTAACCACCTTAAGAGAAAGAGCCAAATAAGTCATTACCGTGGGTCGGAGGGCTTTTTGCACGTAATTACTGTAGCACTCTCTATCCAGTTTAGCGCTAATTGTGAAACACTGATGGAACAGCACAGCATTGTTGACTGAGGTGTATTTTTGCAAACACTGAGTGACAACATAGTCAGAGAAAGAGACAGCCTAAACTTACCAAACAGATTGATGAAGGTTTGCAAATAACTGCTGTCTACTTTATAAATGCAGATAGATTTCTAAGACATTGCAATAAATCTGAGTCAGCCTGCACTGATGAGCCCAATTCATTGCAATGATTGTCTTTGCAAGAGAGGAATCCACTTAAATGGCTGCTATCTGGCTGTATTCTGGTTATATTCTTATACAAAAACAAGGTTGCCAACATCATGTTGACACTGTGCACCAATGGTGACGCAGTGTGAAAATAGGTCCTTTTTCTGATTAATTGAATAAAGTGAACATTTGGCTAACTGAAAGGACATAAAATAAAACAATGATGAAGGAACAAAGCACACAGAACAGAACATAGGTGGCAGTTTTCTGAGTGACTCGTAGCTCGGGAAGATTTTTTTTCTCACTAGTATGTAAGTGGAATTATAAAGTTATAGTTTTTTATGGTTTCCATCAACCTCCTGCCTCAGATTTCTTAACATTGTATTTTCACAGCACCAGTTCCAGAACAGCTGTCTTCTCTGCACCGGGGCTGTTATTGACCGTGGCTGCTGGGTCTCTCGGGTCCTCTCAGCCTGGCTGGGGGGCTCCTTTGCCTCCCTCCTGCTGTGTGCCCAGCCTGGAGGCTGCGGTCTGTGACCGGCTCCCGGTGCAGACGGCTCCCTGTTATAGTGTTTCCTCACTTGGCTCATGCGAGCCCAGCCCAATTTTTACTCTTTAAGTGTGCGCGTGTGTGTATGTGTGTGTGGGTGGGGGGATATATGTGTATTGAGAGTGTGGGGAGTGAGTTGGAGGGTGGGGTGGGCTGCTTTTAACTATGTAAAGCACTTTGTGCTACATTTTCTCTGTATGAAAAGTGCTTTATAAATAAAGATTGATTGATTGATTGATTGATGTATATGAGAGCTACAGGATGTGTGTTTTCTGGCCAATATTTATTCAGACTGTAATGTCCTCATGTTGATGTGTTTCTCCACATGAACTCTGTAGAAGTACAGTCTTTGCACATGCCTGCAAGAAAAGGGCCGTGTGTATACCAATCTCTTACACTGCATTATCACTACAAGTACCCAGTGGCCTCAATTGTAAGTGCATTAATATCTTGCTTAATGAAAGGAGGATAGGTTGATATAGGTTAAATCACCGCAGTAAAGTAGGATCATCATAAAAGTGATTGATAGGTAATGTAATTGATAGGTAATGTAATGTGGGGGAAGGAAGCATCAAAGGAGGCAAATGTTAATGGTAATTTTGATGTACAATAGGAATATTATGGGGAGTGCTATATAATATAATCATTCCTAATACATAAGGTAGGATGTTAACGTTTATTACAGCAGTAGCGTTTGAAAAAATCCTTTTTGGTCTACACATTGATCTGGACAAAAGTCTTGAGCTACCCCTCATTTCTTTATATTTTGTTTCCAAGGAGACTGACCTGTTTTTAAAGCGGTCTTGAGCAGTTGTTCTCCAGGTTTTCTGAAGGGTATTCAAAGTTTTCCTTCGGACATTGGCTTCTTTTTCACTCATTTTCAGTCCAGTCCACTCTGGCTGTATTTAGAGGATTTTTTTATCATTCAAACATAAAAAAGGCCCCTAATTCTGATGGCTGAACAGTGTTGAGTCTGCATGTAAAAGACAAGTCAGCAAAGAACTGATTTCAAATTTGATCTTTTAGCACTTTATTAGTATGGTTAGGTATCTGATTAAAAAAAACATCATTTATTCCCATTTCTTTAGTTGAATCTATGCACCAATAAGCTGATTCCCAAAGAACTATTGAAAAGTTGTCTTATGGTGTGCATTGTGTCATTTAAAAACTCTGATGGAACTGGACAAATTTAGGACAAAGGAGGCTTATCTAAATCTAAAAGTACTAAAAGTCATCTCCTTGAGAAATACGAACAAATCCAGCAAATACCTGGCATGGGACCTGAGAGATGCAAATTACTGAAAGGCCTTATCACAAAGAGTCTCAATGGAAGGGAGGCTGTTGCAAAGAAGCGATGAAATGTCTTAAGAAATGATGAAAAGTTTTAGTTCAGTTAGTGTCTACAGCCATCTGTAAAACACAGTGGAGGGTCTGTCATGGTTTGGGGCTGCATTTCATCCAGTGGTGTAGGGGATTTAGTCAAATTGATGAAGCATGAAAATGATCCTAAACACATTGCCAATGCAGTAAAAGCATACCAGGAGAGAAAAAGTCACAATGGAACACTATCGTCCATGGATTAGCCTTCCACATGGCCCAGACCTCGATATACTACATATTGATTTTCAAGGTTATTAGAATTGTACAAACTCAGTTTTTGCCTTATAGATATTCATTTCCGTGTATGTTTGCAAACATTTTCAATAAGCTGGTCCATTTTCATAACAAAATGAATAGAAATAAGAAATCACTCAATACTTTTGCAGAATAGTACTGTACGTCAGTCATGACCACACTTCAGTCATGTTATAGGCAAGTAATGTTGCACATTTTGAAACTGAAAAATCTACAGATTACTGAATGTCATCAGTAATGGAACAGCTTCGGTTTCTACATCAATAAGATGAAGATGCAGATATTTAGTGTGTTATATTTGAGTTCTGATAACTATTTAAACTGGACAATAAAGCAGAGAAGTCCTCTAAAGGCTGTTGAAATTGTGTGAGGTTATGCATTGAACATTTTGATATTGTCACTGCTGGAAAGCAAGCTTTACTCCATGCAGCAATATCAGTGCCCTTTTCTGATTTCAAAGGGTTTTGTTTTGGGGTTTTTTACTCAAAAAGAGTTATTTCCTGCCAACCCTGTACTTACCATTTAAAAGAATGATAAATTGAATGAAAACAAACCAAAGGTGTTAAACAGAAAGTGCTCAAACATGACACAAACCACAGACTCCAGGCTGACAAACATGTGACTTACTACAGTCCTTCTCCTGATGTGGACTTTATCACTATCTGTCTAATGTTGCTGTGGATGTCGGGGGATATCACCTTGTCCATATCTCTACGAAGCCATCAGCATCAAACAGAGTGGCAGGATTTCATTCACTAGTACATGCAGTACTGTCTTTAAACACATCATCTATAGAGACATTAAATGCAGAGGCTGCTGTTGCTGCACTGCTGCCATGTTGCTCAAACTGTAGACACAATGTGAGCATTACCAGTTGATGCAATCTGTTTGTACGATTAAGAGTTTCCATGGTTATAATTGATCAAAGTGTTCCCACACAGCAGAGACAGCTGGCTGGAATCAAAGGAATAGCTGTATTTTTATGTCAAATTGAACCAGCTTAAATCCCTGTAAGTGAAAGGGATTATTCTTGCGACTAACTTAATTATTCAATTTACATTCCCATAAATGAAATAAGAAGCAGCCACAACACTGACATCATATGTGTCTGTCTTTGCAGTGGATACACTTAGCGAGTTGAATTATTGCCAACTGCTGCATTACTTAACTTGTAAAGTAAAGAAATCAATATAAACTGCATATTAAGTTAGAATGAAGAAAATATATTTTAACTCCCAGTAGTGATAATACAAAAGCGTAGTCATGACAACTGTTAGTGTATAGTAACCTGTACTGCTTTTTTAATCATAATTTTCAAAGGGGCATGGATTGTTGTCCAAAGTGCATTAAGCAGGTTTCATTTGAGTTTGATAGATTAATACCCTTTTGATTTAATAAAGACACTTTGGTGAATAATTAATGTTTCGATTTTTCAAGCTTTTAGGTTTTATCTCAGCTCACTTATTACCAGTGGTTTCAAAACAAATAAATAATATAGAAAAGTAATTGCGTATCATCAGTTCTCCTCTGTAGCCTCACAGTGTTTTTATGCAATGATCTTGGTACCCTTTTATATTTATATTTTACAGTGTCGTGTTTCTGCTGTACAGTAAAAACTCTGTACTGCAATCGTGACACATCCACCCCACAAAGAGTCTCTTACAGCCATGTTTCTGGGTCCTTCAATGAGTGAAGCTAAACTAGAGTGGGAGAGATGGGTAACCTCGAAGCCATCTCTCTGGCAAAGCAGTGTATCCGTGCCTGGCAGGAATCTCCACTCCTCCACTTAGTGATCACCAAATGCTAATCTCCAGGTCCCGGACTGTAGTTGCCGCAGGGCCACAGCTGATGGGATCTTCATAGCTGTGGATCTGGGAGTTCTGCCAGTGGGAAGGTTACAATTGTTAAAAATTGTTTGGAGAAGAGGAGAAGGCAGCTTAGAGCTGTGATTTTGAACTTTTGGACTAATATGTACCTCGAGACATTATGCACCAATTGTACATAATGTCTCAAGGTCATCAATGGAGCCATAATCTGCCATATGGTTTGTGATATCCTGCTGGACATGTGTACTGCAACATAAAAATCTACTGTTTTCCAGCCGGTGGACTGCCTCTATATGTAAAATCACTGGCTTTGAAGTAACTTTGATCTTAGCATCCGACAGTGTATAGTGATCCACATGATGCCATACAATCCATATGATGAACAGTGGAACTTCCATCAGTAAGCAGCAGTTTACAGTGCAGCTGAATGACGGCAGGTTTACAACTATACATGGACGTTTGTAAACAGCATATAAAATTATCATGAAGCAGTTTTATACACCTGATAAACTTGGTAGTTGTAAACAGGTCTGGTATAATTATACACAGGTAAACTGTAGATTAAATAATGGCAATGGTCGTTAGTAATAGGGGTGACCGTGGCTCAGGGGGTTGGGAAGCGCATCTGTAACCAGAAGGACACTTTACCCTACTGCCTACTGGTGTTGGCCAGATGGCGCGATATGGCAGCCTCGCTTCTGTCAGTCTGCCCCAGGGCAGCTGTGGCTACAACCGTAGCTTGCCTCCACCAGTGTGTGAATGTGAGAGTGACTGAATAGTGGCATTGTAAAGCGCTTTGGGTGCCTTGAAAAGCGCTATATAAATCCAATCCATTATTATTATTATTATTATTATTATTATTATTATTATTATTATAGTGTTATTAAAAAGCCAACAAAGTACAAATTAGACTGTTTTAGTCCGAGTTCTTGATGCCTTTTAAGAGTGATCATTTTCACAATACCTGACGTGAACTACTTCATTTTAAAATCTAAGTTCAGCTATTAGTGTCAGTGGTTCTTTTCTAAGGGTTACAGCTCAAATTAATTAAAATTTTACTGACTAATACTGCTGGCAATCAATCGGGTTTTGCTGGGATGCTTCAAGTTTATTTGGAACTGGTGAAACACTATGTAGTACTCCAGCAACTGGTCACCAAGAGGTTGAGCGTACAACACCCTCAACCTATGGCTGATCGCAGGATGTTTCCACAGGTCGCCTGGTGGGAGACAGTCTGTCTCAGAATAGCTGTGGTCCAACTTAAACTGTTGAAAGTTTGCAAATAATTGCTATCTAATTTACAAAGTCAGTCAAGCTTCCAGCAGATTGCAATCTGTCTGACTCAGTCTGCACTGATGAGTGAAACTCAACTATGAGTGTCTCTTTGCAGTACTGGACTTGATTCAACTCGTGCACCACTAGTTTTATCAGGTTATATTCCTATACCAAATACATCTTCCAGAAACAATGTTACTATGTGAATTTCTGCTTTAAATTTTGTCAGGAATTTAAGTGCCTAATGAGAATTTCTGTACGTTAATTGTGTTTTTAATTCAATTATTACAGACTGCTTGCCGTTGCTGACTTGACCCCATTTATTACCAAACTGGTAGCGACTAGCAGCAGACTGACACTTAATGCAATTTTATCACCACCTTGATGCACCAAAGTCACTTTGCAAAAGCAGCTGGCTATAAGTAATTGTGTACCTGGTCCCCATTTTTGAAGCAACCATTTCAAAGGCAACACAGTTGGTCACATTGCAGTCTTAAAACATTGTTTTACCTGGTGTGACTGTACTGTATGATTGTGACACATCACATCTTTCATTCCATCCTTTTTTTTAAATCTCCCATTTCCCTTAGATAATAACATGCTCATGCTCTTGGACCATGTGGATTATTAGCCAGCTAGTTGGGTAGTAAGCAAGGACAAATATTTGAATCAGTCAAAGGATAGCTGATCCAAAACTAGCTAAATCATTAGGACTATTAGAAGTTGAAAAATTGTCTTCCTTGTAATGGGTGCCCAGTGCCAAAATGTTTGAGAACCCCAGGTCTATTCAGCAGCTAATTTACAGACAAAACTGACCTATTTTAAAAAAAAAGGATGCAACACAAAAACAAAATTACTTTCAGTGGCTGCAAAGACCATTACATTATGCAAGATTTTTTCATGATACACTTCTCTATGTCACATCAACGCAGTTGGCAAAGTGGATGTGTATTAGTTCTGCAGTTTTTAGCCATAGAAGCCTTGATAAATGGAGCCGTGAACACTACCAAATCAAAGAAAAGAGGAGAAGCTTTGCATTGTGAGTGAGTTCTCAGGCAGCAGCACTAAGAGGGAATTGAAAGGAATACATTTTTGTGTCTTGACATACTCTTTCCCTGTCTTTCTCTGTCTTCCTGATAGCCTTCTTTGCTTTTTTCTCCTGTTTCAAATGTAAATGAGACATGTTATAGCAACAGCCACACAACTGTTCTTGGTGGCTTTTATACGAATTTCCCAAAAAAGGAGGTGGTGGAATTATTTTCACCGACTAAAACATTCTACCTCTCTGTGTCTTCCATTTCCACCACTCCTTTAACTTCATACTAAAATGTCCTTTCAGTGGATTTGACAAAGAAAAGGGATTATAAAAAATAAAAATACAATATATAATTTTTTCTATAGATATTTGCGGCCACTTTTATATTATTCCTTGAGTTTGAATGTTGAGCATGACCTGTGAACACACACGGTGCCAGTGTTGTACCTAGGAAAATAAAAGAATACAGTAATAAAGTAAAGTCAGGTTTATATAAATATCCAACTAAATTGGGGGGAATTTATTGAGGGATCTTTAAAACATTTTGCTACACAGTTTTTGCGATTTGTATCTTCTAGTGTCATCTACACACTTTTTCTCCGTCTCAACAAATTTCATCATGGAGCCTTTGTAGTGTTTTCTTGGCAGTTTCTGGTGGGACTTCATCAAAAGCTTTAGAAATGAAACATTTCAGGCTCATATATGCACTTGTGAAAAGAAAAAAAAAGGAGTCTATCCACAGATGAGTTATGTCTTGTCATCATCAGCCTGCATACTTTACAATTTTCTCGCTCTCATGCGCACTCTTTGTATTTTCCCCTTCTTCTCTGCAGGCAGGTTACATAAGGAGCTATAGGTTTTATTCCCAGCTCTTCCCACTGTGCTCACAGACCTTCTGTCTTATCTAAGAATCTCTAATCATATTTTCCCAAAGTTGTCTTGTACATTTCTGACACCCTTTCATAATAGCAGGAGAAGGTGATATTTGGTGGAAAAAGGAAAAAGAAAGGATAAGTGGCCTAGTTTTCATGCCAATACTGAATTTCCGTTTTACCTTTGGCAACAGCACAAGGAAATTTCAAGCCCAGACATTAACTAAAGCTTAGCACCTAAATCACGAAAGCCTCTTCCTGTTTTGCATCAAAGAAAATGCTGAGATAGAGATAGTGTGTCTTCTCCTTGTTTGCCCTCATCTCCTTGTGGGCTTGTTTTGGGAAGAGCACTTTTTTCAGGTGTATTGTGTGCATACAGTGTTAACTCAGGTGAAAAATGTCAACTACTCAGACAGAAAATGTCATGTGTAACCTTATTTAAAAATTCAAGATTTAAAAACCAATAAATCATCAATTTTAAAATGTTGCTGTAATTCCTGCTAATAAAGTATCTGGCAAAGGACTCATGTCATTTCCTGTGTGAATGCCCTTTTGGATCCTTTTGCTTTACTTGAATTAAGTAACCGATGAAAGTCTTCACCCAATGTGAATAACGATTAAAAAGAGTTGCCAAGCATTTTGTGTTGAGCCACAAAAACAACCTCATAATTTTTTCTGGGAAAAAGTAATGGTTTCATTAACATCTCTAGGATTCTAACCTTAGAGCCCATAAATACTTTTGCCAAAAATTTGTGACAGTCCATTTAGTAATTGTCCAAACATCTGACAAAAAATGTCAACATTGTGGTGGAGGCAAGGGATCACCAATGATTTCCTGGCTTTGTCCCCGGTGTATTTGTACAAAATTTGACACCTAGTTGTTCAAAAACAATATTTGTTCCATTCAGCAGGTAATAGCTTATATTTGTATTGTTTCAGTGTGAATAGTCACAAAGAGCAGCAAATATAACCATAACTGTAGAGAGACACTTGTGAATGTTCTTATCTACTAATGTAAATGTATAACTGGTGTCATTTTCAAATCTTTTTTGACACCTACTAAATGTGCGAGAATTTAAATTCATTTGCTTTAGAACTATTGAATAGTTTATCTGAAGCTTCTAGCCTTGGTACCAGGCAACCATGTGTCAAGTGCCACACTCAAGTGTCACTCTATTGGAAAAACAAACCTGCTGTAGTAATTTCAGAAAATGTTCTTAGAGCCAGTTGATGCCATTTTGGGGTTATCAGGTAGGTCAGATGAAGGTGGGAAGTCAGCCAAATATAAAATGTCAAATATAAAAAGGGTGAAAATATACTCTCTGAATAGGCTGAATTTGTTTCCACTTTTGTGTTACGTAGAGCGGCAGCGTGTGTGACATTTGCGCTTGTAGCTTGTTCAAGGGTGCTGGATACATTGGCGTGTTTGCGTCTGTACACGTGTCTATCAGAAAACTTAAAGATCTGACACAGAACTCGAACTGTCAGCGTTACTGTTAAAAAGTCTGTTTTTCTCTACAGCCCACAAAATTTTGCCCTTCTTTGCTGAATTGTAGGTATTTAACAGCATGGAAAAGTGATGATATGATTTGATATGTTTGTATGTGTTGTATATGTATGTGTTGGTTAGTGTTGCAGAAACAGCATTGCTAATAATGCAAAGGTTTAAAACTACAGTAGCATGTCAGCTGTCCTCTAGCCCAACTTGAGACACTTGGACTATAGTTTTATGCCATGGAGTGCCAGGACTCATGGTACTCTTAATATTCTTTTATATACAGAATAGAGATCCATCCATCACATCGTAACTTTATAAAGGATAAACCCAAGTGTCACGCCTGGCTCACACCATATACTGAATGCTATGACCGGCAGGGGGAGACTGATCTGGTTGCAAAAAGAAGACTGTTGATATAGAAAAGGTCTGTTGCTCAAAAAACATGTTGCTGATAACTTTAGCTGATTACTTTCATGACACACTGAGTAAAATGTTAAGATCATTCTGTATATTATGGTCCTTGTTAGAGTCAGAAAGCAGGGCAACAGTGTATGCTCACTGGCTAATGACAGAATATAATCTTGTTGTGTCCCAGACAAGTGGAAGACTGAAGCAGTGGCTTGGGCCTGTCTAAAGCAGGGTCACGCCATCACTTAAGTATCTCAGTATTTTTTTTCCCTTTAGAGACTTTGAAAGACATTTCTTTTTGTCATCAGACAAACTGCAGCTGTCCTTAGATAAGCTTTGTGAGGATGAGTTATATAGATGATTAAAATATTGTGCAGTCTTTTTCAGACCTCGGATCTGTACTCTATGTCTGGACTGATCTCTGAATAGTTTTGGTACCAAAACCCTGACCTATAGACAGCTCATATATATCCACTAAATTTCCCATTAACATGTAGATATCAATACAGGTCTTATCTAACTCATAACACTTAATGTAAAACATCCTCAAGTATTGAAAAAAGTTCTTAATACAACTTCTAAACTATTTTATTCTTCTCGGTCGTTCACAGGTCATTTTTTTATCAACAGTTAACTGACTTCTCTCCCAGCTTAACGTTTTGCATCACTTCATCTCAGCACAATGATGCATTTAATCTGTTTACAGCCTGCAAAAGCTAGCTATTATAGAGGAGTGCAGCTAATGTTGACAGAGAGAGAACAGCCACATCATGCAGAGCTGAGTGATGGGCCTTTTGTTAGTTCACCAAGACTGGCTCCTCTGAAATTCAGCTGATTAGCTCACTTCCTTTTCAATTAAAACATTCTTTATTTAAAACTTCGAGTATTTTCTTCTTTTGAAGTTCAGTAATACCATAAACAGGGCTGCACATAAGTGGTCCGCAGGTGCGCTTGTGCTGTCAAAATAAAAGACGCGCACCAGATAAGAAGTTGCGACGCGCGTTTGTGTACATAAGATTTTCTGGAGGAGGACAGACATTTGTTTAGAACTCTTAAAGATGTCGAAGAAGCAAGATCCTTTAAGCAATTACCTCCACAGAAATGTCAGAAGGAGTCCGAACCGCAAATGAAGCGCGTATTCTCGGAAAAGTGGTTGCAGGAGGTGAGCTGGCTTCAAACAAATGATGAACGCACAGAGATGTGGTGCAGAATATGCCACATCTCTGTACGTTCATCATTTGTTTGAAGCCAGCTGTCTGTCCTCCTCCAGAAAATCTTATGTACGCAAGCGCACTTTGCAACTTCTTATCTGGTGCGCGTCTTTTATTTTGACAGCGCACCTGCGGACCATTTATGTGCAGTCCTGACCATAAATTCACCATTGTTAACTTTGCAAACCTGTATGACTTTTAATAAAACTTTAAAATGTCCTGATGCATATGTATTCACCACTTAATGAGTAAGATGAAATGTTAAACATGTGCTGTGCAGTATAACAATTATAACTTTATACCTGCTGTTTTTTTCTTTTCTTTTTTTGGTGCCAGATTAAAAAAAACAAATCCACTCAGCAGTCAGCACTGGGTATGTATGTCTGATAAGTGGAGTCTTAAGCACAGATCCAAAGTCTCCACCTTGTGTCTGTGTTTTAAGTTAATTAGCTGACTCATTTGTGGTCCTCAGAGAGCAGAAATAGATATTAGTAATACTCACAAATGACGTAAGTGTCTGGAGAATTACACTTTATCGTCAGGCTCTGTGCTCTGGCACATTAAACTGTTGAAGCAGCTTTCACTGCTGCTGCCTTCTAACCTGAGAAGCTGATGCATCTGAGAGTTCATGTTTCATTTGCTCTGGCCAAATCCATCTGGCTCCTTGTCCCATTTAAACAGTTTCCCACCTGGCCTTTTTTGCACTGGGCCAATCAGAGACGTTTATCTAATACACTGGGGTTTTTGTATGATATCGGACATCTCTGAACTCCGTCTTGTGTTTACATTTTTACGCTCAGTGCTATGTTGCTCTGTTACTCTGTCCAGGATTTCGGTGTGTGCCTGTCAATAATGCCCCTTGGAAACCCTAACCAAACTGACAGGGTCCAGACTAAATTGCTTTCAACGTTTCTCTGGCCTCTTGCTTTCTTTTCTTTTTCTTTTTGGAGTCTCTCCCTATAGTCTGGTCTTCATCAGGTAGAATGCAGCTCAATCAGATGACTCACTCAGAAACCCATAAGAGCAGCACCGCCATGTTTGACAGATGTTCCTCGTCTTTCCATCAGTTTTACTTCAGGCTGATTTTTTTCATTTTTGTTGCACCAGTCCATAAAATGTTCTTGCACATTTCCACAATGTTTTTGCAAACTTCAACCTTCTGTTTTCTCAAGGGATTTGCACCGTGTGATGATTCCCCTGCTGGCATACTCTGTAGTCATGAAGGGGATTTTCTTTACCATACAAATTATTTTCTGGTCATCCACAAGGATTTTACACCACGGTCCAGTGCTTTCTCCCAGCTTTTCTTTGTGCATGCTCTTTGAGAACGGCAGGTTATGGTGAACCTATGATTCATTTTTCTGCATTGCTAAGCCTCATTTTTCTCCTTACATTTTTTCTTTACATTGGTAGACAACTTCAGTTTAATACTTTAAAGGAACACTTAGCTCTGAAATATTTATTAGCTAGCTAGCTGCTTTTTCTTTTCTTTTACAAAGGAATTTTTAGCCAGAAGAAAAGACAAATGACACCACTCTATTTAACTGAAACATGTACTTGTGACTGAAGGTTCTGTAATTTGAGTTTTTATTTATCATACCATAACAGACATTTTTGACAGACATAAGAAGAAAATGTCTAGTTTTAGTCACCCCCAATTCTTTACCAGGAGAAATCTTGGATAAGTGTTCAATTGCAGCTGAAACTTCCAATTTGGGCACTATACATTATGTTAAAAAGGCTATATCTTCCACGCAGTTCCTTCAGTGCTTCTTTCAATACCGACTTAAATTGAAGCCGAGCATTAGCACTTTATTCCATTCAGTATGAAATAGTAAATCGTAGGGATTCGTTTGAAATTGACAATTCTAAAGTGCAAAGATGTTTAACTGCCCAAATACTTACAGTCTGGATTGTGTCAAGAAAAAGACATTCAGGATAGTTAGATCTCAGCAGAACTGAAAATCTGCATCCTTTCACATTTTCACCCCACTATTAAACACAAAACTTTGAGAACGAACGTCCTGTGCCACAGCCGGAGCAGCAGAAGGCCAATTTTGCTCTAAAACGTCATATTTGACATGTAGTGACAGGATGCACAGAAAACAATCACTTTTGACAATGGCTCCGGCTGCTTCAGGATGACCAGTTTGATTCTCATAACTGCAAAGGCCATTAAGCATCAGAGGACAGCAGGGGGGGACACATGGTTCATGCAGGTTTTTGTTTTGCACTTCAGAAAAAATGGTTTTTTTTCTCTCTACAGCCGCCACTGGGAGCCTGATATCCAGGTTTGTTGGCCCATTCCAGATGTATAATCACCTCCAATCAGGCCATCCTCCAGTCAACATTACCATCTGGTTGAATGGCACTTTGGTTATTGAAGTGCCTCAGAGGGCTGCTACAGCCAAGATTAGAGGCTTTTTTCCAAAAGGTTGAAAACCTGCATTTTCACAATGGGACTGGAGTCCCAAGAGAGACAGGCCTTTTCAGGTCAATCAGATCATTCATCCAGCCTAACTGCAGTAGTTCAGATGTAATAAAGGTGGTAATTTACTGCTTATGGTGTTTTTTAGCATTTCTTCTATAAATATAAATGATGCACCATATCTGATTGAATAACAAAAGAAGACGAAAGTTATTTAGATTCATTTGGGTTATGTTTGTTAGCTTAAAACCTATATTGCTGAAATTTAAAGGGTTTTTTGAGAACAAAACATTAACTTCTTATAGATCTACACTAATAATGTTGGCAGGTTGTCAGTTTCTTAATTGACCAGCAGTTATCCGTCTTTTTTTCTAGTGTGTAAAATTTGTCGTGTAAAATGTGATTTTTATATAAAATGCTCAAACAAGTACACTTCTTGTTTGCTTTGTTCTTGCAGTTTAAATTGTTCTTGTTGTTCGGTAAGCAGCTCTTAGTGCTCGTGTTTTAGGGTGTTTCCATTGATATTCTCACACCAACTCATATTTAGAAGAGAAACAGATGGTTGTTATGGCCCCCTCTTCCTGAGGGTTACTTCCCCACAAGTAGCTGCCACTTGAGCTGCACTCACACATATGTTCATTATCACCCAGCTCTCAGTTGCTCCTCTACTACATGGCCTCTGGAAGCCATGCTGCCTGCACTTCTCCAACACCTGCAGAAGCACATGCACATGAAGCAGTTGACTCGTTTAGTGTCTCTTATTCAGCAGAAAGATCAATTGAAATTAAACTGAGTGATTTCTACACGTAGGCTTTTTTTTTGGTAGGTGTGTTGTGCTGCTGCAGTAACAGCAACCAAAGAATATCCATCTGAGAGAACAGTCTGATTTATGGACTCGCTACTTCAGCTAGCCCTCTTCCTTCCTATTTTTTGTATACCGATCAGCTAGCTTGCTGGCAGGCTGTGGGTCCACAGTAAGATTCAACTCCTTCTCTGGAGAGGATCTCATCCTATGATGGGACATACTCTATACTCTAGGGATGTGTTGCAATCAAGAGACTCTAATCAGGACTTGCGTTGGCTAGTGAACTGGTTTTTGTATCTCTGCACTAATATAAGCAATTCTGCAGAGAAAAAGCAGGGTTAATATCACCTGCTGTCCACCAAAGAAAGGACTCCATGAAACGAACTATGTCATACTCCAGTGTTATCCAGTGTATGGGATTTTTTTGAAATATTTGTAGCAGAGATACAGTGTCATTTAATAATGACTTTTAAAAATTGTGTGTGTGCTTCCTGGTACTTTCATGCATACACTACAAATGGAATCTGTGAGAAACACTGAAACTTAATTGCCTACCGGTTAGTTGTGACTATACATAGAATGGAGGATTTAACATTTATGAGTGCCATACAGTGCTACAACATCCACAAGTAGGTTACACACACCGAAGCTCTTGTGTGCCACTGCTAAAGGTTAGTGAACCTGCCCATCTGTGGAAATAGTGATGAATACCAACTGGAGGAGCCAGTTCAACCATAGCAGTTAACACTTTAAGTCAGTCATCTACAGTGGTGTATTTAGATATTTTCAGTGTTGTTCTTCTCAGATCTCTACATAAAAGAAATACCCAACCAAACAAAAGCTGCCTCAGATTGCTACATACTATAAAATAGAGCAGCACAAGTTGAACAAAAAAAAACAAAAAACAATCAAGGTTAACTGTAGACTTTAAACTGAAACCACAAGTTAAATACTGCACATCTGGGAGGTCTTTATTTATTTATAGATGAGAGACATTTGCAGTTTTTCTCACTCTTAAAAGCTTTATTTTGTTATACGTTGCTGTGTTACCTTGTTTTGTGTTTTTTTACACAGGGATATGGTAGCAGAGAAAGAAAGATAGCAAGAAAGAAACCGACAGCACTGTGGGCCATTGTAATCCTTCAGGGAGCCATGGGTAATAGGATAGGGCAGGATATTACACATGCAAAACTTCAAGAAGCATTTAAGCATTTTTCAGGTAACGGTTCCATTTGTTTGGAGATATGCAGTGGAAGGGCAATATCTTATCTTCAGTTTTTTAAAAAGTAATATCAGGGACTCGAGATTGCCATGCCTGTTTTTGTATGGCGGAAATTGAAAGGAAATAAGGGTATAAAAGTGTATAACATGCAATAGAAGCTTTAAACTCGGTTTGAAACTGCAGCGTTGCCAGTATACTTTACATCCCATATCCCACTGAGCCTTTTTGAATGAAAAAGTACAAACTGGTGTGCCTTAATCTGTTTTACTGAGCAACTCGTCTGATTTGGTGTTTTACTCATCCTTTCATTTATTATGATATGAGAAATTGCAAGATTGCAATTTTATGAAATAATCACCAAACCTTTCGCCGCACGTTCGTTATTTCTTTTCCATTAAGGACTCGTGAGCTGGAGTTTTCGTCTCTGCGGTTCTTGCTTCTCCCTTTAAGTGTCATCCTTGATGAGACTAATGCTTTACTTCTGCATATCTGCGCACACTAGCTCAGTTTGCCTCCAACTGACTCGGAACAAAGTGAGGGGATCAAAGAGCGATTTAATCTGATATTCCAGCATCCAAGGTTATTACAGTAGATGCAAGTGAGATACAGACGTCAGCCATCCTTGCATGAGGATATTCGTTTCTGGGCCAGATTAGATCTGTACAAATGGATCAAAGTGATGAGTGTCAACTAATTATTCTTTGAGCATGAAGTGGTTCTTTTTTTCCAGCATATTGATGAAATGTCCCAGTTAGTGTGTAAATGAAGTGACACAGTCTCTAAGGGAAAGGGAATAGATACTATGTCATTGGGTTATAACATTCACTGATTATCAGTCATTGATTACGTTTGAGTTGGGGGAGAAAGGCAGTTAGTTGGGATGATGGGGTGCTGTGTATGTAATATTTTTCATGTCATTCTCTTTCATGTGGAGCTTTGAAAATGACATTTGGTGTCATATAATGTTCCTTATCATATATATAATGCATTATGGAAAATAGTTAATTCAGTTTATGGCCATGGAATAGTGCTGGGAAGCAGATAAACTTCTTTTTCTTTCCCCCTTTAATTTTTTTCTGCCAGCTGTGCATGCATCTTATTACAGTTTCTTTTGAGCCTTCTCTAATTTATTCAGGGTTTTAACGTTGTTTTTCTCAAACTTTCCTTTTGGGTGTTTTTGCATGTCACTTTTCAGAGTTGTTCCATCTCTAAATATGCTGGTTGGGGTCCTTTGCTCATTTTTGTTTGCAGCATGGAACCAACTGGTCTAACTGAGGATGGCACAGGAGCAAAGAACAACTAACAGACATCCCAGGAAGATGTAAAAAAAAAGTTCAGATAAGAGAAATAAACAGAGATTAGCTCTATTCCAGGTTGATATCAGATTGCTGGACAATGTGGTGGACAAGCTAACATACCTACTGAGAAATCAAAGGGGCTTCTGTGAGTGCAGACTGCTGTGTTTCACAGAGATGTCACTACAAAAAAAATGCCTGGATGCTATCGTTACCTCTGATAGTTCTTTCACCATTAGTGCAGACGGGAATAAATCAGAGCGGCAAGAACAGAAGCCTTTTTTCATTCACCAACGATATGGCCACACCGTTCACATTCATCAGAAGGAGCTGTATATAAAAGATGAACATATTCATTGTGATGTAACCTAATGTGTTGCAGTCTCATTTTTAGCATTTAGATTGTTATCAGTCACTATGTGGAAGCCAAAATTTAGTGTATTTTAGATCAAGGGTAACTTATCAGCTTGGTGTTTAGGTCAGCAAACTGTACCCATAGACTAATGGTGCACTGCAAAGTCACAAATATCTGCAAAACAGTGCAACACCCTGGATTTTTTTTCTTTTGCAGATTTGCTGCTGTGCTCAGGATCCATTGTCCTGTTCTATGACCAAATTTAGGCCAGCTTTTAACTGTCAAACAGATATTCATATGTCTGGCTCTAGAATACTTTGCTGGCAAACAAGCCCAAATCATCACCCTGCTTGACAGTACTCTTTGAGCTGGACATAATGAAACAGTTAAGACAGACGGAAAGAGAAGGGGCAGACGTGCACCGAGCTAAACTGGTGCCCGTGTTTGTGCAGTTTCAAATTTAGTAATATGAATTATGGCCAATTATCTCCCCTTTGGTCTTGTCTGTCCAAAGGACATTATTTCAGAAGTCTTGTGAGTTGTTCAGACGCAACTTTGCAAACCAAAGCAGCGCTGCCATGTTCTTTTTAGAGAAAAGAGGCTTAGTCCTGGCAGCCCTTCCAAACAAGCCTTACTTTTTCAGTCTTTTTCTAATAGTACTGTCATGAATGGTAACATTTAACATGGTAAGTGAGGTCTGAAGAGTTTGAGCTATAGCTCTCTGGGTTTTTTTTTTGCTGTTTCTCTGAGCATTGCCCAATCTGACCTTGGGGAGAAATTACTGGGATGTGAACTCCTAGGAAGATTGTGGCATTGTGGTAAAACACATGAATGCAAAGCACACTGCTCTGCTTTTATAGAGGTGGCCAAGGGAATTTGGTTATCCGGACTTTTGATCAGAGTTTGACATTCCTGTCAAAACCTTGTTTCACACGACTCTCCCATTGTCCCCCATACAGTCATAAGGAAACAAAATCTTCTTTCTGCCATTTGTGTATCTTTTTGTACATTTTTACTGTGGTCATTTAAACATCTGTCTGTGGGGCGCGGCTCACTTTTACAGCCATCCATAAGTGACCGTTTAAAGCACTAAAATGTGTTTGAAGCTGCTGATAATGGGGATTTTGTTCCATTCATCAGATCAACAAAGATGGAACCGTGCATGGAAAAGACAAAGCCAAGAATACCACAATGATCAAAACGCATGTAATTAAGATTAGTAAGATAAGTCATGACTGATCAGTCTCATGTAGCTATCTTGACCGAGCTGACCTTGTTCTTGTAAGACTTCAAGTAGTTTTCCAGCCATTCGAGTAAAGACTGCAACTTCCCTCTGTAGAAACAATGCAGAAGCTAATCTAGAGACCTTTATATGGAAGATGATGCTGTGGTGGAAATGTTTGCTGGTCTTTCTGCAGAAAATGATGCCACCAACAGAAAACATGTTTTTCTCAAGGATCTCTTGCTGCCTCTGCGGCTGTGTTGACACTGTGTACAAACAGAAGAAGAGAAGAATGTGGCTAGGGCATAAACTTCAGGAGTACATCCTGTTTTAATATTTCACAGGCAGAAAATCTTAAAGGGGACTTGTGATTATTAAACATGGTTTCAGAGCTTCTGGTGCTCACAAAATCAAAGCAAAGTTCAGACAACTCATCCTCACAGAGGCTCGGCGACTTTAATGAGCTCTCTCTGAAGCCCAAAGATATCAGCAGTCAGTCTTCTTTATTAGCTATTATTGTCTCTAATGCTCAGTCTGGCCATTCAAAAACAGTTGCACCGTAGTTTGTATCAACAAAGTGAAAATGTAGAAAATAATGAATCGCTAAGACAGGTTCTACATATAAAGTAATATATATGCAGTGTTATGTTGCCATTGTGTATTACTTTTAAATTGCTTTATTTTTTTCTATCATCGTGGTCAGGGATAAAACAAGGCAATACAATTACTGCCATCATCTAAATTCCAATAAATAATTCCCTTAACAGTAGAAAATGAATCCGTGGTTAATTAGAAATGGTAATTGATACGGCCTTATAGAATTTTCTCGCAGTTAGACACATATTGCTTTGCTTGTTTGTTTGTTTTTTCTCCTCTTCACTAAAACCATAAATCTAAGCTTGGCTGTTTCAACGTGCTCTGGGGCTATTGGGCTTGTTTATTATAAAGCATCCTGTAGAGGTTTGGTATTGGGAATTGGGGTGGATAGTCTTGTAGTTTTTGGCTTTGTGGTTTGAGAACTGGCAAGCTTTTTGTTTACTTGGCTGTCTTGGGCACTATGAGATAGATAAGACTATTCTTCAATCAGACACAGTTGTATATTTGAAAGAAACAGTAATGTAATACCTCACATCATTCAAATAAGCTAATATAAGAGCCTGTCTAAACAGTTTCTTGCTTTGGCATTTATCTACCAGTAAAAATAGTTATACATTTGCTTGACAGTCCTGTGGTGTAAACATTTAATTTCTAAAGTATTATCATGGGCTCTTTTCTCAAAAGTATTTTCAACAGTTTTAGGGTTTTGAAATTGCAGCTCTTTTAATTAGCACTTGAAATTGGCAATTGGAGACAAGGCCCTGATGCATAATAGCCCTTCGGTAATTAATAGTGCATAAAAACATCCAGATGCTCATCAGTGCTCCCCTGCAAGAATTACCCTCACTCAGTGCTGAGCTGTCTGTAACTCCTTTTTGACACATTAGAGCGTGGCCTGGTTTGGCTACCTGAAAGCAGCAGAAGCAGCTTTCACTTCTGACGTGGCGCATGCTGCATTGCTGTGGCACATTTTCAGGCACAAGGCTGATAATGGAACACAGGCATGATGAGAGGAAACTGGATTTGCTTTCAGAGAGAAACCAGATGGAAGGAAGCACTGAATGAAGTGATGCAATTGGGTGACATGCTGAGGAGCTTTGCTGGTTCTGCTTCTCCAACACAGTGGCTTTATGACACGGCCTGAGGTTTATATTGATGTGCATATTCAGAGCTTTTTTTTCCACTGGAGACACCGCAGAAGTAATGTGCATCTGTGGCAATCATCGAACTGAGTAAAATTGTTTATCGCAGATGACTATGCTATTTCAGTCATGGAAATATTTTAATAATGAAAAATGAAATTGAAATGAAGAAAAACACACCATCACCATGCACAGGGAAACAATAATTTTTTGCAGTATAACCAAGAGAAACCTAAAATTACAGAAATGGAAGGGAAGTGAAGGGAACAGGAACTAATGCCATTCTGCAAAATTAGTAAAGCAAGTAAGTTTTACATCCATGCAAGCCTGAGTGCACCTGGTCTCATCTGATTTCAGAAGCTAAGCATGATCGAGCTTGACTAGTATTTAAAAGGCAGACAAATACAATTTATTCCTCAAAATTACAGCCTTCCACTTCTTTGTAAAAAAAAATGATGGAACATGTATTCCAAAAAACAAACAGGGATGAGCCCAGCTCAGCCTAATGCCATTTAAAATGCAGCCAGAACCACTGGAAGCAGCTCCAGGTTTCTGGCTTCGCTTGGACATGTGTTTTATGATTAGAAGTGTTAATGATAAAAATGATTAATGTGGTGTAATAATTTACTTATTAATTATTAATCTAAAAATAGTAAATTTTTTTGATAGATTTTTCTACCGTGTGAGGCACAAACAAAATGTTTTGTATCTCTTGTATCAACTATCTGATATAAATTTGGCCAAAAGCTCTTCCAGGGGGGGTTTGCCTCTGCTTGTGAAATGCTGCTGTTTCTAAACTTGCGTCTCTGTGACAGACTGACATGGCTTTTAAAGTTAATCACTGATTATGAAAGCTGTTCGTTCACATTTGTTTATTTGTACCCCTTAGGTATCTGAGCAATAATATTTCCTGCCAACAGGAAATGTGGCGATGCATGTCATTCTGTGACTGCGTGCATGCTAACAGTGCAATGACCAGATGTTTTTGTGTGACCACCCAACAAACTGTTGCAGTTCTGGTCTCTCTCCAAAAATTGGCTTCAAGTTAATGGGTTGCCTGTTTGCCACAAAGGTGGAGAAAGTGCGTGCATTACAGATGTGCGTCAAAATGAAGCTTGGAGAGAAGAATCTAGTGATCCAGAGTTACAGAAGTGGACAAGCTTGAAACGGGTGGTCATCCCAAGTTTATTTTATTTGTTTATTTTTTCACCACTCAGATAAATCATTACAAATCAAGTCAAGTCAAGTCAAGTCAACTTTATTTGTCAATTCTGCCACATGTACAGGACATACACAGAATAGAAATTGCGTTACTCTCAAACCCTAGTGATTAGAGAAATGCAAATAAAATAATTAAAAAGTAAAAATTTAAATAAATACAATACAATTTTACGTATAACAAAAAAAAAGCTATGCAATATACAATATACAATATTCAAGTAAGAAGGCATAGTGGTGCAAAATAGGCAAATAGTGCAAATGGAGATTTAGTAGTGTACGGTAAGAGATAGTGTAACAACAAAGTCTTTTGAGGTAATGGCAGTCCAATGCTCCACAAAGTGACTGGAGCAGGCCAGTGAGTGCGTCAGAGAGTGAGTGTGTGTGTGTGTGTGACAGAGTTCAGTGAGACCGTGGTGGAGAAGAGGGGAGAGGGGGGCAGAATCGGGAGGGAGTTTAGCTTCCTGACAGCCTGATGGATGAAGCTGTCCTTCAGTCTGCTGGTCCTGGCCTGGAGACTCCGCAGTCTCCTCCCTGACGGCAGCAGCTTGAAGAAGCTTTGCATTGGGTGCGTGGGATCAGCCGCTATGCAAAGGGCTTTTTTAGTGAGACGGGTGCTGTAAATGGCCTGGAGGGAGGGGAGAGAGACACCAATGATCCTCTCTGCAGCTCTCACTATGCGTTGGAGGGTTCTATGGCAGGACGCATTGCAGGCTCCAAACCACACAGTGATGCAGCTCGACAGGATGCTCTCGATGGTGCCTCTGTAGAAAGTGTACATGATGGGGGCTGGAGCTCCTGCTCTTCTTAGTTTGCGGAGAAAGAAGAGACGCTGCTGTGATTTCTTGGCCAGTGCTGTGGTGTTGTACGTCCAGGAGAGATCCTCTGTGATGTGCACACCCAAGAACTTGGTGCTGCTCACTCTCTCCACAGACGCTCCGTCAATGGTCAGAGGAGCATGTTGGGTGTGCATTCTCCTGAAGTCCACAACAATCTCCTTCGTCTTCTCCACATTCAGAGAGAGATTGTTGTCAGCACACCATGTGGCCAGGCGTCTCACCTCACTTCTGTAGTCGGTCTCATCCCTGTTGCTAATGAGACCCACCACCGTTGTGTCGTCCGCAAACTTGATGAAGAGGTTGGAGCTGTGTGATGGAGTGCAGTCATGGGTCAGCAGAGTGAAGAGGAGGGGGCTCAGCACACATCCCTGCGGGGCCCCCGTGTTTAAAATGATGGTGCTGGATGTATTACTGCCGACCCGTACTGCTTGAGGTCTTCCGGTGAGGAAATCCAACAGCCAGTTGCACAGTGAGGTGTTGAGCCCCAGCTGGACCAGTTTTTGAATGAGCTGTTGGGGGATTATAGTGTTGAATGCTGAACTGAAGTCTATGAACAGCATTCGAACATATGAATCTTTTTTGTCCAGGTGTGTGAGTGCTGAGTGGAGTGCAGTGGAGATGGCATCATCGGTTGAGCGATTGGGCCGATACGCAAACTGGAAGGGGTCCAGGGAGGGGGGCAGATATCGATAGTTTAGAAATTATTCCCTGGAATCCAAGCAGGAAATAGAATAGAAGTGCACGACCAATCATAACAGTCGATCTGATGTCACTGCTGGAAAACAAGCATCGTTTTGCATAGCTCACCCTATTTACTTGAAAGATTAAGTACACAATGAAGCACCATGTTTTCCCTCAGTCGTTCATTTTCAGCCTGCGAGTCAGTTTGATATGTTTTTAGTGTTTCCTTGTCTAAACATTACTCCCTATCTGAGAACACGCTCAACTTACATTTAGTCTTTTGCTTCATGTTAACAAGAAAGAACTTCCAGCCCAGAAAGGTGCTGTAATTTCCTAGTAATTACAGCAGCTTTCCTGAGTCAAGAGCTGTCATTATATTACCCTTCAGCTTGAGTTCATAAGAATCAATAAAATTGCAGAGTGAAGAAAGATCATTCTCCTTCTGTGTTTCTTTGATGTCAGTTGCTTTGTAAAACCAAACTGTCAAATGAATCATGCTCCAAGGCAGATGACGAAAAGCTCATGCTCGGGCGTTTGTTCACGCTCTGGTCCAACATAAGGCTCCATTTGGCTTCTCTGGAAAAGTCATATACATTCAGTGGTCACTTTATAAGGTACGCTTTGATAGTACTTGGTTCCTTCAGATCAAAATTTCCTTCTAATTGATACTAGGGGGTTATAGTGGTCATTAGTTCAGATTGCGTAACGGTACCAACACTCCTAGTGGGCTGCTGGAGGCCTACAGTGGGTAAAGATGACGTGTAGAGGCCCCAACGAAAGTATGTCTCCCACCTGTAGATAGGGATACTGGGGCAGGTATCCTGTGGGCACACTGTAGGCATACTGGAGCAAAACCATACGTTAATGAGTTGACTGTGGGGCTGAGTGAGCTAACATTTATTCACAGTCAGTAGATAAAAATCGTATCAGGTGGTAACAATTATAATGGTAATATAGAATAATTTAAATCCAGATAGTATCATAAATAAATACTACCGTTGTGGTCAAAAATGTATATGTACTCACCATGGACATGAATGCAATGGTAATTTGTGGCTTTTACTGATTTAGCTGTTATATTCCAGAGTGCAATGATCGTACAGCATACATCTTCAGTCCCCCTTTTCACTGAGAGTACTGTCTGCATTCAATTATTAGTTATTCAATTATTCGTTATTATTCATCTCTGGCTGTCTTTTTCCTGTCTTTCTGCCCTCACCATAACCGGCCGCGGCTCAAAGGGGGTCAAATGATTGTTGGGGTTCTCTCTCTTTTCTCCGTGTTACTGTAGAGTCTTTACCTTACAGTAAAAAGCGCTTTCAGGCAACTGTTGTTGTGATTGGCACTATATAAATAAAATTTAATTGAATCTTTAATCATTTTAAAAAACAAGAATTGCAAACTTATTTTGGATTTCCTCCACCAAATGCTTTTCATAGCTACCAACACGTTTCTGACATAATTCTGTCAGGATATCTGACGACTCCTTTTGGCAACATTTGAGTTCATTTAAATTAGTCGCACAGACATAACTTTTAAGCATAGTCCACACATTTTCAATAGGGTTGAGGTCGGGGTTTTGGGAATGTTAATTACTTTTAGATCAAGTTGCTTCCATTGAAGGATGCAGCATTGATGTTTGTGAAAGGTTTGCCTCTAATGGCTAAGAGCACAATATCGAGGCATAATTCATCATAAGTCATTGTATTTAATAATTGTATGTGAAATATATTTTGAATCCATACAGTCTCCCTAGGCTAATAGAAATCATTGTTCACAATATTATCCCTTAGAAAAAAAAAAAATCTTCAGGTTAGATTGAAATGATTAAAATTACAAACATGTCGCATCTGCATATTTTGATTACCATATATATATATATATATATATATATATATATATATATATATATATATATATATATATATATATATAACTACAAGTTAGAGAGAGAGAAAAAAAGGGGAGACCAGAGATTTAAAGGGGCAGTGTCTTTAAACAAATATTTTTTCTTAAACGGCTTTCTAGGATTTTTACTAGTGAGATATATATATATATATATATATATATATATATATATATAGATATATATATATATATATAGATAGATAGATAGATAGATAGATAGATATTGATAGATAGATAGATATAATGCGGTGTAATTGCCATAACTATACAGCAGTTCATTGAGTTTTAAGCAGGGATGAAAGAAAGTGGACAAAAACAGTCTGGTGCAAAATTCCGGTGCCTTCATTTAATGAGCAATTAAATCTGAAATCTGGCAGGCATCTTAATGCATAGTACTGAGGAAAGAATGGTTTTTTTTTCTGTGATCCACCCTGATGTTACTTAGGGTGATGGCAGACACTTGCTCAGCAATGAGAAATTAATGATAATCCATGTCCTCTTACATTCATGGTGCAGATGTAAGTAAAGCTCTGGTAATTCCGTATCTAGCCAGGACTACAGAGTATAGACAGAATGACTTTAAACAGCTCAACAGATGTTAGCAAACATACAAACTGTTGTAAAGTGCTGTCAGCTAGCTAAATGTACAGTCTCTGTTTTTCTAAAGGAGGGAAAAATGTTTAACAGTTAGTGGGAGTAATGTGAGAAAGATGACATTACTTTCAAAGGTAAGGACTACTCAGAAAGTGAAATGTTATAAAGTGGAAATTTTAATCTTACATAAAATGGGTTAATCCACTCCACAGTTTTTAATTTAGACATTGAACAAAACATTTTGCCTAACTAGTTCACTTTTTTGTAATCAAATGTAAACCAGCAACAGGATTCTTGTTGAAAAATGTGTATGAGGAGTCATATTTTGGATCCAAAGGTCTGCAGAACAGCATGTCAGTATTTGTTGTTGGGTTTTTCAATGTTTTTTTCTGTTGATAGAAAACATGGCTTATTTCTGTGTTTCCAGAAGTAGAAAAGTTTGTAAAAGTAGTGATAACTTTAGAAACACATACTGGTTCTAGAAGGAGCCATGCGGCTGCTTCTTCCCATGTGGCCTTTACATAAGCCTCTGTCTCCTTCCACGCTGAATCATCACCTCAGTATCCTGCTGCCCTCTTCACCACAATTACGCATCCCACGATGTACCTTTTGAGACCTCCCTCTGTACTATGTTAACCCTCCATCACCTATCAGCCCCAAGGGCCTATTTTAGTGAAGATGAAAGCATGGCAACTCCTTTGATAGCACAATTTATTACATGAATTTCCCTTGGTAAGCTACAGGGAAAGGAATAGATGAAAACAACACTGCATTTGCTGTTAAATCTCACCTGCTGTCAATGTGAAACTCAATTCTGTTTGCATTTGTGTAGCGGCTGGAGTTAGCTGATAACGTCTCCTACACTGTAAAAAAAATATTGTAGAATTTACGGTGAATTACTGGCAGCTGTTGTTGCCAGAATTTCACCGTGAAAAATAAATTGTAAATGGTATGCTATTTTGGTAACCTTAAATAAAAAAAATTTTACAGTAAATGAATGAATTTAAACATAAATTCATGTGAAAACAGACATTCCGTTAACCTGATTACAGTCTTACTTTGTTAAATATAGTGAAACTGTATAAAATAATACAGTATCATACCTAAAAAGTTGAATATTACGGTAAATTACTGGCAGCTGTGGTTGCCAGAATTTCACCGTGGAAAATATTTGTATTTGTATTGTATCTTTATTTCAGACATATACAGAAAAAAAAAACAATATATACACAAGTACACATACTTGTATTTACAAATACGAATATATATGTAAATACACACACGTATGTGCTCAGAGTCTAAATGACATGAAATGACAATTATTAGGTCTGAAATGGAGTAGGAAGAAGTATAACATACATATTGTGGTAATGTAGAATATATTTGGAAGGCTTTGGAAGGCTTCCACACTGTTCGGGCGGACAGGGACAGCATCGCTAGCGGTAAGCGGAAAGGAGGTGGGCTTGCTGTTTTAGTTAACAACCGGTGGTGTAACCCTGCCAACATAACAATCAAAGAAAGGATTTGTTGCCCGGACACTGAACTGTGTGCTGTTGGACTCAGGCCGTATTATTTACCCAGGGAATTCTCTCACGTCATCTTGGTGGCTGTCTATGTTCCCCCCTCTGCTAACCCCACAGCTGCATGTGACACTATCCACTCTGCCATAGCTCGGCTACAGACTCAGCACCCGAGTGCCTTTATTGTGATCTCGGGTGACTTCAACCATGTATCACTGGACAATACACTACCAACATTCAAACAATATGTGGACTGTCCCACCAGGGGAGAGAAAACTTTAGACTTACTGTATGCTAACGTCAAGGATGCATACAGCTCCTCCTCCCTCCCCCCACTTGGTAGGTCAGATCATAACCTGATTCACCTCACCCCCCGCTATGTGCCAATTGTGAGGAGGGAACCTGTGACCACCAGGACTGTCAGGAGGTGGTCAGAGGAGGCCTTAGCAGAACTACAGGGCTGTTTCGAGGTGACCGACTGGGAAACACTCTGTGAGCCTCACGCCGAGGACATCAATGGGCTTACTGAGTGTATCACAGGCTACATAACTTTCTGCACCGACTCCATTGTTCCAGCTCAGACTGTTCATTGTTACCCAAATAACAAGCCGTGGGTGACTAAGGACATCAAAGCCCTCCTCAACAACAAGAAGAGGGCTTTCAGAGTGGGCAACAAAGAGGAGGTGAGGAAGATCCAGGTGTTACTAAAGGACAAGATCAGAGAGGCTAAGGACAATTACAGGAGGAAGCTGGAGTGGAAACTCCAGCAGAACAGCATGAGAGAGGTGTGGAGGGGCATGAAGACCATCACTGGATTCAGGCCAACCAACAGCAGGGGAACTGAGGGAGGTGAGAATAGAGCCGACGAGTTGAATCTGTTTTTCAATAGATTCGACACCACAGTGTCTGCTCCTACCCCCACAACCTCACCTGTAGTCAGCCTGGAATCCAGAGCCACACCACTGTGCCAGCCTCTCTCTTCACATGTTGCCTCCTGTGAGATTCCTGACACCCCTCCCCCACCCATCACCTTCACTCAATACCAGGTTGAGATGCAAATGAGGAGACTTCACTCAGGCAAGTCTGCTGGACCAGACGGAGTGAGTCCCCTTGTCCTCAAGACCTGTGCCCCCCAGCTGTGTGGAGTCTTTCATAAACTGTTTATGCTGAGTCTGAGTCTGCAGAGGGTCCCGGTGATGTGGAAGACATCATGCCTCGTCCCTGTACCAAAGACGCCACGTCCCAGTGGCCCCCAGGATTACAGGCCCGTGGCATTGACCTCCCACATCATGAAGACCCTGGAAAGGCTCATCCTGGACCAGCTGCGACCCATAGTAAGACCACATCTGGATCCCCTTCAGTTCGCTTATCAGCCTCGTCTCGGAACAGAGGACGCCATCATCTACCTGCTCAATCGTGTCTACACCCATCTGGACCAGCCGGCGAGCACTGTGAGGGTCATGTTTTTTGACTTTTCCAGTGCTTTCAACACCATCAGGCCGACCCTCCTGGGTGATAAGTTAGCAGCGATGCAGGTGGATGCTTCTCTGGTGTCCTGGATTGTTGATTACCTGACAGGAAGACCACAATATGTACGTCTCCCACAGTGTGTGTCTGACAAGGTGATCAGCAACACAGGGGCACCACAGGGGACTGTCCTCTCACCCTTCCTCTTCACCCTCTACACCACAGACTTCAGGCACTGCACAGAGACATGCCATCTTCAGAAGTTTTCTGATGACTCTGCGGTGGTTGGATGCATCAGCAGGGATGATGAGACAGAGTACCGGGCTGTGGTCGACTCCTTTGTCACGTGGTGTGAGCAGAATCATCTGCAGCTCAACGTGGCAAAGACCAAGGAACTGATCGTGGACTTCAGGAAGACCAGGAAACACTTGACCCCTGTTTCAATTCAGGGGGTCAGTGTTGACATTGTGGAGGACTATAAATACCTT
Source organism: Copadichromis virginalis (assembly GCF_057382275.1). Taxonomy (NCBI): domain Eukaryota; kingdom Metazoa; phylum Chordata; class Actinopteri; order Cichliformes; family Cichlidae; genus Copadichromis; species Copadichromis virginalis. Next base: position 19,807,880 of record NC_140636.1, on the reverse strand, counting down.
GGAGTACACATTGACAATAAACTGGACTGGGCTAAAAACACCACAGCACTTTACAGGAAGGGCCAGAGTCGTCTCTATTTTTTGAGGCGACTGAGGTCCTTCAACATCTGCCAGAAAATGCTGAGGATTTTCTATGAGTCTGTTGTGGCCAGTGCGATCCTCTATGCTGTTGCATGCTGGGGGAGCAGGCTGAGGGTCGCAGATGCCAACAGACTTAATAAACTGATCCATAAGGCCAGCAATGTTGTGGGGATGGAGCTGGACTCCCTCAAGGTGGTGTCGGAGAGGCGGATGCTGTCCAAGATAAAGACAATGTTGGATAACACCTCCCACCCACTCCATGACATGCTGGTCAGTCACAGGAGTTCGTTCAGTGAGAGACTGAGATTACCGAAAAGCACCACTGAACGACACAGGAAATCATTCCTGCCTGTGGCCATCTCCCTGTACAACGCATCCACTTAACACACTGTTTGCTGCTACAACTACACATGTTTCTTTTCCAAATATTTATTTATAAGTGACTTATGTATGTATGTATGTATATATATGTATATATTGTACTATTCTTAGTTAGCGTATTGTCTGTCTTGTCTTAATGTTGGTTTAAAATGGAGCACTGTAACAGAAAATAATTTCCCCCAGGGATCAATAAAGTATTCTGATTCTGATTCTGATATAACGGTATACTTTGTTGATAAATGTAAAATTCACAATAAAGAATCATAAACCTGTTCATAGTAACCAGAATCATCAATCAGAATCAGAATACTTTATTGATCCCTGGGGGAAATTATTTTTTGTTACAGTGCTCCATTTTAAACCAACATTAAGACAAGACAGACAATACACTAACTAAGAATAGTACAATATATACATATATATACATACATACATACATAAGTCACTCATAAATAAATAGTTGGAAAAGAAACATGTGTAGTTGTAGCAGTAACCAGTGTGTTAAGTGGATGCGTTGTACAGGGAGATGGCCACAGGCAGGAATGATTTCCTGTGTCGTTCAGTGGTGCTTTTCGGTAATCTCAGTCTCTCACTGAACGTGCTCCTGTGACTGACCAGCATGTCATGGAGTGGGTGGGAGGTGTTATCCAACATTGTCTTTATCTTGGACAGCATCCGCCTCTCCGACACCACCTTGAGGGAGTCCAGCTCCATCCCCACAACATTGCTGGCCTTACGGATTAGTTTATTAAGTCTGTTGGCATCTGCAACCCTCAGCCTGCTCCCCCAGCATGCAACAGCATAGAGGATCGCACTGGCCACAACAGACTCATAGAAAATCCTCAGCATTTTCTGGCAGATGTTGAAGGACCTCAGTCGCCTCAAAAAATAGAGACGACTCTGGCCCTTCCTGTAAAGTGCTGTGGTGTTTTTAGCCCAGTCCAGTTTATTGTCAATGTGTACTCCAAGGTATTTATAGTCCTCCACAATGTCAACACTGACCCCCTGAATTGAAACAGGGGTCAAGTGTTTCCTGGTCTTCCTGAAGTCCACGATCAGTTCCTTGGTCTTTGCCACGTTGAGCTGCAGATGATTCTGCTCACACCACGTGACAAAGGAGTCGACCACAGCCCGGTACTCTGTCTCATCATCCCTGCTGATGCATCCAACCACCGCAGAGTCATCAGAAAACTTCTGAAGATGGCATGTCTCTGTGCAGTGCCTGAAGTCTGTGGTGTAGAGGGTGAAGAGGAAGGGTGAGAGGACAGTCCCCTGTGGTGCCCCTGTGTTGCTGATCACCTTGTCAGACACACACTGTGGGAGACGTACATATTGTGGTCTTCCTGTCAGGTAATCAACAATCCAGGACACCAGAGAAGCATCCACCTGCATCGCTGCTAACTTATCACCCAGGAGGGTCGGCCTGATGGTGTTGAAAGCACTGGAAAAGTCAAAAAACATGACCCTCACAGTGCTCGCCGGCTGGTCCAGATGGGTGTAGACACGATTGAGCAGGTAGATGATGGCGTCCTCAGTTCCGAGACGAGGCTGATAAGCGAACTGAAGGGGATCCAGGTGTGGTCTTACTATGGGTCGCAGCTGGTCCAGGATGAGCCTTTCCAGGGTCTTCATGATGTGGGAGGTCAATGCCACGGGCCTGTAATCCTGGGGGCCACTGGGACGTGGCGTCTTTGATACAGGGACGAGGCATGATGTCTTCCACATCACCGGGACCCTCTGCAGACTCAGACTCAGCATAAACAGTTTATGAAAGACTCCACACAGCTGGGGGGCACAGGTCTTGAGGACAAGGGGACTCACTCCGTCTGGTCCAGCAGACTTGCCTGAGTGAAGTCTCCTCATTTGCATCTCAACCTGGTATTGAGTGAAGGTGATGGGTGGGGGAGGGGTGTCAGGAATCTCACAGGAGGCAACAGCGCCATGTGAAGAGAGAGGCTGGCACAATGCATGTAAAAGCAACAAACACTCCATTAACCTGATTACAGTTTTGCATTGTAAAATACAGTAAAACTGTATAAAATAAATATTAAAAAAGTTGAATATTACGGTAAAATACTGTCAGCTGTGGTTGCCAGAATTTCACGGTGGAAAATATAGTGATAATGCAGAATACATAACGGTATACTTGTTGATAAATGTAAAATTCACAGTGAACTTTGGTTTTTGTACAATTATTACATTGAAATAAAAAACTAATATAAAGTAAACCAGTTAAAATGCATTTTAATAAGCTTGTTTACCGTCTCCTATTGACAAAGCACAGAAGAGCTGTATTATACAAAACATGGCTTTTTATTCAAAAGTTCATATTTACACAAAATTATTGGCAGCTGTTGCAGCCAGAATGTTGTCTAAAAAAAATAAGGTCCAACAAATGAGGTAATAAACATAATAGGGCTAACTGGCATAAAACTTACATTCTTTGACTTTTTGTCATAATTTGCTAGAAACATTAATAAAAACCAGTAGAGACAATGATTAAATTAAACAGTTAACATCCATCCATCCATTCGGACAAGTCACCAGTCTGTCACAGGGCTAACACACAGGGACAGACAACCATTCGCACTCACATTTACACCTATGGGCAATTTGGATTAATCAATTAACCTATCCCCACAAACTGCATGTCTTTGGACCCTCAGTGACTTCACTGACTTGGCACAGAAATTAAAAAGGAACATTGTCTTTAGCTGCTCCTGGTAAATTAAACTAGTGTTTGTTTCACAGTAAAGCTAGCTAAAATCTTCAACCTGCTGCATTAGCATGAACTTTCCAGAAAACGAAACAGGACTGAAGGCGAAGCCTGTGACAGAGGAACCCTTTCAATGCAACAATAAAACTGACTAAGCAAACTACGGTTACAGCTGGTATACGTTTCAAGTCTACAACATAGTACCCTCCTCGTCTAAGTTTTATGTATAATTATATATATACATACATATATACATATAGATGACGGTTTAGACACGTGATGCAAACGTCTCCCAAACATGCATGGACTTTAAGGAAACTGATTGTTACAGCTTTTATAATACATTCGTTGACTGCTATTGACCTTGCAAACTACACCAGTTTATAAACATTATTTCATTATTTTTTTGTATTTCATTTTGATCAATTAATTTTAATTTCAGCAGGTGGTATCACACTCAAACAGATTGAACACGGACTGAACAGTGGTAAAGCCATGATTTAAACCTCCTTATACCACAAAACTTTTTTTTTCATTGTAAATAGCTGTGCTATACTTGGTGAGACTCTAGAACTTAAAGAAATATACATATTTTTTTATTATTAGTAATTGTTTGTATGTACTGTTAACATATACTGTTTTATCAAACAGCCTGAGCTTGTTAATATTAAAAACATTTACCGTAATTTTCACAATAATTCTAACAATGTTTTGACATTTTGTTAAAATTAAAAGTACGGTATGTTTTAGGTAATTAATATACAGTTTCATCCATCCATCCATCCATCCATTCGCTTCCGCTTATCCTTTTCAGGGTCACGGAGCCTATCCCAGCTGTCATAGGGCGAAAGGCGGGGTACACCCTGGACAGGTCGCCAGTCTGTCGCAGGGCTAACACATAGGGACAGACAACCATTCACACTCACATTCACTCGCACATTCACACCTAGTGGCAATTTGGATTATCCAATTAACCTATCCCCACAAGCTGCATGTCTTTGGACGGTGGGAGGAAGCCGGAGTACCCGGAGGGAACCCACGCAAACATGGGGAGAACATGCAAACTCCTAATATGCAAACTCATAATATACAGTTGTAAATCATAAATTCAAATGAAAAAAGGAGGAAAGATTGTCATTCATACAGAGTTATTATGTAAATTGTAGGGTGATTAATTGTAAATAATGTTACAAGACAATGTGCCATATTACAGTACATTAATATATTTTCAACAGTGTAAAAATAAAAGCAAATCAACGTTTTTCAATTTACAGAAATGTAATGTCCATATTACAATCAATTACTCTTTTTTAATTTAATGGTAATTTTTATGTACATTTCTTACAGTGTATGATATGGCTGGTTTTACTTGTTCTCTCGAATAAGATGAAGCACAATAACAAAGCAAGTATTTTGATGAAACCAGATTAATCTTTAAAGCTTTCTAAAAGAGGAAGCAGTGCATTTTGTATATATTGCATTATTTTTTTTCTATCAGCGGATTTAAAAACAATATATAAATATGAAAAAACAGATCCAAAGCACAGCTCTAAATGTTTAACTGAAAAATTGCACTGTGTGTTATTTCCTCCTAGAATGAAATGCAGGCAATGAATGAGCCTTGAGGCTAAGGTGCCTCAGCAACAGCAACCCTGCAGAAACGAGCTTTCATCACTGCTTTCCTTCTCAAAATACCTTAGTCACAGTGGTGTTTACCTTTGGCTGTCGGATGCATACTGCCTTTAAAATTACTGGTCTCAAAACACAGTGTGCCCTAGGCTAGCGGGATCAATCCTTAGAAGGAACTTGAACCCAGCACACATATATTTTTTCTTTTGTTAACATCAGGTCAGGGATGTGAATCTTCCTTCCAGCAGCTCGGTATAAACATGGTGGAATAACCAGCTTTGTCTCCAATCACTGGATCCAAAATACGATTAAGCTGATTTGAAACAGCAGGAGGATATCAGTGCAAGGTGCTTCCTAGCCCTGAGAAAAATGGACCTCTCAGCAGCCTCTGACACATAATGACTCCTGCAGTAAATACTGTTTTTTGTCAGAGTTGGCTTCGTTTCTACCTCAATTAGGTTACCTACGTGCGTAATTCCTCTGACGGAGATGTTTCATGAGACGGAAACCTCATCACGTGCAATTTGTCCGAACATACCTGCCACCTTTTTTATCATTAGCCGCCGACTGGTCTGGCTGGCCAAAAGCCTTGGCCGAAGACACTGGCAAGGGAATCTCCCTCTCCTCATTCATTACTGAACCAAGAGACCTTTCACTGTTCATTTGTGTAGTCCAGAGACTCAGAGATTCCTTCGGGGTTACAAATGATGCACTATTCACTAAATTGTTCCAGCCATATTTTTCATTCACTACCCCAGTGGCCTGCCATCTTAGAGTCATCTTGTTGGAGTTCTCGCACGCTGACCTCTTTTAAAGCCATGCTGCTCCCTGCCCTTTGGCCATTGCTCACTTGTCAGGGCTGGCTAAAGAAAGTCCAGTGTTGTGTGAAATGGCCAAGGACCTGTCTGCTCAACTTCTGAAACCTTAGAAACAGCTGCACCTCAATAAGCATACAATTTTCTTTCCCCAGTGAGCCTTTCATTCTATAGAGCCTCAGGATGCCACACACAACCCTGCTGTTTCTCTGTCCCCCATTTCTACCCACTGTCTTCCTTCCTGGTGTTTCCTCCCTCCTCCCACACTCTTTGTCATTGCTTTGTTTACTTACACAGTGCCTCACCGAAGCAAATGCACCTGTCCTCAGAGCAATATTTGGCATCTGGATATCTCCCTTGGCGGATGCCTTTGTAACTCATCAAATGCTCTTTTGAAGCTTGCTCAGTATTCAAGCAGTGATACATGCCAGGGATCATCACAGGTGAAACCGTTTCAAGCGTCAGGCTGATTCAAAAGGTCAAGCTGCCACAAGCACTTTTACTAGTTAACTATGTTTAAACAGGGGGAAAAAAAGTTCTTCCTGCACGGCGTCTGCATCATCAAGCAGCAGATGGGAGCTTAGCTCAGCTTTATTATTTGATGTGTAAATTTAACATGTCCAGTCACATCTGAATAATTTCTGCTGCATTCATAATAACTGTGTGATTCATAAAGTATGAAGCTTTAGTATCCATTTAGTATACACATCCAGAAATGCATATACTATTATATATTGTACATATATTTATTAGTTTAAGATGTAGCCATTCTTATATTTTGCTTGTTTACGTTATTGTATTTTGCACAACTCTGTTGCTTGTGAAGCTCGCACACAAGAATTTCACTCATATGTACTGTACCAATGTACCTGCACATGTGATGTGACAATAAAAGTGATTTGATTTGATATCCCACTACTCCATGTTAGAAATTTTCTATAGATTGCAAGGGATGCATTGTATATTTAGAACAGGTGTTGTTGTTTAGTCGCGATAGGATTGTGGTGTGTACACCCTGGACAGGTTGCCGCTCTATACAGTCAACCACTCAGAATCATCAATTAACCTAACCCCACTAACTGTGGACTGTGGGAGGAAGCCCACACAAACAGAAAGGCCAGATGGTGGAGTTGAACTTGGGACCTTCTTGCTGTGAGGGACCAGTGCTAATCATCCTACGCGCCACCTTGCTGCCCATTAGCTCAAATATAAATAAACTTTAAGAAAACGTTTTTTTCCTTTGCCATAAATAGATATTCTCCAGCATGGCTGTGTCATATTTTTCCCCATTGTGTAGAAAGTTACAGTAATTTAAAACAAACAAAAAAATAAATCTGTACTAATGATTTGTAAGCTACAGGTCAGGAGGAAAGAGTAACTTATTTATTTTTATTCTCTTTTTATTAATCTGAGATATTATTCCCAACAGTTTTTAAAAAAAAAAAAAGTTTGCTCACAGTTACTTATCACATATTTTGCGGTCTTACTCACAATATTCAGTAATGACAACTACACTTTGTTCTGCTCTTTCTTAAAAACGTCAGACTGACATTGCTGGAGTAACTGATCACTGTTGTTTGGAATCCTTCCTGTAATCGTATCTACAGTACCTAGAGTTTGTTGTTTTTTTCTTTATCAGAGTGCGTTACTGGCAGATTCCCCACCAAAATGTCGACTTTCTGTTTTGCTTGATAGATGTCACATCAGTCTGAGTTATTTGTAGAAGTGAGTGGGAGTACTCTAAATGTCATTCTGGTTCTCTGTTGTCTCTGTATCAGAGCTATGCAGCGCTATGATATGTTACTGATATTGGTGACCAGTATGTAGAGATGTTGTCATGGTATTGAAAAAGAGAAAAAAATGTTGTTACATAAATAACCATGAGCTGTGTCGTGTGCATGACAAAGAAAGAAAGTGCCAGAGCAGCAGCCTTGTTCTGATGCATCTTGCAGATGCTCCATTAGACTGGCATTTTGAGAGTTTGGAGAGACTTGTTACATGTTTCACATGTTTTAGCCTGTGCCTGAGCAGTTATTGTGTCGCAGTGGGACCAGCCATCCTTTTTGTGGAGGCTACTGCTGTGTCCAGTAGTGTCACCTGGCTGGGTTTGCTTCGTGTAGTAAAGCAGGTGATCCGTTTCAAAGTAGCCAGGGCCTAAAGTATGCATTTCAAGCATTCAACTTGGTTTTCATTTTAGTAAATTCTTTCTTCGTTTTATTGCCACTATTCTTTATTTCAGCTTATTTCAGCTTTTTGGTTAACACTTGTGTGTGTATGTGTGAAGCTTTTAAGGACCCCAGGCAGAAAAGCGTAGTCACTGTGAATGGAGATTTTAATTAAACAAACAAACCCATGTTTCTGTTTCTCAGAATTCAGTTTTGACCTAGTTAAAATTGTCACATGGCTCTTCCTTCTTTATGCTCTGAATGAACTGGCCATCAGAACCATCGCATTGGAATAAGATCATCAGTGATCTGACATTTCATGTGTCAGTGGTTTCAGTTATGAGGCTAATCACTATAAATAACAAAAGACTTGTTTTGTTTGTTTTTTTGCCTGTCCCGTTTGGCTCTTTTGCCATCAGAATTATTGTCTAAAGGCAAAGAAAGATGCCCAACGGATTTACTTTACCAAATTGACCATCCCAGCCTGTAATGGTCCATTTGATTCACCTTTTATTGTTTATTTTATTTTCACTTACTGAATACGGGACAGACTTGACTGGGGGAAAGAAGGGGAGAAAGAAAGAGGGAAAGAGAAACAGCTGAGAAGAGGGACGGGGGAGAAGGGCAAAAAACAAAAACCAACAGAATGAGCAGAAAAAAAAAATGCATATATCAATCACCTGGATCACCTGCTGAGAAAGAAAAAAGAAAACAAGCAGAAGAGAACAAGAGTAATAGAATAAACAACATCATAATGATATATGGGAATATGACAGTAAATACTAAATATTAAACATTATTGTGCAGCAAAAGACTTGTTATGTGTGTGACCCCCCCCCCCCCCCCCCACCCCACCCCCACCCCCCCAAAAAAAACTGTGTGTAAGCCTTTTTATTAAGTAGAAATATTGTCCAGGCATCATGAGCTGACATTAATGCTTCTGTGAGACAGTTATGGGTCACCTTGATAATCTATTCAATAACACAACACAGAGGGAATTGTCATTGCATTGACTTGTGCACGACCTGAGGTAGATCTGCAATACCTGTCTGAACATTGTTCTCAGAGGTCAAAGCTCTGCTGTAGCTTTAACTTTAGTTTCATTGTATAAGAACAAATGGGCCTTTGATGTCACCCATTATTAACATTGTTAGGTTTGTAGCATAAACCTATTCGCTGGAACGTTAAGACAATATAATTACACTGCTAAGCAAGACACAAATAGGCAAAGTTCTTCATGTTACTCGTGCACGGGAGAGAACCGGACAACCGCTTGACTCCAGTTGGTCTCGTCCGTCCTCCCGTAACACTGTCCTTTTATTGAGGTTACATGAATATGCATAGGTTCATTAACATACGACGTCTACATACAAACAAAGAGTACCTTGCCTGTGTGTGTGTGTGTGTGTGTGTGTGTGTGTGTGTGTGTGTGTGTGTGTGTGTGTGTGTGTGTGTGTGTGTGTGTGTGTGTGTGTGTGTGTGTGTGTGTGTTGCTGATCAAAGGGTCAAACATCCTTGGTCAGGAAGAGGGTAGCCTCCCCCTCACCCTAGATGGTTCATCCTAGATAACACGGTGAGGAAGTCCTGCAGTTCATCTAAACAAAGAGCACTTAGACTAGAACAGACGTAGCTACGTTAATCCTACCATAAAATAATAAGACACGGTATGACCTCTCATGCTCCCAAAGTGCTGTCTAATACACACAAAGTTTGCAGACTATCAAGGATCAAAACCTCTACCAATCTACAACTAATTACAAAACTCTAAGCATATATAAGTAAATATTTCTAAGCATAAATGACAATCAACAATACAAATCTAACATTTCCCCCCTTTTTGACCTTTATGCCTGAAAAGTTCCCAGGTATGAATACGTCATGTCTGACAGTTTCAATGCAAACCTTTTTATACTCAGCATATGTCAAATCACCCTAAATTACTGAAAAGGTACACAGTTTAATAAATGTATTAGCAGTTATCCCATTCCTTGAGCTCATCTCATGGCAAACTGCATCTTACGAGCAACCAAAGAAATTGTTAATTTAATAGTGAAACTAAAAAAGTAACATTTTCAAAAACATCTCAGCTTGGTGGTGCTTCCTCCGGGTGTGCACATCACATGTCTCTCTGCAGAGTGGTTTAAGCTCTGCAGGGCGTCATGAATGTCTCTTCCAGTCGTTTCCATCACTGTCCATAGGACCAGAGTCCAAATGTATGTAGAATAGACATTCAAACATACCAGTTGGTTTTGTTGTTCGTCAACATGGGTCTCAGCTATTTCCAAGCTGCAGACCTCTCAGCACTCTAGTTTTATGGCCTCTTACCAGCCCCCATCACCTGACTTCAGACCTTCGTCTTGTGAGGGGGATATTTATGACTCCTTAATTGTCCACGCTCTGCAGAAAAAGCTCTCTGTGGAAAGGGTGCTGGGTTCCGTCATCTTACTGCTGTTATGATCCCAGCAGCCTTCAGAGTGTCATCGTATGCACAGTATAGTGGCACAGCGTTAGGTGATGTTCATAGGAAACTGCTGTCATCACCACCATAGCTTCTGGTTCCTGTGCTTTCACAGAATCATGATGTCATCCTCGAACTCCTTCTGCGCTGTCGATGGAGCTTGGCACGCTCCCCTCATCCCACGAGTTTTCATGTTCCAACGCTGCTGAAGGTTTAAGGCAGAGCACGTCGTACACCTTAGTTGTCTTCCTCAGCGTCAATATTGAATCTTTCATTTTATTTAAAATCTCCTGGAAACTCAGTAGCACAGCTCTCTGTGTGATGTCTGCTGTGCTGAAGATGATCTCTGATCCTCCTGAAGCCTCTCTCCTGGCCTCAGCTCCCATCTTGTGGACGATCCTCTCCTCTATTTTGCAGGCAGTTTCATGGTCCTTGCTGTGGCTCCAAGGTCTGATCTCATGATGGGCCCCAACCAGCTTGACCTTTGACCTCAACCACTGCCTGGCTGTCAGCTATGCCTGGAATGGTTCACGCTTCTCACTGGGCCTCTGAAGATTTCTCAGGAGATTACTGCTGCACCTGTATTCCCTTGCTAAGAAGAAAAACTTCTATTTGGAGAGCATGTCAACAATCATCAAACCACATTCTTTAGTTCAGTGAACTTCACTTATAGGCCATCAAAGCCTCATCTGAACATGGATGCACCACTTGCATAGGTTTAATATTTGTAAATAAAACGGCTAATCACACAAATCACTGCAACAATAATAGTAAACATTGTTTAATGTTAATCCTTGCACTCCACCTCTTGACGCATGGACATTCCCATGCGTCAACTCACCAAACCTGGATCCCTGTCTTAAAGAAAAAGATTAGCTAGATCATGTCCCAGGCAACATCAGGGCATCTCCTCTGGAGTAGCTCCGTAACCCTGCAATAAAAGATGTTAGCGTGTGTTGCATATTAAGTTTGCTTAACACCTGGCTCTCCCAGGAGCCTGCATACACACCATCACGGCCTGGAAAGCAAAATCTGGAAGTGAAATCAAACTTCATACCTGTAAACAATTGTATCATAAGAGTAATAAGCATTCAACATCAGCAAGACAAGTGTCATGTGCAGGTTTTCTCAAATCAGTAACTACAACTATTACCCTAATTCACCTCAGACATGGATTATCCCATGTACTCTGTTAACATTAATGTAATCAGTGACTTCTCTTAAGCAAAGTCACTCCACTCATATATTATTATTATGGGTTCAAAAGTGGCCAGCAAATGAGCCCATAATAAACTATTCCATAAATACCGTAATCTCTTATTTGTTTTACCCATGTCACTTGTCCGCTTCAGCTGAATCTACTACAGCATTCTCAAAGAAACAAACATTAGCAATACACATTGACTGTGGTCAGACGGAGGTCAGACACAGGTCAACGGATTCTAGAGGTGCCATAAAACACCATAAAGTTAACACTCGCTGTGGAAACAGTAACACTGGTCTCATCACAGTATGTCTCAAACTATATTAATTTCTCCATCAACATATGCCTGTAACTACAGTTTTCTTCACACATAAACCCAGAAATCTTGTAGTAGAGAAACATTAGCCAGTATTCCTATAAATCACATGATCAAACACATGAAGAACCGTAATGCTGTAAAAACGAAAATGCAAATGTTAGCGCTTGCGCAGGCGTATGCATACTTTGTCACAGTTATCTCTGTGAGCACACAAGCTAGTGAATGACACACACATAGTAAATTCACAGACACAGAAAATGGCATTTAAAATGTTAAATCATCACGCAACCTCGAGTGTTGCTGTCATCTTTCTGCTTCTGTAAAGGGAAGCACACACAGACTCATCTGCACCCCTGCCAGGCGGGGGTCAACTTCACACAGTCGTGTTACATCAGTAAAGTCTTGTCAGCTTTTGTCAGCTTTTACCAGTCAGTCAGTTTGTTTTCCTTTCACTCACTCATTCATGCATTCATTCTTTCTTTCTTCGCTGATAGTGGAACCTATCGTCGCATTTAGTTTCCACTCTCAGCAAAATGACGTCATTTCAAAAAGAAAAAGAAGAACTTTAGTTTGGATTACATCGCTGAATCCTTTTGGACTGGGACTGTCATTTAATAATTGTCCCAAATAAGTGGCTTTCTCCAGAGTCCATTTAAATGTGGAGAACTCACTTGGCACAATTTTCTCGACGACGTGTAGCGCTTCTTAAAGAAAAGAAAATAGACAAACAAAATCAGTGCCTGTTCAAAAGATAAAAATGAAAAATAACAGAGATTATCAAACAAAACTTTCAGTGCACTGTGAAAGTATCAAAATAAAAAGGCCTTGTTAAGTCATGACACAAGCTCCTCATCAACTTCACAACAGGAGAAGAATCATCAGTTAGATTCACTCCAAACCAACCATCAGCTGCACAACTCACAACATAACCCTAATGTCATATTAGCTATGAGTTTAATCACCCGGTCTGTGCTCTTCACTCATTTAAGCCACAGATCTATTTTATTCAATTTTCCTTTTCCCTTCATCATAAAACATGTGACATGCTGTCATGCACTTCACAAAAGACGTTTGTTCTGACGTATTCAGAGTTGTGTATCTAAATACAGGAATCACTCGCACATCAAAGCAGGAAACTCAGTGTTTTAGAGTCTCTACTCAACACACAACAAACTCCAACACATCTCATTCACTCGTGCTAGAATTCAATCACCTTTCATTAATCTAAAACCAATCAACTAATTTGCATATCAGCTATTAACCCACTAAGTTGACAGGACGACAGAAAAGCATGTTCAAAATAGTATCACAAAAGACAATTTCCCTCATACAGTAAATTACTTATGCTGCCTCAATCAAGCAGGAAGCTTCTCCCAATTTACCATTTTAACACTAAATTTATTGTCTGATCACTGATTTATCAAACCAGGATTTTTTTTTTTTTTTTTTTTTTTCCCACAAAAGTTAAATTGTTGTCCTGCAACTTGGAGAGTCAATTTTTTTTCTTTAGGATAAATTCAGCATTTGATAACAAGTGTCTGCTAAATTGACACTATTGTAACACTGATGAAAGATAACAAGATAATTTTCATTACATGTGTTTGTGTTATTAGGCAGGTCTAATGCATGTCTGTGGAGCTACATCTCCAGCAGAGCATGTTCTTAAAGCTGCCTTTCCTACACACTTCTCTGCTATTATTTAATCATTTCTTAACTAATGTGCTATGAGTCTTCATGAGTCATTTTGTGTTTGGAATTGTTAGTAGGGTTAATACATGTTCTGCTTGTGTGTGTGTGATTTTGTATATGTTTCTATTTTCGCAATGTTTCAGACTCCGTCTCAATTTTCCAACTTAAGCAGTCAGTTTTCTTTTCCCCAGGTTTGCTAACCCAAATTTTGATTTCCCACATTAAATAATTCCTATGTGTTCTCACCTAGTCTTCTCACTCTGTTGTCCTCTCCCACTTCAACAGTCCAACAGCCGGCAGTTCTCCTTCAGCTTTGTCCTGTGTCCCACTGTCTCTTCTTGCCATTTTACTCCACAGGTGGCAAATGTCAAACTCCAACTGTTCAGTTCTCCTCAAACGTTTTCTTCACATGCACAGTGAAGTCACAGCCACTCTCACTATTGTCCTCTGATGCGGTTGACTTCGTGCTAGTGGCTGAAGTGCTGCTGCTGCTGCCTTCCTGGGCGACTTCTTAGCAGCTGCTTTGCTGGGACTTTTTGTGCTCAGGACTTGCTGCTGTCTCTTTATCATGGAGCTGCATTCCTTATCTTCAGGGAGGAGTGAGCTCGCTTGTGAGGTTGAGAAACACATGGCACTGTAAATAAGTCAGCCAGAAACTTGGCCTGCATGTTTCCAATGATGTTAAACTATAACTTTCTTCCGACCGCTGCATGTGGAAAATTGATTCAGGTCTGCTTTTCACCTGAAAGTGACAAACTAAGACATTTCATTATTATCATCACTGCTTAATCAACACATATCTCTCTCTCTCTCTCTCTCTCTCTCTCTCTGTTTTTGTGAACAATCCTTTCTTAAAAGCAGAAAATGAAATTATAGTTGTTTTTTTTGGTTGATCAACACAAAACCTTTTTCCTATGATTATTTTTTTTCTACAATATAAATTCTCCCTCTTATTCACTCCTTTTTTTTTTTTTTTATTTACAATAGCTGGTGACCTGCAAAATCACCGCTGTCACTCACAATCAAAGGCAATTACTCTTGCACAGTGCACAAAAACACTGTGATGTCAGACACATTCACACTCACTTTGTCATCTGCAAAAATAAATCACATGGCTGATGATATGTGCCATGGTGATCCGTAAATATGATCACCAGTTTATTTAACTATTTTTCAACCCAACAAACAAATAATCAAAAACATGATGCTGATGTTATGAACACTCTACACACAAGTCAAGATGCAGGAAAACTGCTCATGGAAACGTTGCACACTCCAGTTATCACAGTTATCATAGCGCTGTTTCCCTCTCTTAGAGTAGTTCTCAGACAGCTCTCGATCTGATAATGTGTAGCCTGCTCATCAGCTCAGAAGAAAAAAAAACTGCAACGCGACATCACACAGTAGTTGCATGCTCTGCCCATAGTGGCAAAGTCTTACACTTTCATATTCAACTCAGCTTCTCCATCATGTGCTTTTAGATGTTTCATACAGGGTTGAGCATATTAGTTGTTTTCACAGATGTGCTCTATATCTCAACAATGGTTCATAATAAGACGACAGTCTTCCACACAGGTCAAGTGCCTCTATGCACTTCATTAGTTTAAATATTTATCTATATCACTTCACCTCACATGTCATTGTACTGAATTTAAGCAACCACAAGCTTAATGTAGATTACTTTTAACAACTATCCACCTCAATTACGTCCATGGTCTGGCACACAGGCTGTTAACATTTTGTGTCAGGAAGGGGTGGGGGGAAAGCCACCCACCAGAGCACAGCTGCTGATGTGGCTGGCCTTTTCCACACACTCCTGGTTGCTTAGGAAACCCATGATAACAACAACAGTCGGTGTCACAGACCACATGTTCTGCTCCGCACACACTCACACAACAACAACAACGATGACAACAATGACAACGACACAAAATAGGCCTACCGTCCAGCACAATCTGGACCCCGCGGAACTTCTCAACGCCCCACAAAGTGGCGGAGAACTCACCTCTAGCCACACAAAGTAGCGAGGAACCTCTTGCTCCACAAAGTAGCAAGGAACCCGGGTATCGCTACACAAAGTAGCGAACTTCTCAACGCCTCACACAGTGGCGGAGACTGCACAACGACACGGTTATAGAGTCGGCCTCTTCTCAACGCCTCACACAGTGGCGGAGACTGCACAACGACACGGTTATAGAGTCGGCCTCTTTAAACTTACTTGGCGTTGCTTAGAGTGTAATATCAGCCCGAATCCCGCCGACCGTCATTCATCGAGGAGAAAAGACAGACCGCGAATCCACAGGAACTTCCTGGCTGACGTCAGTCTTTCAGCGTGCCTCTCCTCCCCTCGGTGAATGCGATTCCAGGGCTCCGGCATCGAAGGACCAATTAATGTTAGGTTTGTAGCATAAACCTATTCGCTGGAACGTTAAGACAATATAATTACACTGCTAAGCAAGACACAAATAGGCAAAGTTCTTCATGTTACTCGTGCACGGGAGAGAACCGGACAACCGCTTGACTCCAGTTGGTCTCGTCCGTCCTCCCGTAACACTGTCCTTTTATTGAGGTTACATGAATATGCATAGGTTCATTAACATACGACGTCTACATACAAACAAAGAGTACCTTGCCTGTGTGTGTGTGTGTGTGTGTGTGTGTGTGTGTGTGTGTGTGTGTGTGTGTGTGTGTGTGTTGCTGATCAAAGGGTCAAACATCCTTGGTCAGGAAGAGGGTAGCCTCCCCCTCACCCTAGATGGTTCATCCTAGATAACACGGTGAGGAAGTCCTGCAGTTCATCTAAACAAAGAGCACTTAGACTAGAACAGACGTAGCTACGTTAATCCTACCATAAAATAATAAGACACGGTATGACCTCTCATGCTCCCAAAGTGCTGTCTAATACACACAAAGTTTGCAGACTATCAAGGATCAAAACCTCTACCAATCTACAACTAATTACAAAACTCTAAGCATATATAAGTAAATATTTCTAAGCATAAATGACAATCAACAATACAAATCTAACAAACATCTTCCTGCTGTATTCTGTCACTTGAGACTCGCAGACAGGTTTGTGTATTGGTGCATGGCCGTATGTGTCACTATGCGAAAGGATTGCTTTCTTGTCAAGGTGAGTCTGCAAGAGAATTTAATTTCTCTCCTGTGTTGTTCATATAATTTTAGGGGCGATCGTGGCTCAAGAGTTGGGAGTTCGCCTTGTAATCGGAAGGTTGCCGGTTCGAGCCCCGGCTTGGACAGTCTCGGTCGTCGTGTCCTTGGGCAAGACACTTCACCCGTTGCCTACTGGTGGTGGTCAGAGGGCCTGGTGGCGCCAGTGTGTGTGCCTACAATGTAGCTTGCCATCACCAGTGTGTGTGAATGGGTGGATGATGAATGCAGTGTAAAGCGCTTTAGAGTCCTTAGGGACTAGTAAAGCGCTATACAAATACCATTTAGAAGTAAAAAGTTGCATCGATTTCTCACATCACTGCTTAGATGTTCGCTATTCTTTGTATGCTTTAAAGTTAAACGATAGGTGAGCTGTAGAGGGGACTAGTTTGTAATAAGAAACTTTGAAGTCTGCACTATATAACATTTACTAGCCTGAGATATTGTTTTATTTTGATTGTAGTATTAATCAAATAATTTAAATACACTAAAGCTAGCTCATATGGAAGGTCATTTCTTCAATCTTTAATGATTTCTGTTTATTGAAGTGAACATAAATCATGAAAGTAGTAAATTATTTTTGCTTTAGTTCATTACTATTTATTGCCTTTTTTTCTCTGCACTTTTATTTAACTTTTTACCTTTATCGTGAGATATATAAAAGTGTTTAACATCTGTCATTTTATATGAGTGCTGTAGAGCTGCTTTTTGCACCTGTTCACCATGTCTCATAATGACAGATTGTACTACGCTGATATTGAGAACCCCTGCCTTGAGTTCAGCCTGACTATGCTGAACAATTGGACCCACTCAATAATGTATTACATCCACTTTAACACTCAAAGAAAGAGCTATAACTCCAACTTCATCAATTCCCATTGTACTACTGCTTTTATTAGATTTGATTGCTAGAGCTTAAATGTATTTGATTTCAAATTGTCACATTTCTGGCTTTGGCAACTTCTAAGCCACAGTTACGACTGACGCAGTAGCCATCTCGTACAGGAACTGTTCATCAGCAGATTGCCATAAACATTTATACTTGCTTGTTTAAAAGAAGACTCCGGCAAGTCAGGCGCTTCAAAAGCACAATAGATGTAGGATTACAAGAAGTGGAAAAAGGAAGCAGAGCAGTCAGTTTTCAGTAGAAACTCTACTATCTTGTTATTCCTCCTGATAGGTCATAGGCATGTCTGTAGTGACCAGCGTGTTTGCAGATCATACCTTCAACCCAGCTGTGCAACAAGTTAAAACGCTTTTCAGGGAGGGAACTGATCAGCCAAAATTACACCAAAAGCACTCTGTGTGCCAGCATATTTATGGTTGCATATGCTGCTGCGAGGATGATAACAAAGACAATAAACTTCCTGCTGGTATTAACAAAAGACAGCAGCATCATACAGCCTCAGATTACTAGCCTTCCCCAACCTCCACCAAGACAACAATAAATGCCCTGAAAGTAGCAAATAAACTTTATCATTTTTATCATCAGGATGCTCCTATTTCTTACAAATAAACAGTACTGGAAATGTAACAGTCCCAGATGTATAATAATCCTGGGTGAGTTTATATGCCAGTGATTTTTGTGAATGAATGAACTCATTATAGTTTATAGAAGTAAGCTTAATCTTTCTTTTCTTCTGAATGCATAGGCTCTTTTCACATCTTAAGGGAACTCCATAGAAAAAAATACTTACTCTATAAGAACCTTTGGAATAATGTGAAATTTTCTGGCGCTCCTAAAACACAGCGCATTTCTTCCAGAGCTGCAAAATTAAGCCAACATGGAAGTGGCAAAAAACTTCCAAAAAGGAGCCAGTCCCATAGACTCCCATGTTTAAACCCCAGATTCACAGCATTAAAAGCCTGGTATGAAAAACTGTTTTGTATGGATAGTTTTCCTCCTCAGAAATCTGAGTGGATGCTTTGCATCTACTTCGTTGTGTCCTTGATGTGGGCCTGTGTGATTTTGGAGCATTTTTAATTGATTATTTGGTTGATATTATACCTTGTGTGTTACACACCATCCAAGAAGTTTGTCCTTCAGTGAAATTCAAGTGTTTATTGGTCTGTTACTTGGCACTAATTAGTCAATGGAATATATGGCTGTACCTTCTACCTATAGCTCTCCCTCATCTGTAAGATGAGCTTCAAAAACTCAAGCATGGCAGTGGCCAAAACACCAATGTTGTCCTATCTAATGCGTGCCATGGTGGCTACTTCTGCCCTTTTATACTTCTTGTAGTATAAAAGCACAGCGTATTGTTCAGTCTTCTTTATTCATGATTTTTGCACCTGTGTATGCAAAATGTGTTTGACAGTATAGCAAAGAAATAAAATCAGTTCCGCTTTCATTGTTTCTACATGTTTTAACAGGGAACACGGGTCATTTGTTTACACTGTGGGAAGCCACGGCATAATTAAGTCATGATATGGAACTACAATATTAACAGTAATATTAACATCAGAAACATATTTTTTCCCATGCTGCCATTCAGACATCCCTCTGACACTAGTTAAAATAGGTGTGCTGTATCTGTACCATGATTCAACGGGTACACTGCGTGTAATTTATTTTCTCTAAATGCGCTATGAAGAGCAGTGTGCCCTAATGAATTGGGCAACAGATACTGCTTCTGAATACTTAAGTGGGATGCAAAAACTTTGGGTCAGTACAAAAACCACAACTCATCTGGTGCACCCCAGGGGGCTTGAAAAAGTATTTTTCAACATATGTGAAACATGTATTCTGCACCTGTTATCTGTATCTTTCTAATTTAAGGGCACCAACTGTTCTGCGCTATGCATTGTGTTGATAAATGACATTTATGTGTGTAGCAGGGATTCTCAAGATTTTTTTAGGCCATGAATACCTTGGGGGAGAACCTTTCTGGGTACTGCCTTGTGCATCAAAGGCGTCATTAATGTCATTAATGACGTCATATTTTTTTTCTATTTGCAGTTAGATAGATTACCTTAAATTACCATGTGCATCAGTCGGACTGTTTCAGTTCTTGGAATTGTGTTCCAGCTTAGTATGTATTGTCACAACATTCAGGTTGATTGATCTGAACTGACTCAGTGTTAACAATGAGCTTTTTCCAGCAAGTGTATTCTTCAGCTTTCAGTTGGTTTACTGTTTGTATTCTTACGCAAATTTAAAAAAAACAGGACTTTAATAACAGGACTTTGTTATAAGGTAAAGACCTTAAAATAATATGCAGAGAAACCGTGTAAATTCTCAATAACCTATAAATAATCACTTGGCAACAGGTTCTGGTTCGCTTCATATGACCTGTGGCTTCATCATGGTCATTTTTTAATGGGTCAATTCAATCGAATCAATTTGCCAAATTTTTTAACCCTTATTTTTACCCTTACCCTTACTGCAGATCTGTTAATAAGGTGTCCCCGAATAAACTAAGAACTACTGGTGTATTCAGTTGCTGCTAAATAAAAGATGAGTGCCCACAGTAACGAACAGGCTGCCACATATTTTAATATAATGTGGACCATTATTGAATCCAATTACCTTGTGAAATGTAAGAATATTAAGTACCTGTTAAATCAGAGTGGCTATTGTACATATCTTATTCAAAAACAACATTTTTTTTCTGAAAAATAAAACCACATTATCTAATAGCATGTACAAATTTGTGCATTCTGCACCATATATACATGAAGCTATCAAAGAACACTTGAGGAATAGGACATTTACCATTTAATTTTTGTCAATTAAATGGTAAATGGGCTGGTATTTATGTTGTATAATTATGCTCAATTGAGCACTTGCAGCACTTTCTATTCATTCACCCAGTCACACACATTCATATGGCGTTTTTGTCTATACAAAGTATACTTCAGTATCCCAGCTGGAAGGGTTGGTGATCAATCCACCAACCTTCCATTTGTTGCACAGTCCGCTCCATCACGTGAGCCACATCCATCCCAATTACCAATAACCAGTTATTTGTTTCAAAATAAACATTTGCATACCACAAAACTGTACAAAATTAATACCAGTACAGTTTGAGAGCTTTGTTGAAGGAGTAAAATTAAATTAAATGCCATACATGTACATATTAGTTCCATTATAGATCTTGAAAAGTCTTTCAAGTGTGTAAATGGATCAAACACCCAGTAATTCTTATAGGGGTTTTTGGTTATGTTTAATCTTACTCGTTTGCGTATGAATTATCTATATTATATGGAGATTGCACCAAGAAATTCACTTCCCATGCTGACCATTTTTATTTCATTGCCATTTTCCAGTTTAATTTTCATTTCAGTACAATTAAATTTGATTTATACACTTCCAGTTCACAGCAACAGACACATCAGAGCCCTTCAATATTAGAGAGAGAACCCCCGCCAATCAAACAATCCCCTTTGAAGCTGCATTTGGCAAAAGTGGAAAGGAAAAACTCCCTTTTATCAGAAAGAGATCTCCCACAGAACCAGGCCCAGTGAGGCCTCATGTATCTCCATTGACCAGCTGGAGATGAGGGGAAAAGAGGAGAGCATAGAGACACGAGGACAAAACACAAAATATGGGAGTCATGTAAGTTAGTGATAGTTAGTGTAGTAGTACCATATGCATGCAATAGGAGTGAAAAGAGAGAGTGGACTAGACATTCAAGATCCAGTGCATCATGTCCTCCAGCAGCTGGATCCTATGGTCAGACTACTTATGATAGCATCATTGATGTATAGTTCAAGGTCACCTGATCCAGTCTTAACTACACCTTTATCAAAAATTAAAGTTCAATGCCTAATTTTAAAAGTAGAGACCCTGTCTTGGAGCTGATTGGTTAAGAGAACACAATATGGGAATGCTTTCTCTATTTCTGGAGAGTGGAAGTAGAGATAATCACTTTTAGCAGTCTTGCTCCACTATTTTGAATCAAATTTTTAATAGTTCCATATTGCATTACTGTCTAAATGTGTTAATTTATCTTCATTCCATCAATTGTGCATTGTCTATATATAAATATTAAAGTATAGAAATGTAATACTGCTAGAAGAACAGTTTTAGTTTATAAAGCTTAAATTATTGTTGGATGTCCAGCTGAAAAGTAAACTCATTTTTCTTTGTTGTCCCAATGATGATACTAAACATAACACCTCTTTGCAGCTGAATTTCATCATGAATCATAAAAATGCAGCATTTAAAGCCTTTACCAAAGCCTTAGTCAAGGTCATAGTTGCGTTATGCACTTAATTCATTCTTGAGCAATTATGTACTATTCTGTTAACTGAAAACAGAATCTGCTTTGATTTCTACCAGTGTTTAATTTATATGAAAGTACTGTATTGTTAAGCACGTTTCCAGAGCTAGTTGTTTTTCCATTTATACTTAGCTACATAGCTGTTGGGCTTGAATTTAGAAAGCAAACTTTTCTAATCAATAATGCACCAAGCAGACTCAGAATGTTGTCTTATGTAACATCCTTATAGCTGGTTATCAGGACAGCCTTATGTAGCTTGGCTGAAATTTCACCTTCCTGCCTAGATTGACTGGATAATTGAAGGCATTAGAGATGCTTTAAACACCAAATAACACCATCACAATTGGTTCATTTTCTTCTCAGTTTGACTCTCTTTTTCATCAATACCCACATTTAATAGCCCATTTTAAGCCTAATGTTATTATCCATGATCTTAGTGGCTAATCAGGAAAAAAAAATCTGCCTAAATGGTTTTTTAATTTCTGAGATAACTGTTGGAGTTTATGAGAATGCAGCGTTGTTCTCAAGTGCTGACTAAGCACTCAGACCTTCATCTCTGTAAAGTTTCTGCAAATTAATGTGAGATGATGGCTCACATGTCCCTCACTATACAGGAGCCAAATGGCAGCTGGACATGTTGAGTGACTGAGTCCCATCCTGATGTAACTTGTGCTGGATTACATCGCTGCTGCTGCTGCTGCTGCTGCTGTGCAGGTGTCTAATAGGCAGAAGTACATTTAAAAAATGTGAGAAAGTTGGAAAGAGAAGGAGAAAGATGTAAGGAGTGAGACTGAGGGTCAGTAGTGAATCCAGGCAGATCAGTCAGCCGTGAAGAAGTCGCATGTCAGTGTTTCAATAATGATGCAGGAGAGTATGTAGAAGGTAGGAGAGACACTTAAACTCACTGAAAGAATCCTTGAGTATCAAGTAGGTTTGACCTTAAATATATGCTATGTGTAAAACCAAAAACTTGTTGGTTGTCCTTGGAGAAAACAACTCAGCTTTATTGTAGTAGAACAAGATGAGCGCAATGCTTGCTCGAGCTCGGTGCTGGGTGAAGGCACTCTTCATTCATAAGAGATTATTCTCAAAATCTCATGCAACCACTTTCAAATATAATTTAACATCTGACACTTTATATAATAGTTTTTTGTTTGTTTCTTTTTAAATGTAACAAAAAACGAAAGCTCTGTATTCATTAGTGAAATCAAATCTTGTCCAGGACCTGGAATGAAAATTAGTGACATGAAACCAAGTTTTTATATGCACCATTTCTCACAATAGCAAGCCCATTTGATTGAATGCCAGGCATTGGAATTAGAGATTGTCGCATTCAGAGTGTTTCCTGCCATCACTGATAAAATTATACCTGGGACCTGTTGGGGCATGATTGAAACTGACAAATTGTTTTTTCTCTCTGTGTATCACTTCTTTTGTTGCCAGCACAAAGTTAAATCCTGCTTTAGCCTACGTAATGCTAAATAGGAAGTGGGATCGTCCACATTAATGAGATGAAGAATTTATGGTGGGTATATGCCCCCCGGATGACCTTGCAGCCTGGTGTTCTGCCAAAAACAACAAACGGGCTTCATTAGCCATCTGAATGGGGACTTATGCTGAAACACATTAGTATGATGGGTTCATAAATATATGGATTAAAGTGACAAATTATTGCCATATTTTTCAGGTCATTTCAAGTGACATTATCATACTGTTTTTAATGGGATGTTTGGAAGAACATACAAATTGCAATTAATTAAACATTTTTAAAAGCTAATATTTCAAATGTAGTAACACAAAAAGTGCAGTTTTTTCAAGAAAGGTTTTAACGATTGCACAGCAAAGCAATTTGCAGATTAATGCCGACTATAAAATCATATTTAATGATTCTTAGGAATATGGCAAAGTCATAACTTCAGCTTTTGATGCAGTTAAACTGCTTGCATTTCCTTTTAAAACCAAGGACCAGACATTTTTAGAATTATTCACATAACACGTTAACATAAAACATACTGAAGAAAACTTAATAATAATCAGTTTTTCTTTAACATACTGCTAGAGACAGGTGTTGAATCCAGACATACAACAAAATATAATTAACTAAATTGATAAAATGATAAGCTCATGGCATTTATGACATGTTAAAATTAAACCAACACGTTTAGGGTCTGGCAAATCTCTTCAGTCAAATCAACAGCTTTCATCAAGATGTGAGTTTACACCAAAATAAATCGAGGTATTATTGTAATAAATCCTTAAAGCTCCCTCCTTAAGAAAATGCTTTCAAAGCTTCACTCCCTCTTAGTGTATTTTAATTAAGACTTGAATTAAATGAAGTGTTAGACAGCATATAGGTGTAAGTCTCTAATGGGTGTCTGTGTTTGTAAAGTCTTGGTTTTAGTTTGAGAAATGTTTTATCAGTGTTAACTTTACCTCATGGGCATGGGATGATCGCTTTGATCTTTATCTTTTTACCTGTACGAAGATGTTTGAACTGTTGTAGTTTAAGAAGCACAGAGCACTGCAACTGCATTTAAAATAGTTTGCTTTTTTCCCTGCTGTTTGAAAAGTGTCTAATGTGTATGGGAGGGTATTTTTATATTTCTGTGCACACTGTTGATGTCAAAAATCTCTAACACCCAGTGACAGAAGATGTATTCATTATATGGATGATTTGTGTTTGTGTTGGGTGATTATTTTAAAAAAGAAAAGAAAAGAAAGAAAGCCGTATTCTTGGGTTGGCATAAGAATGCTTTTAAATCTGAATGCACAATGAAAGCTGGCACTTGTTGAGGGGCTCTTAGCTTTGGATTTATGGGAAAAAGAAAACCAAGGGGGGTGAATATTAGGGGTGCAACGATATTCGTATCGATATTGAACCGTTCGATACAGTGCTTTCGGTTCGGTACGCATATGTATGAACAATACAACATTTGTAATTTATTTTATCAATTTTCCTTCTGACGATGCTGTCTGTGTTGAGCGCTCAGTGAATCTGTGTTCGACTACTCCGCCTAGGCTGCACTGTCGAGCGCAGATCCACTGAGCGCTCCACACAGACAGCATAGTCAGGAGGAAGAGCGCAGGGCAAGCTAGCGAGACAGAAGTTAAGCTCTCAGCAACATGGACCTCCCCCACTCTCATTCAGATCTGGCGTTTGGAATTATTTTGGTTTTCATGTGAGGTATGACCCTGAAGGTAAGCGAGTCATGGACTAAAGTAAAACAGTATGTTGGATGTGCCATGCAATGCTCAATTACATGGGTGGGAACTAGTGTGTTAGCGCAGTTAGCTCGTTAACGTGTTGGCCGTCTAGCCCCATGCACGGAGCGATCGGCGGTAGCTCGTTAACGGAGATTTGCCGTGTTGTGGCGTTAAGGTCATTTCAACGAGATTAACCTGAAAGCACTAGTGGGAACACAACGAATATGACTGCACATTTACCCCGACATCATCCTAGTGCAAAGACAAAAACAACAAGCATGCTACTAACTTTAGCCGAGTCATTTAGACAGCTGTTAGCACATGATTCTCCTTATGCTGCTGAGAATATAGCCCAGAAGAAGCGGATAGTATAGCTTTTATTTTGGAAAGAGACATTTCTCTGTAATAAACTCTCTTTTCCAAAGATGAGTGATTCCTCAATCAGATACAGGGCTTGCAATATCGCTAGCCCGACGTCCCGGAGCTAGCGATTTTTTCAGTCGGGCTACCAAAATCTATCTCTTCCCTGCCCGTCGGGCTATTGTAGGAAAAATATATGTCAATGCTTTTGCATTCTTTCAGAAATGTAGCTGGGTAATTATGTCATTGGCATCGGTGAGCCACTGTCAATATGTGACATATTGAAATCGCGTTTGAATTTGCGCTTGTTTTTTTGCTTTCACTTTGCAATCGTGCGAACTGTGTATAGAGAGCGACAGCACTGATCTGTGAGTGATGATAATTTGTGCACCAATTCCTCTGACATCGTCTTATTAATCGTTAGCTTACTATGCAAACATGACAAGTGAAATCTCCTGCAGCAAGCTTAAACATGTGAGAGGTTGATCGCGCAGAGAATCGCTGAGCTTATGTGAGTGCGTGTGTAAAAGCAGCAGGAGAAGTTATGACAAATCAGACTATAAGGCAAAAAGAAAGTGCAGCTTTATGGTTTCATGGACAAAATAATTTCTGTGGCTGCAATATGACGAGCTAAATAACCAGGGCTGCACATAAGTGGTCCGCAGGTGTGCATTTGCTGTCAAAATAAAAAACACGCACAAGGGTTAGGGTTAAATTTAAAAACTGTACTTTTGAGTTAAAATATATATTTATAATTTTAATAAATGACAAATTAAAAAGGCATGAACATTTTTTTTGTATCGAAAAAATATCGAACCGTGACACCAAAGTATCGAACCGAACCGAACCGTGAATTTTGTGTATCGTTGCACCCCTAGTGAATATAGCAGGAAACTCACTGAAAGATTGGTCTGTTAGGGTGAATCAAGACCTGTGCATGAAGGAAAAATGCCAATACTGCTTGATCTAGGAGCCAGTCGAGATGGTTTTGGCATCTGATTAGGTCACCTCCTAGGTGAGGTATTTCAGGCATATCCAACTGGGGGGAGACTGCTGGGGAAGACCCGGGGAATGTTGTAGAGATTATGTTTCCCAGTAGAAAATGCATGGCTGGAAAGACTCAACATTTTCAGTGTTATGACAACAGAAACAAGGTTCAGCAGTCGTTCATGTAGATCATTTGGTCATGGGTCCTTCCTTCCTCGATGTGAACTGACAGGTTTTAGATATCCACGAGAGCCTCCCGTGCAGAAGAAAAACTATAACTGCAGCCTTGTCACTACACATCCAACGCATGAGTCAGCACAGCTCCTCAAAGATCACTTGTGCGAGGAGCCCTCTACCTTTGATGATAAGTGACAAGCCAAAGGATTTGCACAGGTGAAGACAATAAACAACAGCAGCCTTGTCACTGCTCCCAAACCTCAGCCAACTGAAGTGTTGTGAGCACTGCTCCTGTGCTGTGTTTTATCATTTTTAAGTACCTCATAAGATCCGGATGTTTAAAGAAACAGGCTTTGTGTGTCTGTAAGGTAAAAATAATTCTTTGAATCCACTTAATACCTGCAAGTACTAAAGTGTATTATTATAACCAGCACGTAATTCACAGTCAGTGTAATTCTTTGAGTCCAAATGCACTACACAATACATAATAATATATTCACTTAATAGCTTGATATCTTGGTACATAGAGGCTGGAGAACATGTTCACTGCGTTTTTGAATGTGTTATGACATATGTAAAATATGTATTTAAATGTATTATCTAAAAGTATACACTACTGTAGATCACATTATACATTTTGTGCTTCAAATATGGATAAAGTAATCATTTTATTATAATGATTAAAACTTTTAATGTGTGTACCTCTTGTGTAAGTTTGATTCGGAGGTTGATTTTTAAAAGGATTTCTTTGTGTCCCCTGACAGTCATGATTGGTCTGATAGTTCAAGGCCTTTAAACTGTAGGTTATGCTCGTCTGTCACTGAGGAAAATCATTTGTTTCAATAGTGACTAAATTGTTTGTGTTAGTCCAGTTTTAACTTTTATTCAAGGCCTTGGGGAGCAATGGTTTTCCATTAAATCAAACGTTGTCTGCAGTGATTTGTGTGACTTTCAGATTTTTCTTACAATTGGCTGATAAAATCCATGCAACTGTACAGGTTGGAAACTACCTGGCAGTCCTCTGTGTGCTCTGAGAAGATTCCATTCAGAGTATTTTATACCTGAAGCCTGTAATCTGTTTTGCGTCTCCTGTTGCTACATTTCACCTCACTGATGCCAGGCAGGTTTATGGTTAGCCATCACTCTTAAGAACAATAGGATCAAGGGTCAGCCTGAGCCCTTCTCGCTGCGCGGCCGAGCAATATCACTCTCGAGACGAGTCCTCCTCTCTCTCCGCCAATGCTTATTGGCTGAAATATCTGCTCGCTGTGCCACTTTCGACATGTAATCTTTACTGCTGGCAGCAGCAGCGAGGGAATGCGATCATATATCTTCTCTCAGACTGAGCATGTTTTATGGGTTTCACATTCTTACTGCTAAACTATGCTTGAATGTTCCCGTAGTACTGGAGCTGAATGTAAAACAGCTGAGTATGGGGAGCAGTATCTGAAGAGAGCCTCGTGTTTTCTGGCGCCCACTGACTGACTGAATCCAGCCCTCTTGAGCCCGGCCGGGAAACTCATGCTACAGAGTGTGTCAGTCCTTTCACTATATGTATGTGAGTGAACATTAACACATGGTCATACTTCAGTGTTTTCACCCGCAGGTGCCTTTGATGGTAAAAAAAAAACACTTTGTCGACATTTTTGTTTGTTGGGGAGAAAACTTGCAAACATACAGTACAGCACTTCAGAGTCACACGCTAGCGATCGAAGATTTCTGTAAATTAGAAACGCTCAACCCATTCTGTACTGTACAGAAGACACGGCGCAAGATTGATTGACAATGGTCTACAGCCAATCAGGTTGCAGAACACAATGCGCTATATAATAAAAAAAAAAGCATGGAAAATGGCACACACAAAAATTAGCGAAACATCGAGGCTGCGAAAGGTGAACCGCGTTATGGCGAGGGACCACTGTAGTTTTATGGTCAGTGTTGCTAGTTTAAAGTCTTCTTCAGTTTATCAATAAGTCTTTCTTAACAAAAACAATCAATATACTGTATATGAAAGACATATCCATTGATATCACAACAGTCCGTGAACTTTGGCCACTTTGGCCTTTTGTCCCTTAAAGTGAACATTTTTTTGTTTCATTTTGCCTTAATAAAGGCAACTCAGTATTTTTCAAAAACCTAACCTGCCGCTGGCTTCAGACAGTTTTTTGACCTAAAAGCACTCGCACTCCCATTGGTTTTAACGCGTGAAATTACTGCCATTTATGTATAAAATTGTACAACACAACTTTGTTACCCAATGTCAGTCAGCCTACCTTCTGTTGTACAGAGTAGAAACGGGGATAAAAGGGATGAAAAAAAAAGTTTGATGAAATGCAACTGAATTTCAGCACCATGAAGGAGGCAATGAAAACTCTGCAGGATCTGTTTTACACTATGGAGGAAAGCTGTGCAAGCAGCTCTTGTCTGCTCTTTAATATCACAAAATTTTAGTAAACAAGTTTCAAATGTTTTCATTTTTGAGCCATCATGCTATAATGATCATAGCTTATATTTATTCCCAAACTCCTCCTAGACAACTGGTCCAATCTTGATGAAATTTAATTTATTTCAATTCATTTCAATTTTATTTGTACGGCGCCAAATCACAACAACGGTCATGGTCAAGGCGCTATATATTGTAAGGTAGACCCTACAATAATACATACAGAGAAAAATTCAACAATCATATGACCCCCTACGAGCAAGCACTTTGGCAAAAGTGGGGAGGAAAAACTCCCTTTTAACAGGAAGAAACCGCCAGCAAAACCAGGGAGAGGTAGCAATCTGCCGCGACCGGTTGGGGATGAGGGGAGTCAGACAGGACAAAGGACATACTGTGGAGCAGAGCCAGAGATTATTAATAAGTAATGATTCAATGCAGAGAGGTGTATAATAGTGGGATAGCCTTGGAACTACCTAGGGTGCCAGGATTTGTAACATCTATATGCTGAATAACTAAAACATTTACTGCAAATAAAAAGCGCTGCTTCTTTTTCTGTGCATTTGTATATAGAAACCACATTATCGAGGCCGGGTCATGAACCTACGTTGTTTTTAGACATATAAATCAAAAACATTTATAGGCACATTACACATATGTTTTAATGCTACCATAGGGTTTCAGTTTTAACCCTTTGAAGCCGGTCGGAGCGGGCACGCTCTTTTTTGCTTAACTATTTTTAAATTCCGGTAGCACTGCAACCGCGTAAGCTAGCGCAATAATTTTTTTTGCATATGAAACCGGAGGAGTTGTACTTACATCTTATGCCCTCAGCTTGTCCTAAGTCACGGTTTCCTTCCACATAGAGCTTTGCAAAAATTGCATAAAAAGCCCTTGCAGGAACAAAAACATAATATTCCAGAAACACGCTTTGTCGATCTGATCAGCTGTTCGTAACACTTCCCACATTGAAACAGACGTCAGTGCGAACGATCGCATGTCCGCCATTTCCTGCCCTAAACCGGAAGTGACGTCATTTTCGCGGAAAATGTAGTTTTTTACTTGTAGGCCTTAAGAGCATATACTGGTGTTTTTATAAGTCATGTTTGACTTTATGCTTTTCTGAATAGTTGTTGGGATGCTTAGAACTTGAATTGCACTGCTGGAAATAGTTTATTTTGATGCACCTGCTGTTTTCTTTGCAAATTTGCATCATAGGATTGTTTTTCGTTTTTCCTGCAGTATATAAAAATTGCTGTATCTCAAAAATAAAACTATGAAGACACTCAAAATAAATTTCCTGTTGTTGTAAACTATTTTTGCAACTTTTTTGTATTTAAAGTTTGGGGGATAAGCCTCCTAAATTTCCCCAAGTAGAAATATATGTAAAAAAAAACCAAAAACAATTTTCAATTTTTTGGTAGTTTATTGCACTTTTTTGCAATTAATGTAGTTACTATGGACTTAATGCATACATATTATTATAATATGGGCTATAACAGTTGTATTGATGTATAGCAACTTGAAATGCTCCCAAAAATGGCACTACAGCATGTAAAAATATAAAGTAAGCTCTGGCAGACTTGGTTCTATGGTAGGTCTTAAAGGGTTAAGAACTGGCAAGTTTTTATTTCCTATCTGGGCCACAACAATTAATTGTGGTTCAAAGATGCTCACAGAAGATGGCAGAGACGGTTCTAAATTGCTAGTAAAGAAATGTGTTTTCTTTAAAATTCTTAACTGTAGCCAACATACCCTCTTTAAATGGTAAAATCTAAACAAGTCTGTCTAAACTGTGTGGGGGGGGGGGGAAGTTATTTCACAGATAAATCGTCACTGTCTTTTTCTTTTACACCCTTTAAGTAATTTCTTTCAAGCTTTTAAGGACTGCAAAGGTTGACATTTCTTATCACGAATCATAGACCTGCATATGAGTGTGTACACACGCTTCTCACACTTTGATGATGAGAAAAAAATAACAAGGTCTATACTGTGGCCTTCCTGAGATGCAGGGGTTAAACCTCTCTGCAATCTTACAAACACACCAGGCAAATTAGGGAGACAAACTGTCAAGCAGTTGTTTGTAATGACAAAGGATATGGCAAAACCGTGTTCATCTTCCCTCCTAGTTACATAAAGTTTTCATGGGAAAGGATTCCGACTGCCTATTCACAACAAGGTTTTCTTTTCCACTGTGCTACATGTCAGTCACCCTGGCCCAGTTTCATTGCATTTGAATGACAGCAGTTTCATTCGTTTTGAGTGATATGTAGTGCAAACACGCTAAATGATTTGAAGGAACACGGCAGAGTTTGGCATTCATGGTTTTATTTACAGTGTCTATGTTAGTCATGAAAAAATCATCCAGCATATGTTAACAGAAATGAGCCAAATCATTCTCTGCAAATATGCAACTGGACTTCCTTTTCTCTGATTAATGAATTTTACCATATTGCAGAGTAATGATTAACAGTTTTCATGTTTATGTCATAGAATTCTTACATATTACATTGGTTTGGGAATCAAATAATGTTTGCCCTAGTTTCATTACCTTCATCCATCCATCCATTCATTTTAGCTTATTCAATAATGGCTCAACACCTAATTTAAATCAGTTAACTTAACTTGCAAAATTAATTCTTTAAAAATGCAGAGTAGGTCTCAGCTACCTTTAGTGCCGTTACTCTGCCTGCCCAAAATAGAGGTGTTGAAACATTTCTGTCGGGTGCTTCTCATATTACGCCTTAAAAAGCAGCTGCTACATTCTGCCCGATAATTAGGAATCTGACTTTGAAATGTTAAGTAAACATTTACCAGATCCTTTCATGTAAGCTGACTGCCTTGCGTAGACAGTAATCAGCCCCAGTGTGTACCATTGGTGAAGCCTTCCTTAGCACACAACTCCTACCAAAATATAAAAATTCTACTCTAAAATTTTTTAACCACGGAGAACTTTATGATGCAAGGTAATAAAAACCCAAATCCCCAAACCACACAATTCATTCCACATTGCAAGCCATTTTGCACAAAGCTCCCCAGAACTGTTGGCAGAGCAAACGATACATAAACCATTTCACTGAGCATGTCATCATTTTTGTTTAAAGTCTTTCAGGCTTTAAACTTTTTTTTTCATGTAATAGGCAGATTCTGAAGTGAGAAGAAGCTGCCAGTTTAGTTTGAACAAATCTACATAGATGTGCACAGAGGTTTAGTTCATGAATGTAAATACATAACACAAAAAACACAATGCCAACAAGAGATAAGTCTGTTTTTAAATGAATGTATGTTTTAGAAACCCCCTCAGCACGTTCTTTGTGTGCAGTGATATGCGCCAACAATTTTAATTTGAGAGATAAAGATACACAGAATATTTATTTGTACACTGTGTGTGTATATCTAATTATTTTGTTTGGTTATCTGTAAAAAAACATATGATAAAGTTAATTTCAAATATGTTTACTTTTAGCTCTTTCTACACCCACACAAAATATGAAGCTACAATAATAACACTTACATCATTCTTTAAAAACCTTGGGATATAGAGTTTTTCTATTATGGCTGGTGACGTTGCTTAATGCCAGCTGATCACACATTTCTTACCACAACCCAAAGTTAGATTAGGGAGGAAAACAGCAACTTGGCCCAATTTTAAGGCAATAACTGTAATAGGACTAAACAAATGTCAATCTGTAATTTTAGTTTATATTCTTTAATAAGAAAAAATGTGATGAGCATTTTTATGTAGTAGTTCAAAGTCCCTTTATTGGTTATTCAAAGTTAGGAACATTAGGATGATTGGTACAGTGAGCAGCGCTTTAAGTGTCATTTAGGATACAGACAGTTTAGTTCACCCGTCTTCATGTCTGTGAAGGTTCTCAGTCATCTAGGTCATCGTAATCTAAGGAGCTCGGAGAGAAAAGTGTCTGGACTTCTTTAAGTTTCTTGAAAACATTTCCCCTATCATCCGAGCAGCTTCTTCAGTTCTAAGAGGAATTGGTGGAGAGTCTAAGAAAGGAAAAAGAGGAAACACACACATGTAAAAAAAAAAGCTCTTAAAACACGTGGTTATCCTAACTGGGCTTTCAACAAATCAGCAAAGATGCACAGAAAAGAAGGTCAGACACCAACTAGGAAGGATCAGAAGGGCAAACAGAACAATATTGTTATCCCTTATGTAGCAGGTTTATCAGAGAAACTCAGGAGAGTCTTCTCCAAGCACAACATCCCAGTGTTTTTCAGAATCAGCAACGCACTCAGACACAAACTTGCTCATCCAAAAGAAAAAAACTCCCAAACACATACTTAACAAGGTAGTATATGCTGTACAGTGCAGCGAGGAGTGCTCAGACCTATACATCGGAGAGACCAAACAGCCACTTCGTAAAAGCATGGAACAACATAGAATAGAATAGAATTCAACTTTATTTTCATTGCACATGTCAAAAGTACAAGGCAACGAAATGCAGTTTGCATCCATTCAGAAAGTGCTTTAGCAATATTATAGATATATTACAAAATATATATTAGCAATAGTATAGATATATAGATATATTACACAAATGGGTCTATTATAGGTATGAGGGTACAAAAATATGGGTCTGTTATGGGTATGTTACAGTGTACATTGTATGAAGGTATGTTATGAATATGCTATAACGTAATAAGTATGTACAGGCTATGAACAGGATATAAATATGAAACACTATACAGAAATATGAAGTATGAAACTATACAAGTTGTAAACAGTTGTAGAACTATTATTATTATTATTATTATTATTATTATTATTATTATTATTAACATAGAAAAGCCACCTCTACGGGACAAGACTCGGGTGTCTATCTGCATCTAAATGAACAAGGTCACTCTTTCGAGGACGCCAGTGTTCATATTTTGGATAAAGAAGACAGATAGTTTGAAAGGGGAGTGAAAGAAGCCATCTATGTCCACTGTGAATGACCATCTTTGAACAGAGGCGGTGGCTTATGACACCAACTGTCTGCCATCTATAATCCAGTTTTGAGATCCCTTCCCAGATGTCTTAATGCCCACTCACACCCTGGGCCATTTGACCTCAGTATATCACAGGTTACGGGTGAACCCACAACCTGTTTTCACACCTTGGCTTGTGTGATTAGGTAGAGGATCAATAGGTGTCCACGACCCTCTTGCGAACACTGCAATAGGGATTAAAATCTGGAACTCTCCACCAATTGGTCTGAAGAAGCTTCTCAGATGAGAGGTGAAACATCTTTAAGGAAACTTAAAGAACAGACACCGATGCCAAATGCAGCCCGACTGTAACCAGATACTTTTCTTTCCGAGCTCATTAGATTAACTCGTCTTCCTTTATTGCTTTTTTTTCTTTGAAAATTGATGATATTTCTTCTTTACCAAAAAGCAGCTCTAATATTATTATTTTTTAACTTTTAAAGGGTTTTTTTTTTAACATTGAAAAGAAAAATCAATCTATTTTTAAAATATTTAGGGCCTTCACATACTGTGTGATTCTATATCCATGTTTCCATGAGGCAAGATTGGACATATCACTCTATGACCACTCTGCTGATCTTTATTGCACACTCCAGGGAGCAGCTAGGACAGAGCTTTAGTTTGAGCTATTAGACAGTATTCTCAAACAGCAGTGCCTCTACACCACACCAGTGTCTGTGTCATATAAATCAGCGACCTAATAATGTGTAGGTCCCTCCCTGGATCAGCCATGTTCCTGCACATCCCATGGATGCTTAATTCGATTATGAAGTAGTGTGTTTGGACACCAGAGTCAGTGCCTGCAGCTCTTTGCTGTCTTCCTTGGGTTATTCTGAGGCAGTTTTTGTGGTGTGGCTGTAATTGAATGAGGTTTTCTCAGAAGCCGCCAGCATCTCACACATCCTGTGACACCATTGTCCCAATGTGCCAGCTCCAGCAGTATCAGCTACCACACAATAATGGTCCCCGTTTGGAGACTAACAAAATTCTGTCATGGCAGTGGTATTAATTATTACTTTGTTAGCCAGGAGATCCTGGTTTTCATCTTGTCGAGAACTTTTTGTTTTGCCTCACTTTCCAGTCGCTCATGTTGCTTATGCAGTGCTTCAGTTATGTGCAGTTTTGTTCTACATACATATTTTGTTTATCGTCAGCTCGGGTAGGCTCCAGCCACGATAGATGGACAACTGTCTGTTTTCCAGATCAAAATACAGCAGAACCACGCTGGTTCAGTGAGATGTTGCCTGTGTTGCTTTCCATCTTGCTTGTTTATAACTTCCAGTGACAGAGAGCATGCTGGTACCTGCCAACTACAAAGACAGTAGAGAGCGCAGTAGCTATTAACTGCCTAGTCAACTAATTATCCACATCCGTAAATGGTACAGGTCAAAGTTACACACACACATGCATTCTAACACAATAATCAGCGTTCACCTAAAAGTTGACTGTTTTGGCTGCTGTGCCACATCACGGCCACATTTCTGTCTCTTCTGTAAGTTACCTCAGTTTCCCCTTTTCATATTTTTTAATAAGACAGACGAGTCGTGAAGTTGTTATATGCGTCATCGAGCAGCAGCTCCTCAATGCACAAAATTTAATCATGCAACCCACACGAGGTGGACGTAATTGGGCACTGTTTTGGTGCTTTGGTAATATGCAGTGCATCCTTCAAATTAGGCGCTGTAATTGGAACAAACATACTGGTCCTGCTTGCTTCAGATTGGCTGCGAAGATTTAATCAAGTGAAAGACTCGGACTTATCAATCCAAAGAGATGCTGTGTAAGGCAGAAGAATAACACGTTAGTATGATTTGCTACACACAGTGCTCATACGTTTTAATGCACATGCAAAGGCTGAAATTTTTTCCAAACATCTTAGAAAACATTTCATACAATATATGTATTCATGGGATTTTGGAGCAGGGAGTTTGTGATTAGCGCAGTCATATTGAGAAACCCAAATACATACACCTAACCCCTGTGCTAAGATGTAATCTGTGTAGGCAGTGATGCACGAATATTTTGGAGCACAAAAATTGCACTGCGCTGTCCGAATTAAATAGGCACTCCCAGTCACGCCAAGCTTGAATGGTCACAGGCAAAGCAGGCACTGTCACTTCATAGGCCCACGCTCGGTGAGTCTCATCTGTGTAGCACAAATTCTGAGCTCTAAATTCAGTTATTTATTAATAACTGCAAACTAGTTGAGCTCTGGGACTCAGCCTTTACTCACTGTAATTAACTGTATTTTTCATGAAATGCATAAAAGGATGTTGATAGAACCGTTCAGTCATTTTCATGACTGAAAATGAAAGATGTAACATTAATAGGGATTTGTGCATAAAACATAGAGTTTTTCTCACAGGAGCAAGCAGAAATTTGATCATGGATTTGTTCTACATGAGTGTAGCTTATGTGATTATTCATGCAGAATACAGTCATATTTACAACAAACAATGCTCAACCACGCAGCAACTGAGGCTCCAATACGTGGTGCATCACTTTGTCTCTCCTCAGAAAATGTAGTTGCTTTCTTTCTCTTAAAGTTTTGTAAATTACTTTGTAATGTGTGCCAGCTATCGTTGAAGGGTGTGTGTGTGTTTTAATGGCTTTTCTAAGAGTGGAAAAAATTTCCATTTTAATGAATGACATGTTTTATTTGACAAAATAGGCTTTTCACGTTGCAGGTAAGAGAAATGTGACACCGTCGCATGGACTAGAATAGCACATTAGTCATCTGTGCAAAAAGGTTTAATAATAGCGACGTGACACATTCGGGATTAAATGTTTATTGAAATATGATATCTATATCATGTATGCACGCCCTCGTTCTCATAGCTTTACCAATGTTTGATCATCCTAACCTATAAAACATACCCAAAATTACTTTTAGACAAAAACCGAGTGCTTGTTTATGCAAAAGCGTTATCTTTAAAGAAATGTAAAAGCACACTAACTGTATAAAAATGTAACATTTTTTTGTTTGTCACTTTTACAGTAAAGTAAAAGAAAAACATATTTAGTTCAACTAATTCCATGTAGCCTTTTAAAGGAGTTTTCAAACTTCAATTGCTTAAACCATTTCGTCTCGTTGTGAATCGTGCTGGAAGTCAACTCTGGCCACGTTGCATTAAAGGAAAGAAAATAGAGGAAGTACTGTTCCTTGAAGTCCCGTCTACTACTTGTTTTTGGTTTAGCCAGCATTCCACACGAAAAGCAAATCATATCGCATTCACATTGATTTATGCTTTCCAAGCTCACAGCCCAGCATTCACTCCCTTGCGCTTCCTATTTAAACATAAAAAAAACATTCCTTTCATAGAACCCAGGGCCTAAGGTTTACAAGTAAACACCACTTAAATATTCCCTTTTAGTTTACAATATATAGGCAGCCTGATTTGAGCCTGAGCATTGAAGAAAACATGAAATAGAAATCCAGTGCATTCATCATCATGTACTGTAGCCCCTTTTCATTGTTTATTCATTAATGTTTTGTGTATACAAAAGAACGTACAGCTTTAAAGCTGGTAAACATACTTAACTGAGGTTATTATCAGAAAAATAATGAACTGTATATATTTCAGGTGCCATCTGGTGCAATAGTATCCTAAGGTCCGTTCCATTTATTTCTGACTTGATTCTCACCTAATTTATTCAGTTATTTTGAAATCCTAATCAACAAGACAAGTATGTTTGCCATATGGATATTGGAATGCGTTCCTCCCTAAAATAGCATCCATACAGATCCCATCTGTGTACGCATCTTTATGCAGACAACCATTAAAACTGAGTTTGTTTTGTTTGTTGTTTGCTTTTTAATTCTTTCTGTAATTCCTTGACAGATTGCTTGTAAACTGTTGATTAACTGGCCATTAAAGGCCACTGAAATAAATTATTTTGGTTTGTGCAGTTTACAAACGATCTCAAGTTTTTCCAGCTCGGGGGAATCTCACACATGATCTTGTGTTTGTAGCCATAAATGTGGACTTCATGCTAATGTCTTGGAGTAAAGTTGCATCATTCATAGTTAAAAATAATCCTTATTGATCTCATATTGGGCCATCGTGCCCCACAGTTCATCAACTGTCTAAAATGGCAAACGGTTCAAAGAAATGGTTGCTCTTCATAAACGGGTTAACACAAGGTGATGCGGCTGCCCCGCTCACTGCTCAAGCTGTTCATGTTATACTTTACCAACTTAAGGTTGGAGCTAAATGAAGGGCTGGATGGATAGATGGAATTTAAAAACTGATTTAATTTCAGGTTCGTATATACATCAAATATCTACTAATGCATTAAACTACTGAAAATCTAGTTCTTCTACATAGAGAAAAGGTGGCAAACCTTTCACTAAAAATTTTGTGACTGCCCAGGGACACTCTTTCCCTCTTTCTTCAATCATTTTCCTCCCTGTGTGAGCGTGAAAAGCTTACGCTGGCTGGGCGCTGATGGCCAAGTCAGGCAGCTCTAACTGGTTGTAGCTTTTCACGAACAGCAGTCTGTCAGTTGTCATCTAAAATGGAAGAAATGAGCAAAATATGATGTGGCGGCGTTTTCGCCAAACTCTGTCACAATTCCCATTCTTAGTCACGGTTTAGTCACATACAGGTCTTTGCTTTGAGTGAGTCCTTCTAGATAACGTCTTGGAACTGCGTGGCCCTAAGAGCGGCACATGTCTTTGTATTCATGTGGGTTCACCCTGGGTTGATCGGTAGTTCATTGGAACCTCCAGAGGTTTCTACTATAAATGAATACAAGATACTAGTGAAGTGGCTACTTTCTTAGTGAAAAAAATGCAAGTAAAATGTTTGAAGAATAAAAATCTTCAAGCCTCTCATGTCCTTGTTTATGTTCCACCAAGGAGTACAAAGCAGAATCTGGATGAGCAGTTTCCAGGGCAAACTTTCTGCACATCTGTCCTATGTGCTGATAACAGGGAGAATAGCAGATAGCAGATGTGTTCTTTGCACGTGCATGTGAGGGGAAAATTGTTCTAACATGCAAGGTAACGTGCAATTCTGATGACAGACAAATTATTCAATTAGGAGAGGGTGACTTTGTTCTTTTGTCTTAAGCCATCATCCATTTCCTGTGAACTTAACAGCATTTTTATGTTACAAAGTGAACATGTTTTAATCACAAGTGCTGTCACTCGATTGGAGCAATTTCCTGTGGCTCTGTAAAGGACGAGGGTGCAGTGTAATTGAATTTTGGTCATAATTAAAAAGTGCAAGGAGCCATGTGATCTCTCCCCCACGCCTTTCATCTTCGTAATAGCGCAGCAGTTTACATTGAGAGGCCAAGTTTTCATCACAGAAATTAGTAATTTATTGAGGTCTTGCATGCTTTATGTGCCATGCAGGGTAGAGCAACAGCCTTATTAAATTGGATATGCAGTTTAATTTGACATTGACAAGAAAAAAACCCACCAATGAGCTGAGGTTCAGCCATGTACAGAGGAGAATGGGCAGCAAAAGCAAAATAAATGACAAGGCTGATATCAGTTTGCCATGATAATATCCATGAGCATTTCCTTGAATTGAACAAAAAAGTACTTTACATTATATTCGCAAAGAGAAGGTGATTTCCATTTTTTCTCTACAAGCTATTTTAATGTGTCTCTGCGGTTCCTTTAGCCTCCAACTCTGATATTTCCAACTTTTACAACTGCTGTGATATTTCAATCAGCACAATATCATTACTGTGGCTGTTGAGTTGTAACCTCTGAGTTATTCTGAACAGGAGGGTGTAGGTGGAATAACACATCTGATTATAGAACCGCACGAAGAAACCAGCTCAAAAAAAAAAATCAATGGGAGAGAGGCAATGTAACTAATGGTTGCACGGATAGAGAGGAAACTATAGGAAATTAAATTATAACACATGGGAAAAGACAGAGACAGAAAGCAGCTGGGCTAGCTTCTGACATGTCGTGCCTCTCAACAATATACTGAATAGAATATTATATGACACGTGCATCAACTCAACACTGTGGTTTGGTTTGGCTTAACACTTGCATTGTTGGTTCTTTGTACGCTGGCGAAATATAAAGATGCTACTGCTGCACTCTGTGTAAGTAGCTATGAATAATGGCGTCAGCAGATGTGGAAAATGTTGAGTCAACTGGACTGCTGCTGCTTTTTGGTGTCACTTGCCATTGCTCACTGCTTATTATTCAAGACAATTACCTTACTGCAGTCCACTACATCAACATAAACAACCACCGCACAGCAGCAATTTATTTATACATAATTTATTTAAAGAATACATTTAATTTTGGCCCATAATGCCTAAAATGAAACAAAAACAATATACCAGCGTGTGACCTGGTAACATTTGAAACAGATTATCAGACGCTGATAGTTTATAAGTTATTACCGGACAGATTGCCCGTAGGAGGTCTCCTCCTGCTATTAATAGGCTCATTAACACATGATTTAATGGTGCCGGTATTGCATGATAATGATGGGATTGTTTTTCTATGCAAAAGAAATACAAACTTTTTACCTAATCTCCCTGCACTGTTTGTTGTTGAAACACCATTCAACCACTGAAATGACCAACTTGACCAACAAAACACTTTAACATTCATTTAAACAGGCAGAATGTTGAAAGTTAGGATGAAGAGCCTTGAAATCTTCATCTGAAAAGTTTCTCTGCAACTGATGGGTAAATTCACAATTTTCACTCTACAATCACCATTTTACCACTAAATTGTAGGAAGATTTGCCTCAAGTCTTTCTCAAAAGCCAACAGTTGTATAGTTTTTGATCCGTTGGCATTTGAGTTAGAAGACTGCTATTTACCTGGGAAAAACAGGCAGAAAGAGTTTGGTTTTGTCAGAGTTCCTGCTCTGACAGGAGTTGTTTTTTAATGTTTGTCACTGATTGCATTGTATTTTATCTGCCTGTTGAACCTAGTATTAGGTGGAGGAGGGCGCCTACTGACCAATTATGAGTGGCTGATTACATCTGATAAAGGCCATTTATTTAGCAGCCTGATATGTAAATCAAGTGCCAAAGTAAAGGTAATGAAAGAACTGTGTGTTGAGAAAAATATGATGAATTTATAGCTGCAACATAAAAACAGAGAACAAGTCACACACATAAACATACTTGTACAAAGCCAGCTGGTCACTGCAGTGGAGAATCAAACTGAATGTGACTTTTTTGTGTGTTTCATTGGTATGATCCCACACACCGTTGGGCCACTGGGAGAGTTTCTTGCTCCTCCAGATGGACAGGCTGCCCCTGGTTATTGAGGCTCTTCTGTCATGGTGACAAAATGAACTGGTGCCTCTTTTTTGCAAAGCTCAGATACTTTTCAAATAAATTCTGAAGCCTGCGAAAATTGGCAAGAGATATCAGAGTGCAGATGGGCAGTTAACTGACGAAACCTGCCTGTCACCATTGAATAACAAGATACATAATCCTGTTTCATAAGCTTTTTTTTTTTCTTTTTTTTGGGTCCACAACCTTCTTCTTCATAACACCAAAGTCATTCTTCTTGTGTTGCTTTGTCTGCTGGAACCCCAGGAGATTTAATATTATAAGAACAGTAACCAATGGACAAATAGCAAATAGCTAAACATCAGTTGGGCTTCAATCATAACTCACTGATGCTCAGCCTTTTAGATCATCATTTAACTCTAACTGTTAAGTAACATGTTCATAAGGTCAGCAAAACGTGAGGTTCACTGTGTTTTCTTTTTTAATCTTGTGTATTTTATGCAGCGTGCTCAATGGTTTGAACTCATTTCATTTGGATTATGATTTCCAAGCTAACGTCCACCCTGTGTGCTAAAACAATTTACTGATGACGGGATCTTCGACAGGGGATGCCAAAGATAACATTTCATTACAAGACTGTAATCATTATCAGATCTGATTTAACACTTGCTCAGGACATTAGCAAAATGTGTTCTCTACAGAGCTGAAGAAGGAAGCTCAGAAAATGAAAATGGGAGTGACTGTAGGCCTGCCATTCTTTTGATATATAGCCGTCATGTACATCTAATAGAGAAATATCCCAGTCATCTTTTAATCACATCATACCCTTCACCGTTCCTTTCTAAAGTTCTCTATTAAATCATTTCAGATCAAAGTACTTATGGTCAGCAAAAATTCCATGTACAGTTTCACCATTAATTGTAGCAAATTTTATTTTAGTTTTGTGTTGTGGAAATGCAGATACAAGAAAGATAAGCGTGCATTACTGCAAGTATTTTTTAAGCTTGTCCTTTCTCTTAGAGTTATCTTTACATAAATGATCTGTAATATTTCCCAAACGGTGCAGGAAGTAGCCGGGCTGTGTTCTGGCTGCTGTGCTTGAAAACAGCTCAATTGAATTCGACCCTTTGAGTCGAACCTAAAATAGCGACTTCACCAAATAGAAACACCAACTCCG
The DNA here is from genome assembly GCF_057382275.1 of Copadichromis virginalis. Lineage (NCBI taxonomy): Eukaryota > Metazoa > Chordata > Actinopteri > Cichliformes > Cichlidae > Copadichromis > Copadichromis virginalis. Next base: position 19,765,458 of record NC_140636.1, on the reverse strand, counting down.
CTAATGCGTCTTTGCAGCGGGGCGTGGACGGCGGCATGACTGCGGGGGGAGGTGGACACACCTGAGCTGCATCGGCTCGTCACACCTACCCTGCATATAAAAGGACTAAACTCGGTCCTGACTGGGTTGCTGTTGTTGTTGATGTGCGCGGCTGGCAGCTGAAAAGCTGCAGCCGAGAGTGTAAAGTTGCGACAACGGGGAATAAAGTGTGTGTGAAAGTGAAGAATGTGATTAGGTTCATCATTCTCAGTCTTCAATTTAGAGTTGAAAGTTATCATATTTTGTCTTACGTGTGTATCAATATAGACTTTATCGCGTTTTTTGAAAATGATCATCATAAAAAAGAACATTTTAGTTAAAAAAATTACATTTCACTTCACTGTTTGACTTCTTGCCCCATTGGCTAGGTTGTGTGTAATCAAGGTGGAGTATACCTTGAGTATACTTTATTCAGGCATGGCCATGAACTCAGGCTGAGCACAGCAGCTCAACCAACACCCTGCTACATATCCAACCAGTTATATCTTTTACACCTTGCTATTTAAACCGAATTAGCCTGCCCACAGCCGCTGAGCACCAGCAAACCACTTTGCAGCTTACCTCAACTCCAGCTTCACCATTTCATGCTGTTTGTGACTAAATTATTTTCATATATTTTGTCACTAATGTGGTTTATCCTTGGTCTTGGTCCCGCTCTCCCTGCTTCTGACCTTTCATGACTCCAAACAGAAGGGATAAGAGGACAATTAATTATTGCTCATGGAGTATAACTTATTGGAAAATCCATCATAGATCCAGGTTTCAAAATGGAAATGAAACTGCCAGGTCAAAAGAGAAGTCAGTGTGCAGTTATCAACACATCAGCTCTATCTTTGAGTATTCACGAGCTTCTGGGAAAAGGCACATGTGTTTTCAAAAACTTCTGCAATTCACATATCCTGTAATTACTGTAAACAAACCTTTCTGAAGTAGTCACATTGCAGTAAGAGGTGTGGCCATTGATTACCCACTTGGTCTGCCTTTGGATTTTTTTTTTGTCTCTGTTTTTAGGCCATCTGAAAATACCACACTGACATGAATCCCTGGTGGACTCACTTGCATCCTGTTTCTTTTTTTTCCCTTTTAATCTGGGGTTGTTTGTTTGCTTGGGTTTGCTTTCATCCTCTGTAATTTGCTTGGGGCAGATTGTTCATTTTTCAGTCACTGAATAATTTGCTCTGCACTGTAAATGCAAGCTAGCTGTATTCAGGTGTGACTCATCTGAATGTACAATGGCTAATGCTTGCTTTGAGTGCGATCCCAAGTTTTAGTCTGCAAATTATGTGAAAGCCTCGTGATTACTGTCGTCTAAGCCATTCTTCCAAAGTGTTCACAAACTGCCAAAATCAAGCAATTTTGTTATTCACTGTCTAAAAGGTATATATTTGTTGATACCAAAGTTTGGCTTCCTAGAATGAGGTGTATACGGAGTTATTTTTCCCACATAACAAATTTTTTATTTTTTTAAATCTTGGAGACATCTTTGAGAGAGAGATTAAAAACATGTCCCTAATATGAAACAACCCTACTTATCTCATCCACCCTATCAGTCTAGTGGCATTACAGCATAACAGATACCATTCAAAAGCGTCCTGCATAGCGTGGAGAAGTGGCATTCATTCAGCTCGGCTATGTCAGGCCATTCAGTCTAATCTTTTCTTGACATATTGGCTTAAGCTTGTTGTGCACTATGCCATTTGACAGTCAAAATCAATGTGGCTTAAGTAGAGATCCCCCCCCACCCACCTCTGAAGTCCTTAAACCCAGTTGCCTCCATGCTTACCTATTTTGTACGAGCATCATTTTCAATCAATCTCATCTTTCCACCATGAAAAAAAAATACCACTTCGATCTAAAATAGCCAGAATGATCAAAATCACTGCCTATGTCTCTTAGGGGGTAAAAATTCCATTACCATGTAAAGCAGTTTCCATTTCTGTTCCCCTTCCTTTGGTTTTACTGCAGATACATTCAACAGGGTACTTGGACTCTGAAAAACCTTTTCCATTCTTTGCACTCAGACTTGAGGACCCAAGTTAAATGGCTTTGCCAATACTATAGGCTGCATTTTGTTATTACCGGCATATTATAGTTTCATTTTTTCTGCCATAGAATGACTCGTTTGGTTTCTACAGAGAGCCGCTCAAGCAACAGGAGATATTGTTGAGTTTACTAGTTTATTGAATGAGCATATTTATGATGTAAAAGACAAAAGTGCAGTAATTTCTCCTCTCTGGCATATTTATGCAGCTTAGCTGTGTTTCTTTCGTTCCACTTTTGACAACAGATATGTAGCATTTCATCATAAAGGAGTAAAAATACTTAATGAAAACATCACCAAATTGCTGTAAGCTTTGGACGTCTGTCCTATATTTGTAAGAAAACAAAACGAAATCCTCCCTCATCTACGTCTTATAAGCAACTATATGAAACATTTAGGTTTAAAGAAAGTTCTATGGGTTACAAAGTTTAAAACTTTTTCACCTGCACCAAGTGTTTTAATTATCTAGGATAAAGCTGTAAGGACAATTATGTAAAAACAGTATACACATGTGCTCTAATAGGGTCAGAGGTTAGCTGAAATAAGGCCCAAGCAGACAGTTTGGGTCTACAGCTTCCTGTCTTGGCACCCCTGTCACTTTTGGAGCTGGCCTCTAGTGGCCATTTGAGGGAATGGAGTATTTGCCAGGCCTTGATATTGCTACTTAAATCATTTTTCTATATTTTTATCAACTGAATTTAATCATATGACCAAACAAAATCTAATCTAGACCGTATCTTCAGTCCAACTCGGGATCACCCACACACATGGACAATAGTCCTGTATATGAGGCAATTATAAAGCTTGTCTCTGTGCAGTATGCTCACTCTGGCAGTGTCCACCTCACAGCATTAGGGAAGCATTACCACACATACAACATAACTCACGTCTTTGTCTATTGTTTGTCCTGATAGATGACAGTCACAGATAATGCAAAACAGAACCCATAACAAATAAGTCGTAATGTGGTTAGGACATAAGCAGCCTACGAACACACACATGCACACACTCACAACAAATGAAAATTAAAAGAGCTACGTTAGCCAGAGCAGAGCACTAAGGGAGCATAAATGAAAAGCATTATGAAATGAGAATTGTCAATTGGCAGCAAAGATTAGTCAGTCTGAGCTGTTTTGTTCTGTTTTCCTGTGGTGAAGAAAACATTCCCATCATGAGAGAGTCTTTGAAAAAACAGCAGTCTGCACAAAGGTCAGGTGATTTTAAATAACCAGCAGGCCTTTATGACACAGAGGACCATGATGAGAATTATTAGCATCTGCACTCAGATTAGTCATGTATATCTATTTCCCACATGAGGGGTGTTTATCATCCATTATCTTTTTTTGTATTTTTATTTAGGGCTACTGTGCCTCGTATGGTATACTATTAATTAGATGTAAATGTTTGACTGATGTATTCTGGCAGCTCTTTTCGTATCCACCGGTTTGTTAATGAGTCCCGTGAGTGCCAGCACAGACATAGCATGAAAAACATGAAAATAATTGAGTACACTAAGACTTGCACAGGATTTTATCCTGTTACTGGACAGAAATCAAGTTTGCAATTTCCAGACACATCTTAAAGCTAATTCCTCATCAGTCTCGAGACAGTGCTCTATATTGATAAAGCAGTTTTGTTTTAGGAGTGTTTTGTTCCTTTTTATTAAAGTGAAAAGGCTGAAAAACCCTGAAAATTCATATCATCATTCATAGTCAGATCTTTGTTATCACTGTAGCTGTTGAGTTCTGGTCCATCGTGTTTCTTTTGAGCATTATTGAGGACACTTTTTGCTACTACTGAAGAACATAATAGGGTCTGTCATTCTTAAATAAACTAACTTCGGAACCAGTAGAAGTCTTCCTAAATCTGTCCAACCAGCCAAACTAAGTAAGTGGGTCAAGTCCTCCACTAGCTAACTAGCCAAGAACACCAAAAACACTAAGAACTTAGCAAAACAGCTGAAAACTTAAATTGCTTATGATCACATTGGAAATGGTGCAGTATACGTCCATGCTAAATTATAGGTTTTACTAATTTTGTCTTTGAATATATGAATCTAACTGGACATGAGGTTGCCTTGAGTAGTGTTGAATTGATCTATTTTAAACATCCCTGCACAATAACAAACCTATTGTTATCATGTAGCCAAACCATTTCTATATTTAGCTGAGCTGGTGGTGAATTTAGCAAGATCATGTGTATATTACTTAGTTGGCAAATCATTTCAAGGTTATCAAGGAGACAGTGGCAGCTCTTATCTAGGGTTTCATTTCCTTCTTATTAAGGGGAATGACAGGTAGCAGGTCCCATACCGCAGAGCTGTTCTCTAATGGTGTACTATGGTGCTGTAACATCACTTCCCATCTTCCCTCCACTGTGAGCAGTGTCTGGGTGAAAAGAGGGGCAGAGAGATGGTGCGGAGACGGTTTAGCGAAAAGTAAATGGAAAGAGGTGAAAGCACCAGAAAGAGGGAGGACAGAGGAGAGGCAATGCAACATAAAAAAGAAGGGGGGGAAAACATAAGAAGGAAAGCTGGTGAAAGTAGCAACGCAAAGCCTGCTGAGTTCGAGCGCAGACATTGGGGAAATCAGAAAAGCTCAGAGCCTGTTTGTGTAGTGGGGGCTTGTGTGCGCATTCATATTTGCTGTACTCTTACTAGCACGATTCTACCCAAACAAAGCACAAAATAAACCCCAAAACAAACACAGACAGCTCCCTTTTACCCAGTGCACTTGTCATAATTGAAAGCTAGAGACCTGCTGAGATCTCTCAAAATAACATCACTAATGGTCTAAGGCTTAAAACCTTTATAAAGCAGTGAAAGTGTTTGGTTTTCTTAATCCTTGTGTGGAAATAGATCTAAGTTACCTAGGTGTGGGGAAATAAATCTGTGAAAAGAAACACAAGGCTTCCTACCAATGCATTCCCATTGACTCCAAGGTCTTCTATTATGGTGGAAATCTACTTTTTTAGCCCGGAGGTGTGCATTATTTTCTATAGTATTTCATTTACTTTCTTCACAACCACTCAAGATTTGACCACAACCTACCAAACTATTTTTCAAAGTTGTTAGAAATGAGCAGTCTTAAGAAGGAAATCTTTGTGTGGTCACTGAAAATGTCTCAAGACTCATATCAATGAGTTGAAATCACAAGACTCGGATTTCTATTTAATGAAAGACTTCATGGACAGCCAAACTTCCAGGGAAAAAAAAGAAAAAAATATATAATTTTTCCAGATCCATGTCTTTGGGTACCTTTTAAAAATGGTCAATAAATACAATCTCTGGCTCTGGGGAGGCTAAAAACACCTACAATACAGAAACTAGGCTTGGACTCTCAATGCAATAGTCAAAAGCATAAACTTTAGTATTTTTACAATAAAGATATACTTTTTACTTTAGTAGTTCCTCCAACTAACACCTGATTTATGTTCAGCACTGTCCCCTTTGGCGTTTCTGGGTACTGTTTCCCCACAGTTTTCGAATTTATCAGTGGGAGGATAACAATGTTATGTCACAAATGTCATCAAATTCCTGGAAGGAGATTGCTGAAACTATTGGAATGGATGTGAGGGGATGTACGCTGAAGTGGAAAAACTAGAGGGACAAAAGTGTTTGACAAAAACAAAGAACGAGGATCCAGGAGGGGAAAAAGGTTTTATCGGCTGGCAATCCATATAAAACACCAGGACACGACCACATGGTAGTTAACATGTAATGCATTGGCGAGCAGTGGAGTCTGAAAATGTTTGTTTTGTTTTCATAACAAAAGTAATAATTAAACTTTACAGTTCCTCCCAAACTGCAGTAAGTTACATCTTCTCTGACCGAATAAAGTGCTGCAAAGATGTGCAAATAATTAGCTGAAAATGAGTTTCTGTACACCTGCCTTTACTTGGCACATCTGACCTTATCAAAGAAAAGCAAGATTTATATAACAAAACAAATTTATTTTGATTTGCTTACATCATTTTCCGGTGTTTTTATATCTTCACCAGAGCCATGTGATAGCAGGACATTCTCTTATAATTCTTTATAACTGTTTTGTTCTTTTCGCTCATACCGAGGCTGCTGGCTTGTGCCTGGCTGCCTTTGTTTTGCCTCTTCAAAATGTCCATGTTCAACTGGATGAAGGGTGATTTAAGATTCGGATCAGCTGTTTTGGTGTAAAATATAAGCGATTATCTGCCTGCACCCCTCTCTGCATGTTATGCATGCATGAAAGGGACCGGCTCATAATCAGACGTTTGTGAAACTGACCGGCCAGCTACCAAATCAGGGCCAAGAATTCCAACAATTCGCCATTTCCGGTCCCTGGTTGGTGGATGCCTCTCTACTTATTTTTTAGCTTCAGTGTTAGTTTTATTATTTCAGTAATGTTATTAACTCCTGACTTTCGCCGTCACGATCCTGTGTTTGTCGGTGGATTGGCAGCGTGTGGCTTATGTGTGACATAAACTTGAATCACAAAAACATTATTACAATTTAGTTCAGTCTAAACACAACATATTTGCTTTTGTTTTCACTTGTATTTTCTGTTATTTCAGGAGTTTTTTTTAGATGCAGATTAAGATGCACAAAAGATTAATTAAAAATGTTATCTATAGTATATAATTCACAGAAGTCTATTAAATAACAGCTAAATATATGTACCATTATGTGAGAGCATGAGCATTGTAATGTGCTGCAGTCGATGCAACATGTCAAAGATGTAGTTAATAAAATATGTATGGTCTATGCATGGTGTAGTTTTTCCACCTGTTACTATTGTATTAATAATACAACATATAGAACTTTTGTAGCTTTCTGTAGCCTTTGTGCTGGTGTGTCTATGTGCAGGTGTGGCATACTTGAATTTACGATCTCATCAGGGAAGTAGCTGTTCACAGGACATTAACTATACATGTTGTCATGATTTGTATGTAGGGATGGGCAGGAGACAGGAGGAGGGGAGAGAGAGGGAGAGAGAGAGATTGTTGATGAGCTGGGAGCCAAAGAGAAATCAGCACAATTTGCTTAATAAAATTAGGGACAGTTGAACTGCACAAAGCCAGCTGGGCGCTTGAGGGAAAACAGCATTTGGTGCAGGACTTTCAGCTCACTAACACACTAGAACTTGGCCTCAGTGTGTTGGCGATTCTTGACCACACACTTTCTGTATTTGTGGCTTCAATCCGTAAGCGTGTGCCGGCTTCACACCGCTTATTGTAATCTTTCAACAAGGGCGCCACCTGACACCTGGCCACCTCTAAAACCTCCTCTACACCTGCAGAGTCTGGGTGGCCTCAAAGGGTGGGCCATGCATCACCATGCAAAGGAAGAAAGGGACCCTCCCAAAATGGAAGGGAATGAGGCAGCTACCATGTCAGCCTCCAGTGCAGCCCTGGACAGTCCCACCTCCGTCGTCCAGGCTGAGCAGGCCCAAGCTACACTCACTCCTCTCAACCGCAGCCGGTGTAGGTTTTTCTGTCAGCCATGGTGTCTGCTCTTCGCACTGATCCTGCTCCTGCTTTCTCTTCTTGGCAGCTGGGCAGTGGTCCACCTGACGCTGGGGACAAACGGAGGATCACCTTTTCGGATCTCAGCCAGCTACGATCAGCGGATCCCGCAGGATGATACGGCCACCATTGAGCCCCACTTCACCACCAACTGCACCATGGGTAAGTAGCTGCCACTGATGTGTGTGTGATGTGTTTCGTTGCTGTTGTAAAAGTTAATTAATTAAAGTTAAAGACTTTTAAGAGTGGCTTTCGTCAGTCAGTAATTCCAAAAGAGATTTCCAACAATCACAAAATAGTTGCTGTTACTTCTCTACAAATTAAATACTGTGAGGAAGGTAAATCATTTTATATCAGTAACTGAGTAATAAAATTAATATATAATGAAAGTTATTTGCTGCAAGATTAATTACAAATGGCTCCAAACTGATAGAAATCAATATATCTCATAACAAAATTTTGGGATTCTTACGTTTTCAGTCGTTCCCTTGTTTTCAGATGCGTATGTGGACAAATGTGTCTCACATGTCTGCAGAGTGACTGAGTTCTTAAACATGTCAAAATGGAAATTGCATAGTTACACTCAGTCATTTTTAACTTCATTACAGCATGTTGTTGAATGAAATGCGTAGGCTGGTCTAGACTGGAATAATATCCTTCTCTGTCAACCTCGAAAGCTCCTCAAAATTGAGTTAATAAAACTGATTCAATTTCCTCTGAACTAGATGCAGAAGCACAGCAGACTTTCCTCAAACATGTAACATGTAGAAACACAGATAAACTCCTTGTTTCCTCTAACTGGCAGATGTTTGACGGGCAGAAAAGTGCAAATCAGCACCTGTTTGTCACACCAACCCGGTGCTGATTTACTGGAAGAGAATGCCTTAATCTGCATGTATAAAATGTCTCTATTTAAAAAAAGAAATCACATTTTTTGTCAAAAGCTGTGGGATTTTTCCTAGTATAAGTTTTTAAAAAGCAAGGGTTCGTTTCAGGCTTATTTAGGAAAACTTGTTTACCCAACCAGCTCAGAGACCACAGAACCCACATAAAAAGCAATAATCAAGTTAAGAATGACCAAGAGAAATGGTTCACCATTAGCTTCTTGTAATCAAATAAATTAAATCTTGAAATTGGCAGCAACACACTGCCAATTTATGTATTACAACATTATATTTATAATGAGAATCCAGCATTATACTTTCTCGTTGAGTCACGTTACCTTTGTTCACGTTATTTAAACTCGTGTTTAAACTGCTGTTCTGGCCATTTTATCCCCTTGATGTTTTTCTAGTCTTTGGTCTTGTTACAAGTGATGCTTTAAAAACGTTTTCTTGTTACCTTTTTATGCACATATTACGTGATAACTAGAGCCCCTGCAACAAACTGCAGTGTTACCTTTTTTTATTTAAAAGACAACAAATTTGCAAAAAGAAGAAAAAAATCGAATTTGCATTTATAAAATTTGGGCTTCTTTCTAAGACTCGGTGTCATCGTTTGGCAGCTGTAGTAGCTTTCCATTTTTACTTTTTCCACACACTTTTTTTCTGCCAATCATTTCAAGCTCTGAGATATTCTTTCAGGCACAGCATGTTAAATATCTGCCCACAGATCTTTAGCTGGAGTGCCATTCTGAAAGCTTCAGCTTGAATTTCTTCAAGTACTTTAAGTTGGACTTTGAGGTCTACATTGGAGCTTTGTCATATTGTTAAAGCCAGCCTCCTTTCACACTTCTCAACTGACTGCATGACATAGCACTCATAATTTGCTTTTAATTAGAGGAATTCAATCTGGGCTCTATACATGCCAAATCTGAATATATCCACACCCACACTTGACAGCATGCAAGGTGTTATTTTAATCAAACTCCAGTCATTCTTTCCTCCAGAAATGTGGATTAAGATTTTGAATTCATAATGTCTGCAGCATATGATTTTAAAATGATTAAGATTTTGTTTTTGTGCTGAATTTTGTAGGGAAGTCAGTCTTCCATATATTGTGCCCGACTTTCACATTTTCGTTTAAGGACATTTTGCAAAGTGGAAAAAAGCTGGCAGCTTTCTCATATCTTTCAGATGCCTTTTTCTGCTTTCGAGGCATCAGTTATCTTCAGTTTCTTCAGTGTTTACTCCCGGGAGCCTAAACAGTCAGAAAATTTATGAAGCTCATTGTCAGCAGCTGACAGATGATCTGATCTTACAGCTCCAAACAAGTCAGTTTGGACCTAATTAAGGTCATGAGTCAGAAGGCTCTGAAATTTAACAAGTGAAAGGCTGACTGAACTTTTCTACATGCTACAATTATATGCCATGTTTTTATAAGTAACGTGAATTTACATTTGACGATTGTTGCATTATTGAACTGGTTGTTTTTACTTCATTCCACTTCAAAAAATCAACACATGTGCATTTTACCTTTAGCTGCACGTAAACAGTTCTTCCCACGTTTGTGTCGTAGTGATTTCTGGCCACTGATTCTGGGTGGATCACTTGAACAAAGACCTGCACTGCACTTTATATTTGACTGCTTGTTATGCTGAGCACTGGAATGCAGTCAAGTGATCCTTTACCTTGTAGTTTTGTATTAAAAAATACAGCACATCTTTTAAAAAAAAAAAAGAAAAATGGTGATCATTCCCAGGGGCCTTTTTTTAAATTCAGAGAGATGCTCACAGTCCAGCAAATGTAATCCCTTCTGCTTTTATGGAGGGAGAGTCTCTTTGCACTCTGCAACAATGAAATGGCTTTTATGCTTGGTCAATATTTAGCTCCAGGTGAAAGAGGAAGATTGAACCGCAGGAAAGACTTGTCTTGTGGATGTCTTCAGATTTGGTTTAAATAAGGTGTTTAAACTTGAGTTTGGTTCAAAGGTGTATTTGGTTATCAGCTATGTAAATACATTTGTGTATATGAGTGTGACAAGAGAGGAAGAAAGAGAAGGAGAGGAAATGCAGTTCAGTTCAGTGCATATCTAGTCTTCACTAGGGGTAAGTCTTCCCTTACCCCAAAATTCTCTTTGTAAACTGAATCATTCAATCAAATGCTGCTAATGAAAGTGCAAAATTTTAAAAACATATAATTAGCCTAACTTCACATCAATCAAAACAATTTCCATCTCACTTAAAACAGAAGTGATTCTCCAGTGGGTCTTTGTGTAACTGTTACAAAGAGTATGATGCTGCTCATGCAAATCCAGCTTTAGTTGAACAGTATCTAATTGTTCTTTGTTTTGGGTTCACCCTGTTCCTCTTCCCTGACAGTGCATAAGCTCTGGCTGATAGACAGAGAGAAAAAAGCATGCAGACGTGCCACGCTCTCTTCGGGCACCACCTGGGTCCCTAGTGCAACACCCACGACACACATCCCACTTCTAAACAAAGTCCTAATCCGTCTCGGCACGCTCGCCGTGTGGCCTCACCACGTTTCGTGGTGTTCTCAACCTCCCCCACTTTTTCCTCCAGCACCTGTCACAAACCTGAGCTCAAATTACCTCTCTTCTCAGAACATGAAGCCAGAGTGCTCCATTAAGGCTCTCACACTAAATCCCTGACGAATACACTCGTTTGCTTTATTTGTTCTAGTCCCTTGCACTGAAAAGTTGCTAATTACTACTATTAATGACCTCCATTATCAAGCTTTTGGGGTGAATAGCTGTAAGACTGATCCAGACTTCGGTGATTAATTGTGTTTAATTTGGTCCCAAAGGTTTGAAGTTTTAATTTCAGCAGACAGGAGGCTGTGGACACAGACTGTTGGTACTGTTATGGTTGCGTAACAATTTCCTTTAGACTTGGAAGACTTTTTTTAAGAAACGCATGATTCAGTCTGACAGTTTTAATTCACTGATTCACTCATTATTTGATTTTTTAGCAGGTCTGCCTTGAGATATTCTGTATTAGCAGAATGGATGTATTATTTATAATCATTTAGCTAATAATTCATCTAAATACGATGCATTCAGTTGAAATTACGTCTCCTTTTCATCTTTTGCACCTGATTTGTAATTTTGACAAAGTCCATTTCCTCCTCTTTAGTTGTTTTCATGGGCAGAAAGGCAGCGATTACTCTAGCTAGTGAAGTGCATGGAGATAGTCAATAGAGAATAAATAAATGGAGCAGTGTCTGACTTCTTTCTCCATACCCTTCCACTTTAATTAACTCATCAGTCACTGGACCAACAAGCAATCCAATTTGGTGCCCTTAAAGTGACTTGTGTGGCTGTATGCCTATCTCCAGTGCTCATCCTTCTGACAGGAAGTTAGAATCCTACCTTCTGCCAGTATTTCTCTTTATGGTTGTCGCATATCTGTCCAGAGAACGTAATCATTCAAACTCAGCAAACATGTCAGCAACACTCTTAACCTGAGAGTAAATAGACACTTCTGTGATGACTGACAAGCTCATTAACAGATTGTGTCAATAGCAGATTTGACTTTTTCCTCTGTGACAAGCCAGAAGGTCACGTTTGCCTTAACGTCTATAACAACGTTTATCTGCTCAAGTGCATAATTCTGTGTTTGTGCTCATGAATTACCCCACAAACTGTCACAATTCATTTTTCCAATTGGACAATGAGCAGAGTGAAGGCAGCAGCGAACCCTTAGGGAATCTGAACCACTGACCTCCTCTTCCTTGGTCCATTTCCTTAACCACTACACCATGCTGCCGCGGGGCATTAATGGAGCGTTACAGCAAGTCTATACTTCACGATTAGGTACACAGCACCATGAAGTGTCCCTAGGCCCATCAATCAAACATGGCCCTGTGGAGAATGCTATGAGGGAAATGGGTTTGGAGAAAGCTACTGTAGTGGACAGAGTGTGGACATGTGGAAGGATGGTTGATGGTATTTTGTAATGGAAAAAACCATTCACTTTATAGCAGGACATCAGGCTTTAATTTAGATTTCTATTTCACTTTGGCTCTTTGAGTGCATGAAATAAACTCTCAGCCATATATCTGCACCGTATGGACTACAGTACTGGGCCACCTACACAATACACCTACAAGAGCTGCTCGGCCGCAGAAACCCATGCCATGAAGCTCCTGATGGAGAGTTTTTGTGTTAACGTCGATGTCAAAAGAGGTTTGGAGCTTTACAGTTATTGAGTCAGCAGAGCGTTGGCGCCTCAGCAAACAGCAACTGATCTGTAACTTTCTGTTGTCTGCCACTTAAGTTACAGTAAGATAAGTTGCTGTAGTTCCTAAAGACTTCCACTTTGCAATAATACCACTTGCTGTTGCTCTTTGAATATCTACAAGGTAAGAAATTTCACAAACCTACTTGTTCCATGTAGACCATTTGGCTAGGTCCTTGATTTTATGTAACTCTAGCAGGACTAAAAATACCTGAATTAAAAGACTCAGCGGTGTGGCCCAATATTTTAGTCCACATAGTGTCAATACGTGTATATTACACCCCTAATGTTGCACTAGGCAGCTTTCAGGCCACAGCTCCAAATAATATCAATACTATTGTTTCAAAAGTGTTTTTAAGCCTTAAAGGGATTAAATAAAAATTAGGCTGCTGATGATGCCACATGTGTCATCTCCTTCTAAAACAATATGTATACCAAATTTCACAACCTCCAATGCAGTTGCTAAGATTCTTCATTAACATTAACCTCTTGCTGGAGCCAGTATGATGTAGACACAGTATCCTCTATTGTTGTGTGAATCTCACTCTTGCAGCCTCAAGCTGAGCATATTGTCTGGTGCAAATTTAGTTTTATCAGCCTTTTAGATTGATGTGGTGGTTCATGCTTTTTTTTTTATAATGTTTCTTCAGTTCATTAAGGTTTGCAGGCATTCATTCATGCACAGCTTTCTTAAGGTACCATGACAGCATGTCAGTCAGGTTGAGCTCTGAACATTTGGGTGGGCCATTCGATGATACATCACTGTCTTGTCGCATAACCAAATTTCAGCCAAGCTTTCGCTCCAAAACAAACCCAAGTCATTACCCCTCCACCACCGTGCATAACAGTTGGTATGAGGTTATTATTCCACAATTCATTTTTCTTTAGCAGCAACTTTGAAAATGTAAAGAGATTTCTCCTGGGAGTATTCCCGAGTAAGCCATACTTGTTCAGTCTTTCTCTAACTCTACTGTCACTGTTTTATTTTAACATTTTATGATGTCCGTTTCTTGGAAGGTTATTGCATTGTATTAATAGACCCTTGAATGCCCCAGACCATCAAACTGCCAAATCTTGTGTTGGTCAAATGCACTTACTGCTGCTTATCCTTACTTCCTATTCCTATGGAAGCAGTAATTGTGTGTGTATTTTTTCATACTTGTTGATGATCAAATGAATAAGTACTCTCACTGCTTGCATAGAAATTATAATACCCTTATAATTTCTATGCAAGCAGTGAGAGTACTTAGTTTTGGGTCCTGTGGAAACTTTCACATGACCGTATGGTCACAACAACAACAAAGTAGCTACTCTGCTTGATACTCCTTTTTCAGTCAAAACAAGCATCAAGTGTTCTATTTAATAAGATATGAAACACAATTTCAACCTGTTAGGGCCATGAATGTCTCTACAGAATTTCATATTTGTTTGATTACTTTACTTTAACTCTGATTAGGAAATTAAGAGTTAGACCGACTAACCAGCCAACCAACATGCATTGCCATATTGCCATACCTCTAACAAGGACAAAACCACAAAATGTACACATCCACATGCGTAACTCTTTCAGGCTGAGCTTCAAAAATCACAGCTAATCTGTTTTAATATCAATCTAATCATGCCTAATGTAATAAACCAATTTAGTTGGATGTCTATACTGTCTGCTTGCAGTTCATAAACTGTAATATGAAGAAGCATAAATAACATGTATTTAATGCTCTATGGATTAGATATTTAACCCACATAGAGTTCATGTTGTTCAGTGGCAGTTAAACAGTATGTTTGGTGTCAGTTACATACATTAAATGTAGTACATTTTTTGTACAGGAAAAAACATTTGGTAGTTATTCTTTTTATCTTATGTTGATAGTATATGGAATTCCCATTAATGTAATTATGTTACCATCTTGTTGATTGATACAGGTTGTTTATTGGCTGACACAAATTAGCTAGGCGTGTGGACATATAATTTTTTTCCTGATTCAATGAGTGTCTAATTTCACTCTAAAAGTCAAATAAAATTAAATAATAAAATCAAGTCAAATAATGTTGTTGGGCCACGAGAAAAGACAAAATGTCTGCTGCATTTAATATAGTTTGTACATAATTCCAGTTTAACATTTAATTAAATATAGGACACAAGTTGCTCATCTAATACCAGTGTTCTTCATAATGTACTGTGTTTGTGTGTGTCTGTTTGTGTGAGAGAGAGAGAGAGAGAGAGAGAGATTGGGCAACACCACTTAAAAGGGATGAAAAAACCCAAATATTCAGTGTAGTTCCTTTAACGTATATTTATAAGGTGATCTTTATATTTTGCAATCACTGGTCCACTGTCCTGTCTGCAGATTTTAGTCCATTGTTATGTGGCTGCTAGGCAACATGATGATATATTGTCTGGTATTAATAAGGAACTTTCAGAAGCATACGATGAACCTGTAATTAGTTTTGGTTGTTCAACTCCTGGTTGTATCAGAGTTTACTAGCAGAGTACTTGTTATACTGTGCCTCACGGTCTGGCTTAAAAGAGCACTATAAAAATACAGCTTTTGATCACAGATCTCTACTTCATAAATAAATTAAGCTTATATTAAAAAGAAGTTATCATTTACTTTGCGTTCAAAGCCTTTAGGAGCCTTGAAGGCAATCAGAAGTCCATCTATTTGTGAGATTTACCTGGAGCTAATTATATGGATATTTCTGTTGATCTTGTATTTTGTTGAGGATACTTTGAAGTCTTTTGAAAACATGTTAGGATCACTGAGAGAATATACGAGGACAAAAAACTACGAGAAAGTTAAAAACAGGAAAACAAAGCTCATCAATTAACATAAGATACAACTTGCCAAGACAAGAGCCTTTCTGGCAGTACTAAGCTTTATCACATTCTACCTCTAATCTCTTGCCTTAGGCCTTTCTGCAAGCAGCATCCCCTCAACCCAAACTGTGTTTCTGTTGCAGGCACCTTTCCAAGGCAATCTATACAGGCAGTTTCATTTTAAGATATTGAGCAAGTGTTAAATGGCCCAGGGCACCAAGTAGAGTGTTCACAACATGCATACGCCAAATGGAACAGATGTCTGAATCAGCACAAACCTGGCAAAGAGGAGGAAATTTCTGGATGTTATGGACTTAAACTAGTATTGACAAGTCAATCAAGTTAAAGCAACATTAAATCTAATTACAGTCTGTAAAGCATATTTATGGATGAAGACTTCTGGGGTGAATCTGTTTATTGAGTTTCTCCTATCCGTTTAATATCAAACAGCACATTTTATGTAATCATTTTTATGTAGGTACAGAAGGGTTGGGAAGTAGCTTAACCAGTTGTTGATTATAGCAACAGAAATCTTTTATTGGTCTATAATGTGTACAGTTCTTAGTATTATCTTAACATAACAGAAGGGAATTTGTGAGGAATTCAAGCCCCAGTGAAACAGGCTTAGGGATTGGTTGGCAACCCCTTGGCAACCTTCAGTCACTATGGAAAAATGTCAACCGGTTGAGGGATACACAAGTGGTTGCTTGAGGTTGGTGGTAGATGCTGTAAAATCAACTGCTAAGGCTCTCGTCACGCAGGCCAAGAGACCATTAGGAAACCACTCAGCAAACTCATGTCACTGGGAATAAATTTGTATTCTCCAACCAGTTGGTGAATGGTTGCTATAGATTGCTAGCAGATGCTAGGTGAAACTGGGTGCAAAGAGGGATACAGCCTGTGACTTTCATGCGGGTGACAGTGGTAATCTGCTAGTGATGAAAACAATCACAAGGAGATTTTTGGTGCAGCTCCTTTTGGCGCCAGCAACCACTCACAAACGAGTCGGCGAATAGATATTTTTCCCTAGCGACAAGAGGTTGGCGAGGAGTTCCCTGCAAGTTTCCAGGTGTGTGTGACTGAGGCTTTAGCAATCAGACTTTATAAGTTTTATATTGACTAAGTTAAGGCAGATCCACACACACACTTTCAGTAACTGGCAAACCCTGATGGAAAAACACCCAGCACGCCCCTGCGGGCGGTTTATCCTTCAAGCTCGGGTCCTCTACCAGAGGCCTGGGAGCTTGAGGGTCCTGCGCAGTATCTTAGCTGTTCCCAGGACTGCGCTCTTCTGGACAGAGATCTCCGATGTTATTCCCAGGATCTGCTGGAGCCACTCGCCTAGCTTGGGAGTCACCGCACCTAGTGCTCCGATTACCACGGGGACCACCGTTACCTTCACCCTCCACATCCTCTCGAGCTCTTCTCTGAGTCCTTGGTATTTCTCCAGCTTCTCGTGTTCCTTCTTCCTGATATTGCTGTCATTCGGAACCGCTACATCGATCACTACGGCCGTCTTCTTCTGTTTGTCTACCACCACTATGTCCGGTTGGTTAGCCACCACCATTTTGTCCGTCTGTATCTGGAAGTCCCACAGGATCTTAGCTCGGTCATTCTCCACCACCCTTGGGGGCATCTCCCATTTTGACCTTGGGACTTCCAGGTTATACTCGGCACAGATGTTCCTGTACACCAGGGGTGCTCACACTTTTTCCGCATGTGAGCTACTTATAAAATGACCAAGTCAAAATGATCTACCCACTACAAAAATCCAAAACATATACTTATTTATAAATATATTGAGGATTCTTTATATCTACAATGTATATACATGCATAACTGCAATATCCAATATTTCACAACACAATTAACAATGTAAATTTTTTGTCATTACCTGAGTTTACTCTGATGACTTGCACTGAATTGAATCAGCCAGGGATGCATAGTCCGGAGAGTAGCTGCTGACGGCCAGCCTCAAACACACTTCCAAATGTTCATCAGTCATGGTGGAACGTTACTTGGACTTAATGATGTTCATGTGGGAAAATGATGACTCACATAAATAAGTGGAGCCGAATAATGCAGTCAAAGAGGCAGCACATTTCCTCATGTTGGGGTACTTTACTTCTGTGAGTAAGTTCCAGAACTGTCCATGATCTCTGGACTTCAGCTCAGTGTCGGCTTGTAGTGTCAAAATCTCATCTTCCACTCCAGAAGAGTTCAGGTGAAATAGTTTTGCAATTTTTGATGCGAGTGAATCGACATCAGCATCTTCCCGAAAAGGATAGCACATGAAGGTAGCGACTGGCTCGAGCAAAGAAAAGTCTTGAAAGCGTTTGTCAAACTCTGACAGACAATTGTCAATCTGCTCTGTGTAGCGTGCACTGTCAAGTTGCAAACAGGCCATCCCTTGCATCTCCAGCTCTGACGCCAGGTTTTGAAAGTTTATCAAATCATGGCGCTGCAGCTTTAAAGAGAGATGTTGCATCTTTCGTTTGAAAGCATTAACTGAGCTGATCATGTTGATCACTGTTTTGTCTTTTCCTTGCAGCTGTAGATTAAGGTCATTCAACATGTTTGTCAGATCGGTTAAAAATGCCAAGTCTAATAGCCACTGACCGTCATTAAGTTGCATGTATTCTGCTTGTCCAGCTACACGGAAAAACTCCTTAATCTCCGGACAGAGCTCTCGAAATCTTTGCAGGAATTTCCCTCGACTAAGCCACCTCACGTCAGTGTGTAGCAACAACTCAGAGTGGTCGCAGTCAGCCTTCTCCAGATGTGCACGAAATAACCGTCTTTGAAGAGATCTGGCGCGAATAGAACAGGCGATCTTCGTTGCAACATTCATGATCTCCTTCATGTTGAGCATTTTAGCGCATAACGCTTGTTGGTGGATTATGCAATGGTAATTTAGGAAGTCCGGGAAAGCATCGTCCTGCCTGCACTTGGCAATAAATCCATTCAAGCGGCCAACCATTGCGGGTGCTCCATCTGTGGTAATAGACACCAATTTGTACACTGGGAGCTGGGTTTTCTCGATAAAGTTTTTGAACGACTGAAATATGTCCTCTCCTCGCGTCTGTTCTTTCATGGGCAGGACTGTTAATAGCTCTTCTTTTGCAGTGATATCAGTAAACACCATACGAATGAAAATGCACACCTGGGCTGTGTCACTCACGTCCGTAGATTCGTCCAACTGCAGTGAGAAACACTGGCAATCTCCGATGTCCTTCCAAAGTTGCTGGGTTAAATCCTCCGCCATGGCTTCACAGCGCCGTGTAACTGTACTTCTTGACAGCTGGAGAGCTTTGATCGAAGATGTTATTTCTGCCTTATTTTTAAAGTCTCGGAACAATGAGTCAGCTGCTTCAACGAATGCCTCTTTTACCATCTCTCCATCTTGAAAAGACTTCTTGTTTTTAACGATGATGTGACTCACCCGGAACGATGCTTCGGTGGCGGCTTTCGCTTTTGAAGTTTGTTGTGTGAAAAATGACTGCTGTCCGGACAACTGGGATTTTAGTTCCTTCACCTTTTTCTTTCTTAGCTCGCTTTTCGGCGGGAATGTAGTGTCGTATTTTCCGTGAACAGTTCGAAAATGCCGCTCCACATTTCCCTTCTTTGGCATTGCGATGGCAGCCTGGCAGATGAGGCAAACGCACTTCGAAAATGACATCGTGAAAAAAAAGTCCTCCTCCCATTCCGTATGAAAGTGATACGTTTTTGTCTTCTTACTTGGTCCAGCTCCCTCACTCATTTTTAACCCTTTCTTAGGTTTAGAAAAAACCGAGAGCTAAAAATTGGGGTTAACTCGCTGACTAGCTTGTCAGTTTTACTACACTTCGCGCCGCTGTTTGCGCAGCGACCTAAGCGTCAGAAAAAATCCGATGTCATCTGACTGGCTTCCCTGTATCAATCAAGTGACGGGATGGATGATAGGCTGGCATCTATTTTTTTAATGCCATGCGATCTACCAATACTACCTTTGCGATCGACTGGTCGATCGCGATCGACGTATTGAGCACCCCTGCTGTACACTATGCCGGCCACTTGGTTATGGCGTTCCATGTATGCCTTGCCTGCTAGCATCTTGCACCCTGGATTGTCTCTGGGGCATCTTTACACAGCCTGCACCTGGGGTCTTGCCTGGTGTGATAGACCCCAGCCTCTATGGATCTTGTGCTCAGAGCTTGTTCTTGTGCTGCCATGATTAGTGCCTCTGTGCTGTCTTTCAGTCCAGCTTTGTCCAGCCACTGGTAGGATTTCTGGATATCAGCCACCCCCTCTATCTGCCGGTGGTACATACCGTGCAGGGGCCTGTCCTTCCATGATGGTTCCTCGTCTCCCTCCTCTTTCTTGGGTTTCTGCTGCCTGAGGTATTCACTGAGCACTTGGTCAGTTGGGGCCATCTTCCCAATGTATTCTTGGATGTTCGTTGTCTCATCCTGGACTGTGGTGCTGACACTCACCAGTCCCCGGCCCCCTTCCTTCCACTTAGTGTACAGCCTCAGGGTGCTGGACTTGGGGTGAAACCCTCCATGCATGGTAAGGAGCTTTCTTGTCTTTATGTCAGTGGCTTCTATCTCCTTCTTTGGCCAGCCTATTACCCCAGCAGGGTACCTGATCACGGGCAGGGCGTACGTGTTGATGGCCCGGATCTTGTTCTTACCATTCAGCTGACTCCTCAGGACTTGCCTGACCCTCTGCAGGTACTTGGTGGTTGCAGCTTTTCTGGCGGCCTCTTCATGGTTCCCATTTGTCTGCGGGATCCCCAGGTACTTGTAACTGTCCTCTATGTCTGCAATGTTGCCTTCTGGTAGTTCAATTCCCTCAGTTCTGACTACCTTCCCTCTCTTCATTACAATCCGACTACACTTCTCCAGTCCGAACGACATTCCAATGTCATTGCTGTATAGCCTGGTAGTGTGGATCAGTGAATCGATGTCTCGTTCACTCTTGGCATACAGCTTGATGTCATCCATGTACAGGAGGTGGCTGACAACTGCTCCGTTCCGTAGTCGGTATCCGTAGCCAGTCTTGTTAACTAGTCTTGTTAGTCTTGTTTATATATATATATATATATATATATATATATATATATATATATATATATATATATATATATATATATATATACATATATATATATATATTCATTCTACCAATGACCTAACCCTAACCTACAATATATTTCATTTTTAAATGGTTATCTGTTTGAAATGTCTTCAAACTCTTGAGGAAGCTCTATGTTTTTAAGCGATTTCACTGATCCTGTTCAGTGCACTAAAAAGTATTGCTCTATGATGTTTTATGACTTTGATCTATTGCTGGTACAAATTTCAACAGCATTAACAAAAATTTACGTCCTTAAAAAAGCCTCTGATATATTGCATCACCTTCTGAAGAAGTCAGTGTGTCAGCAATGGGTAGCAAACATTTTTCCTGTAGTGGAGTAAAAATAGTGGTTATGACTTTTTACCTTAAAGTTAGTGCACTGAGATGATTTCTCCCGTGAAATAAACCCAAACCTGCTCATCAGACTGAAAAAGATATGAAACATCAAGGCCAGTGCTGTGGAATCAAAGCCCCGTGGCATAATGCTGATCATTTTAAACAAAACAAAGGCTACAGTCTCACCACAGTCGCCCTGACTGTGGGAAAGACGCTTTGATGTCAAAGCTGATCTGTATTATTGGTTGGTAACAATGTTTACTTAGCTTTGTAGATGCAGAGTCGTGGTAATGCAAGAAACAAAAGTTGGAACAGCCAGCATGTCATACAATGATGCACTTTGTGAATTTCACTCTTTTGTATACTTTAAGGAAATGACCACAACATTGCAGATAAAAGAAAAAAAAAACACATTGAGAGAAATTTTCCACTGGCTCTAATGTTGATATTATTTTCCTGAAAGCTTTCTGGTGGTATAAAATGTCTTATGAAGTCAGACCACGGGCAACCAAACTGAGAAAAATAACCAGAGGAAACAATGCTAAGAATTATACAGCATCATTATAACTGTGTGAAAGTCAACAACAAAACAAAGTTACACATATGCAAATTATAGTTTTATATTTAAATACCTGTTTTTCAACCGTGTGCAGTGCACACCGGAACTTTCTGAGATTTCTACTAACTTGTAGAAAGTACTTCTATCTTTTGTGCCCACAGTGCAAGAACTACGTTCAATGACAGCTCTTAGAATGGGCTTGTTTAGTATAGCTGTTGTTCCACCACAAGAGGAACCTTTTCCGCTCATTTTTGTGTATAGAGAGTGTCAAATCAAGTAGAATTTATTTTATAGTACTTACACAGAAACCAAACTTTAATATTCCATTTTTTAAGGTCAAGTATTACAGAGATGGCAAAAGTACAGACATTCTTTACTTAAGTAGAAGTCCAGACACTGTGTTTAAAAAATACTCCAGTAAATGTTAAAGTACTAAAGCAACTTCTTACTCGAGTAAAAGTGAAAAAGTACAGCCTTTGTAATGCATTGGCGGACAGCTCTGCCATGGATTGTGTAAAGTTAAATGAACCTTACTATTAGTACGAGAAGATAAATGTTATTCCTGTCTAAATTCTAGTTCTAATAAATGTACTCAGCTTGAATCTGTTGTGAAGAACACAAGCAGTGAAAGAGAATTTCAAAAAAATAACTATTATCTGTTGCCTTCATTGTAGAGGGTGAGTATAACAGCACATTTAATCAATCTGAGATATCTCAGTATAAGAAAAAGAAGTGCAATTTCAATAGTAAGTCTCAGTTTTCTCTACATGATAAAGAAATGCTGCTGTAGTTAATGAGAGAAATCTGTCAGCACTCTGGGTTTAAATTTAAGAAGTTGCTGTGTAAAATGATGTAAAATCTTCTGGTAGCCTCCTGCCCAAACCGTACTGGAATTATAAAGCAGAACGTTTTTGTTAATCCACAGAAAATGTTGCATTTTTAATATACTGTATACTGTGGACCTTTAGTAGTGAAAAAAACAGGCACCTTAATTGTTTATCATTTAATTGTACAGGTATATCTTGTACTTCATTACTTTGGTGCAGTGTGAATGGGCATGGTCGAGCTCTTTGTTAGTAGGGCAAGCTGTAAAATACAAGAAAATATGATTAAAAGTCTAAAATCTTTGCCTCCCTAACATTTTCCAAAGACGTCCAGTGAGTCTGACTGGAGTCTTTGCTGGGCCGATTCAGGATCCCGGGCCTTCTGTTTATACTACCTTTGTACCAAACGTATAAAGGTTGAATTCAGTGAATGAATCTAATCTTCATAAGCTTAAATGCAAATTAATCTCTGCTACATGACTGAGTACAGACCATAAGCACCACAGCCATTGTGCACCAGTCCAACACACTGTTCTTCACTCTAAATCCATCACAGTACAGAAAACTAACCTTTTTATCCTGCTAGAAACTCCAGTATTTTCATGCAACATTTGAATTACAGAAATTAAGTATAACTTATGTTTGTTTTGCAGACGTTTTACAATATTAAATTACAAAATTTATGAAAAGACATATACAGATCCAGTATGTGATTAGAAATGAGGACATCTTTTTCTGTCTGTAAAGTTAGTGTTCACTCTTTTCTCTCCGTGGGAAATACTGTAACTTTAGCTAGCGGACACAGTGTGTGACACACAAAACACACCTTGCACCTGTACCAGGTCCAGTGTGTATTTACTGCAATAACGCAAATAATTACTATAGAGCATGCCAGTTCAAAAGTCGCTTCAACCTTCAAAGGTTGCATAAAGATTGAGTGTATAGGGTGAAAAAGAATCCTTCTACCTCTATCTATCTATCTACTATCTGTGATTTTGAAGACTGAGTATATAATAATGTTAATTTGGTTAATCATTTTGTAAATTTGTCCCAGTGTAGAGTCAAATAGACAATAGAGCAGTAATGCAATCTTGAGACTGGTGAACTTGCTGCCATATGTGTGTCCCCCAGTTTGTCAGTCACTTCAAAGACCCAAGATGGTAGAGGCCAAAATGCTTGGCTTTTCGGATCAAGAGTGCTGTGTCTGTCTTTCAACTTTTTCAAGAGTTGCCAAGTGTTTTACATTGTGACATTGCCTTAAACTCAATGTGGCCTCTGTTGTGTAGCTGTAGTTGAGAATTCTTAGAACCAGTTCAATAACGTCAGTGTTTCCTTGCTCGTTGTTTTGAGGCTGTTATCTCGTCTGTCATTTATAGTTTAGATCAGACAGAGTAAAAATATCAATAAACCTAAAAAGTAGAGATGTATGGACAATGTTTGAGTCCGGTGTGTATATAAGATTAAAAAAAAGAAAAACAGATGGGTAATCCAACAATATTGTACACATGTATTATTTTACACTCAGTACAATATCTGTCATTTTTCTGCAGTAAAAAAAGAAAAAAAATCTTAGGAGTGTAGAATAGATGTTTTTCCCTCTCCGTCTTTGCTCGAGTGTGTGCGGCTCTCTCCAGCAGGGAGCATGACAGATAGTGATAGTGATTGGGCAGAGCTCGGCCCAATCGAGCGTGGCTGTGTGCAGTTAATTGAATTCATGAGCGAATACTTCTTGTCCTGTCGACTGTCCAGCGGGAAACCCAGCTGCATCCATCTTGAGTATTGCAGCCACTGTAAATCTCCATAAATATCGTTAAATTTTGCCATTAATGGGGTGGCAAGATAGTTGCACCACCCGTGCTCGGGCTCCTTTAGATTTTTGTCCCCTGTGACAGAGGACAGGCCACCATTATGGCACTTAAGATGGAAGATTGCGAAGTAATGAATGACCAAAATCGGATAAATGACTTCTAACTACTGCTGAATCATCTGCTAGACTCAATCAAGTCTGCAAAGATATTGTTTCTGTTGTGTTTCCTTTTCTGCTTATTGGCATTCTATCCACACGAAGCACAAGCAGATCTCAAGCCAGGCGGTTCTTCAGACTGGTTTTGTTGTTGTTGTTGTTTTAGAGCACACAGAGGGATTTTACGATGTGACTGACGTGCTTGCTCATCTGTAGGAAAACAAAAACCATATTAATTTCTGGATGAGTCTACCCTCTCTATGACTCCAGATTGTGTTTTTGCAGCTTGTCTTCAACAAGGATGCGTCTGTTTGTATTCAAATCTACAAGCGATATCCACCAAACCATGTCAGAAGTTTTATTCAAATGGCAAGGCAAACTGGTTTGCAAGATCTTTTGATATCTCGCCAAGTGTAATGTCTCTATCAGTGGAATCTAAACGCGATATCTTTATTAGGGTTATGCAAAAACACTAAAATGTTAAGTACTATTGTTGAATTGATTTCAGCTGAGCTCACTGGTGCTTCAGTTTCTGCCATAAGGGAAATGCTTGAACCAGAAAACCCATCCTAAGCCATTGTTTGGCTTTGGCACGAGCCAATGCAAATAAATGTTTTCTCTGACTTTAAAACTTTGTCTAAGTATTATTCTTCTCATCTTTTGGTTGGCCGGAGATGTTTGTGTATTCATTTGTTTACACATTATTAATCAAGTTCTATATTTTTCATTTTCATGAAATTTTTGCTACATTCAGTCTACATTTGTCGGGAGACAAACAGCACATTCAAACAATGTTTAAACCATTAAAAGAAATAAATAGAAATTGCACATTTTTGCAGTCAGTGACCTCAACAGGTTTTTAGGAAACTGCATTTAAGACATGTTTGGACATCTAAGTCATTTTTTCAAAATTTGTGCTCTAAATTAATTTTGCTTTTGATCTTGTAGATGAAGCCTCTTCGATTTTCATCCTGTAAGCAGATGGCACGAATAAAAGGTTGTTTTTTTAAAAGAAATAGAACAACTTGGCTTATAATTAGATGACAAACACGAAACGCTAAACTCCACTGAGCACACGTCTGAACTCAAACATGATCAACTGGCAGTGAAATGCACAAAAACCATATTTAACTTAAAAGCTGCTCTTTTTCCCCATTTTTAATTAAATTGAAATTAATTTAATTCTGTTTAGAGAAATGATAAAGCACTCAGATCCAAAGTATTGCAGAGCTGTTATCAAAAAGGTTTTAATGAGACTTTACATTGGCATACAAAAACAAAATATTGTTCCCCCTGTTTACTATGTCCTCAGAGGATACAGAAGGTCTTCCAGGATATCCAACAAGTCACGTAGCAGTAATTAAATAATAGTGACACACTGAGGCCTGCACACTCTCTCTGGAAGCAGCTTTTAACTATGATGGACTAGTGAAGTGACTCCCGCTGCCTATTGATTGTACTTTCTAAATGACTCTTGTCTAGTTACTTGTTAATTGTTCACCAGTCATCCATTAATAGTTGTTAACAGTCAGCTGTGATAACCTGAATGCTTTAGATTGTGAAGAATGGGTTCAGCACACTCCCCTTACACAAAAGCACCATAGCTGAGAAGTAATATAACAGCAAAGTGTTCTCTAACGGTCTCTCCTGTTTCTGGATACCAGTGTCAGTACAATCCTCCGACTCTGACTCTGAAATCTAGTCGAGCTTGGAAAACAAGTCAGTGATGCCGCTAGCATTATTTTGGAAAAAGAAGTTGCCCATTTATGTTCTACATAATTTCACTGAAAATATAATGTGCAGATATAAAAAAGCAAAGGCTGAATTGTCTCGAGACGATGAGTCTGTCTTGAGAATATTTGTGTAATTTTATGGAAACTTATCCCATAGCTCTTTTCCCCTCCTGTGACAGAAATCCAGCATCTTTGTTGAACTCCGAAATGGTTTGCTTTGTCACTGGATAAAAGTGAATATCCCTTTAGGACCCGCTGTGACGGCGGCGTGTTTTTCCTTTCAGAGCCGTACGCGATTTAAGAAAGTTTTATATGCTTACATTTCAAAAACGTCGTAGTTGAGAGGCTTGCAAATGTTGCACCCAGCCTTAAAGGGATTTGCACTTGTTGCAATCAGACTTAAAGGGTTTAATTTCTTTTTGTTTTTGCTACAATACTGTGCCAGAGTCCCAAGACTCCCCCTGTTTCTTTATATTTTCATAGGACTATGGGAAACAGGTGCATCAATTTATTGAAATGTCCAAACATATATGAAAATACAGCATATACACATACAATAGAGTTTGTACAGTTTTAGTGAGCTTTAAGGTCAATATTTGGTATGAAGAGCTTTATTCTTCAACACAGCCTGAAGTCTCTGAGGTAGCTTTCTTGTAATTTATTTAAATAGACCACAGGAAGAGTTCTCCGGGCTTATTGAAGGCCATTCAAAGCTTCCTTTTGGATGTTGGCAGCCTTCAGATGATCCCACACTGCTTCAATAATGTTGAGGTCTGGGCTTGAGGAGGTCAATTCATAATTGATAGTGTTACTTTGTGTGTTTTTCTATCTAGGTATGCTTTTACTGCACTGGCAGTGGGTAAGGGATCATTATACTGAAAAATGAAGCCACTACCAATCAGATATTTGCCAAATTTTACATGGTGGATCAAAATCTGACTGTACTTTTCTGCACTTATAATTCTAATTTCAGTTTTTACAAGATCCCCAACATCACTGGCTGAAATTCCACACCAAACCATCACAGCACCTTCACCATGTTTTATAGATGGCTGATCACTCCTTAAGACTTATTTTCAATCCAGTTCCTGTGTAATTTGGCCTTTTCTCCTGTTTCCCCTTCTTTGATAACCGCCTTTCTATTGAGACCATTACTAATGAGGCTTCAGTGAACGTTAGATGGATCAATTGAAGGTCCAGATGCATCTCTTAGGTCCTGTGTAGTGTTTTCGGCCTCTCCAGTTTTTTTTTTTATTGTTTTGTACATTCTGCACATTGTAAACACAATGCTGGCTTTTTTTTATGAATGATGATTCATAGGTCAGTGTGTCCAATGACTTTTTTTTAAATTAACTTTTAGAAAATACATTCATTCATAAATGACCGGCACACAGAATAGTAAGTTAGTGACACTGCCACTTTTATACTGATACTTTTTACTCCACTGTCATCAAACTAAGATAAATTGATGAATTTACATACATCGTCCGAAGGCTTCACTGTACTCTTGGTAACTTTTTTTCCCTTTCTTGATAAATCGCTCAGCTTGCGGTGTCAACATTATACAGAAAGGAAGCCAGTGAGCACAAGCAATGCATAATACATGTGTTGAGCATGACTGAATACACATAGCAAAACCACATCTATACCCCCACACTGGGCGCTAGGCAAACAAGACTTCGCCTACCCTCATTTGAATAAAATACTGTATTTGCCTTTTTCTCCGTTCCTCCGTGAATTTCACATGTTAGCGAGTCTGCAGCTTCGTGTGTGCAAGCATGTGCTCCATTTAGTTTGTAAAAAAAACAAAACAAAGCTCAGGAATGCACTTCACAAACACTGACATTAAGCAGACTCGTTATCAGTCATTTAATCAGGCCAGGCTTTAAAGGGGTTTGAACTGGATTACTCACTGACATGTTAATGTGACTTTCTTACCACAATGGTGTGCTGTGGGAGGCCTCTGACTAATGTGTTTTGTCCAATAAAAATGGCACCCTCTCTTTCTAAGCCAAAGACTTCACTGTGCCAGTTTCCTGCTGGGCCGTAAGTTTTTCTCCACCACAATGTGGGAGAAAAAAAAAGAGGTGAGAATACGGCATAAGTGTGAAATGTTGCACACTAAGTAGACAGTAATTCCTGTGCAACTAATTAGATGTTTGCTTATCCAAATGTTATCTGAGACATATTCAATCTATTACCACATCTTTATGTTCTTTATGTCAACACCTGCATCCACTTATAGTAATTATGTTTTTTTTATTAGCCTTTATTGGTAAGGTGCACTGAAAGAACTGAAAGCAAGAAGTTCATTAAAATATGATACTAATATTGTGGATGAATGAGCTTTAGCATTTTTCTTGCTGTTTGCTTTGTTTCCTTTTGACATACATATTGACTTGTGGCTTTCACTGGTTTAAGCCAGTGATATATTAAAACAATGCTCTCACCAGTGCTGCGCAGTTACCCGCCTATACTTATCTGTGATGCTGGATGATACAAAGTAATTAAACTATAAAGATAATCTAAAGACTTAATGCCCTGGATCACCTCTAACTTGCTCCTCACTTCAGATGAAAATCCCGCATTGCATTAGTTATGGCTGGCCACAAAGTTCAGGCAGATCAATACTAGTCCACATCAACTGACAACCCAGCTGATGCCCTTCTACACTTCCAATTAGTAAATCTCATATAAGGCTCAATATTTAGCCTCCTTTAGCTGACCCATACCTGGTGCGCATCTGCATACTGCTTTGCAACCCATCTCCACCCCAGCTCCTCCTTCTGTCCTCACTGATGGCTGCTCAGGATTTCCATATATGGGCATGGAAGGAGATGGAGGTTCCAGAAATAAGTCATATCTTTAAATTTAAAGAACTGCATGCTCAAATATTCGTTTGATTATTGTGGACCTGAATGAAACTGGCTTATTGTAATAATTGCAATGTATCTACTTATATTGACCTCCTGTAATATTATGAGCCAAGATTATGTCTTTCACTCCACATACAAAACATGTTTCTGTGACCGCTTCTTTCAACCTATAGTGAAGTGTAGCATAAAATTGAGAAAAATCCTGTCTCAGAGTTAGTCAGTATCACCCTGAGACACTAAATCCAACTTTGAGGATGGACTGTTGCATTTCTTTATTATCAGGGTGTCCAAAAAGCATTCTGAAAAACTGCCTTTGTTGAAGATTTCTTGCTCTTAAACGGAATGCTTATTTTTTTCCATCTCCCTACTGTCGCTAAGTGGTTGCTTATAAGGTGTCATTTGGTTTCAGTCTGTTATGCTGGTGCGTGTTTATCATATAAATTATATAAATGTGCCTTGAGATAACTATTGTTGTCACTCGGTGCCATCTAAATAAACCTAAATCAATTCGAACAAAGAGTAAGGGATTATAAAAGTGGATTTATCCTGCAATTTAACTTGGTCTTGCATATTTTCTGCAAGCCTGTGATGCAGAAATGGTGCCAAAGGTTTTATCATCATGTCACGCAGAACATAATGCAAAATGGAAAAACAAAAAGTTAATTCATTACAAACTTCATGATGAAATTTTGCCCGAATAGTTGTCTCAGCTACCAGCCTGTGCTGCACGCTGCCTCTCCTGCCTTGAAATCGTTATCAGGCTTTAACTCCAAGTTCATCTGAGCAGAGAACAAATCTGCATATTACAGATCAAGGACAGACTACAGTAGGCGCAGCCAGTCAGTCATGATAAGAATCACTTCCCATTTTTTTTTCCTCCATGAGAGACGTTGGAAAAAAACAAGATTCCCATCAGTGTACAGTTTTTTTGTTTTTTCTTTCCGCCTGTCTGTTTTGTTCTCTTTGCTGTGATCAGTTTCTGATTATTAAGGTGAAGGTGAGATATCACTTTTCTGATTTGCATAGATATGCAAATGCTCCTGGTTACAATTGAGTTGCTGAGACCGGTGATATCAATTGGTGCCTTTGTTATTATGTGTGTTCTCCCACTCCATGTGTATCTGCTAACTGTATCTGGGTCATGTTTTTTTTTCTTTTCTCTTTGGTGTTTGTGTTCCTTGTCTGATGGATGTGTACTGTATTCAAAGCCAGATGCTCATACTGCGTAAGCCAAGTTGATCATGATGGTGCTGGCAGTCAGCTGATGTAACACAAGGTTTACACTCAGGGGTTATATTAGCCGTTATTACTCACTGATAAACTCTTATGTCGTAACCGTATATTTATCTGAGTCAGCAAGAAAATAACATATAAATAACACATCAGTCTGAACTTAAACCTAAATTGGGAGACATTTTTCCTTCTCTCCAAAGATGAGGGGTTTTTGTCATTTGTTGTTTTTTGCAGTGCATTCTTTTGATTCTGCTGCCAACAAGCAAAACATCTCCTAAACTCTACCTGAGCTGTGAAAATGCTTTGTTTTCACACACAGTGCCAAAGTGCTAGAATATCTCCTGCAAACCATTATGTCAATTTCTATTTCTTTCTTCTCTGTTTAGCATCCTCGCCCAGCATGAACATCACACTGGAAGGCCAGTACCACTGTAACAACGGGCCTGAGATCCCACTGGACAAACTCTGTGACTTCAGTACAGACTGCCCGCTCGGCGACGACGAAGGCAACGTGTGTCGTGAGTACACCCTACGCAGGGGCCGCTGCCCTTTCTGTGTTTTTGGATAAAAACAGCGCACTTGAAGTCGGTCAGCTGTGGTGAGCCTCCTTTAATGAAGCTGTTGCTTCCTGCCCAGCAGAGCAGCAACGGAGCGTCTTCATGAGCTTTTCCTGAAAGAGAAGCACAGGGAAAGGCCAATAAAAAAAAGCCAGCTTGGCGAGCATTTCTCACCCTTGACATATTCTGTAGCTGTTATTTCTATCTCTTTGCACATTTGTTTTGTGCTTTTCTCGAGGCCTAGGAGGAACACTACCAAACTATGCTGACATCTCATTCACAAGTGAAGTCCCCCAGGCCTCGCTGTTTGTGTGTGTCTATGTGCGTGTGAGTCCCGAGGATCTTTTTTTAGTCCTACCTGAATGTATTTGTGTTGTTTCTGTGACTTATAACCACGCCGTTGAGATCTTTAACCCCTACATATGTTGTAGCTTGATTTCAGAGTTCTTCATCCATACTATACTGAGCAAAATTAATTTGCCCACAGTGCAGGTCAGCCTCCCATGTGGTGCTTATTAAAATGATGGCTGCTCCCTCGTGTGTATAGGTTTGCTAACAATGAGAGCTGAAAGATAAGAGGGTGAAAATCCCAGCCAGGCACAGTCTCTCTTTCTACTGAAGGAGGACTTATCAGTCCTAATTGGCCTGAGGGGCTAACTCAGGGGTATAATCTCCATTTGAATACAATGTGTGTGTAACATTTTGATTTCATAAGATTTACTTGGACATCTGAGCATAAGTAACAATCAGTAAAACACAAAGCCGGTTTGTACACGTCGTAGCAATATTCCTGAATTGTGTTTTCAAGACATTAATCAGACTGGTGGCTGCACACTCGTACATCAGTAACAAACAGAGCATGGAAACTCATGTGTAATATTTGACACAAACTAATGGGTTCTGCAGAGAGAGGCTGATTGTTCTGAGTGCATTTCCGCACACCTTTTCCACTTTGTGCTTTTGTAATGCTGAGAGTGCATGAAGGCATGAAGGCCAGCTGTCATTTGCTCTGAATTAAGGTTCTGTTTCCGTCTCTGCTTTTTTAAAAGTAACAGTCTTTATCCTTTTTAATTAAGGACAAGGGCTAATTATCCATATGTTCATTCCTCAGTCTATCCTTGCACTTTTCTACTACTGTAGCTTAAGTTCTATATTTGCTCCATTTACATCACTACCACTTGTAATAATCACCCCTGCTGGCTAAATCACAGCATTCCCTCTCTGATACGGTATTGTCTGTGATATCCACAAGTTATCGTCACTGGATTTGATCTATTTAAATCCTTCATGAGCTGTTCAAAGTTCATTAACGGGGGGAAAAGCAGAAAGAAGGCCGGAGGAACAAACTTAGCATGTGTCAATCACAAAGATTCCTGACATATAAGAACAACCAAGTCCCTGTGGCTCTTCCTCGCCATCCTACTTCAGCATCATTACACATGAACACATCCTACACTCCTTGTTAGAGAACTTCCTCTGGTTGGCCTGAGTCTGCTGAAATTCTGCAGACACCCCACTTCTTTCCAACACTAGTTTACCATCTCAAAATGCTGTTAAAGCTGGATCCATGTAGGAATTCACAGTACTGATGTTTGAGACTCTGCTGCAGTATTGCTAGTGCTGATGGTTTTCTTTGCTTGTTTATCTGTGATAGCTTTGATTGCCTTTTTGGGAGTCAGTCTGCTATCAGTTGGTGACTGCATGGGGTCAAGTTTGCTATTAGATGGAGTCTGTTTGTGATGATAAACTGGAAAAAAATCACAAATCAAATCAGAGTCCAGCCAGAATCTCATAGATCTGAAACAGAAATTCCACTAAAAATGTTGACGTAGTTGCTGCAGGACAAAAATTTTATTGCAGTATGACGTAGCTCGATCACTTTGTTTTTCCATAAGAATATTTCAGCAGAGTGCAACCACTTGATTTAAGTCCCCTGCTGCAAAGAGATACATTACGCTCACTGGCGCAGGCTGACTCTGCTAGTTTGGAACATGTTGGCAACCTTTCTGTGTTTATTAATGACGCAGCAGTTATTTCCAGACTTTCACCAATCAGTCCGAGTCACACCGTGAATGTTTGGAGACAGGTTGCCTCCCACCAGGTGTCTGGTGCAATCACGATGCGGTAGAAAGTTGCAAAATTGAAGACAGATTTCTTTTAATTTTCTTTTCTTCTCCTAGCGTGTATGTTGATGACACCGCAAGAGAAACAACAATACTGGTTGATCGTTTAAACGGGTTCAAGACACATTCTTATGGCAGAATAATCGTAGTGAAGTGCTAGTTGTTTTTCATAAGGAATAATAATGCATTAGGGTGGGACTGTAACCAAGAAAAATGGAGGTGAAGCTACTAATGTGCTTGTTACGGTGTCTGTTCTCACCTAAACCCTAATGATTTTGTAAACTGTTTCAGGTCCCCTGGCTCGCCAGAAAGTGAAGTTTGTACCATGCTACCCACCTTGCACCACATTTCAATCCAGAGTCTTACACCGTAACACATCTGATCACTTATCTTGTTTCGACTTTCATTTACAGTTGCTCTAATCTGTCATTTAAGAATGACAGATTAGAGTAACTCAATGACAGTAACGTATTCTGAATACTTTGGATTACTTAATATATTAGAGCAATTAGAGCTCAAAACTTTGATTTCTGAAATTTATTTATTTTTTCCTTTGCCTGTGCTGCACCTCTCTAACAGCAAATCAACCTGACAGTATTTTCCTTAATGCTGCCGACGGGCAAACAAAGAAATGGCAACTACACACAGAAGCCCCACCTCCTTTGGCAGAGGTAGAAAAATAAAGGCACAAAAATTTATTTTTGTAAGGTGCTTAGCGAGTCATCTGTTGGTACAAAGAACCATCTGCCAGAAAGTTAATTGGCAAACTGGTTCAAAACCTTACCAATATAATGTGAAAGTTAAAAGAATTTGGTGATCAAATGTATCAGAAACAGCCCTCTGATCAAGTAACTAAAAACATTTGTTGGCCTCTAGACATATCATATTCATCTCAGTCAGGCTGTCGAGACTCAAAAGCCAGATTGAAACTCAAGTTCAAGTTAAGCGTGGGTTTTTTTTTATGACTTTCTCTACAACGTACTGAAAATAGAAGATTGGAGTCAGTAGTCAACCATTGCTGATATATTAGACAACCATATATATATATATATATATATATCTATATATCTATATATATATATATATATATATATATATATATATATATATATATATAGATAGATAGATAGATAGATAGATAGATAGATAGATAGATAGATAGATGCTTAACCCTAAATACTTGGTTAACAGTAGTTGAGGTTTCATTGATGGACATTAAATCAAAATGTTGTAGCCTGTAATAATTCGATGAAGCCCACAAAGTCAGATAAGGAGCAACGGGCAGTGTTGGGAAGGTTACTTTTAAAATGTATTCCATTACAGAATACAGAATACATGCCCCAAAATGTATTCTGTAACGTATTCCGTTACGTTACTCAATGACAGTAACGTATTCTGAATACTTTGGATTACTTAATATATTATCATGCTTTTTACAACAACGTGAATGTACTATTGCTGTGTGATTTATTACTATTACTGAAGGTCCGCAACTCCCAACCGTAGTAAAGGGACCTCTGACTAATACGGCGGGGTCCCTGTCGGCTCGTAGCCGAAAAATAGCTTTACTTTGTTGTGTGGGTCAACTTTTCTTGCGACAGACAGAGAGAGGCGTTGAAAGGCTGCTCCAGTCGTACAGTCGAGTCTTAATAGCTTACTTACAACTGGGCTCGTCAGGCACTCTTCTTGGCTGAAGTGGTTATTATTATATTTACATGCTTCCAGCTCCCGTTTTTCCTCGATGACAACTCCTACCTTTCCACTCCCCTTTTTCTCCCTCCTCGCGCTCACAGACCCATAACGTGTATGGCAGTCCATTCTCCCAGCAACACGGACTACACTGGCCATGATGCTACATTCTTTAGAGCTATGCTTGTAGCATTCTGCCTGTTAGCTTAGCACAACAACGAAAAGGCGCTCTCTCACCCAGGAAACACACAGTCGCAGAGAGAGAGAGAGAGTGTCGCCCTGTAACCATGGCAACCGTAACGCTGCCGCCTGGAACAACAGAACGTAGCTGTCAAACAAAACCCAAACAGTCCTGACCCGCGACAAAATGAAACAGGAAAGTACCGCAGTGTAATCCATTTATTTCAACAAAGTAACTGTATTCTGAATACCACCCTTTTAAACGGTAACTGTAACGGAATACAGTTACTCATATTTTGTATTTTAAATACGTAACGGCGGTACATGTATTCCGTTACTCCCCAACACTGGCAACGGGTTACCTTCATAATTTGCTCACGGGCATATGCAGAGGCTCCGTGTAATGGGGAGAAGTCAAGTAATCAAGTTTTAGTTTCACCTCAGAGGAATAAGATGAAATTCTCGCTGCTCGTACTCACAGACATCTTTGCTTCACATACTGAAGGACACAGGAAGATTTTATTTGTGCTTCTTTTTGTGCGGCATTTTTAGCACCAACCAGGTCAAAACTCCTTCGCATGGCATTGTGTCTGTAGTGACTAGCTGCTTTAAAAGCACTCCACTTGCTTTTGTTGCTATATATATATATATACTATATATATATATATATATATATACTACAAAAAAAACCTGACAAGTGTCCCAAAAAACATCAGTGCAGATTGTTATAAACTGTCTTCTTGTCAAATTGCCATGACAGACAGCACTGAAGTCGTGTTGACATTCGAATGAAAGTGACATTATAAAGTGAATGACATTGATAAAGATTAAATCATCACAGATTCCTCTATGCAAGCATGATATGAGTTTAAATCTCTTCCCTTTGTATAAACAGACTTTCTGTCTAAGGCGTTTATGTAACAAGGACTGACTCATCACAAGACAGGCAAGAACATGAAATATACTTATTACCCACAAAGTCCAGAGAAGCTTTTTGTTTACTTCAGAAACATCACAGGAAATATCCCCATGAATTTGCTGTTGCTGTTAGTGTTTAAAAGTAAAACTGCTCTTTTGGTGTTTTCTACAATAACAAAAAGCATTTCAGAGCTGATGTTTTTGAAGAAAGACATTTTTTCTCCTTGTTTTGCTTCCTAAAAAATACATGCTGTATGATCTCTCCTCAAGCCAGTTTTCCTTCCCATTATCTGGATGAGGTTATTTCCAAAAGCATAGCGGTACCACATCACTCAGTCTGTAACAGGTAATAGGCGCTCGCAGACAGGAACTTGGGATGAAAGGAACATAAAGAAAACTTATAGAGGAAACTTTGAAACTTTGAGCTAAAGTTGTTTAAAAATTCAGCAGTGCTTTAAGTATCTAAGGACATCTCATTGTCCTTCTTGGAGGACGGTGCTAACTTCAGTTTGACTTGTTTGGGCTTAGCATCATTTGATGGTGTGAACTGACTCAGCGAGCGATTCGTCTATTAAGCCGGGAGCATTTTGTTGCACCCGAAAGAAGTGAGTGATTTCGTGAAAGACTGACGTGCCAGAGTCAAATCAGTTTTCTGCCGGCCCAACGTTAAAGTAGAAAGGGTGAAATTGGCAGAGTATGCTTGTTTTATTGATGTAAGTTAATGCAGTCTGAAAGCCAACGGAGTAGCTTTTTAAAAAAATCCTTGTTTAGCCAAGAAGTAAAACTTTTCAGGTTAAGAATCTCAAAAAGGCCAAGTTATAACAGCATGTATGATTGACTCTTGTCATTACGGTGCATTTGCACTGACTTTATTATTTTTTAAATCTGTTTTCTGTAAAGAAGCACAGGATGAAGAAAATTGTCCTGATAATGAAAGATTGAATTTAAAAAATGTGCCTTTGATAGAACACTAGGTGTTGAAATACTTGCTCTACCAAAAATTGTTTCTAATTTTTTCTGTCAGTTTTAGCAGAAGACGAGAAATGGCTTTTGGAACTCAACAGTTTTGCACTTATTTGTTATGAAGGATTCGTGTGCCAGTGAAAACCATGGAAAATTGTAGAATTAACCATTTTTCTCAAAACATTTTACTGGCCTGAGGAAGTTTTAGAGAAGTAAATAATCCCATGGAAACTTGCTTCAGAAATATCTGTATAATAGAGTGCGTGGTTCAATTAAAATTAACTGAGAGGGAGAAAAAAATCCATACTGATTAAATAATACCGATGTTTGGGGAGATTAATCGAGTCACTTGACGTTATGATGTTCTCTGTGTGGGGTAACCATCACATTTGTAGCTTGTACTTTTACAAACTTTAAATTTGCACAGCACCGGATAAATGCCAACTCTAATAATGTCTGGCCTCACTCGAACAAGTGTGAGCTATGACTTGAGAAACACCAAGACCCAGGAGATGCAAATTGAGGACAGTATAGTGGAGTTCATTTATTTCTCCAAACATTGTTGCCTCCCAGTCATTTATGTTAATCAGGACTACATAATGGGTTTGACACATTTTATTCAGTAAACATCTTACTGGTGTGTCAGCCTTACTTAAATATTTATTTTTTATTAAAATTACTAACTTATTATGGAATTTATTATAGCATATGTCACAGCATAGCATCGTAAATTGAGTTGTTATCTTTCATGTATGCACAAATGTTTCAGTCAGAGAAGGGTAATTGGTAAGCACCTGTATTGTGAGCTCTGGTTATGAAACTGTAACAGGGAGACACACTCCTCTCTTGGCTTGTGTTGTACCCACTACACAATCCAATAATTCCAACGTTTTCACTGTATTATTGATGTGCAGACTCACTTTGCTCGTGCCATTCTGCGAAATTTCGAACTGATTGGCATCCCAAAAGAAATGTCACCATCTCAGCTTTCTCATTTCGCCTCAGACTCTTTCCCATCTCCCCCTCTGGACACATCAGGGCTCTTCCATTTTCTGCTTCTGTTTCTAGTGTCTGTCTGAGAGCCCACCTTCACCACAGCTCAGTCTTAATTTCCTCCAACACATCAAGTCCTGTGAACCATTAGTCTGCACCTCTTGTGCTTCTCTCCTCTCAACCTTCCTGCCTTCACTGTCACTCATCTCCTTGATCGCCAGCCTCCACCCTAGCCCTGTCCTTTTTCTCCTTGAAAATTTGGCTGGCAGTGTTCACTTCACTTTCTTCTTTCACCCTGCTGCTGGCCCTGTCCAGTCATTATGTGCCCCCCTCTTTTCTTATCTTCTTTGCCTCTCCTCCCCTGATATATTCTTTCCTGTCTCTCTCCAGGCCGTTTTCTCAATGGCAGCTACTGCTCTTTTGAAGAGGGCGAGTGTAGCTGGCAGTCAATAACAGGCCGCGGTCTCTCCTGGAAAAGACTCCAGTCACCAGTCAAGGCAACCAGACAGACCTGCCCATCATCAGGTAGCTCAGACACGGCTTTTATCACATCACGAACACAGCTCCGATCCAACTGTGAGATGACTCGTTTGCAGGCTCTTTTAAGTTTGAGCAGTGTGACCTCATTGAAACTGACTTCAAACGAGTTATCGGGGCTTTTTTTTTTTCACTTGATCTTAATTTTGAATATTTGAGTCTTGAATTTGTGAGCGTGGAAGGAAAACACAGCCCATCTCGATATAGCTCAAGCATGTAGACTCTTGTGACTCCAGTTAATCATCAGTGCAGTGACTCAAGTGGGTCTCATGATGCAATTTTAAAGTCTTGCTTTGCTGTGGCTTGTTTTTGTTCTCAACTATTTGCAGATCTCTCAGTAGAGTGTGGGGGGAACTATAAATGGAGCACTGTAATTTTACACTGTGATCGTAACCTTTGGGGTGAGAGTTTAAAGCCTTTAGTTTAATCAGTTATAGTTCAGAATAGAGAAAATTCAGGGGAAACCCATCAAAACTGTCACTAGATTATTATTGTCTCCTTTCTAAATTTTCACTAAGATATTGTAAGACAAAATATCAGTATTCCAATCTTCCTTTTGTTATAATATTAGCAATACATGTACTGTTATACCATGAGTATTGTGGTTGACGTTTCATGACAGTATTCTATCAAGTAATACTCTGTGATCCCCACCCTTAGAGCTTTAAAATGATCTCAAGTATAGCCAGTGCTCTGCCCTGCACTAACAAACAACGTGATCCAGAAAATGCCTAAAGTTTTATGAGCTTTTCCTTTGTTCCTCTTCTCCATTATTTTTTTATTGAATTCACCCAGGTAGGTTTTGAGTAACCTCGCTGGCAGACAAATGGCAAATAAATAAATAAATAAATAAAAAAAGATTTTACATTTCTGACACTTATCTTTGTTATGGATGTGTGTGTGTGTGTTAAAGGTGCTACATTCACTGTGGAGGGAGGCCAGTCTAAAGGTCAGCGTGGCTCAGCATTACTGAGGAGTCCTCTCTTTCCTCCTCCTTTAAGAAACTCTCCGTGCACCGTGAGTTCCTCCACATACTGCTCACTCGGTCTGTCTTTCCAGTCTCACATTCAGAACAAACCAAGGGCAAATGTTACAAACTACCAACAACTGCTGTGATTCTTTAAAAAAATGTGGCTTTGTTTCTAGTTGATAATCATCCATATCTCAGCTGAAAGGACAGCTGCCCCTAGACTTTATCAGCAGGTAAAAGCCCGGGACTTGGTTGGAGTGTGTCCACCTGATTTGTTTTAAAAGCAGCTTGAAATAGTGCAAAGCTGAATTTTAACCCCAAAATAATTTTTTTTAAAAAGAGAACAAGAATGCTGTCATTGTTAGCTCTTTAACTCTCCATGATGCAATACTTACCTGATGATATACACTTTATCTTTAAGCATGATACACGGCAGATATGCTAATGTTTGCAGTTTAAGTTTTAGCAGGTCAGTACACTTGTTATGGATTTGTTAGGCAGCTAATTCCAGCTAATACATATTACACAATGTAAGGCTCTTTTTACTTTGAAAATGTAAGATGAGTTCAATCAATCAATCAATCTTTATTTATAAAGCACTTTTCATACAGAAATGTAGCACAAAGTGCTTTACATGGTTAAAAGCAACCCACCCCACCCCATCCCGCCCTCCAATTCACTCCCCACACTCCCACACATAAGCGGTCATGGATACATACACACAACTTAAATAGCATTTTTATGTTTTTGAATCAGCATATAACCTTGACTTACTTTATGTCTTGAATATGATCCCAGTAACATCTTTAGAAACCAAGCAGTAACCAGCCACGACAGCTGGTTAGCACTGAGCCATCTGTATTTCCTGTGAGACCCTGAGAGACAGTGAGGCTGACCTCGTCAGTCACAGGTTCACACATATCGCAAGTGATGCATTATTAAGATCGTGATATGCACAGAGCAGGTCTCCAGGTAAAAAAAAAACAACTTCTGTACTTGACATCTTGATTGATGCTGCTGCATCTTTGATTAGTCAGATATTAATAT
Source organism: Copadichromis virginalis (assembly GCF_057382275.1). Taxonomy (NCBI): domain Eukaryota; kingdom Metazoa; phylum Chordata; class Actinopteri; order Cichliformes; family Cichlidae; genus Copadichromis; species Copadichromis virginalis. The sequence continues at coordinate 19,725,305 of NC_140636.1, read as the reverse complement.
TTCTCAGCACAGCGACCTTTGACCTTTTGTGCACATGGAGGAAGTTAAGTTGGATATGCTGAGCTGATTAAAAGGTCAGAAAGGTCGTAAAACAAGAGAACAAGTTAGCGCAACTTTAGAAGAAAAACACAGGAAAAACTCGATGGAGGAGAAAAAAAGACGGGAAGGAAAACAAGAAAAACAAAACAACAAAAGTGATGTTGCTGCTTCTTAAGGTGCACATCAGAGGTGTCTTAGGTTTGTGGAGAGCAATGCAGGCCGTGATGCGCCGCTGCTTACAGCTTCTTGGCGTGCAGCCAAAGATTAGCAATGATTCCAGATTAACGCTCTAAATCTGTCTCTCTACACTGAACCGGTGCTGTTCAGCCTGGCCTGTCCGCTCTTGGACAACTTTGTTGAGGATATTAGCTTTGGGTATTAGCTATAGGCCGCTTTCACTTTCATGTTATTCCCAGTGTGCACGGTGCGGCGCCTGTAATCTTGATGTTTAAATGTTCACCATGTGGTCTCTCAGTTGATAAGAACCAAAACCTGCCATCCACTGGCACAATCCAAGCATTCATCCTAAAAGTGTTGAATTTAGTCATCAGGCTTAAGACAGCATCTGTTCCACTTAAATGGTGAAACAAGAATTATGTTCTTGGCTTCAAGAAACGCTGGAGAGGGACGTGGTCACATCCTGAGACTTGCTTTTGCTGTTCAATTCTCGTGACAGCCTGTGTGTTGTTTAATTTTCAGCAGGTTTAGACCCAGCATATCCCTCCTGGAAAAGACAATGTTCGGCTGATATGTGATGAAGCATGCAGGCTGCAAAATAACTCAAATTATAATCCTGATTGAATTCTATTAATCTTAGAATAATTAGAAGTGAACAGATGGCTGTTACTGATTAATCTCAGTGCAATTTTAAATGCATTCCCCCTTGACTGATAACACATTTGGCTGGTTTCCTTCAATTCTAAAATGCTCAAAGGACGTTAAAGTTGCTGGTGTATTTATAGTTATATTTATACTAACACTCGCTATATGTCTCAGAAATCATCAGTGCAGCTCTGTTTTAACCTGTAGTGCACAGTGATCATTTCAAATCCCATCCTACTTTCACAGGTGCGATTCTGGCTGTGCTTCGCGAACTTCCAGAAGGGGGCGCTGTCTCTGTGGATCGTGGAGAACAGCACAGGCCCCGACAAGCCGCGCCAACTCTGGCATTCAGCCACTCAATCCAAATCTGAAAGAGGCTGGAAACTCGTCGCACTTCCCCTTTACGGGCTGGCAGACTGGTATGACAAGTGCTTGCCTGTTTCACCGCATGTCAGGCAGCTGTGATTATATCGAGGCAACGTGTTTGGACTGTCTGAAGGCATCAAACTGACAGTTCCACTTTGAAGTGTTTAAGAGCAGTCATCGTCAGTCATCCGACTCTGATCCCAACAAACCTCTGACATGCTCACACAAATACTAAAGCGCTCCCGCTGCAAAAGAAGTCTTAAGAAACATGATAGAGAAGTTCTTCCTTATAAATGCAGATTTTCAGCATTTTCTGGGAACATTTCCTCTCAGTTTCATAAAACTAATGAATCCCATAGGGACCCCAGTCTTATACAATGGACCTGCCATGTGTACGCTTGTACAAAATATCCACTCTTTATTCCACTTGTCTGTGATGAAAAAAAGATAAATCAATACACAAGGCTCTCTCCACTCGCTATGCCTTCCAATTAGCTACGGCCCTGATTTCCCCTCACTGAAGAGAGAAATAAATAAAAAATAGAAAAAAGTAAGAAAAAAATCACACACACAAGAAACTCCAGATACGGTATTTCATCTCTGTTTGCCTGACTGGGGGTTTCTTTGCCATTCAAGCTTGGATAATCCTGCTCCCCTGTGAGTGATTAATTTTTGATTCCTGGGTTATGTAGTCAGCTGTGCTTGTGCTCTTAATTAGAATGTCATGTCCGTGGCCACGAGGTGAACCTGCCAGACTTTGCACATTGACCTTTGTAGAGCTTAAATAGAATCAGAAACACAGCTTAAAGTGCAGGCAGAAGTCAGGGTATAGCAGAAAGTAAAGAACATGCAGAACATGTGGGCTGGCATGGTGTAATGTACTGAACAAAACCCCAAATAAATCACAGTGACACAAACCTCAGCTGACTGAACGGGACCAAGCGGTGACTGTTTCTTGATTTATAGAACTCTTACCTATTACAGGTTATGCAACTGCCATTGCTGCACCAATCAGCAAATGCACTTATTCACTATATTCCAGCAGAGTTAGATCACAGGAATGATATTGCTCTGCTCAGAGCCAGGATATGGTTAGTTTGACTTGGCATGAAGACTCAGGAAGGAAACAGTAGATCTGGGGTCAAAATCCACCATCAAACCTTCTTTAATACTCGCAGATAAACATGTTATGAAATGGCTCTTAGTTCCCTGTCAATATTTTCTCGATTTGATATTTAACTTATAAACCAGGGGTATCAAACATAAGGCCAGAGATCCAGAATTGGCCTGATGCAGACTCCAATCTTGCCCACTGGAAGATGTGATTTAGGGCACCAATTTTGGACTTCTAAGTGTATTTTTAAAAGTTTAATTGCTTTTTCTACTGAAAAAGACTTCTCCCATTGCCATTCAAACTACACCAAAGTAATTAGGTAACATAGCAATTAAATTGCAGATAAGTTCTAGTTTTTTACTGTACTATAGAAGTTTATATTTTAAAGGGATCTTTCTGCGAGAGAACAAAAACGTTCTGTTTTATAATTAAAGGATATTCTGCAAAACACACATTGATCTCTTATTATTTAAGTCCAGAGAGTTTTGCGGACAGATTTCTTTCATTTAGTAAACGAGCATTCCTTTATCATGTTGAAAAACTGAGAAATGCTGTTGAAATTGCCCTTCTTTTTCTTGTGTGTATATAAACTTCTTTACACCAACAGAAGGGGAGTTTTACTGGTCTGGCCAATATAAGATCAAAGTGGGCTTTACATATGGATGGGTTTTCTGTGGGTTCTGTGGGTTTTCTCCAGGGAGTAAACCTTATTCACAACAGTCCAATATGAATCTTAGGTTCATAAGTGATCATAAATTGGCCACCTTGACCCTAAATTTGATAAGAGGTTGAGAGGATGGGTGTTAGTTAGCACTATTCTGAGTTATCTGTTACAAAAATAAATGAATAGATAACTGATAATTCTAAAATGTAGCCATACAGTCTGTGCATGTGCCACAAAACCCTGTATGAGTGAGCACTCCGGGTGCCAGTAAAAAGGAAAACCTCCCATTTAACAGCAAGAAACCTTCAGCAGAACCACACTCAGGGAGGGACAGCCATCTCCTGTGACTGGCTGGAGATGAGAGAAAAGAGAGATGACAGAGAGAAACAAGACAACGGGCAAATTAAAGGAGAGACAGAGTTAAAATGCAATAACTGGTAATGATTAATGCAGAAGTGTGTGTATAAACACAGGGAGTGAAAAGAGATGAGCAAAGAAGAATCACTCAGTGCATCATGGGAAGCTCAGCAACGCCTAGGCCTGTTGTATCACAACTAAGGGGTGACTCAAGGTCACCTGATCCAGGCGTAATTATAAATTTTAAGTTTTAATCCTAACTTTAAAGTAGAGTCAGTGTCTGTCTTCAAAATCTAAACTGGGAGCTGGTTTTGTAGTAGAGGGCCTACGGACTGAAGACTCAGCGTCCCATTCTACTTTTGAAAACTCTTGGAAGTATAAGTAACTCTTCGGTCTGAAAGCGAAGTGATCTGTTGGGATAATAAGAGGGTATGAGGTTCAAGCTTTCTCAGTTTAGCTCATACATTAGCGCTCCATCATTTCATCAAAATATGGTAGATTCTGACTCCAATAAACAACAGTTTCCGAGTCAGTGGGTGACATCATGGTGGTTACATACAGGCTTTGATCCAACTTCTTCTCTTTACCATACAGATGTGAGATCAGTTTTTTCTCCTAACATCTGGAAAAACAAAAGCCTTGAAAAAGTGTCACTTTGAAGGTTTGCGATTAAAGCGCTTCTCTTATATATGTTTAACTATAACCATGTCAATGAGTTTAATCTTTGTAAAAGTCAAACTGCCCTTTTTTTTCGTCTGTTAAATAGCAAACCTTGTGACACACAATGCACACTCTCAAAGGCCAATTCTCAGTGGGAGTTTTCTTAAAACACAATAAATTATCTCTCTCATTGTTTCAGACAGAAGCTGTCTCACTATTCACAGGTTGTGAGATGTTAAAAATCCTCTGCCTCTCCACAGGTTCTTTCTCTATTTCAGCACTGAAAATGGACCTGGACCCGGTTCTGCCATTTCTGTGGACAACGTCTCTTTCAGCATGGACTGCTTCTTGGCATGTGAGTGTTTTTAAAAAGCATTACTCCTTCCTTTTTTCGTAATTACGTATCAGGCTGTGGCTGGATTATAGAAATTGTTTGACTGATTGCTTGATTGATTGGCCATGACATGTACAAAGAGGAAACACTGGGGAGGATAAAAAGTTAAAAAAGAATTTCTACTTCAGCGAAACTTAAGTAAACAGTTGAAGTTACCCAAGGCAATTCAATTAATAATCAATACAGGTCAGCCTCATGTTCATGTTTCACAGACAGGAGATTTAAGTGAGCATCAATTTAAACCTTTGGAAGAATTCATCAAGGATTTACTTTTTCATTATTTATTCATTCCTACCCATAATATGGCACGCTATATGCTTGCATAAGACTTTTCGTGAGACCTATTTTGGACTTCTCAGTAAAGATTCCTGCTCTGTTGCTCTCTCCGTTAAATGTACTGCTGCTTTCCCTTTAGACAGACTGACAGATCTCTATGGAAATTATATGTAATAGTAAATTCCTTAAATCACTTTCTTTGAGAACCTCGTACGTGTCTTGAAATGTCAGAACTGGTGCTTGCTGATTCATGAGGGCTTATGTTCCAATGTCACACTGCTCGCTTATAAAGGTCAAGCTTTCCGTCACCTTTCCAGATATTTTTGTGTCATAATTGAGATGGTTTATCAGTATAAAAACACGAGTGAGATGACAACCATGTAAAAATGAGAATGAAAGGTTAGGAGTTCAGTGCCTCCTTCCATCTGTGCCTATCAGAAGGAACCAGTTTGAACTGTGACTTGAATAGTAATGTGTGAGAGCATCCTTTGCCTGAATATAGCTCTGACGATGTGAACTTTATTTAAATATAACAGTGCCTTCACCCTGGGCAAAAAAACAACAACAAAAATGACAAGGGCATGAGTGGTACCCACAGGCAGACAGTTGTTTGTTTTCCCTGAGTTTAATTTGATATCTCGTGATAGTTGGTGGATTATAACACTGGCCAATTTAAAGCTTTTTGTGGCATCACACATGATTGCTATAGCCACTGAAAAGTCAAAAACTAGGTGTGGGGAAAAAAACCATTTAGTTCAGGACCACTGAAGTCAACAAGAGATTGATGTTAGCATCTGCAGTAATTTATATTTGGCAGCATGGCTCGCCTCTGGGATCTTCCGTGCACGGCTGGAAAGCTGGAGGCAACACTGAAGTGCGCAGGCATCAGGGACAACAGATATGCCACTGATCTAGTGAAACTGCCTAAAAGGAGGAATTGTAGTGGAGGTGGGTTGCATAGCGGCTTGCAGGGTAGAGCAGGCTAAAGAAACTTAAACAGCCTTCTCTTTATACCCCGTTAATAGAACTGTATCAGACGATCAGGTTTTGAGAACAGCTGATGATCTGGGATCACACCTGAACTAATAATGTTCTTGATTCAACAATAATAAAATAACAAAATGAAACAAGCAAACCCACTCTGTAAACTAAACTGAATTGGAAACAAAAATGAAATTAACGAGTAATGCAAAAGTGTTATGACTTTGATACAATTACAACAACGCAACGAAAGATAAAATGTTGAAAATTATTCAGTTATTGCGTGAGCTACCGAAGCATGTTATTTAAGGAGCACTTTTCATCCAAATGTAAAAGAAAAAATAAATGTGAATGGCACACAGACTCTGTGCTGTATCACCGTTAGATGATTAATTTTTTTCATCAAATTGAGATATAATCTCAACACTACTGCCGTTACTCTGAAATGTATTCAGATAGCGTAGCTTTATCTGGTGTATATAATTGAGAAATTGTTGTTGATCCAGGCTGGAGCTTTTGTCACCTTCACCCTGTGCCGTACAGGCTTTCTGGATCACGGACTCTTTATTTAAAGAGATTACGTTTTCCAGCAGATATTTGCACAACAATTTGCGTGTTATGTCCTCCAGAGCAGAGGCACTGGTGTGGCAGTGCTGAAGGATCACTCATTCCTGTTGCACTCACTTCTCAGATGGCAAGTTCTTAATCTGGACCCAGTATCTATTACCTACTGCTATACTTGACACAGTCACTTTTTATCGCCTATCAATCAGGCTGGTTGATGGGAGATGCTGAAGCTCAGCAAAAGATGTGATTTCCAGGAGTGATCCCAGTGACTGATTAGCATGATGGATTCCTGAACGGGAAGGCTTAGCCTTGTAATGTGTTTCGGTGAGAAAACATAGTGCGAACACATTATGCAGAGGATCAGCCACCCGTGGCCTCTTTCCTACATTTCTACAGGCTTTTGTGTGATGTATAGTTTGGCAAGCATGTGCGCTTGATGATGCATCCATTGCCCTTCAGGTGTTGGACCAGACTGTCATTTTTATCATTTTATCCTCAGCAGAATCAATAAATTAGTTTATTGGGTTAGACAGCGCAGGAAGTTCATCCTTTTCTCTCTGGCATGTGCCATAATTTCTTTTCCCACGCACTCAGATGCATTAACAGGAGGAAGCAGCTGCTTCTATAGAGATCCCCAAACATTAGAGTGTGCCTCCTCAGTACCCGGTCCTTGACTTCGCTGAATAGTCATAATAGCACTTCTCCAAACGTTTACCTCTGCAAAAGATGAAGTTAAATTGTTGTTCTGAAAGCTGAATCACCAGTTTTGTACTGATGTCTTTATTGGCTGTAGCTGTCATGTAACTTGGGTATCAAGGGACTACAGAAATTTGTTCATTTTAGCAATTATCACTTGCACATGTCTGTGTTAATAAACATGACACAGCATGTACCAGCAAGTGCTAACGTTCTACAGTCTCCCGATGCATTCAGAGCGACGGCATGTGGTGCCAGTTGAAATCCTTTTTCATTCCCTAGACATCAAATATGCCATATTTGATCAGTGGTGTAGATCTCACTTCCAACTTTTACATATGGAGGCTTACTTGAAGTCGTGTTGTGACAGTACCCCAAATCCTGATCTTTTCCTTAATCTACTGACCCTAAACCTTACCAGAAAGTGAGAGTGAAAGTAAGAAGCAAATAAGGAAGCAGTGGAATAATAAAAAAAAATAAAGCTCTGCTACAGGACATGAACTTCAATCTTTTGGCAGATAGCTTGTGACTCACTCCACCTTCCAAACACGGATTACCGGTGCTTGTCGTATCTCTGTGGCAGCAGAAAATCATAACAGAAGGGCACTATTTGACACGTTCAGATGAGAATGTGTTGTTTATTCATTCCATGTGTGGCCAGGTCCGGGTTTATCAGCAGCTTTATTCTCTTATTTTTGCAGCAGCGGATCAATCAACATTCACAGCAAAGGTTTAGATATGGCATGCACAAGTAAACAGAGAAATAAATGGAAAAAAATTTGTATTTTTGGGCAGCATTTGAGACAACGTGTACGAGATTTAGTCTCCATATCGTCAGAAACTGACTGTCAACATGATCAGTCTGTGTGGATACTTCTGAGAGCTATCACAATCTGGAGATATTTTGAGCTTGTGCTTGGGAGGTAACAAGGTGAACCCCCCCACCCTCTCTCTGTGGCTGGCCTCTGGTGAGCTTCAGGTAGCTTACGGCACCCTGCTAATGAACAGTGACAGCCACGCTGGCTGTTGCCTTGCCCTGTGGTTCATGCTGCTCCGTGGTGGACCTGCTGAGTCTTTCTCTTGCTCCAGCGGCATACCAATGCTGTGCAGCAGCTCCGTGTGTTCCTTAGTTCTGCAGCGGCATGTTACCATGCTGAGAATAACAATGCTGTGAGCTTTATTAGCAACTTTGTTGAAAATATAAGAAGTTCCTGAGCTCGTGTGCCGCAACACTTCTAAGAATCTTTCACTGGTGTGTAGGTTTTCTTTTTCTTACCCTCACAATCAAACACATTGCAGTGACTTGCTTGCTGTGATCCATCAAATCTGCACATAAACTCTATCCGTATCAAAGCTCCCAAGCAGCGAAGAGTTGGACAGTCATATTAATTTGAGGATTACAGGGCTAGGGAATGAGCTATTGATTTTTATGCTGGCTGATTTTAAGAAAGCAGTGTTGAGGGTTTTTAAGCTTTGAAGACAAAAATTACAAGATTCTTTTACCGCGAGGCATTTTCAGTCAAGACCAAAGCTATCTGATTCAGTACAGAGCTTTGGTGTATATTTAAAGCCCAACTTTTAATAATACATATTACCCAGAGGAACTCAGATGAAGCTGCGGCTCAAGTGTACAGAACATTTAGGTCAAGATGTTTGCTCTGAGTTAAAGCGAGCAGGTTTTTTTCCTGACCAGATGCAACTCTGGCACATAGTAGCTTTCTAAACCTTTCAGCTGTTGAGGGAGTCCCCTGCCATATTGTCATAAATGGTGAGCCTTCAGCCTGAAGTGACAGGGGAGCCAGAGAGGAGAAGAGGGAATGTTGTTGTGGTAAAATGATTACAGAGATAAAGATGAAAAGTGTTGTTTTTGTCCCCCGACACTGACATAATGACAACGAAGAGAGCAGGCCTGATTTGTTTTCACCATGGAGGCGAACGACACGATGTGGGGAGCTTATTGGCTCGTCACAATTAGTGAAGTTGTAGTTGGATTTGAGCTTCTTATTCACGTCTTTTCCAGCATCTTGAAAACAGCACTTACTCATTGGTGGGTTTCCAGTGTTATATGGAGCTGCAGGCTTTTACTCCAGTACTACTCGTGGCTCAGAAAAGCAAAGATGGAGAGAGAAATTCTCATGAACCTCTAAATCATCCTTTGCTGCTGTTTGCCATTCAGGGCAGCCCTATAGAGACTATCAGGCAGCTACAGTACAAACAAACTGTGTGCCATTCTGCTGGTGAGCAAGACAGGCCAGTCTGCAGCTACAAACCTTCTCTTTTCTCTCGCTGTATGAAATGCAAATAGACCCTGTAACCATGTAATCATCCTCTCTGTTCGATATGCAAACCAAAAATAGAACTTCATATGCAGGTCATATGCACAGAAGAGCATCATTTATGATTTATTGTTTGCATGCTTCAAGTATCTACACTGAGCACATTGAAAGTGTTAAAATAAACCTGCCAGTGTTTGGCTGTGTAGCTCAAACTGCAACAGTTTCTTTTGTTTTAAAGCCGAGTGGGAAGCCTGACGTCTCTGTGTGGCATGTGTGCACCTTTGCTGTAAAGTGACATATCCGAAGCAGGGCTAGCACAACAGCAGGCTGTCGAGATCTGAACCCGCCCCCTTATTTGTTGTCGTACAGTTGCGTGACAGCAGCATTATCGGAGCAACAGATCTCAGCAAAGCTTATCTGACATTTTTGGAAAATAATCTCAGTTGTACAAGAGTCCTGTGCATTCACATCAAACCACAGGGGTCATGTAGTAACAAACCTCTGAGGGTTTTATTCTGCACAACGGTATATCAAAGAAATGAGATGCTGGGCAGAACTCTCCAACAGAAGCATGGCCTCTCCTTGGAAAAGGAACTCAAGCCACAAATGTACGAGCTGAAACGTAGCTGGCTTTTGAAATAAAGTGAAACCTTTGCTCGTGCCAGTGCATGCTCTGCAGTCTCTTCTGTAATGACTATTTGAATTTTAGATTTCACTGCATTGTCCTGCAGGATGTTGTTGGACATTATTTGTTTTAATCATTCCAGGAATTTCTCATTACGTAAATGAATTGCGTTACGTTCGGTTGACAGCATTACATCGATTGTTCTTGGTGCCTACACAGATTTCTTTAACACCAGTCTTTTGTACCACTGATTGCAGTGAATGGACCTAATCAGAAAACATGGATTCAGTCAAACAACAATAGGAGCTCCACCTCTATTGAAAACCCGAGAATGGGGACGGGGGTACATGCTTTTTTTAAGGTTAACATCCAATCATTTTAGTAGTTAAAATTCTACCTTACTTTAACATCTTTGGGAGAAAAAACAGTCCCTGCTCTCTGTCTCGAGCCCTTATCTGTGGGAGTTTTGCCTTCAAGACTTAATTCTGGGTTTGAATTTGAGGCAGAAGAGATCAAGGTACCAACAGGTTTATGATCTCAGTCCTGGGAATGCAGTGAGGCCAGAGGCTTGATGGATTGCTACAAAATACCCAGACTGAATGTGCTTACCCATCTACAGTAGGACAGAGGCAGGCAGAGATGGAGTGGGGCTCGCTTGTTATGCATTCGTCTCCTCCTGTATGGCCAATGGTGGTACAAATGAAAGAATGACCCCTGCTGGTGGGTCTGCATTTCTGTGCCAGCAAGAGGTTTGCAGTTACTGTGCCTTTTTTTTCTTTTCTTTTCTTTTTTACTTTTCTTCAGTATAAGAGCAACAGGATTTTTATTTATTTTTTGTTGCTGCAGATGAAGTGTGACAACACAGAGCCTTCTCAATAAATCCATTGTGTTCTATTTCAGCCAATGGCGAGTTTCCACCGGTGGTAACCACACCCGGGCTGCCGTTTAGACCAACTATCAGGACTCCGCCCCCTTCCATTAGGAGCCCACCGATGATCTTCCCCACCACAGATTACTGTAAGTGCAAGTTTGATTGCTACCATTCAGCTGAAAGTGAGCGATGGTCAGGTCAGATGCAGTTTCACTGTACAGGAGAGCTGTCTCCATCTCCTTCTGTCTCTTTTTCTTCACTTCTCTTCTTTTTCCTCCTACATCAAACTCACACAGACCCCTGCTTCTCGCATTTAATACTGATTCCCTCTTACCCCACACGTGCTAAGCCTCAGCCTGGCACAAGGCATGGACTGCAACAAAGTAAGTGTGCCCCCTACTGGTGTGTCCCACATCCACATTTGAGCGAGTGCTGCAGAGCTCTCCTTTGGCATTAAATGGAGCAGGACGGGCAGTTTTGAAGTGTAAAATCCGCCAATTTGTCTCCTGAGAATGTCAATGGAGTCGGTTACACAGGCTTGACATTTTCCACCTCACACTCTCTCACTTCTGTGCTTCAAAAGGTTAAAGACAAGCAAGAGATTCAATTTCTATATTTAAAGTCATAACTTGGAGTTACTTTCATATCATACCTGTTCTGAAACACATTTCTTCAGCTAGAAGCTTTGAAGTACTTTGAGACACGCTGAAGTAGTTGAGGTTTTTCTGCTGAAAGTTATCAGGCAGTTTGACTTTGGAGAAACACAGGATGGAAAATTGTTTGTGAAGAACATGTTCCCTCTATTTGAATGGGTACCTTTTGTATTCTGAAATTATTTCTACCAAGCGTGAATACAAAACACTTCATACGAATTTTAAATACATGTGAGGTGTTTTTCCAGTCCAAACACGATTGGTATGAGCTGCATTCTCTCACTCTAGGACTGTAATTGGATTCATCTATATCTTGTTTTCTCTCCCATGAGGCATAAAAGGCTGTTATAGCATTCATATGCAGTTAAAGCCAGCAAATCAATTTTGTAGTGTATATAGACTCATCTTGTATTTGAAACCGGTTAGACAACTCACACTAAAACACTGTGGGCAGACATTTGCTTGGATAATAAGTGTGACATACTTTTTTGACCCTGGAAATTACTTCTAATTATAATAGAATTTAAAATTATTATTGCTGGAGAAACTGTGGTGAAAGGAAAGCAAACTACAATCATGCTCTTTTTATTCATGTAAATACATTTAAATTAGATGTCTTTAAGTTTGTGGAAGAATGTTTCAGATTTAAAAGTGAAGCACTGTATTTAGAAAACTTTCCACTAGCCTTAATCACGATGATAATTTCTTTATATAGATTCTCAAGAAAAGCAGTTTAGAAGCAAATAACGCAGAGGTGAAAAAAGAGTAACCTTTGTAACATTGCCTGATGAGTGCTAATGACTAAATAGAGTGCACCTGTGTGTAATCTAATGTCAGTACAAATACAGCTGCTCTGTGACGGCCTCAGAGGTTGTCTAAGAGAATATTGGGAGCAACAACACCATGAAGTCCAAAGAACACACCAGACTGGTCAGGCATAAAGTTACTGAGATCTCATTGTACAACTGTATAGTGTACGATAGGTGCTTTAGGCTTAGGCTACAAAAAGATTTCCCAGGCCTTGAACATCCCACGGAGCACTGTTCAAGCGATCATTCAGAAATGGAAGGAGTATGGCACAACTGTAAACCTACCAAGACAAGGCCGTCCACCTAAACTCACAGGCCGAACAAGGAGAGCGCTGATCAGAAATGCAGCCAAGAGGCCCATGGTGACTCTGGACGAGCTGCAGAGATCTACAGCTCAGGTGGGGGAATCTGTCCATAGGACAACTATTAGTCGTGCACTGCACAAAGTTGGCCTTTATGGAAGAGTGGTAAGAAGAAAGCCATTGTTAACAGAAAACCATAATAGAATAGAATAGAATGCCTTTATTGTCACTATACAGTTGTACAATGAGATACAGAGTCCTTATACAGAGATAAGAAGTTCCGTTTGCAGTTTGCCACAAGCCATGTGGGGGACACAGCAAACATGTGGAAGAAGGTGCTCTGGTCAGATGAGACCAAAATGGAACTTTTGCCAAAATGCAAAACGCTATGTGTGGTGGAAAACTAACACTGCACATCACTCTGAACACACCATCCCCAATGTCAAATATGATGGTGGCAGCATCATGCTCTGGGGGTGCTTCTCTTCAGCAGGGACAGGGAAGATGGTCAGAGTTGATGGGAAGATGGATGGAGCCAAATACAGGGCAATCTTGGAAGAAAACCTCTTGGAGTCTGCAAAAGACTTGAGACTGGGGCGGAGGTTCCCCTTCTAGCAGGACAACGACCCTAAGCATAAAGCCAGCGCAACAATGGAATGGTTTAAAACAAAATGTATCCATGTGTTAGAATGGCCCAGTCAAAGTCCAGATCTAAATCCAATCGAGAATCCGTAGCAAGATTTGAAAACTGCTGTTCACAAACGCTGTCCATCTAATCTGACTGAGCTGGAGCTGTTTTGCAAAGAAGAATGGGCAAGGATTTCAGTCTGTAGATGTGCAAAGCTGGTAGAGACAGACCCTAAAAGACTGGCAGCTGGAATTGCAGCAAAAGGTGGTTCTACAAAGTATTGACTCAGGGGGCTGAATAATTACGCACACCCCACTTTACAGTTATTTATTTGTAAAAAAATGTTTGGAGTCCTGTATGATTTTCGTTCCACTTCTCACATGTACACCACTTTGTTAACAAGCTAACAAGCTTGAAAGTTAATAATTAGTGCGGCCAGCTTTATTCTTCAGTACAGCCTGAGCTCTTAGGCTCTTAGCTTTTCTTCTTATTTCTTTAAATGGTCTTCATGGATGACTGAGTAGTTTTACAATTGGCTGTAGGCACTCAATTACTTGTTGTACATATTAATGGTGATTACAACTAAAATTTTACATTTGGATTCATCACTCCAGAACACCCTTTGCCACTGATTTTCAGCCCAGTTCTTAGCCACATTTCCACTCAGACCAATTCTGATGAGGCTTCAGTGAGCAGTGGATGGATCAAGTGAAGGGCCAGATGCATTACTGTGGTCCCATGTCAGGTCTTGCTAGGTTTTATTAACCTGTTTCATAAGAACACGACTTTCAGATTCTGTTCATCTGCTGTTTGTCATGTTTTTAGCTAATAGCTCTTTAGTTATCACCTTGTTGGTACAAACATATGTTTTTTAGGCATTTTTTCACAGAGGAAAAAAATGATGTTTGGAGAGGCTTCTGGTAACAAAGTGCCTAAAAATACACAGGCCTCTTTTTATGCTTGAATGATTCACAGGTCAACATGGCCTAACCCTCCACCTCAAAGAAAAAACATTTCTGTGAAAACATTCAGGTACAAGCAATGGACTGAAAAACCTTGAAAAACCTTCAGAAAGTTTCAAGAACTACTGCTCAAGGCCACTTTAAAAAACTGTCTCCCTAGAAGGAGAATATGTGGCTCAAGACTTTTACACAGCACTGCAAAAGCAAAAACATTTAATTTGTCATAACTGTCAAAACCGTATATGAGCAAGCATGTGCACTTGTTATACTTGTGGATTGGTTTTATACAACTTTTTTCTTAGTTGTAGTTTGGGGGGAAAAGCTGTTGCATTCTAACCACACTGCAACACTTTCTAAGCTTGTAAAAGGAAAATAATTAATCTTATCCGTTTTATGGGTTTTCTGTGCTAAGACAGAAAACGCAGTAGTTGGCCGGCATTGTTCTGTTTTCATATCTTTTTTTACACTTAATTTGACCATACTGTAGGTCTAATTAAAAACATACCACGGGGAAAGCTTTTTTATTAAGTTTCAGACCATTGCATTGTGCTATATATTAAAAAAAGAGCTTCTGTAATTCGGTGACATCACTCACTGATTAGCTGATCAGACGGCTGCTTATTTTACAAAGAGCATTCGATCTACTGAATAGCAGCTGATCAATGCAACTACTTTGCTCTCAGCCCAGAACCGCTGATGCTCACCAACCCAGAAGTGCAAATGCTGTAAATATTTTTACATATAAAGTTTCGCTGGTGATCAGATGCAAGAACACTTAGCCCAAAGTGACCCAGCGTTGAGTAAAAATTGGTGTGTAGAGGATCTAATGAGCTCATTTGTGCACTTTTCATGCAGCTTATCTGATCTGTGATGTGAGTCTCTCTTCAGTCGTGAACACAGAGCAGGCTGTTTATCTCTGAAGGGTCAAACAGGGACGGTTGCATACATAAGTGCTGACCAGCTAACATTATTTGTTAATGTTTGCAGACTGGAGGGCATGGGTTGGTCAGCAAACAAGAGCAACTCAGTCTATCAAGTTGATCTTTAATGCTAAGCAAGAAAAATGGCATTTCAGTGCAGCGTTATACAAATGAGAGTGTTTGTTACATGGATTTTGTTGCACAGGCAGCAACAAAAAGGCCATTTTAATGTGCTTACACAGGTAATACTCGGCATGGTTACAATAAAAATGGCAGCAGAAGTAAATCTCCTCAGAGAAAGATGGGACTTTGAGATCACACTGCTCTCGCCCTTGTGATTATCATAGATATTAACTCAGGGGAAAGAAGCTGAACTTTGGTTATATGTCGGCCATTTCAAAGACAGCCTTGAGCGCTTAGCATTCGTGGGGCGTCTCTCTTCACCCCTTCTGGAGCTGATGCTTTGACGTCTCCAGGGCAGGACGGCAAGCCTGATGAGGGTTTTAGCTCAGCAGACCTGTCACTCCAACACGGCTCTCCTCTTCCTCCGACACGCTCAATGATTAACCCCACCGAACATCAACGTCTCTTGTCTCCTCTCACTCTCTCCTTCATTTCTCCCTTCACTCTCCCGCCATATCTGCTCCCAGGACATTTTGTCCCCGTTTATTTTCAGATTTGCTTCCCATTTTTGCCACGGAAAAGCCGTTATTGAGTCTCTGTTAGTTCACATTATTGCCTTCTCACCCAGCCGCCCTGACTCTCTGTCAGAGCTCACTCTTATCTCTGTGTGTTGTCCCACTTCTTCCTTCTGATCCCTCTCCCCCCTTCACCCTGACTTCACCTTCACTCTTTTCTGTCTTCTTGTTCTTTCCCCTGGTCCCTGTTGATTCCTCTCTATTCTGGCAACAGACACTTTTATTTCCCACCACCATTGTGCTGTATGCCACCCGCAACTCACTGCTGACTCATCAGCTGCTTTTGGGGGATGAGGGTTGAGTAAGTCAACTTATATTAGTTTGCTTCACTTTCTTCCTCTGATTACCTCGTCCGATGGGAAAGAAGTACATCGCTAACTTCAAAATGAGCTCCAGGCCTATTTTGTGACCATGTGCTCTATGAGAGTGTGTGTGTGGGTGTTTGGCTTGATAAAGATTGGTTTCTTTAGATGATAAAACAACTTTACAATATGCACTGCTGCAATACATGTGTACAAGCATTAGCTTCTTTGAACACAGTACCTTTCAAGAGCTAGGTGTCCGACTTTCATTCACACATCAGCAGACAACAAGAACAAGTTGTGTAGTAGATTTAAAAAAAAAAAAAAAACTGGCGTTAAATCAAAGACAGACGGGATGCTGATTGAGGCAACCCGATTGGTTCTTGAGAGTAACTGACAGCAGCTGTTGGTCCCTGAATGATTCATGCAGAAAGGAGTTTTGGCCCGTTTGTGCTCACTAATTAGCTGCACAGAGGAGAAGAAGGAGTCTTCATTGGTTACTTGTTCATCAGCACCAGCCTGCAGCAATCACTTAACTAGTTGCTAATATTTTGGCAGGGTGGGGTTAGTTACTAAGACAGATCTGAGACTGATAAGGATGAAGGTGCTCAAGAACTTCTACTCCTGCACCATCGAGAGCGTCCTGACGGCAAACACCTCCACCTGGTTCGGGAACAGCACCGAGCAGGACAGACGAGATCTGCCAAGAGTGGTGCGCTCAGCCGAACGCATCATTCAATCAGAGCTCCCTGACCTGCTGTCCATCTACACCAAGCGGTGCAAGTCCAAAGCTAGGAAGATTATGATGGACCTCTCCCATCCCAACAATGGACTCACTGTTGAGGTCTGGGAAGCGCTTCCGCTCCCTTAAGGCCAAAACAGAGAGAATGAGGAGGAGCTTCTTCCCCCAGGCTGTTCGGAGCCTGAACCAGGTGTAGGACTGGACTCTCCCACACACATCACTATAAGACTGGACTCTCCCACACATCACCACACGCACCACCACACATTTCCTGTATTCCTATAATCCTATAATTCCTATAATTTATAATCTTTATAATCTCTTCTGCTATTTGCACATTCTTTACTGTAAATTCCTAAGTTAATTTGTAAATTTTGTAGTAAACTGTAAATTGTAAATATTGTGAAACTTTTCTTCTGTCATTTAATGGTCGGGCATTGTACAGCTACAAGCATTTCACCCCCATGTCATACTGTGTGTGTGTGTGTGTGTGTGTGTGTGTGTGTGTGTGTGTGTGTGTGTGTGACAAATAGAATTTGAATTTGGCTGCAAAACAGGCTCTTGTAATTAACTGGACTCATTTACTTCATAAGCTCTGTGCTTAGCATTCAGATCTTGTTCATAGCTTGCCAGCCTTGATCCATCTTTCTAATTGTTGGCCCAGAGAGGACAACTGTCACTGGATAAGGACGATACATGCTAAGAGAGGAGAGTCTTTGTACTTGCGTTTTGCTTACAGTGTGTCTATGATGATTCCTGTAGCTTCAAAAGTTGTTGGCCTGGATATTTCTGGAGGTACTGGAGAAAATGCCATTTAATAGCATGATAAAGCTTTCTTTTGAATAGAAAACTGAAATAAGGTCTGTTCTGTTCCAAAAATGGCCTATTAGGCTCACAATCAGACCCAATTGTTGTTGTTTTTTTATTTATTTTTTCCATTCAGGGCTGGATTAATTTGGCTCAACAAGTCTTGCAAAAAAAATTAAATAGTTTATTCATAATTTATTGTAGCTGTCGCGGCAATGAAGTGGAAATGAAGCTAAACCAACATTGACTTTAGAGGACTGATAACAAAACTGGAGTTATTTTTCGTTGTGAACCCCAAAGAAAAACAAAAATATCAGCTCTGAGATAGCAGAGTTAATTTTTTTTTCCCTGGAATAAGCAGATCCTTGTTTTCAGGCCGATGCTCAGACCTGACACAGAACTGCACAAAAACAATAGGCGGCAGCATTTTAGAATGTGATCCAGGAAGCCCGGCTTGAGTAAAGGATGCATGAAGATCGAGTGAACACCAGACAGGCTGGTGGTCAGCACTGTTGTCTTAAAGCTTATTGGTCCTGGGTTTGAGCCACTGGGCCCTCACTATGTTGAGTTTGTACTTAATCACCATGATTGGTCGGGGGACAAAAACAGAAAGTGCTTTCTCCCGAAATCAAAGCCATGTTAGGTTCATTCTTCTGTCACTGCACCGCTGTTCCGCTCAGTGGGTGGGTAATGCAGGAAAAGTGTTTCCTTCTCGACAAACGCCACCATAAACAGCTGAAATATGCTTTTCTGTTGGCGAACGTGGACTTTTCAACTTTGTCCGTTGATGTTATGTTACTTTGCAGCAAAAGCTTAACCCGTATTCAACTTTTCTGACACGCAGTCCTCTTTGTGCGTTGCCATCCACTCTGCGTTGACCACCTGGGTCCATTCAAATAAATGAAAGGGCTGCTTTTTTTCGTTTTTCTCACAGCATACCTGCGAGTCTGAATGAAGCCAGAATAAGGTCAGTCGGTCTGAACAAGGCCTTTCTCCATTTGGACAAAAAGCAGATCTGAACCCTAATAAGCCAATTATGGCTGAAGTTAAAGTTAAAAATACTAGAATTAGAGCATTTATACCTTTGAAAGCATGCTCACAGAAAGTCTCCCAGTGATGGTGAGAGTTTCCTGGAGCTGGAATCTTTTGTGTGTGTACTGAAACACCCTGTGAAATATCCCAGGACCACCTAAGGTTGTTTGTGTTGTTTTGAAAAATGTTCAGAGGGGATAAAAACTGTTGGAATTACTGTCAGTGGTGCAACCCAATCAGAGACGTATTTCTCAACGCTGGGTCTCTGTTTCTCTCTGTTTCTCTCTCCCCCTCTGATGCGACTTGTCTGGAACAATTTCTCGCTGATGAAAGTGTGCAGCTTTGCCCCTTTCTATGATGGAGGCCACTGTTTGTTATGATGATGGCATAGCACGAGTGGCAAAGTTCACAGAAAACGAGATTCATGTAATAGTCAGGCAGAGCCAGACTCTCCCTAGGGGGGGTGTGTGTGTGTGTGTGTGTGTGTGTGTGTGTGTGTGTGTGTCTTGTAAGTCAAGGGGGCTGAAGAGTTTGCACAACCACTTACTGGAGAAGGCTATCATCTTCTTTTGTTTGTTTAGTGAATGGCTCATTAGGCCAGTTGTGCAGTGCGTTTGGGTGTATAATCCATGTGCACATGTGGTCGTCTGAATTCATGTTGATGGACCAACAAGATCAATCAGTTGGGTTGAAGTGTGAAACCAGCTGCACCCAAGGGAGACAGGAGAGAATACAAACAAGAGAGGAATCTGCGTTCAGTACCAGCAGTGCTCATGTGAAAAGCTCGTTTTCTATAACAAGGATCTTAAATCTGAAGGGCTTCCCCCAAATCAGCAACTGAACCAAAATGTAAATGCATGAACATAAACAAAGGAATACATAAAGTGAAATTCCCAGCATTCCTTTCACTGATCTCTCTCGTCTCTATGCAGCTTTTCAAGAAGTTTGCCCGCGTTTGCTGCTGGTTCGTGCTCACAGAGTTGGAATTTGACTCCCTTTAAATTTGCCGTGTCTCTTCCCTCGCCTGGCTCATTAGCTGGTAACTTTCGACCGCTGTAACACAGCATGAACTGGGACATGCTGCATGAACTGGGACGTGCCTCTCACACACTCATGTCACAGACTTCCCACAACAAGGGGATGTGAAGGGAGAGACATGGCTGTTAACAAGAGGATCACTCCAGCGCACATTCCAGCGTCTCTCGTCAGTTAACCGCCAGTGCAGCGCATAAACCAATTCTGCATCCAAAGCCTTGGTTGAGTTAGTGTTCTTCAAATGAGGCTTTGGAAATTTGACTGTAAGTGGGCAATGAGCCAACAGCTTATTTCTCCAAATGAGAAAAAAATAACAAATCAGGCCATCTAACTTTCACCCTTTTTTTTTCTTTGAGCATGTCCTTCCAAAACATCTCAAAGTGACCTGTTAAGTATATTAAGATTTACATCTAAAGATAGGGTTTGGGGCTGTTCTGCTCCAGTGATGGATTTATTCCCAGTAGTCTTAACTATTTTCCAACAGTGTTGAAAATACTGGCCTGATGGGTCAATTTACTTCGTACTGGAGTCAGACAAACCTGCAGTCACACTACAAGTGTTTTTTACAGTAGGAGTGCATTTGCTAAGACTGGGCTAAACTCCAAATCGCTCTCTTACCAAAGTGATGTTTTAAAGTGTTTTTGAAAGCGTTGGCCTCCTTGAAATAGTCTCTGCTGGCAACACTTTGCTAAACTCGAAAGAGATGTTTGTGGTGAGACAGAGCAGAGCTTGGACGTTGGCCTTGGACCGAACCACTCATGAGAAGCAGGCTGACTAATGTGATGCTCACCATGCAGTCTAGGCAAGGTTTCATTAGTAAAAATAGCCACCGTTTGAAGTGGCAGGGGCAAAAAGAGGTCATCTGGATTAATGTTTTAAAGACGAAGTCAAATTATCATGTCTGGAAGAACTCTGTTTCTTACTGTAACACTTTATAATAACTGATCAGAAATCGGTGTGTACTCACACATTGCTTGTTCACAGACAAACAGGTACACAGTCGCTCATAACAACAGCTTCCTGCAGTTTCTGCTCAGTCAGAGAGACTGGAGTTTAGAGAGAGATGCTGGTAAATATTGGAATGTCAATTCTAGGGCTTCATCTACAATAGGTAGTACACAGCAGGGAACTTGAACAGCAGAAGGTGTTACAGTGAGAGTATCGTGGCTTTAAGTCACACTTCTGAAACTTGTCTTGTCTTCTCTTTCCTGTTTATCCTCTTGATATTTAATAAATTTGCTACTGTTATCTGATTTTACACCGTTCATAGACAAGTATAAGCAGCATTCCAGTTAGGCTTGGGTGGTATTCATGTTTTCATACCTTCCTTCCTTCTAGGTTTTTGGTATATGACACTATCTGTGTTTTAGTTTTATTTAAAGAGCTGACCTTGTGGCAGTAGAAGTTATTATCTGCTGCTGTGAGAGATTAAATGACTTAACCATTACTGTCACTATCTGGCATCAGAGTTAGTAGTTTGTTTTATGTATTGTAAATGTATTAATGTCCAACTATAGACTATTTATTAAAAATGGATATAGCCCTCCACCATGGCCCTCTGGCTTTGAAAGGTGAATGTTTTTGACTTCACCTACTGGTGGTGGCCAGAGGGCCCGGTGGCGCCAGTGTCCGTCCGGCAGGGCAGGGCGCCCCAGGGCAGCTGTGGCTACAATGTAGCTTGCCATCACCAGTGTGTGAATGTGTGTGTGAATGGGTGGATGACTGAATGTAGTGTGAAGCGCGTTGGGGTCCTTTGGGACTAGAAAAGCGCTATACAAATGCAGGCCATTTACCATTCACCGTCTTTTTAAATTTTGATATTCAAGCTTGTCAAAGCTTAGGTGCAAATTGTAGTCTTAGTTTCAGATTCTTGGCTTACAGAAGTGGTCTTTTGCTGCTATAGCCCATTTGCTTCACACCAGAATGCTCTTCCTCATGCTTTGTTATTAACTGGTGGTCATTTGAGTTACTGTTGCCTTCCTAGTTTAAAACAGTTTGGCCGTTCTCTTCTTACCCCTGACATCTGCAAGGCATTTGCGCCCAGACATCTGCTCCTCTTTTTCAGACCATTCTCTATAAACTCCAGAGATGGTTTCATGAGCATCCCATTGGATCAGCTGTTTTCAAAATCCTCAGCAAAGTCACTTAAATCACCTTTTTTCCTCATCCTGACGCCTGATTTGAACTTCAGCGTGTCATCTTGACCATGTCTGCATGCAAAAAAAAGGAACTGCTTCCATGTGATTTGCTGATTTTAAATAATTGTATTAACAAATAGTTGAAGAGGTGTACCTAATAAAGTGGCTGGTGAGTGTACAAGTGGTTCCTCATGGTTCCTTCAGCAGACACTGGAAAAACTGTGGATATCCAATACAAAGAGTTTCAAATGGCGAGAGCCAAATATTCCACACAGCTCTATTAAGGGGAAAAAACTTTGCATTTGGTTTGTTTCACAGCTCACTGAGCTCAATTTAATCTTCTGCCTGTAGAGACTGCCCTCTGGTGGCCTTTGTGTCCAGCACAAGATAATAAATGACTTCAAAGCGCTCTTTCTGTATACGTAATATCCCCCAAGCCTAATTACATTCACACTGAGCATCCATTTTGAGGTTATGAAAGCCAACATGCAACTCATCCTTCCTTAGAAATGACTTTCACTTTAGCCAGTGTCACATTTTCAATAATCAACCCTGCTGTGAAATGAATTAGAAGTAGTCTCAGGGAGAGAGAGAGAAAGGTTCCCTGGTGTCTACCTCACCGCTCTGTGTTCACAAGCGTTAAGTAAGGATTTAGTCCTGCAGCGTTAAGTCCTTCTCTGTCCATCTGACAAGACTAATCTCATGCTAATTACAGTGAGAAGATCTCCAATTAGCACAGACACATGGGATTACATGGAAAATGAGGAGAAATGTTTGTCACCTGTGATCCCGTCAACCAAGTCCCCTGCTGCTGTTGCGAATGTGACGATAGTAGCATCTCATATGAGAAGCTCCAATAATTTACATATCTTTATATTTGGATTTACTGAAGTGAAAGTGGAGCAGTGAGGAATGTTGAAGTGGAATGAATGTTAGACAAATAGAACTGTAATTTCAGCCTCTTCATCATCTTTAACTTTGCTTAGCTGCATGCCTGACTGAACACAGTATGTGCCTCTACTGCTAAGCTCTGCAAAGTACTAAATGTTTTCCTTTAATTCCCTTTTCTTCATGTGCAGCCAAAAAATGGATTTTTCATACCTGTGGGGCTGTGGGCCCTGAAGGTCCAACTCCCACTCAGTGCCTAAACTCCTACAGGAACAGCAATGTCAACGTGACAGTTGGAACCCGGGGGCCATTCAAAGGCATTCAAATGTGGCGGGTCCCAGAAACCGGCTCCTACAGGTAGGACAGTTGCCAGCCTATAAAGCCTCAGAGCACACAAACATCAGAGCTAGCCATTTGAACACTGAATTTCCACTCAACACCCACTCTGGAATAATTGTATCTTTTTCTGAAGGGTCTCACTGTGAAGTCATTAGGTATGTGTGCTTCTGAGAGCTCAACACATTCTGTATACAGTACACACTTAACCTATCTTTCTTAGACATCAGCACTCTATGCAATTCACATTTTTCCAATGCCGGCTCTTCCTCACGCCCACCTCTGCTCCTCAGTGCAGCAGAGCAAGCAGTGAAATATTGCTATCAGATTCTTGCAGGAAGGAGCAGAGGCTGGAGTAATGGCAGCTAAATGGCGTGATTCACTTTACACCTGACTCTAAAATCCAAAAACACCCACCTCCGCTTCTTCGTTGGTAGCCTTTAAGCCTTCAAAATAGCTCAGCAATCAGCTTTAGCACCTTGACCCCTTGCCGCACACTGCTCCAAGATTAATGCTGCAATATCCAAAGCCTGTTTGTTTTTTTTGTTTTTTTTCCAGGGATCAATATCCCTCAGGTGGGCATTCATGACAACATGAGCCGTTTAACTTAGATTTGACTTGGAACAAAAATTTCTCTGAAAGCTGCAAGCCTCCCACATCAGCACAAAAGCAAACGCACACACACCGCTAAGCTCAGCCAAAACCTCCATGTCTTAAAATACCTGACTAACAGCACAGACCAGACGGCCTGAACACATGTCCAGAGTTTCAGAAAGCACCTTCTGTCTCCTCAAAACTGTACAATTGTTCTTGATGCGGCCTGGCCCAGCTGCCAAAGCGCTTAAATGAAGTTGACAGACGGCCACAGAGATGAATATGCGCTCTGCATCTCCCACAAGTCATTAGGCAAACAGCTGAGGTAGCTGCTACTGAGCACTGGGCAATGTTCTGTCTCCCGATCAAGCTCGACCACCAGGGAAGAAAAATATCGCAGTGCTCCCAAAAACCAATCAAGTTGTTTTTTATTTGTCTGGCAAGAAAACTGGAGCATTTGAAATGAGTATTCTCCGATACATAGGTGTGTGTTTGCATGTGTGCTTGTGTGTCCCGTGCAGTCTGGGTTCTGTATGGTTTTTCCCCTCAGTGTAATGTGCCACAGTAGGTCAAATGGTTTTTATTAAAAACACCCAGAGTGAGTGTGTTTTAGTGTATCCAAATGAATTTTGGCTGTTACTTGTTGTGCACTCACCAACTCGCAGGAGGAATGCACGAGGACTCGGCCTCACAATATTTTTTATGCCGCTTGTTTCACACAAATAGAAATTTAAAAAAAAAACACTTTCTTGTCTCGTTAGAGTCATTTTCCTGTTAATGACTTTTTGTGTTATTCATTTATGTTCATTAAACTCCAGGGTCACCGTCTATGGCGCCGCTGGCGGGAGAAGTGTCTTGACAACAAGCAGGTCACACGGTGCCTACATGACGGGAGACCTCCTGCTGAACAAAGGAGAACTGCTTTACATCCTTGTAGGACAACGAGGAGAGGATGCCTGCCCCAATGTGAGTCGTCTTTACAATAATTCACGGCAGTTTCGTAAGTCAGCTATCGCGCAGTAAATAGGAATACTGTTGCATCTGTAGTCTACAGCGTGTCATAAAAGCAAGATAAACTTAAAAAATGAGAGTAAAATAGCTGTAAATGCTGCAATGAATCAGCTTTATGAATGAGGAGTCCCAACATTTCTTTTTTATGGACACACAAATACATACAGCAGCCTTCTACGATCCCCAATATTGCCCAAACTGTGTCAGTGTAAGAAGATTGAAGTTGATTCTAAATTTGCTCGAATGATATTGCTGTCCACTCCGTAGAGAGACTAACATATTCTCACATTACACATTATCCAAAAAACAAGATCATTAACTCCCTGCAGCCTTCCTCAAGTACGCTGAGGTCTGACTTTGGAAACCCAGACAATTCATGGCCTCCAAAAATTGTTCAACTTTCTGCTCCAAGCTTGCAGTGATGGCCCCGCCGTGTCTCTCAGGCTCACTTTAGCCAGACTCAGATGCACCCATCTACCCAGTAATGTTTAAAAACGTTGCATAATCTGGTGTGTTTGACATGCATACACATTTCCAAAGTAGTGGAGGAAATAATGTGATGTTACGGAGTTTTTCTTTTTCAATATGCCCTCATTTTGGATTAATTGGAAGCAACATGCCTTCTAAAAGTTTGGAAAGGGTAAGGTTTGCTACTGTGTTGCATTATTTTTCATGTAACAATGTCTTGTAGCTTTTCTTCCTATTCTTAATTGATATGGGATTTTAGCCATTCAGCAGGTCAGGATCCCAAATCTTTATTTATAGAGCACATTTAAAACCAGCGTGTCACAAAAACCCCTAAAATAAATGACTTTCTAATGATTGATGATACACTACATTCAAAATGTTTACATAATACAACACATCAGCATCCTATCTGTCTCCCTTTGACCGGGAGATGATCAAAAGTATTTTCCAACATTAACTGAGAAATTCAGCTGTTTAATACAAGATTTAAACAGTTAAGAGACAAACGACTCCTGCACAAATCCATAAAACCTAAAATAGTGCACATGTGTCGTTTTTTTCTGGTAGTTGTTGAATTAAACCAGGCCTTCCCTTAAAAGTATTACAGCATACGTTGCTCCAAAACTGTCATATTTTGTTCAGCATTAATTAATGAGGCTTTCAAAGATGTTTAAGTTATCCCATGCAGCGTGCATAAATTTGCCACCCTGTCTGATATGACCAAGGGTTGGTGCTTTTGAACTATGAGCAAACAACAAGGTGGATGGGCCCTAATGTATTTTAGCCTGCAGAACGCAGCATTGATGGTTCCCTACAGACTGATTTTGACTGTACTGGGTTTCATCTTTGCCTGCAGAGCTTTTTCCAAATTTCACCATAAATGAAGAAGTCACTAAACAATATTCTTCATTATTTTTACTGTTAGTATTTTCCCCCACAGGCTTTACCCAATAATGTTACTTAATAATCTTTTTAAATGTGAGATTTTCCACCAAGTCTTTTCTTTTTTTTTTTTTTAAGCATTAAGCAACTTGGAAACAGGGTTGCAAGAGAACCTCGTGTATCTCAGATAGTTTACACTAGCTGGACATGAGGCTGCCCAAGTGCCTGTTTGAGTTTTGTGGCTTTGCTCTCTCGAGGCAGCCTGTCTAGCCTTTCAACCGCAGGTCCTCACCACTGTCATCCAGTTATTAGTTTTTAACACAGTGCTTTCTGAAGTGCTCTGTACAGACAGCACTGAGAGAGACTTGGCTGTTCCAAAGTGAAACTGAAGTCATTTAAGGTTTCTCTTATTTTCCCCCAGTTCTGACAGCGAGAGGCAGCAGCTCTCTCCAAAGGGTCGTGCAGAAAGTGATTTGTGCTGCAGAACAGTGTTTTCTCACACCTGGCTTTCCCTTATGTGACGGAAATGATGATATGTCCCTCGTCTTTAGAATTATTCACTATGTCTTTTTCTTGCTGCGCCACACACACACACACCCTTCTATTCTCATTCTCTCTAAAACACAAAGTTAACTTAAATTGAGAAGCTGCACAGGCAGAAATGGCTGAGAGGGAAGGAATAGTGAGGAAGACTTTCCCAAGAACATTTGAATGCACTCCTTTCGACCCCGTCTACTTGTCAGTCACAGTCACAAAAGTCCCGCCCCTTCCTCCGTTTCAGACAGCTTTCAAGAGTGTTGCCTGAGACAGATGGAGGGAGCTGAGAGAGAGCGATGAGCGACTGTGAGAGTTTGTATGAGACTCAGACAGAGCGAGTGAGGTAAACCTATGCCCTCTCACTCTTAAAGTGGGACTCGCTCCAGGCAGTTCAGCATCATAGCGCACACCATGCAGACACATCAATTCACAGGGTCTCGGTCGGGGCAAAGTCCCTGCCTCTGACATTATTTGCCAACAAAACATCCAGGTTCATTTTTTTCAAGGGAGCTGAGAAAGAGTGAAACAACACCATGCTGACTGAGAGGCTGTCTTTAATGGGTAACGTGATAAATCGGCTGTAAACCAAATAATTAATGGGCTGTTCTTTAAAAGTTTTTCACACACCTTTAAAAGGAAATGTCTAATTATTCAAACTTACTCAGCCTGCAGTAAACGTGAATAAAATTGCAGGAGAATCAGAGCAAGAGTGAAGGGAAAGGCTTGCAAAATGACAGTGAGGCCTGCTATGATGTATGGTCTGGAGATCTTGGCACTAACAAAAAGACTGAGTTGGAGCTGAGTGGAAGATGCCAAGATTTTAACTGGAAGTGACCAGGATTGAAAATTAAGGATTATAAATGAAATGGAGAGCTCAGGGTGAGCAGTTTGGAGACAAAGTTAGAGAGGCAAGGCTGGTTTGGACATGTGATAAACCGGACAAAGACTGTTAAAGATGGAGCTGCCAGGTAGGAGGAAGAGAGGGAGACCTGTGGATGTAGTGAAGGAGGACATGCAAAGGGTTGGTGTGACAGAGGAGGATGCTGAGGATAGGATGAGATCCGCTGTGGCGAGCCCCAGAGGGAGCAGTTGAAAGAAGAAGACCAAATCATACTTAAAAGCAAATATGACAAACCACAAGCAAAAATATTAAAAAATATTATGATAAATACACTGGTATTGTGTGATTATTTTTTTAATAACAACCCTAGAGCCGGCACCATTATCAACTGAGTCACAAGATTATTTTTATACAGTCAGCATGGGATAAGTAAACATGTGAGTCACTTTCAGATAGTCTTGCGAGGGGAGCATTGGTGCTTTTCAGTTCCTGTGTGCATATGAATATTTCTGCTTGGTATTTGCACACCATTATAATCCTCAGACTCACAACAGCTGCGGTCTGGCAACCGCTCAGCTTTTTCATACGCGGCCCACATCCACGAAGGCAATTCTGTGGCAAACTGACATGTTTCTCTCTCTGCGTCTCTCCCCGCAGTCTAACGGCATGCTGAATAAGATATGTCTGGAACAGAGCGGCCCAATGGTGAACAAAACACAAGTGAAAGGAGGGGGAGGAGGCGGTGGAGGGGCTACGTATGTATTCAAAGTAAGAAGGAGCTGAAGGGGATGATGATGTGCTCAGAGATTTTATTTTTAGCAACTGCTCATTTATACGGACGTTGATTCCATTGATAGTCCAGTAAAAACTATGTGCAATAAAGGGATTTACTGATTGTACCATTTTGAGCCATTATAGATGTTTATCTCTTTGTTTATCATGCTTTTGTTGAAATGTGTACTTTAAAGTCCTTGAGCTTCACGTTATTCTGTCTTTTTTACATTTAGCCAGCAAAATTGATCGGCCAGTAAAATCAATAAATATCATTTTAATAGTACATTCAGGGCACTGCAGCATTCATCTGATTCCTGGCATTGAGGTATTTTTATTGGCCTGCTGCTCAGTATATGAAAGATTATAATTTTAAAGAGCCAGCACCCCAATCTAGGACACAGGTCTTCATATCCATGTGTTTACTCTCATCACTGAACAGATGATTTGACCAGTAGGCCAGTCTCCTTAAAACCAAGCAGGCAAAATACGCTTATTTGCTTTCTTGCCAAGAGTCAAAAGCGAAGCGTCTTGTGGACAAAAAATGTGTGTGTAGTCTAAGCTCAAAGAGAAGGCCTGTTTTCAACTCAGGAAAAAAAATTGATATATAATCACAAAAGACCTTCAGGTTGGATTTAGAATTGTGTATTTATTGTACAAAGTGTCAGGAAGAAAAACCTCTCAAAGCTGCTGAAAGGATTATGATTGCACCGGAAGCCTTGTTTTTGAATGGTACATCAGAACGCTTTCAGACAATAAAAATAAATAAATAAGCAAACAAGAGAAAGGAAGTCTAGCATTCAGCTTGGGGAGATATTTCAGTTGCTGTATAATGATAATGATGGACTTTGCTCTTGTGAACGACAGCTTGGAACCAGAGGGAACAGAGGAGGTAACAAAAACCTCCACTGCTAAAGCTCACTAAATGAACTCTAATTAGTTTACTCTGTACAAAAACACTCTTTTGGTTTGCTGCTGGTTCCTTGAGTCTCACTTTGAGGCTCATCAGTTTGTACAGATTAAACAAATGAGAGGTACCTTGTCCAGTGAGCGTAAACTGCGGTGGATTTCCCAGGTCAACCAGCTGCGATTCTCGTGTTTGTGGACCATACACACACTAGAATGAGGCGAATTTCCCAAAAAACATAACCACACCTTTGAAGAGCAAATCCTGTGCCACTACATAAAGTAACTGTTATCAATACTGACCCAGGTGGACAGAGAAGTGTACATCCCTCTCATCATCGCTGCTGGGGGAGGTGGCCGGGGATACAGCAGCCAATCAGAGACCCAGGAGGAGCAAATGGACTATGACCCTAGCCAACCTGGACGCAATGGGAAGTCACACGCTGCAGGTATGCTACACACAGCTTTGATGTAAGTGTTGGTTGTATTTGTATGTATCACAGCTTTGTTCCCCTGTGGGAAAGTGCACTCTTTGTGACTGCAGTTATGTGTGTGTGTGTGAGTTACAGAGCTGGGTACAGGGAGAGACAATCTACTGTGTGAGTTTGAGTTATAGAGAACAAGATAAAAATGGTTGAAATAATGAGAGTAGATGAGTAATGCAGTGTGTATGGCTTATCTTTCCTCGCTCTAGGATGAGCCAGGCTGTGTCTGTTCTGTTTTCTTCTGCGTGCATGCAAAATAATAAAGTTTACAATTGGGCTTCGACAGTGGAAGTGTTTATTTGCATGTCTGCCCGTCCTCGGAAACACACCAGTTTATCCTGAAGGTGTTTACTTCCCACCTCTGTGTGCCAGCATTTGTGTTATAACAAAAACAAACCGGCGCGGCCCTCCTCACGACTCGCCTCCGAGTTTGCTGGGCAGAACCGCACGCTCCGCTCTGCTGGTGTAACGTCACATCCACACTCGCTGCAGGTTTCATTAATCATGTGCTTCAAGGAGCAGCCGAAAAGCATATAAGGTATTGATTTTTACATCTTCTCAAAGCCCAAGGTTTCAGTTGGAGGAAACTCTGTGAATAAAAAAATGAAATGTTAGCTGTGTGTGGAGGCTGCTGGGACGCTGGGATTTTGGGGTTGGTTTTTTGTACCTCAGGTTTTGGGGGAAAAATTAAAAATAAAATTGTCTGTTGTCAGCTGTTATAACTAATGGGTTAGTGATTGCTGTGTATGTACATACTGTATGCCGATTGGCCAACATTTAAGCCACCTGCATAATTATATCCTCCCTCTAGTGCTCGCATTAGCTCTGATTCTTTGGCATATAGACATGCGACCTCTGCGGGTATCCTGACTCATAAAGTCCAGACTGTCTTTCGAGTCCTTTGGATTGCAGGCTAGGGCCATAAACTGGAATCCAGTATATGAAACCAATGCAGAACTGCCATAAACCGGCACTTTTTCTAATGGCCAGCAGGGGGTGTCTCCTTTGGTTGCAAATTGCAACTTTTATCTGCTTCCTTGTCACAAATGATTCCTACAGAACATTTGATTCCTGATGCGGCCCAGAATTGAACCAGCAACCTTTGCTTCCCAAATAAAAGGTGTTTAATTTGCTACACCGCAAAGAAAACGCTTTATTGTACATATAAACTACACGATCAAAGTCAAAGGAGCTTGCAAAGAAAAGCGTCTGGACTTCTTTAAGTTGCTTGAAGACGTTTCACCTCTCATCCGAGAAGCTTCTTCAGTTCTAAGGTCTTCTCGGATGAGAGGTGAAACGTCTTCAAGCAACTTAAAGAAGTCCAGACGCTTTTCTTTGCAAGCTCCTTTGACTACGATGACCTGGATGACTGAGAACCTTCACAGACATACACGATCAAAGCTCTTAACTTTTATATTTTAAAGACGCCCATGTAACCATTGAATTGTCATCACCTTTAAGAAATACCTGAAATAATAATAGTAGTGCTTGAATAAACTATATGATGGCTAGACAACCTTGTGCATTTCTGCTGAGTTACTAAAGTCTATACGCGTGTGTAATACACAGAATAATATTATAATCTGTGATATTTTGGAGGGTTTTGCATTTACTTAATATGATCGCAACTTCCCAGTATCACCCTTAGCAAAACTGAGTTTGACACCACTGCTTTGGGGCATGGCTAGTTAAGTATGATCTTGCTGTGTCCGTGGTTTTGCAGTCAAATCTACCTGTTAAATAATGTGTCAAAATGCTCATGTTAACTAGAGTTACTTCACAGTGGTTTCTCTTGTTTGTGGGACCCTGGTAGATCTGTCGTGTTACAACTGAATCTTGGAGAATTTTGGGATCTGCTGAAGTTGGAGTCAGGGTCAACGCCTTGGGCAGTTTTTGTGATGCAATATCCTGCTGGCAAAAGCAGCTGATCTCGTTAGCTGCCAATGCAAGATTTGGGTTGCACGTGTCAAACTAACATCCATGACTCAAGGTGTCCTAGCAGAACGCTGCACTGTAACGAGATGATCAATGCTACTTGCTTCACTTGTCAGTGGTTTTAGTTTTGTGGCTGATCAATGTATCCGTCTCTACTTGGTATGCATCTTGTCTTCTTTGCCTGTAGACATGCAAAAGTACTTTAATATCATTTGTCTCTTTCACAAACTCAGTCTTATTCACTACATGTCACTTCTACACGCGCTGCACTTTCTCCCTGTCATTATCAAATGTGTGTTATGTTTGGCGACAGGTGGAGGAGGAGGTTGGAATGACAGCGCTCCTGTCAGCCAGGGCGGCAAACCACTGGTGCTCGGGGGACAGGGAGGGCAAGCCTGTCAAAAGTTCTGGCAGACCCGTGGCGGCTTTGGAGGTGGCGGAGGTGGCTGTATGTCCGGCGGCGGTGGCGGAGGCTACAGAGGTCAGTTTGAGAAGATTTCACAGAAAAAAAGTTTTAATAAATAAATTGCCTTGAGCTGTCAGGTACGAGCCAAATGTGAATCTTGTAGGGCCATCTGTGTTTTTATAGTGACTGTGACAGGATGGCAGAGTTCATACAGATCAGGGATCAGACCCAATCCCAGAGACAGCTGCATGTCCTCTTCCTCTTACTGCTCAATCGACTGCAAATTGATCTGGATCAGAGTTTCCTCATATATAATATATATGTAGCATATGTATCGTCTTGTATTAAGTATAGTTTTTAAAGCACTTTAAGCTGATATTTAAAAATTCAGAGGAAGTCTGACTAACAGAAAACCTTTGTTTTTGTCCCATCCTTTAGTTTTTATATGGATGATATTCAAAATGTGTTGATTGCAATGATTTCTTTGCCTCCTGTGTTTTCCAGGTGGTAACACCTCCGCAGATAACAACCCTAAACATGATGGTGAGGATGGCTCGTCCTTCTTCAAGGGAGAACCCTTCATCCACCCCCTTAAAGGTAATGCCAGGTGATTCACATACAGCCAGGCTAGTCAGTAGTCAGCACCTATCATCAGCATATTAGCATGCAGCATTTGATGCCTTTGTAGTGTCTGTAGGTGAGAGTTAATGTGTTTGTACTTCACAGAACGATGAGAAAACTGTTTTTGCAATTGACATTTTAAATTAGTTTTTTTTTCATGGTACATTGAGATTGCTTTCAGCAGAATAAGCAGAAGAATCTTGTAGAGGTGTGTAGAGCAAGAGGAGATCGGGATGCTTCACTCAGCGAAATTAAAAAAAAAAAGGTGCCTCTAAAAAATAACACTGCAGATGTGGACAGCTGTTCCATAAAGGGACACTCTGGAGCATTCACTTTAAACAAAACATATTGTTTTATTGATTAACGTGCCTCCAGATGGAGACAATAAACCGATCTGTAAATTAATCTGGTTGAAACCTGTTGATCCATCACTGCTAGATTTTTCTTGTTTTTTTGAACCTGGTATGAAGTGAAGTACAGCCTGACTGTATAAACATTAGGGGTGCAACAATACTAGTATCGATATTGAACCGTTCGATACAGTGCTTTCGGTTCGGTACACATATGTATGAACAATACAAAATTTTTAATTTATTTTATCAACTTTCCTTCTGACGATGCTGTCTGTGTTGAGCGCTCAGTGGATCTGCGTTCGACTACTCCGCCTAGGCTCACAGTGCAGCCTAGGCGGAGTAGTCGAACGCAGATTCACTGAGCCAGGGCAAGCTAGCTAGACAGAAGTTAAGCTCTTCTTGCAACATGGCAAATTGAACCTCCCCCACCCTAATTCAGATGTGGCATTTGGAACTATTTTGGTTTTCATGTGAGTATGACCCTGAAGGTAAGCGCGTCATGGACAAAAGTAAAACAGTATGTCGGATGTGCCATGCAATGCTCAATTACATGGGTGGGAACTAGTGCGTTAGCGCAGTTAGCTCGTTAACAGGCATGGGGCGATCTGTGGTAGCTCGTTAACGGAGATTTGCCGTGTTGTGGCGTTAACGTCATTTCAACGAGATTAACGCTGACAGCAATAGTGGGAACACAACGAATATGACTGCACATTTACTCCGATATCATTCTAGTGCAAAGACAAGTGTAAGCAGACAAAAACAACAAGCACGGATGCTACAAACTGTACCCGAGTTATTTAGCCACCCGTTAGCACATGATTCTCCTCATGGGGACCTGATGTGTTTAATATGCTGCTGAGAATATACCCCAGAAGAAGCGTATAGTATAGCTATTATTTTGGAAAGAGCCATTTCTCTGTAATAAACTCTCTTTTCCAAACATGAGTGATTTCTGGATCAGATAGATTTTTTTTTTTTATTACTTTGTTGTTTCAGCAACATTAAATTTAAAAACTGTACTTTTGAGTTAAAATATATATTTATAATTTTAATAAATGACAAATTAAAAAGGCATGAACATTTTTTTTGTATCGAAAAAATATGACCCCAAAGTATCAAACCGAACCGTGAATTTTGTGTATCGTGGCACCCCTAATAAACATCTATACATGTGTATACATCACCCAAGACTTTATCTTTGCTCAGTTTTATAGAGATATACGCCATTTATGTGTTTGTTGGGCAGCTGAGGCATCTGCGGAAAAGTCTTTGCTAAAAGGGGGGAAAAAGGTAAATAGAAACACCGTGTACTGCATTAATGACATGTTTTCCTGAAGAAGAACAATACATGATTGCTTTTGCACCACAAAAGATATGCAGTCCAAAGTGCCGGAAACCACCTTAGTGTGAAGTCTGAGTGACAGCATCACTTTGTGTCTCAATGGAGATTCAAGATTCTGGCACATTTTAAAACCAAGTGTTAACAAGGGTGCGTTTCCCATTTAGAAAAAAAAAAAAAAGGTTTTGACTCAGATTCATCTATTTCTTTTGCAGAAATGTCACTTGTGACAATGGTGCGTCTCAATTTGTCAAAACCTTTCAAGGAAATCAAGGAAATTAATTTCCTTAATAAAAAAGCTAAATTTTGTTTCATTAAACTGCACAGAAAACATCAGTTTTAAAACCAAAAATCTGTCGTTTTCAGTCTTCTGTATTTCTAACTCTGGCTTTGTAAGTACAGAAGGAAATTTCAGCAAAATTCCAAATTGTAATGCACCATTAGAGACGTAATCCAGCGCACATCAGCTGCTCTCAGAATCAACCCTTATGGCTCAGCTGATAGGCTTTTATATATCCAGTTTGCACTAGACCAGCGGTCCCCAGCCTTTTTTGCTCCACGGACCGGTTTAATGGCAGACAATATTTTCACAGACCGGCCTTTAAAATGTGGAGGATAAATACAACAAAACAAAATGATACGACCACGACAAAAACTGTGGTATTTTGTAAATATAATAATAAACACAAATTCACTGTGTAACTGTGTAACTTTATTAGCAGCGTCCCCCTGAAATGCGCCTACAACGTTGAGAGTAACATCCTCCTCTCTGCTCCTTAATACTCTCTGGTCGCTATGGTAACGCATAAATATTTCTTTCAAAATAAGACACACAACTACAACACGGGAAAAGACCCAGGGAAACCGAGTTAACGATAAAAACCCTGAAAACCATAAATTTCACACCCGAGCTTCAACTCTCGCGTCCCGGTACCAAACGACTTGTGGCCCTGTACCGCTCCTTGGCCCGGGGGTTGGGGACAGCTGCACTAGACTATTATGCAATTCACCTCTACACATTTATACTTCTTTCATGTTTGTACAGCAAACATTGTGGCTCTAAAAGTCAAATATCAAAATGCTACTTTGGATTTCTTTAAGTTTAGCTAAAGTGTTCTGACACTTTATAGCCATATGTGTATATATATATATATATATATATATATATATATATATATATATATATATATATATATATATATATATATATATATATATACACACACACACACACCTAAGCTACAACTGAGTGTCCAAGAAAGGTTGCTGGAAGAATCCTCATCATTTTGTCTGCATCTTCACATTTTGTTTCATATTTTGTCCTTCAGTGTCTACTTGCCACATTTTTCAGGATGTACCAGATAGCTATAGCTGCACTTTGGCAGTATTATAACAAATGAGATGTTACCCTATGTGACAGGTAATGCAATTAAACAGGCATTTATAGCCATCCATATGAGTTTTAAACTGTTCACTTCCTGAAACCACTGCAGCAGAAGTGTTGTATGGATTCACAGAGAGAAAGTGATGTAAATTGCTGTTACACAGTGAGGGGCGGTGAGGGAAACATCAGACTTCACTCTATCTTAATTAAAGTAATTGTTTTATTATCTCTTGCCAACATCATGCACATGCAGACAGCAACTTCTCAAAATGGCTCCCAATCCATTTCCTGCTCCCTTTAAATACTCTAAAGACACACCTTCTTAATACACACTGGCCTATAAAAGAGCTGCAATTGAGGCAGGCTTCCTCTTTACTGGGAAAACAAGATGGCCACCACAAAGGTAACCTGCAACACTTTGTTACTTAAATGCTTTCCAACAATTGCAGCTGGGTAATCCCCCAAAAGGCATGAATTGTTATCAAAATACACAAATGGCTTATTGTAATATCTGTAATGTGATAACTAAAAAGAATATCATCCGAGTAAAGGTCAGGTTTAAGGGCATTGCTGTAAGTCGTAATCACAAATCTCTACGGCATCAATTTCCTTTGAGCTGCACTGGGAGATTCTTGAGCTCAAACAAAAACAGTGGGTAATGCAGGATCGCCCTGCTGTGTGCACTGACAGGCCTAAAAAGGATCAAAAATGATTTTGGTAATATTGACAGAGGCAACAGTTTGCAATACGGATTCCTAATCCACCGAATACGGCATACTACTTCAAATCCTTTGTAATACAGATAGGGTTGCACAGCTGGCCACTAGATGCAGGGAGGCACCGAGGAGAGCGTGAATGTTATTAGAAGCCAGGAGTATATAAATGAGTCTCTGTCGATGCACCGGTGTGTAAGAGAGTGCCCAGTTTTTCATGAGTATGGTAAGAGACTAAGCAAATCATTATTCAAGAAGCTTTTGAGGAGAAAAATCACTCCTCTTTATCAGGATTCTTGTCTAGCGTTGATAGTGAAACAACTGCAGCACAGCACATAAAGGTATTTTTATTAGAATATTATATTATTAGAATCTAAGTCAGGTGTGCCAACAGGATGTCTTAGAAATGTTTGTAACAATAATCATCACCATCTTCACTTCACGAACATGAAGGAGCACTTAGCACGCCTGTGTCTAAAGAGCCACAACACGCCTTGATATTAGTATGCAGTCAGCAGCTGTTCTCGACACATTTGTATTCCTCCTCAGAGCCGTCTCTGTGTTTTTGGGTTAGATTTATGTATTTGTACGTATAAAGCTGATAACAGAATGATGAGAGAAAATAGATTCTACAGATGAATGCATTTGCTTTGCTTGCTAAACAGTACAGAATTTCACAACCAATAACTAATCTGTGCTGCACCGCCTTGTCCCTGCTTGCTGTAGTTCACAATCAAGAGAACTGGTTTCCCCAAATCTGAAATGAAATAAATAACATTGTAAAAAATCTCTTTTAAAGGTCTTTGTGGCTATAAGCTTTCGGGCTATGGAGGGCAGAGAGGTTGCGGATTTTTCTTCTAGCCAGAAGATCTTTTTTTCTGATTATTCAAACCTCCATTCACAATCACTGAATTCATCTATTTTAGGCAAGGCTGGGCTGTAATGGAAATCTGCAAGCTCCCAGTTCCCCACGCAACAAAAGCAACCCACCTGCCTCTATAAACTGCTCTACAGCAGTTTGAACTGGCCAGATAGTAAATGCACGTAGATAAGAGTAATATGAATATGATCATTTTTCTGCAGAAAACCTTTTTAAATGTATATAAATTTCTGGCTACCAAATTAGAGACAACAACTCAATCAATCAAACAAATGTATTTCCGTAGCGACAGCCGCCCACCAACGAGCACCAAGTTAACATAATGAGCTCTCGCTGGGTTAGCCTTAACGAAGTAATGTTAGTCTTTGCGGGGGAGTGTGTGTGTTTGGAGCATTTCCGCAACAAGCTGTTTCATTGACAGTCAAAGTGGATGGCTGTCTTTGAGCTGCTTAGATAAATTTAAACTTTCATCCTTAAAGCTCTCAAGTTCGACACTGAACTCGGGGTCAAAGTCAGAGGTCAGGTTTTCTGAAAATCTTCTGAAACTCAAGAAGGAAGTCACTGAGGATTTTGAAATTGTATTGATCTACTAAAAATTTAATACAAGTTTGAATCTCAGTGACCTTGACCTCAAGGCTTTGTGAACAGAAGAACTGGAGAAAGATGCAACCGTGTTTCATGTTATAAGATGTAAATACAAACAGAATAGAGCAATTTGGAAACTATTTAAACTATATGTTTAATTAAAAAGAACTAAAAATTGGGAAACTTGAAGGAATCATGAATGAGATATGACGCCTCGGCCAATGTTTTTCAAATTTACACCATGATGTTCCAAACCCAATCAAATTTCTCTTTCAGTATTTGATGTTTACCTTTTAATATAAGCGTTATTTGATTTACAGGTCACCGTCTTCTGTTTTTATTTACCGCTTACACAGTCTCCTTTCTTTCTGTGAGTGAGGATACCATATGCTGGATCACGATGGCGTGGAGAGTGAAACCTTGGGAAGTTTTTCTTTCTTTTTTTTTTTTTCTCATAGATCCTTTAATCAGGACTATTTCCTGTAAATTACATCAGGAGCGTTATTGAACTTTGGCTCATTTAACCAGAGAACATCCTACAGCCATCTAATCAAATCCTGTTCGCTTTAGAAACCTCTGCTCTGCCGTGTTTTTGTGTCTGTGTGTGTGCGTGGATGCCTACAGGTATGGAGGGGGATGGCGAGGTGATCATCAGCCCGGTGCAGAACTGCAGCCACTGTGAGAGCAATGAATGCCACGAGATAGACATAGACTCCACAATCTGCTTTTGTGATGAAGGCCTCACCCTGGCACCGGATGAAGTTTCCTGCATCAACGCCACAGGTATGACACAGGAGATAACAGTAGTGGAGCTCAAGTAATGAAGAACCACAGACTAATTCTATCTGTTCCATGCAAACGTATGAAATGATCTGAACACACAAATGAGCTGAATGTAATTGTACCTGTAATAGGCTGCGACTCGGAGAACAGATAATGAATTAATCCACAAAAGTAATTAAGCCTAGAAGGCTCTGTACTTTATTGAATCTTTATCAGGGAAAATGTTTTTTAATAGCGCTTCAATCATTCGTAATAATTATCAATACGTAGGATAAGCTAACCTCTCACTGAAAATGAATGTAACCATAGCAGTAATAGTCGTGTGGATTCCTGTCCTGTCGTTTCACTGTTGGCGCTGCAGTCAGATAAAAGCTCTTTATTTCAGGATGTCAAGGATAAAAGGTTTCACCTTAGTACTGATGTGGTGACATTAGACTGTGGATTGTGAATGTGTTTCATAATGGGCTTAATGAGCCTTCATGGAGCTAGCTTTGCCCATTAGGCCCATCAACTAAAAATCAGCTTTCAGAAATGTCTGAAAACTGCGTTCTTCTTGGGTTAAACTCTAACAAGCCGGTGTAGACAAACCCCTACAGACCCAGAATTGCCTCTTCAATTATGATTTGTAATCTCAGGCAGATAACACGTTTATGAATGTAGATCTGAAATGAATTAATATGGCAGAGTGTCACTTTATAATTTCAAGCAAAATAACAGGGCTTTTACCGTCTCAATAATATCTTAATGACCTAGACTGTCTCCTCAACCGATGATTTGCAAATCTGCAAAGCGGTAGATAATTCTGTGATGCTAGGTCGTAAAAAGGTCACAATCTCAATATGGTGTCTCTCGGTGTTCAGATTTGTTCCTCGGCTTAGACGAGCGAAACGATCTCCCCTCCGCACAGAAAAAAGGAATTGACATGCAGCGTCCGTCGCCGCTCCTAAGCTCTGTTGTGTCATCGCTTTCACATCATTAATTAAGTCTGGGATCAGTGTGGTGAAGTGAATGTTAATACTCCTCTGGGGGAAGATAACAACTGTATGACACCGTTGTTTCCCCTTGTCCTGCAGAAGTGTCCCAGCAGCCTCCGCAGCCATCTCTCTCGCACCTGGCGCTGGGTCTGTCTGTGGGCACCTCGGCGCTCATTGCTGCCCTCCTGCTGGCTGTGTCCGGAGTCATGATAAGTAAGTGTTGACACATCTTTGTCAGCAACTAATATGAATTTGAAAGAATTATTTGGTATCGGCAACGGCCAAAATTATTCTGCTTGATAATTTACAGAATTTTTACAGTGAAAATTGACATGATCTGCAAAAGCCTGGATCAGCAAGTGTCTGCACTCGTTTTATTCTCATTGCACTTTTTCCTCCCTTCCTCAGCTTTGCAGCTGGGGTTTGTAGGTGGAGGAGGACACAACATAATTAATTTGAGACTAATTTCAGGAGGTGTATTCCTTTGTTCACTCATTCAGTACTTCCTGCTATACATAAAGTGTTTTGCTCTGTGATTTTTAACACTTTACTTGCCCAATCACTGAACAAGTTATACGCAGTCGTACCACAACGCAACATACTCTATTAAATATTACAGATTTTATTAGGAGATTGTGAGAGAGGGTTGGGGTTCCAGAAAACACTGGGACTCTGTGCAAAATGTGCATAAAAACAAACTGCAAATCTAATAAACCCAAATTTTATTTACAGTAGAACATACAAAGTTAATGGCAGCAACATGTCTTAAAAAGTTGCCACAGGGACATGTTTACCACGGTAACATCCCCTCTTCTTTTAACAACAGGCCATAAACATGTGGGAACTAAGGAGAGCAGCTGTTGGACATTTGGGAGAGAAATGTTCTCCCATTCTTTTGATAGAGAATTCTAGCTGTGCAATAGTCCTGTTCGTCTTTGTTGCATTTTTTTTTTATTTCATGATGATCCAAATGTTTTCAGGGGCTGCAGGAAAGCCAGTTCAGCAACTGGGCAATTGTGCTATAAACCCATGCTGTTGGAATAGATGCACTGTGCTGTTTAGCATTGTCTTGCTCAAATATTAAGGTCTTCCCTGATCAAGTCTGGATGGGAGCAGACTTGTGTTTTCCTCTCATTGATACCTTCAGCATTGGTTGTGCCTTTCCAGATGAGCAAGCTGCCAATTCCATAGGCACTAATGCACCCTAGTACTATTTGAGATGCACGGTTTGGTGAGCACTGATAATAAGCCATATTGTTCCTCCCTCTATAGTGTCTAAGCCTGAGGTTGGCACCTCAAGTCAGCAAGCCACAGGGTTGTACGCCATGAATTTGTTCTCACTACATGGTGGATACGGTTCAGAGGTTCACGGATACAAGCTTAAAGCCAAATGTAAACCCGACATGATTTCTTTTTTCATTTGAGATGTTTTTATGATCACCCTTTTTTCTTGTTTGTTATACATTTTGAAAAAAACACATTTTCACTCTGCATGAAACTTCTCCAGTGGTCCCTGGCCCATCTTAAATGGCCCTTAGCAGGCTGTTTCCAGAATGGGAGGTGAGCCTCGTAGCCATCACAAATATCCCTCTGCACGCCTGCTTTCAGACTATTACCGCCAGACATGCAGTATACGCTCATTGAGCCATCACTTGCAGGCTGACGCATATTTTCAGACTCCCACCTACACTTTTGAACGCACATTAGTGGACGAGGCAGGGGCAGACGAGGTGTGGGACAACCTCTCTGATGAATGAAACACGCTAATGATGGATGGCTGCTTAGCCAGCAGCTGACAGCACTCGTACATTAGACAGCACTTGGTAAATAAATAACTCCCCTACACACACATAAGCACACACACAAATGATTGTCCCTGAAGCTACTATGTTCACAGTCCAGGTTGAGGCTTCTAGCACTAAAAAGTGTGAAGTTTGCTGTGTGTGGGTGTGTGAGAGAGAAACAAAGAGCTGAGTTTTCATACTTCATGCTGTTCTCAATGAGGTGCATGCATTTGCAATATTGAGGGAAAAGATGTGAGCTCTTTGGGTCTTACGCTTTGGGCCCATTGTTGTTTATGCACTTTATATGTGTTCATGTATCTAACAGGTGCACATGTACAGTGGTTGAAAAACTTTAAATCTGAAACATGCTCTTTGTGATATTTTGGACAAATCTCAGATCGGATGGAAAGGAATGGATGCTCAGGGACACAGTGGGCTTTATCTAAGTGACTGGTGCTGTACAGCTTTGTGTTCTTTGGAGACGTAATAACTGGAAAAGCTTTCCGCTTTGTGAGCTTTGGCTGCCAGTAGTAATTTTTTACAAAAAGGACTTATGTTTTGTTATTTATTTATTTTTTATTAATATTATTATTATGTCGATATCTCAGTAGTGGAACAAAACTGCTCTTTTATTTTCATGTCACCAGTGTATCGGCGTAAACACACAGAGCTGCAGTCCATTCAGCTGGAGCTGCAGAGTCCAGACTGCAAGCTCAGTAAGCTGCGGGCCTCCACCATCATGACAGACTACAACCCCAACTACTGCTTCGCTGGCAAAACGGCCTCGGTCAACGACCTGAAGGAAGTGCCAAGGCGAAACATTTCTCTCACCAGGTAAAAGATTCAAGTAATCTCATTACTGTGGGGCAGGGATGGACTGATGTGCAATTACTGAAGATGTCAGTCCTACAAAATAGTTGTGGAAATCCACTTATGTTAGACTCAAAAATGCAGAATGGCGTGAGAGGAAACAACATTAGTAGTGTGACGTCTCACGGTGTTCACCGCTTCTGAAAAATCATTTTTTTCCAGAATGATCTTGTCTCTGTGTTTATAGTTCGCCAGTTCATCATTTGAGGTTTTTAAACATTTGAAATCATTAATAGTTTTCTCTTTTTTTTAACTTTCATGACACATCTATTTCATCTAGTTATGCGAGAGTCATGTCAACTGAAACAACTTTTTAAAAAAAGGGGAAAAAATGGAAACTATAAATATTTTCATTTTAAAATTCACTGCTGCAACAGGTTAAAGAGTTATTTTTCTTTGTGGGCTGAAAAGCTGTCAGACCACTAAATTAGAATACTGACTAGCATCTCAACCACCGTGTTTGAAAGAAGTCACTCTTTTTGATTTACTACATGACTCCCACTCGTTTACCTCGTGCTTAGCTCCTCGGGTAATCGATGTTTGGACAAAAGGTTTATTTAGGATGTCTTTCTGCTGCCTTGTTCAAGCGTCTTTAGTTTAGAGGTGTCAGCACTGTTCTTGTTTAAATCGTTCTCTCTAAAACTAGTTATGTGTTTGTTTGTTTGCAGGGGTCTAGGTCACGGTGCTTTTGGTGAGGTCTACGAAGGTCTTGCAGTGGGGATACCAGGTGAACCAAGTCCACTGCAAGTTGCAGTCAAGGTGAGTCATGACGCAAGAGTAATAGTGGGGTTACATGTGATGGATGTTTGTGCGGCGTTTCTCCGGCAATCACAGAGTTGAAGACTTGTTTTGAAAGTCCGTTAAAAGCTTTGTAACAGAACGACTGTAACAGTTATTTTCTCTGCCCCACATTCAGCATCATTCAGCTCAAGATACAAAATATCATAAATACTGTATGCAACACTTATTACCACAGACTTTTTATAAAAGATGGATGTACCCATTGGGACACCACCAGCTGGTTTATAAAGCTCCATTCTAAAGCGACAATTTGTAGCATTATAGTTTGTTTTGGACCAAAACAAAGTATTTTTGGACGAGAGGGTGTCGTGCTAAATTGTCAGCTGACACAGTGAGCCTGGTAAGCAATATGCATTAATAGATGGTTGCATACTCATACACAGATTGCTGCTAATTAGCGCTAACAGACTAATGAAATATTAGAATTTCACTTGCCAAA
Source organism: Copadichromis virginalis (assembly GCF_057382275.1). Classification (NCBI taxonomy): domain Eukaryota; kingdom Metazoa; phylum Chordata; class Actinopteri; order Cichliformes; family Cichlidae; genus Copadichromis; species Copadichromis virginalis. The sequence goes on along the minus strand of NC_140636.1, from coordinate 19,681,983 downwards.
GCTGGAGCACATTCTTCTTGGATGGTCTCTTAACCGCACAGTGAGCCATATTATTTGTGTGATAATTACATTAAAAATGCTCCATAAGGCACCAACGGCACAAACGCAGTCGAGAGGTCCAGTTCAATGACTCCAATTAGCTGAGGTGAAGCCTAGCAAACTGCTAGTGGTTTAATCAGAACCCGCTTGTCACTCACAATGTCCAGGCCACTAATAATTCCAACCTTTAGCCTTTATACAGATAAAACAGGTTTGTTATTTTAAAAAAGGAGTTCTCCCCAGGCGTCGTGATGGGAGGGAAGTGGCTCTAGAGACCAAAGCAGTTTTTGTGCCCGTCTGCAAAAAGTTTTTTTTTTTTTTTTTTTTTTTTTTAGCTGTAAAGCTTGAAGCCTTAAGAACTGCAATTTCATTTGAAGCCAATTACAGCTTGCTTATTACCATTTGTTGCACTGAGATTTGGTTTCCATTTAAACTAGACTCTTCCGGAAGTTTGTTCTGAGCAGGATGAATTGGACTTCCTCATGGAGGCTCTAATCATCAGGTAGGAGCTATTTAAGCATTAAGAAAATTCAGTCTGTCGTACAGCACCAGCAGAAATCTGACCTGTGTTTCTCTGCTGTGTTGCTGCAGCAAGTTCAACCACCAGAACATTGTGCGCTGTATAGGAGTAAGTCTGCAGGCTATGCCTCGGTTCATCCTGCTCGAGCTGATGGCTGGAGGGGACCTCAAGACGTTCCTGAGGGAGACCAGACCCCGGCTGGTGAGACACACTGCTGCTTGGCACTCAAGTGAACATATCACTTTATTCTCCTGAGACCCAGCCCCCAGTTTGGGATTGATTGGGCCTGATAACAGTAAAAACTAAACATCATCTGTGAACAGACAGTATTTTTTTAATAGTGGATGTGGGTTTATTTTAAAGGATAATACAAAAAGTTCATAATTGTTAACAAAGTCTAAAACATTTTATTGAGCAGAATGAAGCTCCTTTGTGAGGAATTGGGGTCTCAGGAGAGTAAGATGCACAAATGTACTACTGTATGCGTTAAGCGCCTAAATATCACATGACGCAGTGCATTGATTTGGTCTTATATTCATGCTGACCTGATGAAATCCAGCATTTATTCTCTTGTTTTAATCTCCAAACTGGCTCTGCAGCCACTTAACTCTAACATCGTTATCATGTCTCACTTTGGACTCCATATAAACTAAACACTTATGTGTACTGCTTGAAGTTTGACAGGGTAGCTAAGTCGAACATGTATAGCTATACATGATGACTGCAACGTCCAATAGTGAACGCTGCACTTGGTACCGCTCATCTAATACACATTTCTTCTACACTGAGTGAAAACGTAACACCTGTATACAACAAAGAATGTCACAAGAGCTGTAATTTCAGCGTCTGAAAGAAGAAAATCTTTTGTTGTAAGCTAGCTAGCGTCAGCATTGCCATTAGCTCTGCTGATGTAGCCTCACTTTACACTGTTGGCCAAAATTTCATTGATTTGTGCAAGTATTTTACTGTTTTTGGCAGTTATTAAAGTACAGCAACTGAGTACTTGTCAGTGTGAACACATTTCCAGACTAAAAAAAGCAATGGGAATTAAACTGTAGGCTCAGTTTTCTGTCCTTAGCTGACAGGAGTGGCACACAGCACGGTTTTCTGCTGTGGCCAATCTGCTTCAAGGTTTGACATGTTGTGTTTTCAGAGATTTACTTCTGCATCTTCTTCTACCTTGGTTGTAACAAATAGTTTTTGGAGAAGATTCTTGCTGTCCTATCAGCTCGAAGCAGTGTGCTCATTCTCCTCTGACCTCTGGCATCAACAAGACATTTTCACCTAGAGAACTGCAGCTCACTGGATATTTTCTCTTTTTCGGAGCAGTCTCTATAAACCCCAGAGACGGCTGTGAGGGTTAATCCCAGCAGATCAGCTGTTTCTGAAATACTCAGGCCAGCCCGTCTGCCACAACTAACGAACAAAGTGGCTGATGAGTAATTTATATAATCTCTCATTTTTGACAATCCATATGCCAATACAGATAAATCTGTGATGGGCAGTGTTGGTTAGTCTCTTTTGCTGTGTTATTAGAGGGTTTTTTTTTTTACTGTGAGGTTGATCAGTTTTTTGTTTTTTCTCTGTCTCTTCTCTGTTTAATCAGGATCAACCATCCAGCCTGACCATGGTGGACCTCCTCAACGTGGCCAGAGACATCGCTAAGGGCTGCCAGTATCTTGAGGAGAACCAGTTTATACACAGGTACCTCAGCAGATGGCTGCACATTTTGCATACACTTATGCAAAAACAAATTTGCGTTGGCAAAAATAAATGGAGCATATTATTATGAACGAATACAGTGAACTCAGTGGTTCTCTAGTCTCCCTAGCAAAACCGATCAGACTGACATATTCGGGGAGCTCATTCACTGAGGTCAGTACGGTATTTCACAATTTAAAAGAAAGTGTTTTCAGATCTACATCAAAATTTAATGTATCCCTCTTTTCCCCCGGCCACCAAGTTTCATGAAATTTGTCTTGGTGGGGTTTTTTTTGCGTGATCTAGCTGACAGCCAAACAAACAGCACCTATCACAAACCCCCGCCTCGGCTTTTTGCCTTGGCAGATGAACAATATGCAGAACATATGGGTATGCATGCCACTGTATAAATATGGAATGCAAATGTGCATTCAAACAAACCGAGTTCCCTGCCTTCATCTAGCATCTACTCAGAATAATGAACTGACTGCATCTGTCCAAGCAGAACATATGGACTGAGTATGCCTTTTGCCTTCCCTGAGATAGCAGAAAGGACAAGTGATGAGTTTAGTATCGGAGCAGCCAGATGGGCTAGCCGGCTTGCCTTTTTACGCTCTGTATCCGAGGCGCAAGTCAAGAGTATGCCCCTTCTATGCTCATATTCGCAGTGACTGGTGAACCATATGATGTGGCTAAAGAATTTTTAAAAGCCCTCTCTTGAACCCGACTTACAAAAATCTCCTTCGTGGACGTGCACGAGGAAAGTCAAGTACGTGTTAATACGAGAAAAGGTCAAAATAGATTCTGCAATCAAATCAGGACAATTAAAGCACATCCACCTTCCCTGAGATCTGCCTTTGACTTCCCAGGGATTGGCCAATGACAGACGAGGTCTATTAAACCTTGTTTGCCCCGCTGCGGTACAGTAAAGCTCCATCAATCCACCTAATGGCCGACTCTTCTCCAGAGCCTCGTGATCTTCTATTCAACCTGATTCTCTGCCTTTAAACCTGTATTAAAAGTCCCCCCCAACGCTGTCCTTGAGGCTAATTTCATTTTTATAGAAGCGTGTTTTCTTGGGGGTGAGTAAAGGGCATGTGAGTGAAGTAGGCTGCTACTCCAAAAACAGAAAGCAGCTTTCTCTCGGGGCTTACTGGGTTGGATGAAGAGCTGTTATGTTCACCAAGAGGTTAAATCACAGGGTTGATGTTATCTGAGAATGACTTACTCCAGCTTATGTGTGTTTCTCTGCTTATTTCCATTTTATGGCTAGTGGATGGTGCAGTGTTGCTCTTTGGTTATTTCATTTTACAAGCGGCCTGGCAATTGTAGCCACCTGAAAATTATCACTGTACTGAGGAGTTGGGCAGTTTCGTGCAACTGCAGGTGTTAAAATAGGCTAACGCGTAAGTGCTGCTATGAAATGGGTCTTTAAGCTGCAGTGAAAATTTACTGTAAATAAGGTTCACATTATAGGGCCGGTTAATAATATTTTAACAACAGTCTCCTCTCATATCGCTGTGCTGCACGTACAACACATCTGTGTCTTTCCCTTAAGCTTTTAGACCACAGTCTGTCACAGCAGTATGCTGCAGTTCAAGACTCTTCCTCGCCTACAAGCAAAAGCAAATCATTTCCATGAATTCTTCCAAGCCATTAAACACAGCAAGTTGGATTTAGTAATAGCACCTCACGACTCTCGCCCGCTGATTAGAGTCGCGCTACGGTAGAAATTATGCAGCTTTCCTGAAGCGGCTTAGATGACCTTAAATGGATTAATTGTTTCACCTCTTGTTCCTGAAAAAGAAAATGGAGGAAGTTTCTCTTCTCTGTTTTTTATAACCGAGTTTATAGACACTGACACTTATTTAACTACTTTAATATAAAGTTTAAAAGAAACTTGGAGAAAGTGGAACTGATGTCCTAGAGAGGATTTTATTGTTTCTCATACTAACGCGATGAAATACTTTTATAATGTTAGCTTACATCTCTTGCGGTGGACTAAAGTGGGGCAGCTGTGTACAGTGGTTAAAAAGCCCTCTGTTTAAATCAGTCTGAACCATTACTTCATCCTCATTGTGTCATTTCTCATCTGAGCTTGGAGGCCAAACATCAAAACATGTGTGTGCGTTTGTGTCTACACACAGAGCTCGGTGCTGTGTGTTTCTATCGCTGGTGGTTTCCAGCCGTATCCTGTCTCGTGATCTAGTCTGAGATCAGCGCCGCCACATGATGTTATTCTGTCTGGCTGTTTATTGGCCTTTGGTGCTCGCTTGTCTGCAGTGTGCAGACGAGCAGTGAGCTACGTCACTTCTTAAGATGTTGAGAAAGTTAGATGCCTGGGGAGCAGAGAAAAGTGTGTGAGCTCGGCTCCTTTTTCCCCAGACAGCAGGTACAGCACGCCGTGAGAACTACTGTATTTTTGCTCAAAGAATAACCGGCCCAGAACAGTGCAAATATGAATTTTCTCCTCTAACCCACTCAGCCTGCACATACATTTCAATCTTTTCTTTGGATCCACCATGTGGGCAGAGTCATAGGAAACTATACACTTTGCCAGCTTGCCCGGAGCAGCTTGGTAGTTACAGTGAACTTCAGATCCAACAGGGAGCATCTGTAGGTGTTTCATACATGGAGATGTTATAGATGCAAATGTATGAAAACCTCTGAGCAGAGCTTTGCGAGCATCAGTATTCACCTTGTCGTGCTGTATAATTCAGGCTTAAGCTATTTTCACAAATGTACAATACAGTGGGACTGGATATGAAACAGTCTATAACCTGCCAGTACCCCAAGCACAAAGTCTGTATATTGAGTGATGAATTCACAATGGGTCAGGCAGCACCTGCGTTGAAACCACAGAGAATTTCAGCAGTGAGAACTATGTAAAGCGTCCTGATGTGTGTTAGATGTGAGAAAGCTATCCTCACCTGATCCTCCTGAAGTTCGTGGGTAAAGATTTCTAATAGCATGAGTCCATGCATGTGTGCAACATAACCTGAAAGTGTTTTTTTTCTGTTCTTCCAGGGACATTGCAGCACGGAATTGCCTTCTGACCTGCAAAGGACCGGGACGAGTGGCTAAGATCGGAGATTTTGGGATGGCTCGAGACATTTACAGGTACAATACTAACGCAGCTCAGTGGCAGCGGGCAAGAACACTCTGGTCCAGTTGGCTAGCTATAGCTGAACTGGAATCCAGATAAAGTCCAAAGGGATGCAGCTCACACCAAACAGAGAGAAACAAACATGTGGCAGAATACTTTTCTTTTACACAGTCCACGACTCTGACCTAATGGCAAGTAAAATCAGAGAGTAGGATGACCGGAAGGCCTAAGCAGCAATCATTGGATTTTAACCTAGTACCACTTGTCACAGCTTTGCTTCCATCAGGTGACAGGACTGGAAGGAAGTCGTGTAGCTTTTTTCAGAAAATCATTGGGGTGGCTGTAGCTCAGGTGGCAGAGCAGGTCAGCCACTAATCAGAAGGTTGGTGGTTCGATCCCAGGCTGCATCCTCGCTGCATGCCAAATATCCTTGGGCAAGATACTAACCCAATGTTTGCCTACTGGTGGTGGTCAGAGGGCCCGGTGGCGCCTGTGTCCGGCAGCCTCGCCTCTGTCAGTGCGCCCCAGGGCAGCTGTGGCTACAATGTAGCTTGCTATCGCCAGTGTGTGAATGTCTGTGTGAATGGGTGAATGACTGAATGTAGTGTAAAGCGCTTTGGGGTCCTATGGACTAGAAAAGCGCTATACAAATGCAGGCCATTTACCATTGAGCAGACTGGCCGCTGACTTCTCAGATGCCCGTTGCTCTTAGAAATAGGGATACGTTTGCTTGGAAAAGCAGTTGCTGCATGCCATTGGCAAATAGCAAGACTGTATGCACTGGTGGAGAAACCTCTTCTCGCTTACTGATATGTGCAATGCAGGTCATAGATGCATGAAAGTTTTTTCTTTCTTGTGTGACTATAACAAAAAAAGAGTTGAAACTGTTTTTGTCCTGGGCTTTTTACCCAGTAAATACTGCAGCTCAGCTGTTTTATCCTCTGTTATACTGTTGGACTGAAGCTTTCTTTTAATCTAGACCAGCTCCCCTTTAGTCATTGTTCTCATCCCCTTTTTTTTTAATATAGCTACCATTATTTCACGTGGCATCATTTAAATGAACGCACAATCCAGCAGGGAAATCTCCCAAGCCTTTCATCTGGTAAGAAATTAGAGCAAGGAAAATATGTCACAACATTCAGTTAGATCAGCGCAGCGCTTTTGAATCATGCGATGAAAAGTCACACGAGAGCAAAGTCACTCACAGAGCATCTGGAAAAAGCTGTTGCACAATATCCCCGGGGAGCCACTTTAGGAACACTTGATTTAATTGCTGATGTCAGTTTTTCAGGTGCCTCACTGCGATTTTGTTATCTCTCAGCCTGAAGCTCTGGTGCAGGGGCTTTTTATTATTCGGAGAGAGGCAGGTTGTTTTGCACACATGGCTACCAGGCTGCTGATGCGTTATTTTTGCCATTTCACGATGTGGCCATACTGCTATGTGACAAGCGACGTGGGGTTCTTTTGAGGCGATCACAGGGGGACAGGTGCCCCCAGTGAGGCACCAGGACATGGCTTAATGTCAGCTTTTTATATTCCGCTAGAGCCACAGACATACTTGCACTTGCAGAATTTCACTCACACAGTCTTTCACGCATGCCTGCACACCAGTGATGTGGTGGTAAATAAAAAGCTGGGTAGACAATAGCTGGCAGACAGCCGTCATCCTAAGGTGAACAGCTGCCAGTATGAAGAGAAATCTACTGTTTCGCCTTAAATGACCATATTTTCATAGGGTCTAATAACAGTAGCTGTATAGCACGACTCTAGGCTGTATTTATTAAAGTCAGCCTGGCGTGCACACATGCAGGCGCACAATAAAAGCAGAACAAAGACATCCAGCTCCGCAGACACAAACATTAGCCTCCACCATTGTGTCCTTAGGTGCATGCAACTATCTTACTTTCCATTCAGCACAGCCCGCTCCGTGCCTTTGTCTCTTACTGTTAGAGCAGTATTAGAGGGAAAAACTATCTTGCACACAGAGTCACACATAAACATAAAACACCTCCATTTGAGCTATAGATTTCCTGAGACTGTATTTAAGCCTCCCTAATCTGCAGCTCAGCTTTCAGTCAGTGTTGGAGGTGTTGGCAGGAGTAACAAATATGTCCATACACCCTGTGCTGAAAAGGAGGTTGATCTAGCGATAGCGGGATTATCAGTCTCGTGTTCTACATGTCCCTCAATCTTTCTCAGAATGATTCACCGTTCTCTAACAGCCTGACAACCGACAGGGCGGAAGAAAATCAGAGTTCGGTTCATCTGCATTTATTTGTTTCGGTTGCAGAGGTCATCAAGGGTGGACGCAGTATACGTTAAAAAAAAAAAAGAGGACATTTTAGGAGAATAAAAGGAGCTCCTGCAGCAGTTTGGTCTTACTGCATCTATTTACAGGGGCCACTCCACTTCGCTCACCGTTTTCTTTATTAGGATGGACAAGAAAATTAGAGGGGTACCGAGGACGGAGAGGGGAATGAGATGGTAGCACGATTCAATCCTGTAATTGCGGGACTAAAAATGGGGCTGGTAACTGATTCCCATCACTGACTGGGGCATGTTATTTTAAGTGATGGATTAAGTCGCTGGGTGCATATCTGAGTGTCTGCCCTGCAGTGTAGCTCTCAGCTAATCTGTCAAGCAAACAGACTTCACTAGTGATTGTTTTCTCTGCTTCATTGATTATGTGTAATTTCCCTCAAGGGTAACTTCTTATGCCAATAGTTTATATTTCCCTTTTAACCATATTATCTGTCTGCATATCATTTATATTCATCTCTGCTCATGGATCCCCTGAAGAGTCGCAGCTGCAGCTAAGTTAAAGTAAATGATGAGTGCTGGCTCTTGCTGTTTGCCCTGGGTTCATACTGTAGGAAATGCAGCAGTCTATTAACGCTCTCACCTGAATTTATAATTAAAGGAAACTCCATCTTTATGACCAAAATTTAATAACTGAGGCCGGGCCTTGGCTGCAGATGGTTAATACTGCATAAATATTGCACGTTTTACTTCTGTTTTAGCCTCTTGGCACTCATCTCATATTATTTTTGGATTTAATTTAAATGTCAGTTCCAGGTTATACAGTAGGTACAGAGCAGTGGCTTTTAACTGAAGTTTGGACATTTTTGCCCCAGGAGAGCATGAAATGAAAGCGGGACTATTATGCCTTTTCTTATTTTCCATCACATATTTATATGCCGTTCCAATGTTGGGTGTTAATTATGGCCCAGTGTTCAAAATGATGAAGCTGGTGGATGTAAAAGTATTTCCCGTGAGCCAAAAGGCGTCAAGCTGCTGTAAATGCTCAGGTTCAAAAAATTTTTCTTCTCTGTTCTTGAGGATAGCTTTAATATAGTCGAGCGGCACACAAAAAGCACACACACACTGTTTAAATCGTCTGCTTTCAAGCAGAAGTCAATCAGAAAAAAGTTGGCTTAAAGGCAGAGCAGTGAAGCTAGCTTATTTCAGAAGCCCAGGATAAGATACAGTATCTCTATTTGGAACTGTCAGTGCTTTGAAGTAAATCATGCAAAGCTGCTGTTGTTGACTTCAAAAATGAAGATATGGAGCTGGATATGAGCACTTGTCCAGACAAATATAGGACATAGAGCCAAGTGCACAGGTATCAGATGGTGCATTGAAAAAGCTCAGGCTCCTGAGACGGTCCCATAATTTATCCAAACTACAACTGTCTATTTATTCTTTATCACCTTGTTTTTGATGCGTTTGTTTTCTCTATGTGTTCGACCAGGGAACACTAGTTACACCTGGGAGCTGCCCACTGTAATTACAATTAATTCCTGTGCAGCTTCAGCGGAGCAGCTGCTGTTTTCAGCAGAGGAAGAGCGTTATTCCTTAGGCCCCAGGGATTTGAACTGGCAACCACCCAGCCAGTCACACGGTCTCATTTATTATCAAGAATTGCCATGTTTATGAACAAGTGCTTAGGGAATATGCTGATATTTTTATGACAGTATTACTGGGGGCAAACAGATTTACTCCTCCGCAACAGAAAACGGTGCCAAAAATAAAGTTTTCCCGTCTGACAGCAGCTGACACCACTTAACTGTGATCCTGACACATGTCCGTTTTTCTTTGTGGACACCGTGGCGGACGTGGAGCCGAATGGGAGCCACTTCACATCTGTCCTTGTTGTGCATCTCGGGGAGGGCGAGATAAACCAGGCGGCGACCTCTATCAGCACCAAAGATCAGATACAGCACGCATCTGATTATTTTTCTAGCAATGCAAAGGGCAAGGCAGCATTAAAAATGGCTCAGACGGGGCTCGGCTCAGACGGGGCTCGGCTCAGCCCGGCGAGAAATCTGCGTCGTTCCTTTCTGCGAGATAAGGAGTTCTTAGAAGGTCTCACACAGCAATATGTAAGAAGGCTGAAAAAGCAACCAGATCAGAGCGCCAATAAAGCTGCCGAAAAACACTGAATTAATTGCTGGATTTGAGAAGTTTTCACCTTTTTTTTTTTAATACTGTGTCTGATCTGTTATTAACCACACGGTTATGCAAGCACGTCCCTCACAAATGTGTGTGTGTGTGTTCAGGGCGAGCTATTACAGGAAGGGTGGGCGTGCCATGTTGCCGGTGAAATGGATGCCACCTGAAGCTTTCATGGAGGGCATCTTCACATCTAAAACAGACACATGGTGAGAACCCTGCACACATCTCTCAGACTGACACTGGTTTCACCTCCAGAGTTTCACACCTGTCTGTTTTTTTCACCTCCTGCTGAACCCTCGCTGCATTTCTCTCCGTCTCATACTTGTCCTCTGCTCTCATCCTTCACCACTTCAGCGGTGATGATGCCTGTAATTTAAGACTTGATTGTCCTTAGCTTTCTTTCTCTCCCTCCAACTAATCTTTTTTTTTTTCTCATCAATCGCCTCTCGAAGGTCATTTGGGGTCCTGCTGTGGGAGATCTTCTCGTTGGGCTACATGCCATATCCGAGCCGCAGTAACCAAGAAGTGCTGGAGTTTGTAACAAATGGGGGAAGAATGGACCCGCCTAAAAACTGTCCTGGACCTGTGTAAGTGCAGATCACACAGACAAGAAAGATCACAGTTGTAAGAAAGAGCTTAAATTTATCAACTTTTTTGTACTTATTGCTCATGGCATCTAATCCAAGTCACAACTGTAGACTAAGCTAATGCTGCACAGGCCAGTTTCACACATGCACTGAACTGCTAAACCCAACATAGGCATATATGAAAACAAATGCAGATTATCCAGCTAGCCCAGTAAATTCACTGTCACTGTAAGAAAGCAGCACTATAGATTTAGTTTAGAAGCTTCTGCTTCTTTCACAGTTTGGCTAATCTGACTGTTTTAAGAATTTCGGTGTTTTATACAAAATTAGACAAAGTTTTGTCGGGTTTTCCTCCCATCAACCCCGATTGGTTGAGGCAGATGGCTGCTCCTCCCTGAGCCCGATTATTCTTCCTGTTAAAAGGGAGTTTTTCCTTCCTGCTGTCACTAACTGCGTGCTCAAAATGGGTTGTTTTCATTGCTCTGTATTATTTCAGGGTCTCTACCTTAGGATGTAGCAGTCGCCTTGAGGCAACTGCTCTTATGATTTTGGTGCTTTAAAAAGACAATTTAATTTAATTGAACCTTCCACTTTAATAATAATACGAGTCAGACTGCAGTGATATGGGAATATCACAGCTGATAATCCAGTGCATTTACCACTCGAGAGAAGGTGTCATGCACACACTATCCATGCAGCGCACTCACCTTAGCCACGTAAAGTATTTCCAGTGTGAATGTGTCTGAAGTAGAGATGGACCGATCCGATATTACGTATCGGTATCGGTCCGATACTGACCTAAATTACTGGATCGGATATCGGAGAAAAATAAAAAATGTAATCCGATCCATTAAATATCATGAAAGCACCTCACAAAACTTGCAACACGCCGTAACTCACCTCAGAACGTTAGCACGTCGGAGCAGTATGCATCACGTGATAGAGCGGCTGTGGCATGCGGGACCTGTCGGTGGTCTGGATAGCATTTGGAGCTTCGCTAGCAACCCGGCATTTCATCTCCGACAAAGTTATCCCCGAGAGAAGTAAAGCAAGTGTGTAAGTCCATCTCTGAATGTTTGTAAAGCATTCCTGCGTTAAGCTTAACAAGCGACTGCCTCTCGCTCTCCGGCTGCTACTTCAATCATGAAACTGCTTAACGATCAGCTGATCGGCTTTTCTGTCGCGAGTCCGTGTCTCTGGTTTGTTTTTGGCCCACTTTGCACCAGAAAGAGGAAACCAGCGGCTGAACAACAGCAGCACGTTTAAGCTTGATAAGCTGTTGTTAGAATGTATTTAATATTACTTTCTACTCGAGGATCTTTTTCTACATAGCTGACGCTGGTAACTGTGCAGGGGCGGATCTAGCAAAGTTTAGCCAGGGGGGCCGATAGGGCATTAACTGGGAAAAGGGGGCACAAAGACATACTTTTCTTTCTTATTCTCATTTAAAATGTCTAGCTTTTAATAAATAATTATCTGACACCCAAAGTTTTAATTTGATGCAAAATGAATAGAAGTCCATTACTGTATATAGTAACTATTAAGTCTAATATATATACCCTAGTAAGCTATAGTACTTTTTCCTTTGAGAAGGTACCATCTGTGCAGTCTGCAATTTTGTTGAAGAAAGATGTTGAATCTATTTAATATTTCTTGAAAAATAATTGATTTCTGTGCATTTTTTTTCACACTGCATCAAATTAAGGTTGATTACGTTGATTAAGCATCATGAGGTGGAGCGTGAGGGGTGGTTCCCTATTTTTTATTTATTTTTGTTGTTGCTGGGAGTTGGAACCCAGTTAGTTAGGTTGCTTAATATTTACGCTAAGTACTCTTTAAAATACCAGAATAGGGAGGATGGTGTAGGTCTAAGTTTATTAGATTGATCAGTATTGCTGAACTATGAAATATTTTTTTTTTTGCATACAGGTATAACAGAATAGCTTTAGTGTAGTTGTTGTTTTAAACTTGAGTATGAACTTATACAAAATGCAGCAAGATATTTTTAAAAAAAACAGTTTTGTTGATTAAAAAACACTATATCGGATTCATATCGGTATCGGCAGATATCCAAATTTATGATATCGGTATCGGACATAAAAAAGTGGTATCGTGCCATCTCTAGTCTGAAGCAGACTATCTTGCTTTGCACTGCCTGTGAGAAAGAACAACTGATCTAGTTGTCTTCAAACTATCCATAGTTCGTATCAAACAGCAACCAGCAGATTGTACTTTTCCTGTTTTTATAGCCATTCAGGATCAAGGCTGCAAAAGATAAATGACCTTCTGTGCTAACGACTTCTCTAAAAGCTACTCTAAGTCAGGTGTTCCAGTTAAAGACGTGAGAGATGAATTGGAGGTTGAAAGGTGCCACACATGATAAATAAAGACATATAGAGTCTCTATTGACAGAGTCTGATCCTCTAAAGTAAGACTGGTGGGTGTGAATCATGTCTCGATCACAGCAACTTTCAAAGGACTTTCGAAAAAACAATTCTAAATGTGCACAAAGCTGAAAAGAGCTTTTGAAGACCTGGGTCCCCTGAGTTCTACAATAATAAGACAAACTATCCATTAAATGGGGAGTTTGTTTCTGCTGGGAGTGAGCATCATGCAAACAACACAGTAAGATGGCATTGTTCAGTCCTGAAAATGGGTAAAAACAACCCAAAAGTAACATGAAATTGTCAGCAAAATCTCTACAACAATCTGTGTTCACTGTGAGAAAAACACAAAGTAAGAATTGTGTTAATGCAACAAAACCACAAAGGAGGCCACTGTTTTCAAAAATGAAAAGAGATGAGGTAACATTTACATTTTCTGGCTCAATGATGTTGTTTTGTTTGTTTGTTTTGAAGAAAAACAGGAACTGCACAACAAAAACAAGCCTTGTGTATGCTGTGAAGCAAGTTGAGAGGAAACGTCATGGTTCAAGGCTGCTTGGTCGCTCAGGACCTTGCTGAAGCTACTAATCAAAGATGGAACACGAAATTTAACAGGAGGGAGCAGCCGGTGACCTGAAGCTTCACAAGGCTGAAAGCACAGTTGGAGGAATAGTTCAGAGTTCTATCATCGATCAAGTCTGATAAAGGCTGTTACTGCTAAATAAAACGTTTTACAAGTCACAAAGAGTCTCCCAGGTGACTACTAATTGTTTGTTAACCTACAAGTAGAGGAAGTTAGACAATTAGTAGTCCCTCCTCTATTCTGCCCCTTACCTCCCTGGTTGAACATGTGATCCTGACTCTCAATGCTTCACAGGAAGAGTACAAGTACACAGCACACTTCACCCTACCACTTCTGTCTATCACCTCCTTGTTAATGATCTATGTACCTCTAGCCATGAAAGCAGTTGTTTTCCCCAGGCTGGACTTGAACATGCGTCTCACCACTACACCACTATCCAGCTATATATCCATCTGTCTATATCTCTATCTCTATATAAAAATAATAAAAAAGAAAATTTCCCTGAAGTGCAAATGTATTTTGAAATGAAATTTGTATCCGACGTATCTTCCTAGCAACGTAGCACTGATGTGCGCATTAGTGTAATCGGTATAGCAGGAAATCGTGAATTAAAAAAAAGTTCCCTCCCCAAATCTTGTTATTCATGTTCACTGTAAACGTGTTGTTGGTTTTTTTTGTTCTCTCAGAATAGGCAGATACCTTAAGTGCTCTATCAAACTGAAGTTTTTCTGAAAGCCACAGTGAAATTTAATCACCAATTAAAACCATAACTCAGGATTTAACATCACTAAAACTCGCTCCTGTAATTTACATCGCCCATTTAACAATAGCTCTCAGTGGTGGGAGGTTACACTTTAAATCTGCATTACAAAAACCGAATAAAATCAAAATAAAATAAATAAATTTTTAAAAAAGCTAAGAAGCTATTAAGAATATTTAGTCAAAGGAGATTTACCCAGCATGCATTAAATCAGCTGGAGAGTCTCTGCTTTCTCTGCATGGAGTGGGAGAAAGTGTTTTGACTCCGTGTTTTCTGCTCGTTCATGTGCATTTCAGGTACCGTATAATGACTCAGAGTTGGCAGCACCAGCCTGAAGACAGGCCCAACTTCTCAACCATCCTGGAGAGAATCGACTACTGCTTACAGGTAACTAAACTGAGCACCGTATGGGAACCTGACTGTCATGCAGGCACTGATTAGGGCTGAGCAATCAGAGGAAACAACCTAACTGTGACTCATTGTTTACTATAAGCTCTTGGCATGCAAAGACTGATTACACAACACGAGTTTGTACAGAGCATAAGAAAGCGTATGTGTGCATGAAAAGGAGTGTTCCATCTGAGAGGAAGACATAATCTGCAGTAGTGGACTACTTGCTCTATTCGACCACTCTGCAGGACGATAGAATCAATCAGTACAGCTGACAAGTGGCTAAGATTATAATGTAAACTGCTGCTGCATCTTATGCCATAAGTTGTTGATGCGCAGCTTTCAGTTTGCTGGACCCACAGGCGAACTGTGAATATTCCACAACTTTGTTAGAATCTGCTTGCTGGGACGTTGTTGCCCTTTATTACTGTTAGTGCAGCCAGACTGTCAGCGCACTGCAGTTCTCCGTAATATCCTTCTCGTTAATTCTCTGCTCGACCTCATGACATTTTCCAAGCAAAAGTATTAGACCAATGAAGTAACTGTTATGACCATTCATCCACAGCCATGATCTTTGAATCTTTCAGGACCCCGATGTGGTGAACGTGGCTCTGCCTATCGAGTATGGGCCAGTACCCGAGGAGGAGGAACATGCCCCCATGGGCCCCGATGACCCCTCAGCTCCGACTGTGCTGGTGAATCCCCAGGTGCCCGATGGGGAGGCTCCACAGCCACCTCCCGCCTACCCCACAGAGGAGAACCGGAGAGGAGGGGAGCACGTTGTTGTGACGAGCACAGCGTCTGAGGCCAAAGCACAACCATCGGCTCAGCCCCAGCCATACCTCCACATGCACCAGCACCCTCACACACAGACCACCAACACAGTCACCTCTGCTGCCCCCTCCACACTCACTGCCAAGGGACCTCATGTCACCACCCAGCCCAGCTCAGAGGGAGGACACATCAACCTGGCTTTCGCCCAGGGACACCCCTCAGAGAAGGACGCCCACACTGGGAAAAGCAGCAGTCTGTGGAACCCTACGTATGGCTCGTGGTTCCTGCAGCAGCAGCAGAGGAAGCAGCAACAGCAGCAGCAACAGCAAAGGCAAGGAGGGGTGGGCGGAGCAGGAAGCAGTAGTGGCAGGGTTCCTGGAGAGGGGCAGGATCACGTGAGCCGGACAGTGGCTGAGGTGGCCGGGGCATTAGGTCTCCAGCACCAGCACAAGCAATTCCAGCAGCAGCTCCAGCAGCAGCACCAACTCCAACTGCTGCACCATCAGCAGCAGCAGGGTCTTTGCAGACCTCTGCTACCCCCTCCACCTCCTCCCGCTGCCCAGTCTCCCCTACTTTTAGATTCAACCGCCTTGCCCCCAGTCCCCCTCTACAGACTGAGACGTTTCCCCTGTGGCACCATCGGATACGGCTACCAGGAGCAAGGCCTCCCCATAGAGTCCAGTCACAGTAACACCAACCCACCTCCTCCACCCCAGCAGGGCAGCATGCCCTCCTCAGCAGCCCACCAGAGGGGGGGACCCATTCCTACGTCAGTGTCCATGGCTCAGTCAGGTATATCCGAGGATAGCCGGCCACTGCTAGTTACGATGGGGACGGTTCAGAACCCACGGCTGCCCAGGATGGAGGGCCACAACGCCACCGTGCTTTAGCCCACAGGCCTACGCAGAAAGTCTTCTTTTTCAGGCCCCGTCTTTGGAGACTGTGAGTCACACAGCAAGAAACACTGTGCCGTGAGAGAGACTATTTTTCACCACTCCCGTCCCACCATTTTGGAAAGAACCCATCTCTCTAAAACTGGCTTTTTACACCAGAACCTTTGAGGTGTGTTCAAACCCCAGTGGATGCTAAAGCACATCGGAGAACTAAAAAGCTTTGGGAGGCAAAATGTAGAGTCAAACATAGTTTTAAGAATATAAAAAAAAAAAAAGAAAATGTATTTTTTCAACATTGGAGCGATTGAGTGAGAAAACTGAGAATCACCTGGAAGACTTTCCACACGATTGTGACTAGGAGAGGTCAACTAATGTTCTGCTGAGGAGGCTTCACGACTATCAGAAACAGACTACGAGGAGGAATAAATCTCTATATTTTGCCAGACTTTGACTCTCAACCTTTGGTGATCAGTTTGACTGTAGCTGCCAGCCACATGTGTCATTCTTCTGCAGAGCCCTCAAACTGTTCCTCATCCCTTTGGGAAAAGAAAAAAAAAAAGCAGCGTGGTAAATTGCTTGTATCAGACTATTTTTCAAGAATATCACAGGATTGACGCTGGATTACCAGAGACATTTCTACAAAGGAAATAAAAAAATAAATGATGATAATAATAATAATAATACTGGGAAAAAATGTGGTTGTTGATGTTTGCTTGCCTGCTTGTTTATTTATTCATCTCTTTATTTATTATTTGGAAGTGGCTCTATAAATTATTACTGCTTCTCCAGATCCAAACAAATTCCTTTGGAAGCAGATATTTCTCAGTTTTTTTGTTTTTTTTGTTCAGGTTTTTTTTTTTTTTATTTGAAGAAACTCCTTACAAAAAGAAGTTAACTAAATATTCTAAAAGCTTTGTTACAGCAGCGACTCTTTTTAAGCGGAATAGTTGGATAAATGAAGCACTGAGTGTTATGTGACTGAAGATGAGCCGTCTCAGCAACATTTGGGAGTTGAGCTTTTTTGTTGTTGCTAAAGATGTGAAATTACTCGTTGCCCCCGGTCTCATTGAAATCGCTGCTCTTTGAACTCTCCTTTTGTTCACAGCTCCATTCTGTCGAACGAGCGCTTTGAGACAGAGAAGCCGTGGCTTTTCCTTACTTATTGCTTCTTTGAGTAACCCTTTATTAATTAATTCACATCTTGGTTTTCTTTTTTTTTTTTCTTTCCAAACTTTTTTGTTTCGTCTGGCTATAGAAACAGTGGATATTGCTGAATCAATCTTAACCTTCAATTTGCCATCGCGAGGCACTCCACGTTCTTAAATTTGCATATTTTATCTTTTCTATTATAAGATGGCTGTTGTGGAATACAAATGAGTCTGAGAGAAAAGTTTTAAGTACAAACTGCTTTCGCTCCACATGTGAATGAAACCCAGAACCGCTCATTTTCACCCGCATAGTCTGTGTTTACCATCTGCCTTTCAGTTCGGCGTATCTATCAAACGATGCCACGAGTGTGTTGATATTTAGGTGAATTAATGACGATATTTTTTTACGCTTTTTGCTTACCGGTACTCGGCTGTCAGTCCAGCTGCTGTAAAGAGACGACGAGCCGTCGTGTGAGTGTCATGATGCTCGGTGATAAATGCGTTCCTGCAGGCGAGCTCGGTATTGGCTAATGAACACTGTTTTTGCTTTGTCTGTGTTAAACTGCATTTTATTGATTCTGTGCTCCCTTCACTGCTCATCCCCGTCGTTTGATGTAAAAAGACAAACCCAACTGCACCTGTAAATGTTGTAATTATGAAGTATTGTACTATGGCTCTGGTAAAAAGCTGTACATTGCCCTTCACAAGACATTCGGCAAAATTAATAAATTACTATATAACAGCCGTATTTTCTCTCTGTTTCCATCTTTGAAGTTGCCAGCCAACTTAATCAAATTAACTCAAATAAGATACCTCTCTAAGAAAAAAGCGTTAACTAGACGTCCGGCAGCTTGTTTGCTCTGCAAACATAATTCAGGCGTTAAAATTGAGCAGCTCATTCTGCAGCTGTGTGCTCATACGTGCAGTACTCCAGTGATTTTGTGTTAGGTTTTTGATTATCATGACTCTCTGATGATGATGATTAGATTTTGCCGAGAATTCATCAGCGTGCCACACGTCAAACAGTGCATGAAGCACTATTTTAAAACCACTTTCTAACTGGCTCTGCCCAGAGGAAAAGCTTTCCTGCTCGCACTAATCTTTTCTTTGTCTCATCAAAACTTAATCACTTCAGCTTTTGTTTTGTTTTTATTAGATAACTGAATTTTGATCAGTTTTCCTATCTCAAGGTTAGAAGCAAAAGCATAAATGCATTTAAAACAAATCATCCGGTTTGCTCTTAGATTCATATTAGAAACAAACACCGGACAAAGGCATTCTTTTTTGTTCCCAGGCTTCTCAGTTGTTTCCCTCGACATGAAGCCTGCAGGATTTTGATCTCAGTATTGTCCAATTTTTATAAGGTACGCTACTGTGCAGAAATCTTGAGCCATGTTTTGGAAGGAAAAACTGAAATACATGCAGCAATTAATTGAAATATGGGAATGCGTACATAGATGCACAGGATAAAAAGCAAAAATAGAATTTGTGCAACAAGCTTAAAGGCTGGATTTGGTATCACCACTCTTATTCGTCAACATAGCTGCTTAAGAAAGTTTAGGCTGTCATCTTGCCAATCGCTTACGCAGCCTTCTTTTTTTTTTTTTTTTTTTTTTTTTTTTTTTTTAATGACATCAGAAACAGCAGTATGCGACATTACGTGATGGCAGAGCTTCAGTTCATCCTTTGTCATTTTTTTTTTTTTTTTTTTTTTTTTTTTTTTTTTAATAAATAGGACAGGGGGAATGAATGAGAGAAAGAGGGGGAGAGAAAGAAAGAAAACCAAAGGGGAGAAGAGACGGTGAGAAGGGGGGGAAGAGAGAGAAAAAAAAAAAAAGAACTCCTGGGTCACCTGTATGGAGAAAAAAAAAAAAAAACAAACAAAAAAAACAAACAGAGGAGACAGCAAACAACAAAGAGCAACATAATAATAGAGAAAACAAAGCACCATCACAATAAACTAGCTAGTCATAGATATCAATATTTACTAAATAATAAACGATATTGTGCAGCACGCAAGATAGACAGCGCACAGTGTGCTTTGAGGCAGCAGCCAAGAAAGCTTTAGTCCGCGTCTGTGAATACCCATGTGTGCATACCTGTGTGGATCAGCGCGCTTGTATTCCAAAGGTTTCTCCATGTAATGATCTGCTAGGGAGTGTGGGGGGGCCACAGCCCCGTCCTCCAGGGTGTGAAGCGGGTATGGAGGAGATCAAAACTCCAGACATCCAGAGGCCCCCAGAACACAAGAGACCAAGAAAGACCAACAGAGGGGCAGCCGCGCCACTGTTCCAGTAAGAGCTGAGGAGAGTCCCAGATGAGGGCTCGCCCAGCAGCCGCGGAGCAGAAGTCAGGGGGAGTTGCAGTGACGCGCCCGTGAGCTCCGCCGGCCCCCAGCTGTGCCTGAGTGACCGAGCCCCAGGCCGAGAGGCCGGGGGCACCCCACCTCCAAAGGGGCCCGAGCGAGCCCCAGGCCCCAGGCCCCGACAAGCGGCCGCCAAGGAGTGAGCCGGTGTGTACCCGGACGCCCACCCCCAGACACAGAGAACCACCAACACACCGACACCTGAGGGAGTCCGCCACCGGCAGGGGAAGTGGTGGTGGGTGGAGATAGGCCTCCAAACCTTGGAGGGCCTGAGGTGTCCCCAGAGAGGTGGCGTCTGATACCCAACCTGACATATAGACACAGACATACAGGCACACACAGACACAAACATCCATTCCCACCCTCATGCTCTCATATGCACTCACTCCACACTCAACCAACGTGGAGACAGACATAAAGAGACGCTGTACACACAATCACACTCCCCAAGCGTACTCTACAAACCGGGTCTAGGTACCCTTGCCCCTGGAGGGGGGAATTGCACCCAGACCCAGGTGGTGTTACCCTTTTCCCTGCGGTGGGGGGAGGCAGACCGCCCCGACTCCGCAGCAGCAGGGAGGCCCCACACCCCAGACCGCAGTCGGACGGCCAACTCCTCCTACTAGCCCTCCCGCTCCAGCAGGCCGCAGAGAATGGGGGTGAGAGAAGACTCCAAACCTCCCTCCACCCGCTCATTGTAGTGTTGATGCATATGTGTTCTAAGGTGCATTTAAAACCCAGGAGGGCATGGAGCTACCTGCCAAGGAGCAGCAGGTAAGCGCATAGTCCCTCCTGCTAGCCCTCAATGTCTAAGTGTATTTAAAATTGAGAGGTGGGCAACGACGTCAGGGGTGAGGTGTACACCCTGATGGTAATTTGGACTCCGTGATTGTGCCCACCCCCAAGATCCTATATGTATGTGTAATGAGAGTGTGAGTAATGTGAATGTCTAAGTTGTGGGATAAAATTGAGGCAGAGGCAGCCAGAAGGGGACGGAGGGGGGGGGTAGCCTCCTCTGCACCCTGGTGACATACCCCTACTCCAAGGCCCTGCATGTGTGGGTGGTTGTGGAGGAGCGGGAAGAGAGAGGCAGCTGGAGATGGGGAGGGAAGGAAGGGAGGGGCAGGTAACCCCTCCCTGGGGCCAGCTCCCCCGCTGACCCCAGTAGGCACTCCCACCTTTCGCGACCCGCCAGGGAAGGGGGGCCCAGGCCCATCAGACCGGGGCCCAGTGCAGTAGCGCCCTCTGGCTCCACAGAGCCCTGGACAGTCCACCCAACCCCACCACAGAGAAAACTGCACCCACCCCACCATCCACACATCTTCCAGACTACATAAGACGGTAAACGCCCAGGCTGAGATCTTCCTCCACCTCTCCTGTATCTCCCCCTCCTGCAGAGAGTTCCTGAAGAGAAGAAAGCTCCTGCAAGATGTGACCATCCCCCCCACCAGTTGAAGAGCCCCCCAGGCGGCTCGACGCACCGGCGGCACCCTGCTCCAGGGCCGGGCCCCCATGCACCCACCCGCCCACAACCCCGGCAACACACCAACCAGGACCCAAGCCCCCGAGGCCCGGCCCGGGCCCCAGCCCAGAGACGGAGCGCCCCCAGAACCTCACGCCCATCCCGGACCCACCCAGGGGCAGCCAGGTTGCCAGGTCAGTAACCCACGTCCGTCAGCACAGACCCTCCCCTAGCCCCGCTGCACGCAGCCGCGAGGAAACAGTCACCTGAGAGCCAACAGAGCCCCCAATCGGACGTGA
Source organism: Copadichromis virginalis (assembly GCF_057382275.1). Taxonomy (NCBI): domain Eukaryota; kingdom Metazoa; phylum Chordata; class Actinopteri; order Cichliformes; family Cichlidae; genus Copadichromis; species Copadichromis virginalis. Next base: position 19,660,517 of record NC_140636.1, on the reverse strand, counting down.
CCGCTACCCCGGGTTGAGCCCCCCAAGGGAGATGCCTCCGGGGAACCGCAGCCTTCACAGATGGATATTTAGTCCACTTCTTGTGTAAATTTGACATACCACAGCCTCTTCTTCCCATTTCCCTTCCTTAACAATGGCTTTTTGACAGCCACTCTTCCACTGAGACTGTTTCTGATAAGGCTTCAGTGAACACTAGATGGATCAGCTGAAGGGCCAGATGCATCTCTCAGGTCCTGTGTCAGGTCTTTGCTGAAATTTCTCCAAGGACATGACTTTCACCGTTCAGCTGCTGTACATTTTCCGCTAATAGATAGTCCACTACATACACACCAATGCCTTTTAGCAAAAGTCTAAATTACCTCCAGCTAGAATCTGTAAACTGGAAGCAGATGACTGGTCATTTGCAGAAAAAAAATGCATAAAACTAACGTGAATTCTAAGATCTTCATAGAATTTACAAAAAATCAAAGCATTGAAAAACTCCACAATGCATGAAATTGTACCTCAGCCTGGCTACATGGTCCATATGAAATCAGTAAAATCTGAAATGTTGCCACCTGAGACCCTTCTCTCAAACGACGTGAGAATTTGGAAAAGGCTGAAAGTCGAACATGTTAACACCAAGCTTTTCCTCAATTTCACAGCTGAAAGCGACAAGTCTTACAAAACAACTGTATTAGAAATAGAAGTGATTGCATCAAAGCTAGGTTAGGAGCCTGGTGTCAAAATGCAAGTAAAAATGAAACCTTTTATGTGCGATAGCGAGCCTTCTACCTGTCCCACGTGGTGAAATGACCCTTGAAAGTTTCCCTGGGAAGGTGGCTCAGGTGGGAGGCCCTGATTGGCATCTCATGGAATGACCCTGTGATGTTTCAGCCTCAGTTTTTGTGACTGGTAAGGTATTACCAAAGCTTCGAACACACAAACCTGGAGTTGTTAAACTATGACTGTAAATGGTAAATGGCCTGTATTTGTATAGCGCTTTACTATACAAATACAGTAAAGGACCCCAAAGCACTTTACACATCCAGTCATCCACCCATTCACACACACATTCACACACTGGTGATGGCAAGCTACACTGTAGCCACAGCCACCCTGGGGTGCACTGACAGAGGCGAGGCTGCCGAACACTGGCTCCACCGGGCCCTCTGACCACCACCAGTAGGCAACGGGTGAAGTGTCTTGCCCAAGGACACAACGACCAAGACTTCCAATTACAAGGCGAACTCCCAACTCTTGAGCCACGATCGCCCGACTGTCTCAGTAGCATTTTCAAAAGTCTCTGATTATGGAGTCCTGAAACCCCAGAGTAGTGTTAATATGCACATACGTGAAAAGTATACATTTTAAAATGAAAACAATGACTAATGTGGACATTTCCTCAGAGCCTCTGACCTACAGTGTCTTTGGGAAGAGGTGGCGTAAAAATCCGGCAAAGGCACAAAAAACAACATGGAAATCCACACGGAAAGGCCCTGAACAACCAGCAGGCTCAAACCCATGACCTTCAAACTATGACCTCCAAAAAAAGCCAACAACAGTTCCCATTTTACACCATTTTATTCTATTCATATTTACAGTAGATGGTGCTTCATTAAAAAAATGAAGTAAAGCTTAAAACAAGGGCTATTAAACGTGACGTCCACTATGTACTTGCAGATAAGCGTTATCACTTTAGAGCCTGTAGTTTGACTGCAGTAGCTGTAAATGGCATTGGCACAAGAAAAAGTGTTGACTGAGTAGTATTGGTAAAAGCTGGCAGTAATGGGCTGGAGAGCAGAGGCCAATTAAAAACAGTCAGCAGTCTGCGGACCACAGATTTAAATCTCTAGTTAGCGCTATAAACCGTCACCAATCTGCACAGCGCCTTCAAAGTGGCTCATTCACACACTTCGAAGTGTATTAACTAATAAATTTCATCTCTTCATCGTTTCAAAAGCTTAAATTAAGGGTAAATTCATAGCTATGAAGTATTTGTTACTAATGAGGCAGGAAATGTTCTCTATTATGAAGCAGGACAGCACAAAAAAGTGATTTTACCCACTATTAGTTACTAGAAACAGTCCCATCCATTCTTCTGGTTAGATTACTCATAATCTGGTATTTTTTATTTGAAAAAAGGCTTTTATGGCACAGCAACTATCGAACAAGCAAGTTCTGTTTTTCAGAAGCATCGATGCATGAAAAAAAAAAAACACCTTTGCAGAATATTAATAAGTTGTTAACTGTTTATGACTCAGCATTTTAATATCTTCTGACTTTGTTAAATATTTATTTTTTATCTTTATTGATACCTTCCATCGGCTCTAAACAGCCTGCTTATACGGTACATTTGAATGTTATTAATTCACCCTGGCGTTCACCAATCTGTCAGCTGTCTGCGGTGGAAATACACTGTTCACGAATGAATACAGTCAGCAGTATATTTTAAAATGATCCACATTATGGATGATGCACCAAACATTAGAGTGGTAATGTATTGAAATTTCAGGTCTTTAAAATAATGGATTAGATATCTGATTTTTACTCTGATTGCACAGCCTGTGGGGTAGCAGAATGATTGCAGTTTCCTTGATTTATGCACTAACCACTGGCCTCAGCCATTTAAGCTTAGTGATGAAGCCTCCCGTCTGACTTGTATGGGGATAAGATTTGTTTGAGATTCACGGTCCTGAGTTTGCACAGAACTGTGGTTATGCAAAGAGAAGGACTGTTGTAGCTGTAGCCTCTTTGTTGGTTGAATTCTCACCAGTGATGACACCAGGTGTACGTCGACTGCCGTTTGGTTAAAAACTTGGCTTGAACATGAAAGGCAGCCACAGCGGAGTGTACCATTGACAGAAACAAACCAAGTGTGGGAAAACCCCAACATTGCTGAAGCAGTGTGGGATCATCTTGAAAGAAAACGAAACAAAAGGCAGAACATTCAAAAAAAGAGGTTTGGAACGTCCTTCAAGAAGCCTGGAGAACTATTCTTGAAGATTCCTTAAAGTAATTACTAGAAAGTTGCCCAAAAGACTTCAGGCTGTGTTAAAAGTTAAAGGTGGTCATCCCAAACATTGACTTTTTCCCTTGAATACTGCATGTTTGGATACATTTCAATAAAATAAGTGCACTATTTCCCATTTTCCTAGCAAAAACTAAAGAAAAGCAGGGTGGCTCAAGGCTGTATATCCTTATTTGTATCTCCTGTTCAAAAAAGGCTAAGCTAAAGAGACAATAACAGAAACATGAACAACAGTAGCCCACATTACCAGTGGTTTCACATATTTTTGACTCTTCCCTCTTGTGATAACATGTAGACGTGGGTCTGCAAAGCTCAAACTCAATGCCATCAGTCCGCTGGTGGTCAAATTTTCAGACTATGGATTTTTGTCTCTCTCACTAACATTTAATAAGCGAGGGCAGAGACTCCACTTTGACTCGGCAGGTCTACATTACTTATTTTGCTACATATAAGTGGTGGATAGATTTTACTGCTCTTGAGGTATGAAAAAAAGACAGTCTTTCAACTAAAAAGTCATCAACAGACTATACAAACAGTATAAAAGAAATATCTTAAATGTGTTCACTGTGTTAATACAAAAGCTGTGCGATGGCTCGATAAAGAAACCAGACTTCTTTGGGAGTACCGGAGAACTGAAAATGGAGGAACAAAAGGGCAAGACAAGTCTCCACAGACAATTCATGAGAAAATGAAATGGTGCTTATAAAGATGCCAGGCTGGTTTTCACTGACATTCAGTCTGACCTTAGTTCCAACAAATGCTGTAACTTAAGAATTTTGCTTCGAGATAACAGACTCTTTTACAAGCTGCCATGAGCTCTTACATCAGGCAGACAAAGACGCCAAACGGCACAGACAGTTTGGACTCTCTGTTCTGAATTTTCTTTCAATAATATGTTAATATCTCAAAGTCGCAATTAATATTATCACAAAGCAAAAAGGTCAACAACATGTCCTGGAAACAAACTCCACAGATGGCTGCAAGATGACACGTGACATTTCTATCCAGTACATCACACACATCTTAATTACATACACAAGTGTCAGAAACGGGTTTGGTTTAAATTCTGAACAAGAAAATAAAAAGTAAAACGTGTCCTGTAAAACAGATTCCTGCTATTCTCGCCCACTATAGCAAAATAAAATTGGACCTGTGTGAATAGTCGTTTAAAAAAAAAAAAACGTCAGACTGAACTCAAGTACTAGAAATTAAGGCATTGCCAGAAGTAACGTGCCAAAGAGGCTAGGGCCAATCTGCATCTCTTACATGCTGGAAACACAGCGATGGGCCACTTCATTAGATACATCTTGCTAATAGTGAGTCAGACCTTGAAGCATTGACACAAATCATGATGGATCCATGCTTTCATGCTTGCATTTACAACAAATTCTGACCCCCTCATCCCGATGTTGTAGAAGTAAAGACTCCGTTTGTCCAATTTTGGTGAAACTGTGTGAACTGTATAGCCTCAGTTTCCTTGTCCGAGCTGACAGGCCTGGCACCCTGTGTGGTTGGTTTTCCGGAAAAAGAAATTAGCTGAGCATTTACTTCAAGAAGTTGCACAAAAAGACAGCTGGCAAAGACCAACAGCACTCTGATTTACCACAGCTCAGCCAATCTGGAGCGCAGCCTTTATTTTCCTTTATGTGACAGTAGACAGATGTAGAGAGAGACAAAACATGAGATAAAACGTGAACAAAGCTCCTAATCTGTGATTCAACTAGGCAGCCATGTGATTTGTGCCTGCCGTTATGATTTCCTGCACACAGAGAGGTGTTAATCTAATTTTTAGCATCATATTTGAATTCTTGAACACTAAACTGTAAATCCTTTAAAGCTCCTGTAGTAATCTGTTGTTATCTTGAAGCTACCCTTTCAGCTTCATTCCTTGCATTTTAACCAATCGCTTGTCTGACTGGCTGCAGGTGGGTGGGGTTTATGCGTCTGCAATAATAACACAAGGAATATGCACACTTATTGATATCATACAGAGCCAAGGGTAGAAAACACTTTTCTGAAACTGAGTGTTGAGAGCAGTGTGAAGACTGAGCTTTTGCTCTCAGGGATTACTTGGGAGAATGTTGACCTCGCTGTTTGAAACGTTCTCCATGTTTGACACAAGGACAGAGCTGCTGTTCTCCAAAAAGCCTCAAGCATTGCAGTAATGAGCATGAAAAGCAGCGTGGCATGCATGAAAAAGAGGAAACACCAGGATATAATGAGGTCAGTAGACAGGAGAGATATGAGACTAAGATCCATGGATTTGAGGCTAGCACTATGCACTTTCTGCTTAATTCTAAGTGTTTCTACGACTACATTAATGGTTGGGTGATTAATATAAAATAATAATAAAAAGAAATTGTGTCAAATCATTACCACTCATTGGTAAAGTAGCTGTGTAATAACATGGATTATGTACAGAGAGCTGGTCATTATTGTACGTAAGCCAGCCGACGGGGTGCACGGAGGCCGCAGCAGGATTATCCCTGCAGTGTAAACATGCCTACAACTGTAGAGGCCTGTGCAGCTGACAGTGTACATTAGCTCGTAATAGCAAATCATATTCCTTACATGCCAGCTGTGCCAGTTGTGTGATCCATCATGTTTGAAAGTATCGCTTCATAGTCTCACGAAAATTCTAGTATTTTAATTTTACTAAGCACTAATTAACAGATACGGGTTTAAAAACAAAACAAAAACAAACAAACAAAAAAGCAACCCTTAATGTTAAGCCCTTAAAATGTAGGACCCAAAGGACATAGGATGATGTCATGGTACATCATGGTAGTTCCGGCCATCTTTTGTGTACATTGGTAAGATGCATGACTTTACAGCAGCCAGCCTCCCCCCTGGTGCAAACAGTTTAGTCTCAGGAGGTAATTTCCTCCTTTGGCACTGCTGTAAAGTGAGTGAATTTATTACCTGCTGGGATCTACCTCACTTAATCTGACTCTCTGAACCCAACCTATCAAGCGTGTTTGTGGTGTTGGAGTCTTGTGGAGCATTTTAATGCAATTATCTGGGAAATAATATGACTCGTTGCATGATTAGTTGTGGTAATAGCCAATCACAGAAGTTTGTGCTGCAGTTTAATCTCTCATGCATCTGTGCAACCTGCATTCTCATGTCACTTAACATAAAATGACAACAGCCAAAATCCTAAAAAACAAAAGCATCCTACACTGGTTTACACAACCCTCCAAAACGGTAAACCTTTCCATAAACATAACCTGAGTCAAATCAAATTCTTCTGATGCTTTTCCATTATCTGAAAATAAGCATGCACCTTTAATGCCCAAGTATTTCACACAGTGGGGCATGAGTTAAACAGCGCCATTGTGTGCTCCAGGGAGGCCCTTTCATCATTTCAAAAGGCTATATTCAAGATGAAAAGCATTTGTGCTGCAATGTTTTTAGGCGACAAAGACATCACCATGCAGAGAGGCTAGAAACAGAAGCATCACTGCATTTCTCAAAACTTTGCCCATCAACTGAAGCTCTCTGCAAGCTGCCTCCAGTGCCTCCATTTACATTTACAAGTCATTTACATAAGCACTTGCACTAATAGCAACAATAATGTAGCACAGTATGTGCACTTTGTTCCCCTTTTTCAAAACAGAAGAGAATCCATAAAGAATTTAGTAAAAGTGACATCCTCGGTGTAAGGACTCCTGTCACGCAGGCTACCTTCAGGATGCATATAAAGTTGAGGTTCAGCAATACGGCACTATCTCCATTTAAGGTTCCCTTTATTTGGTTATGTGTTTGCTATAACCAGTTATAAGTTATAACCTTAAGATCAGAAGTAATTAAGTGGAACAAATACTTGTTCCACTTAATACAGTGCAGTCAGACCATTAACCCTCCATAGACCTAAGGTGACGAAGGAGGCTCTTTTCATGAGTTCTATTTACTTTGGCTCTATTTGTGTTTATTCTACTACACAGTTTCTTTTATCTATTACAAATATTGGTCTGGTAACAGATGAACAACAATTGTTCTAATGCAATTAAACACCAGACCAGATATAACCAGGCTTCTCTCTGTCAGCTGATCCATTTACCGCTGCAGATTCTGCATCTTGCAACTCAAGTTCTGTCATTCGTGGTTCAATGCAAAAAAACAAACAAAAAAAAAAGCAACTTTCCATTAACCTTACCGACATTAAAAAACAAACATTGTTTTGATTCAAAAGCATCACAATGTTTCAGACAAAAATAACTATTCAATGTGTTAAAATTGCATCCACCAATTCATTTTCATGGACATTAAATAAGATAAAAATGCCCTTATTCTCCCACTGAAGTCTTAAGCACAAGCACACTGTTCATTCCCCACCTGACAACTTCTCCATTTACCTCAAATCAGACACAACGATGATTATTTTAAATTAGCGTGAGATAAATATTAGATTAAGTCATCAGGGGATTGTTTTTCACGATGGGAGTTCCACAATAGAAGACGCTTGTCCAAATAAATACAAACGACTGAATTTGAAACGTGACATTTTTTACTAAAGTGGGTTCCTGGCACTCAGTTTGTATTTTTTTTTAAATGTCTGACAATACCACTTGGCTATATTTATTTATTTATTTAGTTACAATGGCTGCGCGTCTCGTTTCATTCTCACCTTTGAAACCATCACTCGGTCAGTGGTTTGGACAGGCAGACGCTGCTTCACTGGATCCTCTCCCTTGCCCTCTTTTCCCCCCCTGTTGTGTGCGGACTATAAAAATAAGCAACAATAAGCACTGAAAACAATTTCATGCAACCATTCAAACATCTATTTGTTCCACAATCACAGTATAATAGCGCACGTCACTCCCATTCAAACCTGAATTTGTGTGCCCAGGCTGGCAAACAATGCCACTCCACACCGTCAAAGCTCATCTCCGTCAGCTTTGACGGAGATGAGCCCCGGTGGAATCGGATGGTAAGTGAACAGACGTGTAACCATTTCAAAGTGCTTGTGCAGTTTCATTTTTTGGGTCCCTAAAGGCAGCTCTTTGTGAACAATCTGAGAATGTCAGGCAAACACACTCAATAAAAGCAAAGAGCAGAAGAGGAAAGAGATAAGAGGTCAAATTGGAAACTTTTATTTATTTTTACAAATACTTTTGTTTTGTTTGTTTTTTTTTAACCCACAACATGTAAATGCATCAGAACAAAGCCCCGTGTCACACAGCCACACACTTCAAATACATTTGTAGAGGGAAGTGAGTTAAAGAAAACACCCACAGTCTGAAGATGAGATCTGAAATGTTGCAGGAACCACCACAGCGGTGGTCTTAATATAAATGAGAAGCTTTTTGTAAGCGCTGAAAATGTTTCAGTGGGAATATTTTCCACCGTGGTGGGTATTTCAGACAACCTTGTGTCTACCCACCACTGCTCCTCAATCACGACGGGGCCTGACCAGACAGATCAATGAGAGAAGGGCACTGGTGATTCAACAACTGCTGCTGTGGCATACACGCCCTAATTGGATGGTACACGAGTGTTTTACTGAATACTGGGCCTGTTTTTCAACATGCACAATCAATGGCTTGTTCTCCGCTGACTCCTCTGCTCACACAGCTCTAATCAGATAGTAAACTCTGCGCTTGAAGCTTCTGGATGATTGCATATTTCCTGTGTCACACTGCTTTAATTAAGCATCAAATACAATTACGCTCCATTCATCACTCTACAAATGCAATGATGTCATATTTTACTGTTAGATACCAAAGGTGGGAACATTCAAGAGGGCTTTTAGATCACTTGCTAACACTCTTTAAATCTCACACATTTAACACCTGGCATTAACAGATTACACGGTTCAAAAATGATAGGAGTCAGCTCAAAGTATAGAATCACAATGAGCTTTTTCACATTCGGGTTATAATGCAAATTGAAAGTGTGACAGCTCTGACAGATTTAATGCTCCCTCCAACGGATAAAAGATGTGAATCTGTCACAGCGCAGCTAAAACCAGTCTAGACAATGCTGAGGAGAAGGAGAGAACAGAAAGGTACATTTTCCTGTGGCCTGTAGTGATATTTTTGCCATTTTTGCACGCGTCTCTTTTGGAAATGTCCACGTTCTCTTAAACACAACGGAATTAATACTAAAAGCATCTGCAGCACCATTTTCCAGAAAGCATATCCTTTTAGGTCAAAAACATTCACAAATCTTGTTGCGATACCACATTATGTATAATTATGGACTCGAGGCACACTGTTCGTGACAGTATTTTTCTGCATCAATAAAGAAGAAAATACGGACACTCGGTAATAATTATGAGCAAACACCTGGTCAGTTTCATGAATATTATTAACTCTTATTCTCTTCCATTAGTTGAGCAGCATCCGAGACCATTTTTAATTATGCGTTCCCAACTCAAACCTCAGTGTCTTTGCAGTACAGATCTACATCCCCGAACAAAGAAAAGGTTGGGATAATATTTAGTATGCATGTATCACTGCGCGGTCTTACATCTTACAAATAATCATCAATAATTTTAAGCACTCGCAGTATATCGATGTGGAGGAATAGATATACAGACAGACGTTACCCTCGCCGTCATCTCATGCTGTACTTTATGTTTTCTCTACATTTGCCAGTCACTGAAAGCATGCAGATAGCCAACATTACAGGCTTAACTGATGAGGGCACCATTAATGTTTACATCCTGTCACAGATAACAGCTGAATGAATGACTCTTACTATACAGTTTCTGGAATGATTTCTGGAAAGAGCATTTTTCAGATGTACATTATTTGACATTTTAAGCATCACAGGGCAAGTGCCATCTACTTCCATCCTATTTAAGAGACACTTTTACAGCCATTATCTGTGAAACTGGCCAACAAGCATTAAAGACACGTCGAAGATGAATAAATAGCACTACAGTCCAGAGCAACCATACATAAAACTTCATTGTGAAAGGTCTCTTTAAAATCTGCTTTTCACTCATCTCGTGTGTTCCCATCTGCAGTTAATGCACTTTTTAAAAGAACAGCTTCTGATTCCATGTCATATTCTATCCAAATACCATCACTTCTTTAAAAGTGTTATCAGTATGATGCCAACCATAATGGAATCACAGTCAGATGGGTATAGATTTTTGCTGTGCCATAGCACAATACGTCAAATTAACAGACAGTCTGAGGGGGACACTGATGCACACAGGAGGAAACACTTCCTGTTGATGCAGCTGTATTTTAACAGAGGTTGATGGAGGTCTGAGCTTAATTAAATCTCTTTTTTAATTCTCATTGATTCATAAAGCGAATATTCAGTTTAGATTCGGTATCCGCCAATTATCTGTAAGCCATATAGCGACCGTGGTAAAAATCAATCATTCTCTCTTGTTTCAAAGTGCTCTTAATTAACATGCGCACATACACACACAAACGCATGCACTCTTTTGGTTAGATAGTGGACTCTTAAATTATCTGATAAAAATCTCATTTGATGTGATCAAAATTAGCTTTGGGTATAGAAAACCTTTTTACTCGCGGACATGCGGAACATCCACTTTATCCTATTCTAATCTATCTTAGTAATGTTTGTCAGTGCAATTACATTTAAAGTAGTGCAGTGTTTAATGTCTTATTAAGACCCCCTCACCCACCTACCCATTTTGCAAAACAAATTCTATTTAGAATTTAGTGTTAACTTTTTAAAGTGCTTTCAAGGCCCCTTTAATTCCTAAAAAATAAGTACTTACTAACTGGTTTTATTCCTGTTACAACAGCACATGACTGAAAACATTATTGAGCACAATGCAATGAGGGAGAAGTTTACGCCCAAATTTTTTTGCTTTGAGCAGATCATAAACAGAAAGCGTCCTACAGACCTCAGCTGGTTTCATTCACCAAGCGTGAACCATTGATGCCACGATAAGTGACACGGCTGGGGCGGACCAGCACACCGTGGCCGGGTCGACAGCTGAAGTAGCGACGGCCGCCCACTGAGCCGTCATTCTTGCCCTTGGGGCTTCGGAGCTCCAGACCCAGCCAAAGGCCTGGGGCAAAGTCTGCTGTGCCCAGGTAACGGATGATTGCCATCTCATTGGCGCTGCTCAGCAGGACCTGCATGCCCACGTGGAGGTGGACCTGCCCATCAGAGCTTGGAGAGGGACTTGAGCCTGCGGTGCTTCCAGGAATACTTCCACTGCCCCCACTGAGGGTGCTCCAACGCCGGCGGTGAGGATTGGAACGACTCCTATTTTATTTTATTTTTGTTTTGTTTGTGGAAACAGCAAAAAAAATACAGTAAGAAAGATTTATGAGAAAAGGCAGGCAGTGTGACAGAATAAATCATAAGCAAACAGGAGATTCATGGGAGCTTTGTGTTTGAGGGATTGATTCTCAGTTTCCTGCTCTTGCTCATTATAACCACCATTTAAAAGAACCTTTTGCTGACTAATACCACTGCTTCTTATCAGTATTGATTCAGTCATTGCTGCAGGGGATTCGGATAAAGCTGGAAAGCTTGGGGAGGAAATAATACGAGGAATATGCAGGAAAGGCAGACACACCTGGTAACGGGGCTTCTTCTGTTCGTCTCCTTCGGAGTGGCGATGGCCGATGATGTGCTGAAACTGCGACGAATTGTCCCTGCACGGCAAAAACAGGAGTCAATTGCTTCAACACAAACACACAGAATAATAAATGCAAAGTCACATTTAGTGTAGTTCAAAGGTTGTAATGAAGGCAGAATTCTTACCACTTAGAGGATGACTGAGGCGCGAGGAAGTGAGCTCTGAAAGGCAATCAACAGATCCATGGATTCTGCAAAAAGAAGCAGGCAACTGATTTTTCCCAGAATGAGACAACCTTTGGAGTTTATAAAAACAATTTTCATTAAATGGGCCCCAATTTGCTTGTTTCCAGCTCCTTAATTTTATTCTTGGACCCTACTAGGGTGGCATTGCGTGATTCACAATTTAAAAACATTCCTTATTTATCTTGCAGTGATGCTTGATGTAGCCCCCTTCCCCCAGAGCTCATTCACCGTCTAAAACATGCTGTTTTAGCCCTTCTCCCTTTGAGGGCACTATCCTTTTAAAGCCCACTTTGTCCCTCATAAACAGAAAAACAGCAGGCTGGTGGAGCCAGTGACAGAAAACTAAATGATGTGATCATTCAGGAACACTAAAGCATACAAAGAGCCAATCTAGATCCGGAAACAGAAACAAATTAGCAACCATGTTGTTGCACTGACACAGATGGTAGAGTTTCAGCTGTGTGGTGGGAAGCATTTATACACTACGTGGACAAAAGTACTGAGTACTGATACATTACAGCTACATGGAAAGCCATGGCATGAAGCTCCCAGCTCTGGTGCTGATGTTAATGCCAGAGGATGTTTGGAGCTCTGCAGCTAATATGCGCCTCCACACTCTGCAACCCAACTGTAATGTTGTGTTTTCCAACACTTCAGGGCTCAGTTGTTGTGGTTCCTTAACTTCCATTTTGCAGTGTTACTATTTTTTTGGAACACCTAGTAGGGAAGAAATTTCCCAAACTGAATTGTTGCTAAAAAATTCAGCGATCTCTTTAGGGCGACCTTTTCTTTCCTAGCTGTATGGCTAGGTGCTTCATTTTAAACACCTGCCCATATGTTGTACTCTACTGCTGCTCCGTGTAAATCTATAGTCAAGTGTAAAACTCACTTGGCTGACACTGTTTGTGTGTAGAAGAAGTATAACTTACAGGTGGCAAAATGGCTTTTTAACCTTTTTTGGGGAGAAAGTCACCAAACTTCTGAAGTGTTTCTAAATCAGGTTTGATTTCCATAAATGTGTTTTCTATATCCCTGTGGCCAAAGAAAAATGATGAGGCTTCCTCCACATTCATTTAGATACTGATTTCAATATAACTACACAGAGAAAAGTGGTAAAAATTGCTTCTTGAAGGACTTTGGTGGGGCTTTTTGTGTCTGAAATTAGTATAAAAGGATATTCGCTCTCGTTGCCATCAGACAGATCAAGACACTTGGCTAATTGGGGTTTACTTGTACATGCTGACCTCATTATTTGAAACTTGGCAATGTTTATTGTGGGCATACACGACTGTAACAGTGTATAAATTACATCAAATTCGAAAAAAAAATATCAGGATCTAACTGGTTATATTCAGATGTAAGCACACATTCAGTTTAGTGGGTGTGCTTTTGATGTCAAAACGAGTTGAATGGGGAAAGAAAATAAAAATAAAAACAGGCTTTGGCTGCCTGACACGATAAACTACCTTGCTTATTAAGATTGTCTTAAGCAACTATATAATAACAGCCATAATAACACTTATAAAGGCATTCAAATATTGGAAGCTATTAAACATCAGTGTGCCAAACAGCACATGAGCAAAACAGGAAAATGGAAAAGTGTGTGAGGAGGGATGGGGGGGTGTCTTCCTAATGGATTGTGATAGCTGCTGACAGGAAAAAGAAAGGAGGAGGAGAAGCAACTTCCTGGATGGAGACAAAGTGATATTCTTGATTTGACAGCAGGAAAGCATGTGCTTAGCTGAGCACACTTTGTACCCTGGAGTTAATTAGGGAGGAAAAAAGTAAAGGAAAAGAAAATTAATAAAAGATGACAAGGAAAAAAAACAGCAGCTAGAATCCCTCCCAAAAAAAACAAAACAAAAAACAGCTTTTAAATGGAAGAAATAAGCAAAAAAACCCATCAAATCCTGAATGGTAGATCTGCATAGAGATGAAGCATAAGTGGCATTTACTCCCAGAAAGAAAGGTTAAATGTGTTAATTTAATCACCAGTCCATGAGTTCTCACCGCTCCTTTACAATAAACATGTTTAGTATTTCCAATGCCAGCTGCTTTTTAGGGTGTAATGGCTTTTATCAAGTTGTGACACACATAATACACTTGACACACTGTGCTAATAATGAGCCATCCAATAAAAAGGTCAACAGCTTTTATTCAATTTGCAAAAAAAGAAAGAAAAAGAAGTAAACACAAAACAATGCACGCAGTAAATAACTCAGTGGTTTGTGTGTATGTATGCCAGGGAGCATATCTTGTGTATAATAATTAGGCCTCCAGTGGCATTTGCCTTTGTTCTGCACTCCACTGCTGCTTTTTAACAACAGCAGCTCCACAAAGGGCTGTACATTTTTCCCTTACACACACTTACGCTCTCAGGAGGGAGTAATTAAACTTTTTCCCTAACGATCCCCAAGATGATTCAGGAAACAATTATTGTGCGATATTCTGTTTTTACAAGGATGCTCTTATTTTGTCTCGTATCATAAACTCAGGGCACTCCCTTTCTTTAGAGCATGTGTTGATCCAGATATATCACTGCTCAAAACAAACTAAGGGAACACTTGATCATCACAATACAACACAGAGTCAGTTACACTTCAGGGAAATCAGTCTGTCCAGTTAGCGTAACCCATAATGAATCAATTTCACCTACTTTGGTGCAAACAGAAGCGACTGCGGAGGCAACAACAGGACAATAGCCCAAAAAGGAATGGCTGTGCAGGTGGTGACTACAGACCATTGTCCTCTTCTCATCTTTCCTGATTGATTTTTCCTAGTGTCCTTGTTATTACAGGTGTGAGACAGTACCTGCAGCTCATTCAGGTTGCACAGATAGTGCAGCTCCGGGCAGTTTGCTGTGTCTCGCTGCACAGTCTCACTGTGCGAAGAGGAACAGAGGAAGCCCGAGAAGTTGACCTCCTGCAGTTGACTCCTGCATGTTTTCTGACCAAACTGTCACACTCAGACTCCGTGAGCACGGCATGAGAAACCAATTTCCTTAAGTGGGAACTGTGCCCCACGTCTTGCAGCTCAAACAGCACTTATGAGACAGCACAACTGGCAGATCCAACACTAGTACCCCGCTCTTTTCATAGATGAGAGCAGCTTCACACTGTGCACATGTTTCACACACATGAAAGAGACTATATGGTAAGCTCATCATTTGACACTGGGTCAGTGATGGTCCGGGGAGGCATCAATGGTCACACAGACTTCCACATTAGCCAACAGTTCCCCGACTGCTGTTAACGATGAAATCCTCAGAGCTTGTAGGCAGTTTCTGGAATATAAAGGGACTCAAGCTACTGAGCAGCCCTCACATTCCCTAGTCCTGAATCCCAATGAGAATCTCTGGAACATCATGTATCAATAAATCAATAAATAGTATAACAGAATGTCCAGGAGCTCACTGATACCCTAATCCAGGTCTGGGAGGAGATTATAATATAGAATTAAAACACAGCTCAGCAACAAAAAGCAGAGGACTTCAACTAATGAGACTGTGGTTTGTGATCCTCGTAAAACAAAAAGTAACCAGAGAATCAATATTTTTAGACACAGCAGACTTACTTTCATATGAAAAAAGAGAGAAAAAACAACACAGTTGGAGTTATAGTGGCCTTGCTGACAAAAAGCCATTCATTATCACATCATAGGAAATATCAACACAGTGATAGATTCTGCAGTCTTTGCCGCTCCCTCCCTGAAGCCCAAACTCACTCAATACACGTCTAATTCATCATTTCAACATCAACCTTTTTTTTCATAATCGACCTTTATCCTGTTTTCTGTGTGTAAAAGTTATTTGTAAAAATTATTTTTTATGAATAAAGATAAACTGAGAATCTAAATGAAAACAGTTTGCAGCAGTTTTGACTCCCATCTGTCAAACTGAGTTCTATCGTTTACGCTCTCCGTCTCTGCCAAATATTTAAACATAAAACTTTTCTTTTCCATCCCCACAGTGCAGAGAGGTAGCTGATGGGTGAGATCATTTGAACAGCAATCCCACACTTTGTTCCATAACTTTAAAGACAATCAGGGGTACGAGAACAAACAACTCCAAAAGCTCATCAAACATTAGGATAAAACCATGTAGTCACAAAACAACTGACTTTGAAGTGAAGATTAAACATGTCACGCTGCTTATCCGACAGTAAAAACAATGCAATGTACTCCACCACAACTACATTCAGACAATATGGCCATTTGCACTTTAGCAGCATTCTTAAATATGACTTAGAAATAACTCGTGATCTCTGTTTGTTCCACTCAGCTGTAAAATATGGATTTAGCGTCAGAACGCATCACTAATAAAACCTGCCTCGCATTTAAATAAATGCAGCATTTTAAAGCGATGTCTCGTTTGTACATTCAACAAACTGGTGGGTAAATATAACCACCTTTATATATCCATTATCCATAATCAATATTTCAAAGCAGCGATGATGGCATCTGGCTCATTACTAGGTGAAACATTAAACAGAGAAGTCATGCAGGGAGAGGGCCTTGGGCTTCGCGTTTGACGACTCAGACTCGAGTTAATCACCAGTTCAGAGAAGCCCTGTTAGCTGCACAGAGGGCAAAATCAAATATGTCAGTACTTACACAAATGATACTGTCAAAGGAGCTCATTAGTGCACTCAAATGTATTGATGAAAGAAATGAAATGCAACCTCTGGGTTTCTGGGGTCTATTGCCAAATTCATACCATCAAATCTGCTCTCAAGTTTTTAATCATTTAGAAAAACATTCTTCTTTGACAAATCTGTTTTTAGTCCTCGAATGACCACTGGCAAAAACCAAAAAGGGACCGTTAATCTTGAGAAGAAAAGCTACCTTAAAGATTCCAGACTCACCTCTGAACGCGAGACGGAGGAGCAAAGACTCCATGTTTTGGTGGGCAGGTGAAGTACCTCACTCCTCCCACTGACCCGTCATTTTTACCGCTCGGCTTGTCCAGTTCGATGCCCAACCAGAGTCCTGCACAGAGACCGGAAATCAACAGTGTCAAGAGGCATATTAATAAATGAGCAACACACCTTACAATAAAAACATAATTTTAGACTGGCGACACCAAATGACTTCTTAAAAAATGACTGAATGACCTTTTACCAGATATAAGCTTCTCTCTCTGGCTGCCCCTGAGGCTGCTTCTGCTGGAGTTGGTTACTCGGCTCCTGTTACAGACGCTTTCCTAAAAATCAAATGTTCTTGCTTCCTGTGGTTCAAATACAATTATTTACAGTAGCCAAGGTTTCTCCAAGAAGGATATTTGGTTTCCAAGTGTTTCTTTAATTTGCTTTTAGCATTATTTAACTCAACCCAACATCAGTCTACTGCCCAGTGGCATTCTTGGCTCAGCTGACGCCATAAAACAGGGAGCTTTACAGTAAGTCCTCCTGGTTTTGTGTGATTTTATCTCCACACAAATCCATCTTCCTGAGGATGTCCGACTTGTACAAATGTGATAAAATAAGATTTTGTTATTTCATTTTAATAGCTATAATGATAATAATATTTAACTGACAAAATCACTACACCTAGCTCACAGTACACCATTTGGGAACAATATATTGGAAAACTCTAAATAGGAGAGTTTGCCCTAAATTAGGACATTCGGCAGAGGCGATATTTCACTTCCATCTCAGGCAGCTCCTAAATAAATAACTTTTTAGCTCTTAAACATTCAATCACTGTCCTGTAAAATGATGCAACTCCTCAATGTGAGCCAGAAAGTTCAGACAGTGTTTCTCCTTTCTCTTTACGAGGGCCTTAAGACACCTCGCAAGTGCCAGATGAAGGTATAGCCAGAATTCTAAAAATAAGTCAACCTGCTGTGAAGTATCCAGCAGCTGCTGTTGTTTTTAGTATGGAAGCGCAGCGCTCAGTGCAGTGAGATAACAACGCATCGCTAACACTGATTTAAGAGTATCAAAGGAAACTTAAGACTGAAACCCCTTCAAACGTGATCCTCGGTGCTGTGAGATACATCACTATTTATTCATACATGACTAGTGCTGGGCCAGAACTACTACCTAAATATTAATGAATACTGTGAGCTGTTTTCTGTTTGGGTTTCAATGGCTTTTTGCTCAGCAACAGCTTCTTCACATCTAATTTTTTTTGTCCGCCAAGTATCTTCAGTTGCACTCAAGGATTCCCTCTGCAATAAGTTGGGAATGAGAATGCAGCTGAGTTCATCCAAGGTGAAAGACAAGAGCATAACAGAGCTTCCCCAAAAGTTCAGCAATTCAAGGCAAAACTGCTCCATCTTGATTGGGTTCATTTATTCATGTTATTTCACTGTGAAACCCCAAAACTCTGGTTTTAATTTTTGAACAGGTGGTCTTTTATCCATCATGTTAGGTTTACACTCAACTCTTGTCCTTTCTTTGGTTGCGTTTCAATGAGTTTATCCCAAACTACTCACTAAAAATACCAGAATATCACTTCTATACAGGACAGGCACATTAAACAAAAGAAAACTGTGGTAACTTTAATTCTTTATGACTGCCCTGAAAACAGCAAAGTAAGGACAGACATGATTTATTAAAAGGATCATTAATATTTAAAGCTTTTAAGATTTCTTTGTTAAAGTTCTTTCCAAATTCAAGGTGTCATGTACCCAAAAAGTTTTTTCAACTTAATTCCATTATTTAATTCCAAGCACACGTTTTCCTCAGTATGCTATAATTCATTCATATACATGGATTCCAGTGTAGCAATGTTTACTGTTGTCGCCTGAAAGAAAAGAAAAGCTGCACAACATAAAGCACAATACCACTGCCACTGACTTAAGGTACTTTTTTAAGGAAATTCCACAATAATGAGACTTTTATCAACTGTCCTGTCTATATCCAATACACCCAAGTTATTGTAGATTTGCATTTTCTAATTAGCTTTTATTTTCAATAAGGCATCCTTTGGAGTCACTGCAGTGATGTTTTGCATTTGACCCATGTCAAATAAAGCCAATTGTTTAAAAAAACAAATAAATAAATAAATAAAAACCTTGACATTATATTTAAATCCAAAATCCAAAGCGAGCATCTCAACCTCTCCACCTAAACAGGCGGACTTGGCTTCTATAAAATGCGTCAGCTAATGCGTCGTGGCAGTGTCACCACACAACATCTTGCGCGCATCCTGGCCATGCCAGTCACCTTTGACACAGCGAAGGTATTTCGCACCACAGGAACATTGATTGAGAATATTGATCATTTACACTGGAAAGTTCACACTAATTTACATCTTACAATTTGTGAATAAAGCTGATGAGTTAATAAGCTGAGAAAGACATTTTTCTTAATAATATCAGCTGATGTGATAAATGCCAGCATCAAACGCTGAATAATAGCCTCATCATAACATCATCCACTGGTTAGTCCTGCTTTGAAGCCTCCATCCAGGGATGGGTTGGACTGAGAAACTAAGGACACTGTATGCTCAGCGACTTGGCTTACAAATTAGCCACATTGTAAATCATGCTCTGCTTTATCATTTATTATGACGCTAACAGGTTTATAATTTAGAAGACGAACAATGAATGTTGTATTAAATGATATCTACCTTTAATAATTTTGCTGAACAGCGATCTCACAAAATACAAACTAAACCCATCTTTTATGTAGAGCACATGTGTTTGAGAAAATGTGTTCGACCTGGAGCAAAGTTGGTTTTTCCGTAGAACTGGACCACACCAGTTCTCTGACCGACCACCAGCACCCTCTCCCCGAGGCGCACCTCAGAGCCATCACACAGGGAGCTGCTACCTGAGGGGGTTCGGCTTCGAAAACCTGCGAGGAAGAGGAAAACCATTTGTTAGCTTTGATCATCATTTCTCTCAATTTCACGCGGCTGAGTCTGCTTAATGATGGGAAATCATGAAATACAGTACTATGAGATTATTAGACCTGCAGTGGTGCCAGCAGAAGAGCGGAGGGCTGGTGAAGGTGTTATTCTGGGACTCGGGGAAACACGCTCCCTTCGTTGCCTGGCAGGAAGCCGTTGCCTGGGCAGTGGACGGGGTCGAGCGCCCGGTCCCTGTCTAGAGTCCAGGGAAGACGACGAAGAGGAGAGAGAGCGGGAGAGGACGCCTGTGGGTGCAATGCAGAAACAAAAAAATAAGAGAAGGAACCCCTCAAAAAAAATCTAATGAAATGGCCAAAGCAAACTCAATAGCTCACATTAATAATTAATTCACACCAAGACAGCCATACTGCCACACACACGCTACTCATATATCAAAATGGCTTATCAACTGTTGCATCTAGGCTTAGCTGGGACATTAGCTGTCTACATTATTATCCACTTTATCTAAAAATCACATGGCACCAAATGCCTGCTTCTCCTCTTAATAATGAATCCACCATCCCTCCATTTGGACCTATATCAGTAACTCTAATGCCACTGAGATAATGAAGCTCAGTCTATTATTCATTTTCCATTTTATTCTTTCAAGTGTGACAGTGCCTACAGCAGCAGGATCTTGGCAATTACCACTTTATTTTTTTATTTTTTTTTTGCCTAAAAACTAAGCAGCTGCGTCACATCAATCTAAGGTAGCAGACATCAAATGAGCTCAGTCTTCTGCAGTTGCATGTACCATTACCAAGCTCCAACTAAAGGGCAACATGCTAATCCCCGCCCAACACTGGGGAATGACATGGAAGACGAGGATGCTGGATTTCGCTCTTAAGAAGCTATTTGGACGCTGGACCTCATTAAGCTTTTAACTTTCACAGACCTTCACAGGCCATTAGTTCATTAAGTGCCCGACTCTTGGAAGCTAATTGATTAAATCAGTGCCAGAATGCTTTAAGAAGGGAAGATTCAGCTACAAAGTAATTGAAACCTGGAAAGAAATGTTAGAGAAACTTGTCAGCCTTTCCCAAAACTTGTTTTCAATTGTCAGCCTTGGGTAGTTTGTCTCAGCACTGATTTTAAAAAGAGAAAAAGAAAAGAAAAAGAAAAGACAGTTGTTGTTTCTGTCATTTCTGTGTGCATGCTTCATGCACAGAGAACACTGTATGGAGGAATTTATGCAGCACTTGCTTATGCATTATACACAATTGTTTATTAAAAGCATCGCTTTAATTCACATGGGCAGTACTTTGTTTAAAGAGACACTGACACAGATGGATTAGGATGCTGGATTCAAGTATTAAGGTGTACAGACACAGATGAGGAAGCGGGATTTGAACAATTCCCCCAGCTTCTGCTAAAGCTCAAATACATCCCCACACTACATTCTCAGATAGGAAGTGCATTAAAGCCAGCTCAGCTATAACTCCAGTACCTGTCTTTACGATTGAGGTGTCGCCCTCTGTGTCTTGATGAGGACCAGATGCACTTTTTTGATTATCAGGTGTGTTTTTAACAGAAGGAGACAAACCTTTCAACCCACACACACACAAAAGAGACACAAGAGCATTATTCATCAGATAGCAAGGTTGGTAAATAAAAGCCATATTGACAGCTGGAAATTGTAGTAAGATTGTCTAGTCAGACAGGTTAAATTGGCTGAACTAAGGAACCCATCAATCTGACTGAATAATCTGCACTGGTGTCACACTGTATCCGTTTAAGGGCGTGCCTCAGCAACCTGATTGCCAAAAAAAGCACTTATACTGAAAACAACATAGGTGGAACTTTGTCAACAAAGTCGGAGCTCTTTGCATGTAAAGCAGCCCTCCAAATGGACAAATGTCGGGTCAATTTGTGCAAACCCTGTGCAAAACACACGGGGTTGTAGTCTCAAGATCGACCGGTTGATATGCTCTTATCCAACCAAATTCTCATTTTCGGCTGCCAGTGTTACTTCCATGTGGAGAAAAGTGGTGCATCAATAGCCCACATTACTTCTGGCAGCAGGGCGAATAATCTACCGTCGCAAAAGGGAGAAGAAAAAAAAAAAAAAAAGGCAGCAATGTTGAAACTGTGAACTTGCCAAAACTTGCTTAATTAGTGTTTAAATGAACTGAACGTGTACTCTGAGTCCGCTCCAAACAAACTGACACCAGCTGTCAATTAGTTTGCTGGTTGCTAGTGTGACTGCACTTTGTTCAAACAAATAACCAAAAAGTCAAGCGTGAACTTTTCCTCACCCACCCTCACCGATGGTAAATCAAGTGGTTGAAGAGTAGGTAAGATTTCAGTCGACCAAGATTTGGTTTTGTTGAATTGAGCCCTAGAAGGGCAGTTTATGAAGTCTAACAAATTACAGGAAATAAGGAGCATTTTAAATGAGGAGAATTTTAAATGAGGAGTCTATGAAGACACACAGTGCAGCACTGCGTTAAAGGCAGAGCCAAAAATGCTACACTGAAAAGATAAGGCACGCGGAGGGAAGTGAAGAAATGCAAATACGGGACAGCATGACATTGCAGAGTATAAATGATACATGAATACTGAAGCTGACTTTTCATTTACTGCAACACACAATCAAATTATTTTTTTTAAAACAAACAAAAAACAGACAAACATGCTGAGACAAGCACTTGTGTGCACACAAAGGCCTAAATGACAGTGAACACCAAAGAACTTCAAAAGGAATCTTAGACCGATTCAACACAGAAAAACAGCATTTCCTGCAGAAGTACGTGTAATTGTGTTTTAACAACCTTTTAGCAACAAACTGTAATTTTAAGCCTCTTATATCGTTTGCTGACTTTAAATATATCTGCTCTTTATTCAACACTTTGTTATTTTTATGGTGTGGTATCCGTCTGAGAAAATATCATCATAATGAATACACCGCTCTCCGTCCACATATCCATTTTCTATTGCTTATCAAGGCCTGGGTCACAGTGGCAGCCTAAGGAGAGATTTCCAGACCTCCCCATCCAGACCCTCAGCTCTGATAGGAATATGTTTGTATTCCCCTAAGTCAGCTGAGAGACATGATCCCTCTAGTGTGTCCTTGTGTGTGTCCTTGTGTGTGTCCAGGGGTCTCTTTCCAGTTGGATACACCTGAAAAACCTCGTCTAGGGATTCCAGAAGGAATAAACATGCATGCAGGAGAAAAAAAAGGCAACTAGACACTTTGGGCAGGGGAAACACACCCCAGCCCCAGCAGGGAGTCAGACCTGGAGGGTGCGCTTGTTGGTGACCGGCTGGTGGTCAGGCCTTCCCCCCTGAGCCCAGCCAAACCCAGCTCAAATGAGCCACTTGGGACGACCCCCCCTGTGAGCATAAGGAGCCATACAGTAGGGATCCAGTGTACTGTGGATGAGGGAGTAATCGAAGGCAGGGGCTTGACAGTCTAATTCCAGGCTTTTAAAACTAAAAACTGACTGTATGGATATTACCAACATGAGGGACTTTGTTTATAATAGACAATATCAACCAACATCTGTGCATAAACACATTTAATTTCTAATGAGGATTCAACAGGTACATAAAACTGTCTCATTTTTCTTTCTAGTCACCAACAGGACGCCCGTGTTTAAGTTTTACATTGCTCTTTGAAAAGTCATTAGAAAAATCTCAAATCAACCTGGTATTTATTGATTGCCATTTCAGTTAACATTTAGGGGGAGCTGGGAAATGCTCCCTTCAGAGACAGAGTTTGTGTCTTTCCTCTGAACTGCAGAGAAGAGCCTACATTCCAACTCAGAATACCAAACATTTCTTGTCACTTGACCTTTAGCTTGCAGGGACCTCCTGGTAGATAGAGCTATCTATCCCTTCCACATACACACAGTGGCATTCACTTCAAGTGGCAGACTGCAGCACAGACTGAGGCTTTATGAATTAAGCGGAGGTGGCTTTGTGCAGTTGTCTATGTTCTCACCACCCTTTGAGGCCTGAGTTACAGTTGACACACTCCAAGAGGGGCCAGCCTGGCATTCTGCCGTGTCTGTCTCCCCAGGTTAGCGAGACAAGGCAGTTCCACAAAGACCCGTTCAATCTATAGATAAACACGAGCCAGCAGCCTGCACTGCAGATCCAATGGGACAGTAACACAGGTGGCTCGACAAAGCCCTGAAAACTAAGTGTGTGGTCATAAATTAGTCTAGTTCTCTGGGCTGTATGAAGCTGTAGACACACATGGCCTCACATGCCTTGCATGGTACACAAAACACTCACATGCACTTTGTGATGAATGGCTGCCAGCCTATCCAGCCTGTCTATGCCATAGTTATTAAATCCTGCTTAATTGGACTATCAATCACCGAATTCTAAAGGCCTCTCAGGTCTGCAATTCCAATCACGTCCAGTTCAAGTGGCCTTCAAAACCTCTGAGTATTACACCACCCACAACAATACAGCTATAAGCCGCATGAGTAGCAAAACCCAAAAACCATACCAAGACACAGCTTTTACAATGGTGTAGCGCATTTACTGCAAATGTCAACGGTAAGGAACCATCCGAAGACTGAGAGCACCAAGTTATGTTAGCAGTCAGCAATTTTTGCCTTATCCTTTGGCACTGGTTCCGAATCCATTTTTCAAGCTATTCAGATTAAGATTAATAAGATTACTATGAAAGCACAGATGCAATAAATCCATCCATGTAGTGGCATGGCTCATACCAGGTAGGAACGTTGAGAAGGACTATTTTTTAGCACAAAAGAGAGGCTGAAGTGATATCTGCAGCTGATGGCATCATCTGAACACTGTGGGGTGAGTTAGTTCTCCCACAGTAGGCTAAAAGGTGCTCACGTCAGTAGGGGCATCAATTTTGGATGTTGAATGAGTGTGTCACTACAAAATCTACAAAACAACAAGTAAATATTTGACTAAACAGAAGCAAAGCCAATAAACATATGGATTGCTTTTCTTTTTTGGCAAGAAAATATTAATGGAGGCAACTATGACAACTTGACAGTGCCTCTTTATTACTACTCTGCTCTGACTTTTCTTAAGTGATGAAAACTATAATGTTCAAATACTTTAACTGACTAATCAACCCATGAATACAACTAACATTAAAGCTCACTTCTTCGATTTTTGGATCATTTAAACCAGGGGCTCCATCTACGAACCAGCAATCATCTGGTCCCACAACAAAGGGGCACCATCATCTGAAACTACACTATAATAACCAAACTTCACTCTGAGCTGTTGGACTTGATTGCAGTTTTTTTTTTGACTACCCTCAGTCTTTCACCTTTATTGAATTCAATTTAGTTTTTGCCTTCAGTCTTTAATAGATCAAAATCTGCCAATAAATAAATGCTTAGTGTCAATGCAGCAGCAATATTATGCTGCTGCTGAATGTTATTACCTCTACGTTTCGAAAAATTAAACTCCCATTTGCAAATATATTTTACTTTTAAATGTTTATGATATTAGTCATATAACAGAGAAGGATTATAATCACCAAAATCACACATTGTGCATTTCATTTAGTGAAACAATGGAGTAGCAATGAAGTCAGTTTCAACTGTCCTAAACCCCCTAAAGTAAGAGGGTTCCGAAATGTCAGTGGCTTCAGTAATAATGTATTTGGAACTGTGTAAATGACTAATGCTGTCATTTGAAAATATTTGTTTTCTATGAAGTTAGCACTGTTCTGTTGATTTTTTTAATATGAAATAAAGTATCCAGGGGACTGTAGATTAGTACCTGTGGCATGAGGAAATGCCTGCCCTTGTAAAACCTTTTTCACCTGCTCTAATAAACATTCACACACACACACACACACACCTGCCCCAGGGCTCACCCAGCTAGTCAGACTCCCCATCTTTGTAGTTCAGGTTTTGATCAATTTAAGCCTTTTTTATTAGAGTATTTTATGGCAGAAATCCTGAGGTAAGACTTAATTTCAAAAACAACGCTACCATCACTGTCTTTGTCGCAGTGTTTAAGGAGGTCTGTCAGGACCTGAGCACAACTTCAGTCGTAGGAACAAAACCATATAACCATAGAACGACATACAAACAAACCAAAGCTCGCTCAACAGACACGTCATTCAACTCCTGTGACTTCTATCTACAAATTAGAAGGTTGTATAAACAAGATCAAGCGCACTGCAGACCCAACATTGATTATCTGAATTTAGCAGTAACACTTTATCGCTTGTTTCGCACCTGTGTTAATCTTGGAAGTAATCCGAGACAGGTCGATGCGACGAGGGGGGCGCACGGGTGTAGACTTCTTTGTAGTGCTGGTTTTATGTCTTTCCAAAGGTTTGCTTATCTTGGACAGTGGAGCAAAAATTCCTATAAAAGTAGAAAAGGCTCTAAGCATAACCAAGTAAGAATATCATCACTGACGAGACACAGAATGAGGATAATTTAAATACATAAAAGGGCAGCATGAAAGAGATTTTCTGTGCCAGGACACATTTTAAGTGCTGAAAACAGAATGAATTTACTGACATTTGGCCAAAAGGTCAAATCTTATTTCCTATGGTTAGATCAGACGCCACTGAAAAACTGACCAGACAATTTAAAAGGTCCAGGAAACGATTATGCTATTATGTGAACTGCAGTCAGTGTGTTGCTGCTCATGTCTGAATGCAGGAGAACACATAAAAAAGTCTTGTTTGATCATTCAAGTTTGCTTTGTACTATTACACTATTTAATATGGGCTCAAAACATAAAAGCTACACTTTTAGAGCCTAAACAGTTGGTAATCCAAGTTTCTAATCTAAATAAGGGAGCAGTTGTGTGTCATTGTTTTTGCTTTCAAGCACCGGGCGCGACCTACCATGTTTGTTTCGACAGTTGAAATACTGAACACCTGCTACCGAGCCATCGTTCTTTCCCTCTGGTTTGTCCAGTTCCACTCCGGCCCACAGGCCACCGGAAAACTCGGTGCTGCCGCAGAACCGCAGAGTTCCAACCTGTGTTAATAAATGTATGTACCACAGGAGGTCAAATAGAAAATATGGAAAACATCAATAAGAAACAAAACATTCACTAAAAGAACTGGAACCAGCTCTGAGCACTGGCTTAAAGATAAGATACGAGTTTTGATTAGCAAACCACACAACTTGGCACAAAGTATTTCCTGGTACGGCCTTAGAGAAAAGCATACAACACACACACTATAGTGGTAGGAGCCTTCAAAAAGAAGAACAGGGGCAATAGAAGGTGGCTAGTTGTGTACATCAGTGTGTACACATTAAGAATATCAGAAGAGGCGATTAATCAAATGCTTTTACTTCTGAGTCCTAAAACAGTAAGCTCCCACAGGTGATTAAGTATACTGCCAGATCCATTGCATTATCATAGACCGAAGAACCATAAATCTGGTGT
This sequence comes from Copadichromis virginalis, assembly GCF_057382275.1. Classification (NCBI taxonomy): domain Eukaryota; kingdom Metazoa; phylum Chordata; class Actinopteri; order Cichliformes; family Cichlidae; genus Copadichromis; species Copadichromis virginalis. Next base: position 19,633,519 of record NC_140636.1, on the reverse strand, counting down.
TCACAGAGAAGCTGGTCATGACAGAAAATCAGCAGCAAACTGAAATGAAATTATGCATTTTGAAGCACATTGTAAAATCCCGGATGGTAGAGTTACTTACAGTTTGCAAATATGAGACATGAGTTTGAAGAGCTGGAGGTCGTTGTTCTAATGTTTCTCCACTACACAATAAACTACTGCCATCAATACCACTGGGCACTAAAGCCAGCCAACATCACTTATGTTAACGGTCTTCCCACACTCACCGACTTTAACTCATCAAATGGTAAATGTCAGAAACCTTAAAGCTTGGGTTTACTTGCATAGACAAATGCAAGAAATTCAGACATCTTTGACTCAAGTGGCTGTTTGCAGGTTATTTTCACAAATTCACACTTCCATAAAAGTATTAGGACTTCAGTAACACCGACTCTTTCAGCATGATCTCTCCTGTGGCCTAATAAAACTGTACAATTTTAACTCATGAGCCCTTAGAGTGGAAAAGGTGCTCCCTAATCTAATAAGAGTCAATTTTTAAGATATCTTTCATAAAAGTGGAGTTATTTAAAGAATGACTACAAATCTTTTTGATGTAATGGGGCCTACATCATTTTTTTATTTATTTTTTTTAAAAAGTTCAACAGCACCACTTTAAATACCAAGTTTGTTTTTCAGTGAGTTTGAGGTCTGAGCACACTCATTACTCCATCTTCGATGAGGAAGGGTTATGAGAAGGGGCCATAAAGGGTATGGTGTGCCTTACAGACTGGGCACATTTATTCAGTATAGGGGTATTTAAATAAAACTGACTTTACTTATGAAGTCTAAGATTATTTGTGCAAGGGCAAAGGTGTCACTGCAAAAATTTCATTACTGTTTAAATTTCATTACTTTCAATCATGTTGGATGTTAGGTGTCTGCAGAGAGGTAATACTGAAAGGAGTAATAGGTAGCAAGAGGTAATTGAAGAGTTTTAACTTACAAATCGTGCAACTCACATCAGCTATAATGTCATGGCTTACACGGATGGTTTGTGAAACAGATCTCCTGAGATTTAGTGCAGTAAAAAGGATATTCCATTTAACAAAGCTCAATTTAATTCCTTCTATTAGATATATCACTGTTTGCCATTTTTCATTACTCCGGTCGTCTTCACGCAACACTCTTTCAGCATGAGGACAAAGAAACTTAGTAAATACTCTGTGTGAGAAATGGATGCAGTTCCAGAAGTACAGAGCAGACCCCATAACTGTCAAAAAAATTTGTCTTCGGGGAAGAAAAATGGAAAAGCTGTTAAGTATTAGTGATGTTGAATTACCTATGACTGCCATAAAGTAAGGTAATTTGTGCCCATGGCACTGCACTCAGTGTCTTTCACCTGCTTTGTTAGGTCACATAAGGTGGACTGGGCCCATGCTGTCAGCCCGATGATTTCAAATTAAAACACAAAGCACAAAGAGAAAGATTTCTGGGGTCCTCATTTAATTTTAGAGCAGAGACACCATGTAGCAAATTGTCAGAGCTGAACAGTGCAATGAACTCAATTAGAAAAATGAATTGTATTTAACCTATGGGGCTAAATACCCTTCTTATAAAAGTGTGATTCATTTCAAAAGGATTGCACATGGCTTAAGGTCCCAGCATGGTCCTGCATTGGTAGTCTGTAGGTGCTGTGCACACGTATTCACATGCTGTCACTGGGAGACTGTACAATGTTAAAAGAAATGTGGATTTTTTTTAGTACTTTGTTCTCGCGACCGAGCCAAAGTATGAAAACGCGTACACACAAAAAAAGAAAAAACGACTTCTTTGTAGCAATTTGAAACTGCTGTAACTGTCCTTTTTAACCATCAGTGCTTTTTTCGGTCTTTGATGTTTCATATGTCTTTATTTCAGCATTACCTGGTCAAGCCAAGCCATCTTTTTAACCAATCAACATTCAACTATGCACAGCATCATCACTGTCAGGCTGTGCTACTGGCTTTTTGGATGTTGAATTCCCATGGACTCTCCCTGTGAGGAACCAAAGAGCTATGAGAACTGAAACCAACACAGTACCATGAATCCTATTTTACAAAACTGCAAGGTTACTGATTAGGCTAATGAGTAACACTGCAGAGCTAATGGCAACAATACAGAAATTCAGAGCTTTTATGCCATTACTCTCTTGCCCTCTCCCTTAGGACCAAAATCTGTACATGCATCTTTGCCATACTGCCTTACTTAACTGGTTAAGAATTAATTGCATCCGTATATTTATTTTTACTTATTATACAGTGATGTTATGTGTCATACTGTTACAGCTTTGCCATTATTAATCACCTAAACTGGTGGTTTGTTGCACTTTTTCCCCTCTTCCTTTAGACATTACTTGTACAGTACTCTTCACCACATATTCTTTATATCATGAAGACAATGGTTTTTTTTTCCTTTTCTTTTCTGTACTTTGACAATTTGTTGCCAATTAATGCCTTCCCACAATATATCTGTCATTCCTCACACCCACACTTCAACATCCATACTTTTCTATCTTAATGCAGTGTGCTGTATAGCTGCGTTATAGTTACACTGTATGTGTTAGAATTATGACCAAAAAAATAACTAAAGAGGACAGGGCATTTTTTAAATGCTAAGTATAATTACACTGTGACTAGTCAACAGATTTTGTATAAATGCTTTTAATTACAGCGCTGCTACGTTTACAGTTGAACTCATTAGACATTCTCACTTCTACAAAGAAACAGCCAGTGCGGCTCACACTGCCGCCTGTGAACTTGGACTGGGTAAGAGTCGGTGATTAGAAAAGAATGACTCACAGACAAAGAACATGAGCACATGCATTTGTAAAACTTCTAATACTGATACCAGGCACCGGAGATGAACATGCTCAGATGAATGTTGATGATGTGCCAGAGTGATCTGATGGCCATAACCGAGAGTGCTTGATGGATTCCCAAATGGTGTTGCTTAGCAACTGGAAATTATTTTGTCTTGGTTGAAAATGTAACCAAAGCTTCTTAACTTTGGCTACAATGGACTACGGCACCGGTGCATGGCACTAATGTGATGCAGGATCCATGCTATAAAGACCTGGACTGTTGGATTGATGGAGATGTTGCTTAGTAAATGCAATACAGATTCTATATGTGCATTTATTACTGGTACACAGATATTAATAACCTTGGCCTGGCCAATCTGTTCTATTCTCTGATTGGCATAGAAATCTCCAATAACCAATACCATTACTAACTGGGGTGGTGGTGGTAGTATTGTGTTAATGTGTATCCACTTAAGCAGCACCATCCAATTGGGTTCTGCTGACAGACGTTTATTTCAAAATGAGCGGCGATAGCACGCCAGTCAAGGCTATTTTTAAAAATCTAATTTCTCCAGTTGTGCTTTAAATTAATATGAGTATTATAATAAATTGAATCTGCCTCATTATAATTACATATTGCAAAACCACACGAGCAACACAGGTGTGCCTGGGTACGCACACAGGTTCACACCCCGACTTCTGTGCTGCTCTGAAATGAATGCGTGTGTAGAGAGGCTACAGCAACCCATCATAAAATAGCAGGATATTTCTGACTGCTGGACTGATTTTTTTAAAGCTAAGGCTTAATGTAACTGTGCATTTGCAGAGACACTCAGGCTACGTTCACACTGCAGGTCTTGATGCTCAATTCCGATTTTTTGATCAAATCTGATTTTTTTGTCTGCTTGTTCACACTACAAATAAAATGTGACAGTAAACGCGCTCTAGTGTGAACCCTCAAAGCGGCCCGCATGCGCAAAAGAAGACGTCACACACGACGCGCTCTGTTTCTACCCAGACCAAACACTATTGTTTGACTGATGGCCGTCAATATAAAGACTTGTTTCTGACTTTACGTTTCCCAATTTTGTTATTTACAAATAGCCTAATAATTATCCATATTGCTGTTTTAGAGGAGCGGTGCTTCAAAGGATGTTTGCAGATTTCTGTCAGAATCTGCAGATTATACAGTACAAATAAAATGTTCACGTTTCTCCAACATTGTCTTCCCAACATTTTCACTAACATCTACACGGGATGGGCAGGAAGCGTTCACGATGTCTTCTCGGGCGCTGATAATTGGCGTAGCCTCAGTTACGGTCTCCTTAACTCCTCTTTCTACCAGGTGTTTGACATGAAATACTGTGGGTGGGACTGACAGGTGGAGAGAGCAGGAGAGAAAAGTGAGAGATTTTACAGAGGAAGAAAAAAACTGGATCACATAGTTGAATCATATATTAAAGGTAAATAAGCAGAGACGCAGCAAGTATTTTGTCTTAATACGACGTCAGCTGTTCAGCATTCACCCACACACGGTACCTTATGAGGGCTGGATAAATGATGGAGCACTACGGAGCAAATCGCCCAACCTTACCATAATCCCTATAGCCATCACTAACTAAAACTAGATGTGGGGAAAAAGTAATAATACAAACTATAATTTTGGAGGAAAAATACAGAACTAACTGAAATGATATTGTAAACCCACAAAACTAAAAGGAAATAAAAACATAAAGCAAATATTCTTTTCAGTTTTAGTCTTTGTCAATATGATAAAATCTGTCAGCAAAACCTGCTCGATTAGGCTTTCGTGCACCCGTTTCAGACTTGGAATGCCGCATATCACTTCCTTCAAAAAGCGCTGTATTAAATTCCTAAACTAACAAATACCCTACATATAATGATAAACAAAAAGGACTAACACTACCACTCAAAATATTAAAAAAAAAAAGAAGAAGAAAAAAACCCCAAAAACATTTTCTAACAATTTTCAAAAAACTAATTAATTTAAATTTAATTTAATTTAAAACATAAAAAAACAACACAAAGATGATAAAAAGTACTTTTAAAATATAAAACGATAATAACTCTGTTCGCTTCTAGCATGAAAAGAAAGACGGAAGCTTTATCAGCAGGAGAGCATTGATGAACAATTAGTGACTGTTAGTTCCTCAAAATTTACTCTTTTTCTTTTTTTAGGCCGATAGTTTTACCAGCTCCTTCAGTCTATTTCCACATGAAATGGCTCACCTGTCTCTCCTCCACTCTTCAGGACGCTCTCCCCACACACAGTAAAACCAAGTGAAACAAAAAGGATGCAAAGAGGAAAGAAAACAAGCATCTCTCAAGCATACAGTTACATCAAACTCTCATTTAAAAATCAACATGACAAACACAAATACCATCCTTCTGCTTTGCCTGGTTTTAAGACTATGACATAACCCAACTCTAAACAAAATATCATTCAAAGTTTCTTCATACTACTCCATCCAGCACAGACTTTTCCAGTGGAACAGGAAACTCACTCGGTATACAGGATTCACGCACAACCATGCAGACGGTTTAATCTCTGCTTAAAGTGTCTCCAGAGGTCCCGTGTTTACAACCATCAGGATAAAAAGTGTCTTGAGTGTCGTTGTGGTATGTGCAGAAAGCTTGGACTTCAATGTAACAGCAGGTGAAAAATCTATTGCAACATTAAGACGAAAACAGCACACGGCATCATCGATACTCCAGCGTTTCCAGTCTGTGGACCAGCAGGAGCTGATAATTTAATAGCAGCACACACAAAAGGCTCCACTGGCACCGTATCGTTTTAAACAGCATCCCACTGTCAAGCCTTATCAAGGGCTTTAATTTCCATTGTACCAAGTGGACTTGCAAGTGGCCTCCAAATTGTTTCCTGGTGGTATTCATTTTCAGGCAAACTTAGATGGATACAACCAAATCTAGCTAGCTATTACTTCTGCTACAACTTCGCTTCAGTTTGTGAAAGCATATGAAATACTGGCAAGACGTGACCTGCAAATTTCACAAAGTGATAAAGGGGGGAAAAAATTACAGTAAGTGTTAAAGAGACGCTCGATTTCAGTAGAAAAAAGGCTGACTGAAGCCCCTAAACCAAAGTTAGTATCATATTCCAGCACAAAACTGAAAAAGCAAAGACAGAGCCCTGCATTAGTGAGCTTTGTTTAAATATACTGACTCGCTGCTGCTAAGAGACAGCTCATTTTAAACTGGAGAAGTGTGGACTTATTTGAATTCAGCTAATCACTGAGTCATAATTAGAGGGCTGTGAAACTTCCCTCTATTGTACCATTCTGAGATATGAAAAAGCTTTAAGTAAGACTGAAAGTACTGCTGTATAAAAGTGAAGATCACTGCTCAGAGCCACAACTCACCTTCTGTGCAGCTATAATCACACGGTCACCTAGACGGATTCCCATGGAGGCGAGCTGTAGCCTGGCCTTATCAGAGAGAGCAGGGAGGGACTGGGCTTTCAGGGTGAGGGGCAGAGGGGAGCTGGGTCTGGGTAACGCTTGTCTCAGCAAAGTCCGGAGCTCTTTGGCCATGGCTGCTGCATCAGCCATGTCCAGAGGCATGTCGAGGGGATCAGGCACCACGTCTGCTGGACACTGCCCTTTTTCATTCTTTAACCGGACACAAGGAGAAAAAACAAAACAAAAAAACAACACAGATAAGAGGAATGTTTTACCAATCAGGTAAGAGAATGTTTTAAGCAGAGATTTTGAAAAAGGACAGTCATTTAAATCATTATATCTGCAACTAAGCAGAGCACTAAAGACACCTGCATTGCAGAGGTCATCCAAACGATTGGTTTTAAATTAAAAAAGGGAAGAAAAAAAAAAAGAAGAAGAAGGGGGTGTTAATCCGGACCACCCTCGGCTCCACTAACTGAACACACAGCAGAACACTTTCTCTGACATCTGTTTCAGCTCCACTGGCACAAGGACAGATACAGAAAACCCTTACCACCTCACAGCACATTCTCTTTTTATATATGAGGCATTTATTCACTGAGCTGTTATTTTATGTCCTTTTTTTCTACTTTCTATTTAAATGAGCCAAGGTCAAATCAGTCTTACTTGATTGTTTTGTTTTTTTTCATACTGTACTTTTTTGTTGCTACAGACCCTTTCATTTTTTTAAGTAAAAATACACTGCATCTTAACTAAATATGGCAAACATAATAATTACAGCAACAATGACATCTACAGCAACACTGTAGCAAAATTCGTCAAGGCAACACCTGCAAACCTCTTAGCTCAACATCACACACCTGCAACTAAACCAATCACTGCAACTGCAATAACTAAACCACCAATTACATCTGCCCCAGAAATGGACCCTCAGTTAATATCACTGAGGAAATAAAAGAGCCAGTTTCTTTAACGCACGAGTGTGAAAGCTTCTATCCCAAATGAAAAGTGTAAACTTACTAATGCGTTATGAATCCATTAAGTGCAAACAGTGTGACCCAGACAGTCTCATTAATGCTGGGAGATGTGTGCAATAAACCGATCCCACTTACCAGAACACTGATATGATATTAGAAACTGCCCAACTGCAAGCACAAGACTGGACGTCATGTTGGTAGGAGCACTGAAGCGCTGAACCTTCTGACAAAACACAGAATTCTTGCAGTCCACTTGAGCAGAAAATAATTGGTTGAACTTGAACTGGTGCTTTTTTATTTCAACAATATCAGTTGGGCCAAGAGTACCTGAGAATGAGGATTTATTGCATGCTGAAGTACGGCTCAGTAAAGAAAGAATTTAGCCAGTCGTTTTTATAGCAGTGAATGAGAACCAACAGTGCTCGACCTACAAACTGAGGCTTATATCTGGAACTCTAATCCCTGCGGGTTAGATGTTTACATTTGGAGGAGGAAAGAGGAGGCTTGTGCGTTGAAAAGTAAAAACTGTGAAATAAAGCAGAAAAAAAAAATACCACTAGCTGAGAACAACAGTGAGACAGCTTGCCAGCTCTCGCAATATCGATCAATACTAATTAAATCAAATGCAGCATAAGCATCACTGATGACAGACTGCTTTCAAAAGACAAACTATTTAAAACATTTGTTTTTTTTTTTATGTCCATCTCCAAAATGGTCACCATCATTTCTGTATGCTGCACCTAATCGCATCTTATTCATGTTGTCAGGGCAAGAGGCGCACAACATGAGCATTTAGTCACGTAAAGAAACTACAGTCAGGGAGAGCTTAGAGAGACTAAGCAAGCTTAAGTGTCAGCGGAGGTAGGAGGATACGGCTGTGGAGGCGTGACAGACGAGAGGAGCTCATCCAGCACTACGGCGCAGGATTAATTGGGGCACACACTTGCATTTGCCAGCCCCTCCAGCAACAATACAAGTGGTCTTTGATAAATATCAAAACCCAGCTTGCCTTTTATTGCTGAGGCCTGTCGCTCTCATGTTGTAACACTGAGCTAAAGTACCAAACAATCAATCTGTCTTCATGTGCCTAGAGTGAAGGCAGCATGCCACAGGACTAGCTCCAGGAAAGAAATGCTTAGCTCAGTGGCGATAACTATATTTAAAGGAGTGCATTTAAAGCATGCACTCTCTCTCTTTTTTCTTTTTTTTAAAAACAGCTGGGCAACCCTAATCAACTCCCCATGTATACTTTAGATTGATGGGGTAATAAACAGAACAATAATCACCTCTAGACAAGTCCAGTGTATTTCACTTAAGTACCATAATGTAATACCATGCCAAGCTCCCACGGTGAACCATTTTTTAAGCACTGTCACACACTCACCCACTGACATGTGACAAATGCCTTTCACAACTACACAACAGCCATACTTCATTTGTTACGGTTAAATTATGAGAGCTTTGAAAGATGCTTTTAATGCTTATGCACAACAGGCAGAATACCTGAAACATATTTGACACTCTCGCAAATGATTTGTGAATCATTGCATTTAAGTGACTTTTTTCTTTGTTGCAATCCTGGGATAGGAACATGAAAGTGCTAATAACTGCAATTCCACCGCTGTTGCAGGAATCAGCATAGCGTTCTCCACATCTTTTCCACACTTTGACCCTGTGATTCAACTGCCGTATGTTCAGGTTCCAGTGTGCATGTTGCCGACACCAGCGCACTTAGGCCTGACCTCCCAGCAGCCCCATGCAGTGTGACCGAGTGAGGAAACGAATCCTTGTGGCGTCATCTTCTTGGGATGTAAACATTGTAGCCCGTCTCTAACATCCCCATTTTATGGAACTGTTGAACAGGCTGTTCAACAGTATGAGATTTATTGCCAAGAAGCATCTTTACAACAAAGAAATAATTGACTAAACACAAATTTCTTTAATTTTTGTGCAAAGTTTATCCTGGAACCAACACAAAAACAAGATTTACTGAGAAAGTAAAATAAAGCTGAGTAAGTAAACACCTTCTGTTATTGTTAACAGCTGAACTTCCCATGAGCTGTATGCTGAAATTCAGAATGTGCAGGGAAACATGTCAATCCACCCACCCAAAATCCTCCACATACCAAACAGATCTGCAACAGCAGCTCACATTTAATCTGAAACTGAAAGAGAAATAAGTGAGCAGTTCACCACAGAAACCTTTTTCTTTTACTAATGCAAGAAATGATGAGTTGCCACAGCTCTCAATCCATAAGGTATGTAGCAAGGGAAGCACGAAAGGCCAGCAACATTTTTATTTTTCCATCCTTTTTAAAAAATCTTTCCATTGCTCCAATACTCAGTTTGTTGTGATTAATCTCTGCAGTGCCAGTGAAGAGAAATATCAAATTAAACCACTTCCATGCCTGACCTTTACTCAGAAAGAAACTGAATTTCTTGGCTCTGATATCACGAACACACTGCCAGCCAACACCATCATTTTTCAAATGCGAATTTCACAATTTGTCAAACACATGAAAAGTCAATGCAGGAAAAAAAAAGAATAGTACTGAAGGATGTGGCTGATTGTGATGAATTACTCATTATTACAACTTTTCATTTTAAAGGGAGTAATAAATTAATGTTACCTTCTCTGTGTGTTTTTTCCAGGTTGTGCTTTAATTTTGAGTAATGATAACATGACGACATTACAGCGAATGCACCGCCTTACAGAAGATCAAAGCTGCATAAATCAAAAATGGGGGGAAAAAATACATGACTAATAAACTGATGCTTATTTTTGAATCTCTCCATTTCAAATTCTTATTTATTTCTCCATTATATTTTTGATTTCTTTATTTTAAAATAAGTCAGTGGTCTCTGTATACCTGTTGTGAGCTTGGTCTACATTGCCAGCAAAAAGCTGGATCCCCTCCCAGTAGGTACTGGACTCCACCAGGGCTGCCCTTTGTCACTGATCCTGTTCATAATTTTTTAGGACAGATTTCTAGATGCAGCTGAGGACGAGAGGGTATCAGATTTGGTGGTCTCGAGATCTCGTTTCTGCTTTCTGTGGATGGTGTGTTCTTGTTGGCTTCATCGAGCAATAACCTCACCCACTGAGGTGGTTTAAAGCAGAGTGTGAAGTGGCGGGGATGAGAACTGGCAGCTCGCAATCTGAGGCCATGTTTCTCAGTCACACAGGGTGGAATGCCCATTCCAGGACGGGAACATGCTGCTACCCTAGTTTGGAGTAGGATGCCTCCTGGACGGCTCCTAGGTGAAGTGTTCCAGGCATCTCTCACCAGAAGGATGCCCCGGGCGAGACCCAGGAGATGCTGGAGACATTACGTCTCTCAGTTGGGTAGGGAATCCTTAGGTGAACCCCACAAGGAACTGGTGAGAGGTAGTTCTGAGCATTTCTGCTTGGATTGCTACCCCCGTGACTGGAACCACACTGCTAGTAAATTGAGCTGTTCTAGCTAAAGAACTAATAATAAATAAAAACCCAACAAAATAAATGAAAAACAAACTATTAATAGAATCTATTTATCTCATTTCAATCCTCCGTAATAAAAGGACTGTCATCGTCAGGGTCACGGCAAACACACGGGTCCTTTCAAATAGTGATAAAGATTACAAGAAGAAAAAAATATTGCAATATCGGAGCTTATAAAAGCCGATGCAGCATATCTCTAGAGCCAACTGCCAGCAGCAGTGATGAACCTTAAATAATAAAGCAGACAGAAAATAATCTTCCCTCTGTGGCGTTTTAACTTTTGCTTGGCAAGATAACGACTAAACAGAAACCAAGAAAGCCTCTTGGGTTTCAAAAAGCCAGCCTTGTAATTTCTAACCACATAGTCCATATATCTTGCAAGCATTGCATTCACTCAGTAAGATATAGAGCCTCTGCTCTCATATTTGAGAATGGAAATTACTGAATTATGGTGTGCAGTGCTTTGGTGACCTCCAGTGGGAAAATTAGTGCTTACAAAGACCAGGAACTACACCTGTTTACAAACAGCTTCAATACTTCTGCAGCCAAAATGTGCAATATTAAAGATAATCACACTGCAAGTTCCAATACAGATATAACATTCTGAATAAAACCCATAAGCTATGACAGCCCATATATTCATGCCAAAAACATTATCTACTGGGACCCTGCTGTGTATATACTTTCGCTCAAGATAACAGCTGATCAGGGCTGTTCAGCAAAGCCCTCAATCAAGATTTAAATGAAACTGAGATGCAACCGAGAGGCACGAAAGCAAACAGAGCAAGCACAAGACATCGAAGTAGTGAATCTATTCAAAAATGTCTGTGAAATCTGTAGTCTAAGCAGCTGCCTTCTCAGGTGTTAGCTGACAGCTGAGTCAGAAGATGTCAATGTGCACAAACAAAAAACCCCCACTGAATATCTAAAATTGGGGGGGGGGAAAACCTGATAGATTACCTGGACTTTCATACCAAAAAGATTGCGATCTGTCCCTTTTTTTTTTATTCATTTATTTATTTATTTTTTTAAAAACTGAGCAGGCAGATTTCCTCTGCAAAGATCTCCATCAAATCGCAGTAATTCGGTCTAGCAGTAAACAAAAAGAGCAAAGATTGAATCGCATCAGGAAGGTTTGTAAAGGTGAAAGTGGGAAAATTGTGGGAATCAATTTTCTATCTCAACGGGAGTTATGAATGCTGACATCTGAGAAAATGCATGGGGCAAAAACAGTGTCATGACCACCTACAATCTAATGAAATCCAATACAAGAGCTACGAAACAACAATCGGTCTGTTGAGATTACATTAGTGAATAGCAGGGTCACTCGCATGCTGTTTTTAGAGCAGTTCACAGTGGTGGTGGTGCACTGGGCTGCTTTAAGTCAATGTGGTGCGCTAAAATAATTAGTCTGTTAAGAAAAGATTGAAAACGGGTGAATAAACTGCTTGTTTATTTTACTTTACCAACTAAAGGAAACTAATGTGCTAATGTCGTCCAGTGACATTAAATTAAATCTCATCTAAATTCTATATCTCCCGTTTAAGTCTGAAAACAAAGGTTCATTTCTATATATGGAATATGACTTCCATTATCTATCATTAGCATCATTAACAGCTGTTTCTGATTTGATCCATTTTCTTATAGAATTTTTTATACCTGATGTGAAAAATATTAAATGTGTTTATATTTTTTTGAAAACTTACCAGGCACCAGGTTCCAGAAAGATGTAAGTTTTTTTGAACATTAAGATATTGTCCCATTTTTTCCTTTTGTGAATCTGATGTATATTGTAAATAGTAAATGGATTTTTGGTGGAAGTTAAGATAAAGGCACTAACAGGTAATGTGTGCAAACAAAAAGCTTCCAGGTTGTGAATTTATATCATCACAAGGTTCAGACCACAAGTCAGAGCTTGTTTTGTGCTAATGAGTTTGTGTCTGTTTGAATAAGGATTTGTCTGCACAAAGAGTTGTGCATACAGCTCACGTGGAACCCAATAGCACGGTCCATAAGGATGACGCTATACATAAATCGAAACAGGGCATAGTGGCATTCACCTCAAACACCAGAAGTGCAAAGGTCAAAAACCACAGAATGAGAAGCCTTAAATAGCGGCTACAGTGAAAATGTTTTTTAAATACTCGTTTCACATCAGCTCTTTATAAAATATAGCTTTGCTCCTCTCAGTGGCTCACAAGAACCAAGACCAGCACAAGCAAGAGGAACCCTCGGACTGGTTGTTTGTGACGCTGCCCCCTGGTGACAGTAAACAGCGATCTGTAGGCTGTGCATAAGACTACTGCAGAACCCTGTTGGAGCCCCAAGTCACCAAGATGTGGAGGGGTGGGCGTGCTGACCTCTGTGGTCATCTTCAATTTAGAGGTGGGGACAAACTGGAAAAAAAAAAAAGTTTAAGCCAAGTTGGGATTTTCTTGACAATATGTTAGTTCTGACTATGAAACAGGAAGATGTAGAAGTCAGAATACTGACAGAAATTACATTTGTTCCTGCTAGGTAGCTGATGCTAGGTGGTTAAATCAAAGGGACTAAGGCACCTCCCTCTACCAGTGAGGGAAAAAAGGCTAATTAAATATGTTATGTCAAAATAACATGTCAAAAGAAATGAGAAAAAAAAAACATTTCAAATTAAAAACATCTGGACCATGTGTCCTCTCGCTCCTTGTCAGCCAAATCCACAGGAAGCGCTACCCGAAAAATGCATCCACCACCCACCATGTTCACCTGAATGTACATGAATAAACCTTTTCACTTGTCACAGCAGGAGAAGTGGCGCAAATAACCTAAAAATCAATAACATTACTGATGAGTCAGTTGCATTAAGTGCAGTTAAGGTATGTCAGTGAGCCAACAGGCACAAAAGACTGCACTAAGTGAAATATGACCATCATACCCACTTATATGCTTTTTCAGCTATGACAAAGCCGTCTTACTGATCTTAAAACCATGCAATTACCTGACGCATCCGGTACTGACAGTCAAGCCGCAAAGGACTCTTAAATATTGTTACCTTTGCAAGTGCTGCAGATTATTTAAACCATTCTGCACAACTGCTTTACACATGTTATGTGGCATATTTTTCACCTCCTTACGGCAGATAAAGTCTGAAGAGCTCAAATCTCCAACAACACTTGAATCTCAAAGAACTTTGCTGGACTGACAGATTATAGCCTGTGGCCTTCACTGAGGTCATCATAAAACATTGAAATTTTAAAGTAAGGATAAGTATGGAATAGGAAAACAAACAAACAAAAAACAAACAAAAAAAACCCCAGCAAATCATAAGTATCCATGTATAGTTCAGTTAATTTGGCAGCTACAAGGATGGGCTCAGCATATTAAGACTTATTAATATTTGGGTCATTCTTCTGTCAGGAGCATTAAAGATAACACTCTAACATAACAGAAAACCAACCAATACAATAAGTAACCTACCGTCTGCTAACAAAACTTCAATACTAGACTATAAGGTCAGTACTTAACAGACTGGCTGTTATACTTTTAGCTTAGATGCTAAATGTTTTTGTTTGTTTGTTTCGTTTTTTTTAAATGGCTGCTATTTTTAGTCATGTGGCTCGTTAGCATTAATGTTTCTACAACAAATGATTCTGTCATCAAATAAAACACCTCTTAACCTTGAGCATGTAAACTGTGCCTCCATTACTTTTTGTGGAGGAGCTCAGGAAGTCCAGGAGCAGGATAGCCTAATTTTTGAAAACTGAAAAACTTGCATAGAGCTAATCTTTCTATCCATGATGTTGTTCCACCATCATGGATTATAATGTAAACTAATTTTTTTGCTTTTTTAGGGTTAACTATTTTACAAATGTAAGCCAGTCACATGACTACAGCTGTAAATTAGAAGCCTGCAGAGCCCTTACATGTCACCTCTCACTACAATCATCAGCACATCAGGTGGCCAATAATTTAATACATTTAAACCGCTGGGAACGCCCAAGTGGATGTTTCATCCTAGGTTAAAGCAATATTTTAAAAATTCATATCATGCATAAAATTATGACTATTATATAACCCAGTACTAGTTGGGCTTATGGTCAGATTACATCAGTGCAATCACTGAACACATGGTTAATACCAAATTTGGTTACTAATCCTATCGTGTTTCCATTTTTTCCCCCTTATGTTGACCAATATCAGCATACTGGCAAAAAAAAAAAGAAAAACAGAAAAAACAAAGATGGCGTTTACTACTGTGTGTCACATCAGTTTGGCCCGAGCTAGAAGTTCACGGGCCCACACTCAAGAGCTACAAGACTTCTTTGTTTACTTGTAAAAAGAGGAAATAATTAAAACAATAGCAAAGAAAAATCAATTTAACACTATGAGTCAACTGGAAATTTTAATTTTCCATCAGTGCATCATTATTTATAACCACAAAAGCACAGTGCGGATCATTTGCTGACTGTAGAAGCAACAAATATATAAATAAATAATACAAGCTATATTCTGAGGAGATCTTCATTTTTTAACATTTATATAACGCAACTCACTCATCAAGCATCGATTCTCGTCTCTGTGACTTAAAATCGAAAAGGGAGATCAATACCGATATGCAATCCTAATTAAATGTAATAATTCTTTGGTCGGTTTGATGAAGGAATTCAATCTGTCAAATTCACAGGATGACTTGTGAGTCTGCTGCTGTGTGCGTATACGCAGAACAACTATGGCACTTACTCTGAACGCAGGATTGGCTCCCAGTTCCAAGAGACACTTGACAGCTGATGTGCACAGGTTGGATGCGGCGATGTGCAGAGCTGTGCCAAAATCAAAGTCACTGCAGGTGGCATCAACATCTACAACATAAAAAGACCATTGGGAGGTTAGGAATACACAGTTATATGGCTTGTGTGGGTGTGTTAAGAATTAATTGACACTTTATTAACTTGCATCATTTTCTACCTGGTGTCTCAAATGCAAACACTGGGTTTAAACATTGTTTAAGCAACTAAGTGTAAAAGACAAACTGAAAACCTGCCCCATACACACACACCCTGCCTTTGTTGAAGTCATTTCCTAATTAACCTGCTCTTGTAAAACCAGTTCTATTGCCCTCACCGTTTGTATTTGAGCAGACTGCTGAGAGCAGAACAGCAGAGTTGTTGAGCTTTTTGAAGGCAGAAATCTCAAAGTATGTATAATGAATGCACCAGAACTCCAGAAACTTTAATAAGTTAACATGAAAGAAGTTTGGACAACAAAGGGGAATTGAGAATGTGGTTTACTGAGTCATCAGACTTGCTGTATCAACCTCAGAACTCCAGATAACTCCGGAAATCCACATCTGGAAACGGAGCCTACATCCATGATTCTGAAGCGTTTGGCAGCTGCTCTCAGGACTCATGATTATTTAACATGATTGCTTACAGTCTTTGGGAAAAAGCAGAAGTTGTTACATTTAGTTTATTTACAATTCAACTGAAAATAAAACTTAAAAACATTCAAACTGAATCAAAACTGCCACCACATGGCAGTGGGCTTTTTTACCGAACGAAAAAAGTAAAAGAAATTGTCAATTATTTTGATTTATTAATAGGTGGAAACCAAATATGGAACTAAATGTGGAGCTAAAATTGATTTCATTAACTGCACAGCACTATCAAGACTTAGTTGATTCTCACAGTACACGAGATTCTGAACTGCCGTAAAATTAATATTCATAGAGAATCTAGGTAAATCTAGGTCCCAGCTACACCGACATCCTACACCAAAAGAGTAAGGTATGCAGAAAGAAATCTTTCTGGACTAACAAATAGATAAAGTATTTTAAGGGTGGAAAAAAAGCAGACAGCAACAGTCAGACATACTGCACCATTTACAGGAAGGAGGAAACTGTGCTTACTGCACACAAAGACCATATGATCCTTGTGTCTCATTGACAAGTCAAATAATCGAATGTCAGTTTTTGCTCAAAGTATTTGTGGAATATTTTTACATTGTGCAACGTGCCACAGCAGAATATAGATTATTTTTGCTAGTGAATTAACAAATTATAGCTGATTGTTAACACTTTCAACTAGATTCAACTGCTGCTAACTTCTTGTTAATGCAGATGTCTACTGCACATTAGTGCAGTTAGGGTTAGACATGACATTTGAACTGAGCATTAGAGTAGGAAAGAAAGGTGACTTGAGTAACATTGAATGTGGCATGGTTGTTAGTGCCAGACACACTCGTCTGAATAGAGCATAACAGAGCTGATCTGCTGGAATTTTCCCACACAACCACCTCTAAAGTTTACAAAAATGTCTGGAAAGAGTGCAGTGAGGGGTGAGAGGAGAATGGCAAGACTGTTATTAGGTGAAAGCAAGACCACAGTAACTCAAGAGCATTTTTGAACACACAATACGTCCAGCATTGAAGCAGATGGGCCACAGCAGCAGAAGACCACACTGGGGTCCCACTCCTATTAAATAAAAACAGGAAACTGAGGCTAGGGTAAGTTGGTAAGCTAGCTGGTTTTACCATTTACTGATTAGTTTGTATTTGTGTGTAATGATGAGAAAACTGTGTCATTTACTGAGGCAAGTGTTTCATCGAGCACCTTCTTCAAGACACACTGCCGTGAACGACACTTCTCTCGTTATCATTTGATCCAACGCAGTCAACAAGGTTTTATCTGCTGAGTAACGATTTTCATAAATTGGACATCACAGCCGTATGAAAAGAGCGATGATCAATCCTCGTGCTGCCAGTGTACAAGCAGACAATGAGCCGCCAGTATGAAAAGCTAATGACAGGGCTCCTGTACAGTTTCCATTTCAAAAGAACTTCGATTCTTTTACAGAAATAAAATTTTGAAACATCCTAGTAAACTTTTTAGAACCAAATTAACATCTAACAACACTTCATGAAACCATTTCATATTCAAGACCCTACTTTTTCAAAGGCTGGAGGCTCTTTATTCTGATACCTGGAACAGCAGGATGGTAGTATTTATTTTTCCCAGCTTCATTTGTATTTATGTAGTTACAAAGTGCTAAAAAATAAACTTAAAATAAAAAGAAATTACACAGAATTCAGGGGAATTTCATATTTAACAGAAACAACAGAAAAAATAAATTACAAAAAAAAATCCTGCCCAATGAGAGACAGGTAAGAGTCTCAACGAGGCATTAGTGTTTTAAAAAGCAAGATTTTAAGAGATTTAAAAGAGGTTGCCGTTACCCTGCCTTAGATCTTCCACCAGGTTTACTGTAAGAAATCAACACATTCAGTGCCTTCACTTTACACACCAAGAGTTGTCACCCCCATAGGTCCATTCTGAGCCAAGAAAATCCCTGAGACAGGCTGTTTATTTGAGAAAATACAGTCTCTGCCTGTCCTTACAGCTAGGGTAAATGGTAAATGGCCTGTATTTATATAGCGCTTTACTACTAGGGTGACCTTTCATCTCTCTGCTCCAGCTGCAGCTCTGCTCTCACCTCCAGGCTGGGATGCCTGCAGCACCACACGGATAAGCTGGGGCACATCGAAGTACGCAGCGTAGTGCAAAGCCCTCATGTTAGTCCACCGCGAACGAAGGTTTGGATCTGCGCCCAGGGCGAGGAGCTGCTGAGCAAAGCTCGCTGCCGTGTCTGCATCGCCTGAAGAACAGGTCACAAACACAGGTGTTAGAGTTGAGAGGAGTTGTAGTAACAGACAGTAAGTCAGCTCTAGAGAGTGTATTTAAGAAGTGGTTGATGAACAGCTGCACTTACTGAGGTATACAGAATAATGTTCAGCAGTAGAGTGGTCACATAAATTCACACACACATACGTCAGAGTAGATGTCTGTTTAGTTCTACCCTGCAGCTGAGAGTGCTTATTCAACATCTCTGTCAATACTTACCAATGCCTGGGGCTCCGGCCTTGCAGCAGTAGTGCAGGAGGCTCATATCTGTCAGACCGTCTCGATCATTCACACCACAGCCTCTCTTTAGTATCTGTGCAAAGAGAAGATATGCAGTATGTGCCACTAAGGACTTGGTGTTGGCGTGCAGAAATCTTCCATAACAGGTTAAAGTGAAATTAGAGGGAAATTGTGTGATGAATGACAAGTAATTCAAGGCTTTCATAACTCTACTCTACTTAAATCTGGACAACAAGTATTACGTAAACTGACATTGAAACAAGGTATTTATTTCTCAAGGGTGATCAGAGAAAATGATCGCCTTCTTTTACCCTTGAGATGAGTGCTTCTCTGCACAGTTTACTGCAATGCAGCTACTTTGTGTAACACAGGCAGAAGGGATTTGGTGTGTATCTGAACAGAGTCCATAACAATGAAAAAAAATAAATCAGAACTTATATTAATCTGAAGTCCTCTGAAGCTTCAGTTGATTATATTACGACAAAAATAAAAGCGTTACAGCTACAGAAGGGACCGCTGTGAGATTCCGCAGCAGTTGGACATTTTTTTATGTCACCTCATTGCCGATAAGGTCAATGTCCTTCTGAACCTGGGGCACCCACTGCCTGAGGACAGCAAACAGCTCTGGTATGGTGGTGCTGGGATCCAACAGAACCTCCCTGCATTGCGGCTCACTGGGGTCAAAGAAGGAGAACTCTGGAAGCAATGAAGAGGAACAAAAGTAACACGTGTTAAGTATAATGAGGAGTGGGACTGGAAATATTTCTCTCCCGTGTACAGACACGAAGAGAGCATGTGTGAAACTCTGCAGCACAGACGTTTACTACGTTTCTGCAACTGACTGTTCAATCGATTCAGCAAATTACTAATCTTGGGAAATGCCCTTGCTGCCCTTGCAGAGGCAAATGAAAACAGATGTGACAGTAGATGGCCTGCCGTGAACCAAATGAGGCATTAGATGACCCGGCTGAGGCTGAAGGCAAATGGATTGCACTGTGAAAGGCCAAAAGTTAACACTAACTGTAGTCGGCATGACATTTTTTCATAATTTTGTCTCTGTACGCAACTACAGCAAATCTGAAATGAAATACTTTGATTAAAGATTCAACTTTCAGAGGGTTTTGGGGAAAAAAGGCATTAAACATAAAAATTAGACTTTAAAATACATCACTCACCTCAGAAGTAATTGAACAGTCAAGTGTTACTTGACTTCTATTCACCTCAAAAAACTTCAACACAGTAGTTTCTTAAAGAAATGAAACATCCAAGTATTTAAGGACATTAGAGCAAATCAGCATCAAACCTGCTGAAATGGCTTTACTGATTAATTAGGTAAATCAAGATATAGACGATAACAGTCACCATGTTCTTGTTTAAGAATTAATCACTACAAAAGAACAACCTCAATTTGTAACTAACATATCCAGCTACATTATTAGAACCCGGAGACTCTGCATCACTATCATCTCTCTGTGTCAATTTAAGCCATCAACCTTTCTTCAGTCTCATATCTTGTGGCATTTCACAGCCTGTCGATGCTGCAAAGAGAACGCGTTAACTAGCTTGAAATGTCACATAGCTGCAAAGAGAAAGCGTGAATACTCACCACAGTCACTGGGCATGGGTGCAGAGGCCACCTGGTGGATCACTGGCCGCTGATGAGAAGAGAGTCTAGCGCGGCAGCCCAGGACCGTGTCGCCTTCAACGGGCTCTGAAACATCCTCCTTTGTCATCTCCCCCTCAGGGCCTGCAGCTGGAACAATATTAGAAAGCCTATTCTGAGAACACAAGTAGGTCTAATCTCTCAATAAAAGCACACAGGCTACAGCGATGTCTTCATTTGATCTGGCAGTGCAATACAGGGAAATGCAACTTGTAAGCACAGAACTAACATAATATTAAAAAACATGGTATTTTAATCTGTGGTGTCGCCTGAAGAATATGGGGCAAAGGCGCATTCAAGCTATCACCCCAACAAGACAGGGATTTTCAAAGAATGTCAGCATTTGACTCATAGCACCTCTGAGAGATTACTTTGCCTGCAGATTAGAAAACAAAGGTGAACACACCAAACTACGAGCCTAATCTCAAAAAAGTGACACTGTAATGGGGACACAGGAAGCTTTCACAGAGGAACCTTGGAGGCTGAACTAGAAGCATACACACACACACATAGGTGTAAGCCTGGGAAAGCAACATTGAGCCTAAAATCTTCCCAACCAACCCTCACTCACTGTCATCTTCTCCTTTATCCTCTTTCTTGTTGATCTCCATACGAGCAGTCGTGCTAAGCTAAAATCAAAAGACACAGACTGGGTCCAGTAGAACATCTAACCAAAATCCTTCCCAAAATAACTCCAAAGCTCATTGACTGCCCCCCTCCTCAATCTCCAATAACATCCCCACTCTCTCTGATTATACCCTGTTGATCCCCTGACTCCCAGGTCCAGCAGCTATTTACAGCCTGTACACTTTCAAGCCAAGGAGCTTGTATGTCTGACTCTCCCAGCTGGAATGTCACTCTCACTTTCCAGTCCTGTGTACCTCTGACCTCAATGACATAGAGTAGCCGAGCGTAACCCCTAGTGGAGGGAATGTGGCCTGTAGGCTACAAACAAACGGTAGGAAAGTGGTGGCTTTGATTAGAAGGCCTGTCGTTCACCATAAAGGCCAGTATCCAGTTCCCCCTGACAGCAAACATCAGCCCTATTGAAGCAACCATAGGACAGACACTGAATACCTATCAGCCCCAGGGAGAGGGTAGGTGACTTTACACCATGACCTCCATCCATTTGGTGTAAAGGAGAAGAAGAAAAAAAACACTCACTGTCACAATAGGGTTGTATTATCAAATAAAAGCAATTTCTTTAAAAAAAAAAAAAAGTATTTGAGCAAATTTGCAAGATATTTGTAGAAATATTTTAAGAAAAAACTCATATTTCATAAGAAAAGGGGCTTAACAATATTAACCACTCTAGAGCCCTGAAACTGAAGCACCCTTTTTTGATTAGCTTGTGGAACTTCACTTCACAGTCTGATTTTCCAACAGCATGCTCAGGTGACGGTCTGACAAGAGACTAATTATTTTTCAGGAAGTTTGAAAACTTTGGCCTCAACTTTCCGAGTCACAAAGATGTTTTCTTTTAACCTGGATGAATTACACATAACTGAAACAATGTACTAACAAGCAAATTCAGATAACTCACATCAAGACAGGAGTCACCAACATTCTCTGTTATCCCAGACTTCTGCTTCAGCCTCAGAGTGCTCAACATTTATAAAAGAGGGCGTTTGATGTGTCATTTCACACATCTTCTGCACAAAGTTGACAGATCAAGTGCTACCTACTTCAGTCAAAAAGTGTCAGAGGAACAGAGGATAGAAGTCAGTAAAAAAAAGAAAAAATATAACGTCTAAAAATTCTCTAACGTGCACATTAGCGCAGTCAGAGCTAAGTAAAATTAATTTTACTGACTGAATTTTGTAGTAATTTATTCACAGCAGTTCCAGCAGTGTGAAGCAGACTTGGCAGTGCCAGAAGATTCAACAGGTTTAATGTATAATACATTTTTCTTCAAACAGAACAGAATCTGTATTCCTATTAAAGTGAAAACTCAAACAATCAATGAAATTGTGGCACTTGCAGAAAATTTTAAAAAGAAAGGAATGCGTTTTATACATACAACCTGTTGATTTGCATTTTAACTTTACCATTAAAGGAAGCTGTGAAATTATAGCGACAAACTGTGTGTTTCAAACAGTCAGCAGGCGATGCAGAAAATGTTTAACTGTGTCTATGGGGTATTTAATGTTTAGGAAAACTTGAGAAATAATAAATAAAAGCCTGTAGTGAGTGCTAACATTCATGTATTAACTCAAAAGAATAAATTATTTTCTGCAGCATTACTCTCTTGCCATATTTGCAAAAACAATGTTGCTTTTTATCATTTAATTTTTTTGATGATCATTTCTTTAATCTTTTTTATTACATATAATTGCTCCGACTCAAGTGGGTAGCACTTAAATGGCCCATTTTGTCCAAAAGAAGAGTGAAATGGCTTATTAATTACTCTATTTTTGTGAGCATTCAACTGAGTCAGAAAGTCTGGGTTACAGAAAAAAACTGAAATTATCTCTGACAAAGAATTTAGGATTTGCCAAGCTGATGCAAAGAAAGCAATGACTATGCTGAACTTTCTCAACAGCACACCCCACAGAAGAGTGCACGTGCATGCTTGAAGAGGAAGAGAGTGTGTCTTAACATGTAACTGTTGATCATTTCTTCGCCATTTTTTGTAATTCTGTAATTTCATTGTTGCAAACAGAACATTTGTATATAGATGTATGCTTTAGCAGTGATTGTGATTTCCATAGTTCATGCTGCTAAAGAGTGAGATGAAAAACTACTACCAACCTCTCTGAGGTCACTGACTGGCTGTGTAGAGATTAGGTCTTTGCAGTATGACTTGAGACAATGGCCTACTTCTGCAATAAGCCTCTTCTTGTTTGCCTGACCTACATGATGTCACCATCCCCACAGCTACTGAAGAGACAGCACTCACATATTTTTGATGACTGTGGCCATTTAAGCACCCATTGGCAAGCTACCCATTCTGGCTGACTGTAATGTATGTGGATCTTTTTAAGTTCCATGCTATATCTAGAGAACTATCTGAATTACATCATTAAGCTCATAATAACTTTAACTTCAGGAGCATGGAGCTTCAAAAAACACCCTGATTTTTCTTGAAAGTTGATAGCATTTCGTGCACTAGCATATTTGAAGGCCATAAGCAGAAAGAATAATTTTACAGCTATGATGCTGAAATTGAAATAAACATTATATGTGTTATATGTGTATTTTTATTTAGATATTTCACACACACAAAAAAGTGGCATAAATAACTTTAATTGGATTTTTCCATAAAGATTAAATGTCTAGTGGTAATGAAATGTTTAGTGGTAACAACATATCCAAAACGTTTGTTCACAGGCAGCATCCTTGACCTCCATCCATCCTATGCGCCTCATGCACCAGGCCAAATCATGAACTATTACCCCCTGCATTTGTTTGATGTGAGGTGGGGTGTGTGGATTAGCTTGATTGTGGAAGACAGAGGTTCCTGTTACTCTAATCGGACGCAGGTATGCACTCAAACAACAGTAAAGCCATTAAAGGTTAAAGTATTCCTGTCTAAAATATAAGTCCTAAATGACCACACTCGGTCGCTTGAGCTTTAATCAGCTTGAGAAAAGTTATGCAACTTATTATCTAACATCCAATTATTGGAGAGATGGCTTATTTGTGGTTGTTTATACCAGTTTGTGTGACTTAAGTGTGGCCGATTCATTTATATCCCCCAAATCGTTAGCTCACTTCACAGTCGAAGAGGTTAGCAGTAGACACTCTCTCCTCATCTCATACTTTTGTAGCCCTTTAGCAGAGGTAAATATAGCATGTCATCTTTTCAAACGTCCACACGTGGATTTAATTAATTTCCAAATAACTTTGCCAGCTAAAAGTGTTTTTAAATCGAGCTACAAGCTGACAGTAACAGTTAGCTCGCTAGCATATGTTCAAAAACCGGCTCGGGCTTAGCGACAGATGAAGCACATCTTATATAACTAACACTGCAGACATTGCTCAGTCCCTATAAGCAGCTAGCCGTCCCTGCTTTCACCGTGCAGACGTGAAAGTTACTCAGAGCCCTCCTCTCAGTCACCTTAGCTCCCTGACGTTAATGTTCCCCAACAAGAACACTGGGCCAAAAACATCTGCGCTACTTACAATGCACTTAGCAAGCAGAGAGAGAAACAAGCATCATGTTAGGCTGCTTAATATTAGCGTTACCTTCACCTCCCTCCTTGTTTTGATCCGCCCATGGGGAAAATGTCAGATAGCGGATTTAATTTCCGTCCATTCTAATTGGATGTTACACAGCTGAAATACTTCCTGTTTCAACATCTAGGCTTCAGAATAAAGGCGGTTAATGTACACTTCCGGATTTTAAAATAAAAGTCTTACAACGACCCGTAAAAATAAAATAAGAAATAAATACAACTAAATAACTTTTGAATTGTTTTTGAAAATTTAAAAAAAAACAAAAAAAACAAAGACACTTTTTTTTTTAAATAAAAGAAACTAACCTGCAATATCTTGACAACATAAACATGACATTAAAGACACATGTTCATTTTATGTATTTATTATTCATTTATATATTGAATGAATAAATGTTCCATTTATTCTTTTCGGGTTTGAGCAACAATTCGCTAATAAAGTTAGGAGGATTTTTGCCATCCAGTTACATAATATAAAGTGGCAAACCTACAAAAAGGCATTATTTTAGCTGCCCTGAAAGTTCCTTCAATTCTGGGATTGTTTGCCACATACTAATGAAAATAATCAACAACTGAATACCAGAACCTGCTGAAGGAAAATACCTCGAAATAGCTAAATTGCACTGTACTATTTTGGTTGCAGAAATTTGGAGTCTTGTTTTTCTGTTTTTGTTGGGCAAAAAACTGTAGAAGAGTCGACAAAAGAGAAACAACTTTATATTACCTTATGATTACTTTATGTAATTAAAATAGTAATGTTTAAACCCAGTGCTTTAGTTTCTTACGGAAGCACTTTCATGACTGTTAAGTCCATTTCATGTTTTCATTACAGAATTCATAATTGCTCATCTAAAATAAATGCTCTATTCTGCTATATAGGAAAAGGATACCCATTTTGTTGATGCACTGCTTTATTCTGAAGCACCCAACCTCCGAATACAACAAACCTCTTACTTTTAAACAGAAAAAGTAAGCTGCCACAAAGATGGATGGTGCAAGAGGTCACTTTTGAGTCTAATGCCTCTCTTATCATTGGCAGTCACAGTGTGGGAAGTTGTGTCTGAACATCTTTCTTTTCAGGAGAAGGTAATTTCTCAGGGTGACACTTTTCCTCCAATGTCCATTCAGACTGACAAGCCACTTTTAGTGAAGACTCAGAGATGGGTGCTGGTGTTTATTGAACCTGAAGAGCACTCTGCATGTGTTTCTGCCTCTGTCATGAAATAAAGGAGAAGAGGACCAAATTGCAGACTGCTGAGACAGACTTGGAATAAAAAAAAGCAAGCCTTTATCGTCGCTGTTGTAGATCCAGAGCATAAAATAGAGAAGGGCAAAAACAAAAGAGACCACTGCAGGGGAAACATGCCAGGAGAAACCAAGGCTGGAACACAGTATGATGAGCAACCTGAGGCTTCAAATACACACAGGTTTCAATCAGGGAGAGTGGAAACGTAAAGGTAACAAGACACAGCTGAACTCACTTGGAAGTAACACTAAAAAGAGACTTAAACTACAGGCTGATGAGATGGTGTGTATAAGCACTAGAACACAATGGTTTTTAATTTGTGTTTATGTTTTTTCTGCGTTGATGGTCATACCAACTCTTTAAAGTATAGAATTATGGGAAAAACCGACTATAAGCACAATATGAATGCATAGTGAGGCAACATTACTGCAGATTTTTTAAACAGGCTAGTCTTGATTTTATTTACTTTAAACTACTGGTTCTCAATAGGAAGCAGGGAAGATTGGCTGCAGAAAAATATTAAGCTTTTCCTCCTTCAAATGATGAGGACAGGAATCAGCTCTCCCTAAACAGCTCCCACAAAGCTACAGGAAACCAAAAATGTTGGGGAAAACATCCAGCAGATTGACTGACTGACTGACTGACTGACTAACAGCGAGCGAGTGACCAAATCATAGGTCTGACCTTACTTGGAAAACCACAAAGTATCATGTGAATCAGGTGAAAGGTTTAGGTGTAGGTGTAGGTTTGTCTACATCTATAACAATAAATTTCTATAAGGTAAGCTTATTTATAGAGCTTATCGAGAACAACATTCACACCGTGTTTTTACAAATAAGATAAGGTACCAAAAGTGTCCACAAATCTTAAGTCCAATAAAAGCCAGTTGAACAACAGCCTCAAAAGCAAATTCTCCTTTGGTCCTCAACCTGGACCGAGGTACCACCAGGAGCTCATCTCAGCTACCTTGGGGTGGGGTACACCCTGGGCAGATCGCCAGTATGGCTCAGCGCTAACACAGCTAGCATTCATATCCACATCTATGGGCAACCTAACCAATGAGATGTCATTGGAAACGAGAGGAGCTATTTCAGAGCGCATAGTAGGAGATTTTTGTTTTTGTTTTGTTTTTGTTAAGAAGGTGAGTAGCTGTCTATTTAAAATATGAAGAGAAGGTCCAGACACTGATCAGCTGCAGTTTGAACTGGTGAACTGGTCATTGTAAGTAAGTTAGGTTATTTTTTTGTTTTTTTTTTTTGTTTTTTTTCGGGGGGGGGGGGGGGGGGTACTGACATAATTTCATTTCGTTCAGACATATTCTGCCGGTATTGAGGACTGTTTCCATGGAAATGAAAACAATCGCTTAGATCCGGGCAGTTCTTTCACAAGCTCTGCTGACTGGTGCTTTAACTCTCATTAGCTTGTGGCCTGTGTGCAGTTTTATGCAACAAAACAGTATTTATATTTAATCTAGCTACCACGATGGGCTTGAATCCCAATAGGCCTGCGTCCTCTGCTGGGGCTGAGCGACTGGCCGACACGACACGGGTCCATCCCGATAAACAGGACCAGTTGTGGAAAGAGAGGGTACGGAAAGAGAGGAAATCAGCAATGGAATGGTGAGCATGGTTTGAAAAGTAGTCTAAATTATCAGGCGAGTTTGCCAGGATTTTTCTAATAAGAACCACGAAGAAGCAGGCGGGGATGGCACAGGAAATTGATTAGAATATTTGATAATAAATTGATAAAAGTGTACGGAAAAACATTAAGGATGACTTTCATACAGAAAGCATGATATGAAAATCAGCACTGCACTGGAGTTTACTGTGTTAAATCATTTCTGTAAGTGTTGAAACAAGTATTTAGAGGCATTAAATAAGAAAAACTCGAAATGATACGTCAGAAATACAGTCACATGTATATTGTATCATTGGATCATATTCGTTTATTCATGCTTCATAGCTTTTATGTAATATTCCACAACACGTTCTCACAGAATCTTCAAAAATGTAGCATAACAAGTAATTTTTTTTAAAGTACAAATATGCAGTACTAAGTTACATTGCACCACTGGTTCAGTAACAAGTAGTGGCAGATCATGTTCATTCAAAAATCAGTGAAACAAACTTAATCTGTTCCACAGGGAGGAAACCTTGGATATCAAGGATATTCATCACATGGTAAGAAAAATGCATGTAATGCAACATTGTATAAAAAAAGTGCAGATGTACTCCCCTTTACGCTTTGAACACAACCAGTTATAAGTGATGAACACAAGGACTAATAGGTCGTCAAATAAAAACTACCACTGATTGTGATTTATGGAAGATGAAGTTGTTAGATTTAACTTTGATAAAAGATTTTTGCTTTTTTTTTTTATTTTAAAGATGTTTCTGCAACAAACTAGAAAGTGTATCGAAACCATTGTGAAATTTCGGAGATAAACTAAAATGTGAAACATTTACAATGGTACATTAACTAGGTATGAAAGATTTTGCAGTATTATGAAAAAAGCAGCTTGAATCGTGACCTTCTGTTACATTACTCCCCCATTTGTTTGTAGGGACCTTTTCCGAACAACCTTTCAGTTTTCTCTGATTGCATTCCCAACACTACCAACCAAGTGTATGGTAGCAGATTGAACACTCCACTGGGAGATGAACTGCTTAGACAGGAAAGGCTGACACTCTGGCCAGCAGGCCAACGCAAACAAAAGCCAGACCCAGAGCTGCTGCCTTTCTAGGCTACTCTGGACACTCGGAGTTGAAGAATCAAGCACAAATCAACTTCAAAGCAGGAATAAAGCTACTTAAACCAAAAAATGTAGCACATGTTTAAAGGGATTTTTTAAAGAATTTAAGAGCTGAGAATTTTGTGCTTTTTTTGTGTATTTTTCCCCTAAATGTCTGTTTTATATTTTCATGTTTTCAGATGTCATACAACTTTAACTCATATTTTTCTATTGCCATTGTTGAAAGAAAATACGATTCTGGAAACAGTATTGTTATAAAGTCCTGATATTTTAATCAAACTCACTGATAAGGTTCACTTGTAATTTTCCTATAGATTCCGCGTTTTTTCATGTAAGTGTAATGTAAGGAATCCTCCTCACACATAAAAATTATTCATTGAGTTCCGCAGGGTTCTGTTTTGGTACCGATACGGTTCTCATTACCACTAGGCAAAAATTCATAAAGATGACGGGTATATCTCACGGATGTGCTGGGACACATCATCAGCTATTAAACCCAAATGTGTTTACACCCAGTACAAAGATGCAATAGGATCTAGAAGGTGGATTAAACAAAAAGTTTTATTAACTGATAACTGGGGCATTATACAGAGTAACAGGAGAGCACTGACAAAATCCCCCCCAAAATTGAAATTCAAGTAAACAGCCAACAAGAGGAAACTAGAGGAGAACATGAACAGAAAGGTGAAGTCAATAAAGATAATAATGAGGTTGGGGAAAAGAATGGATGAGGGGAAACTGGTGAGCCATATGAGGAACTGACCTATAAAATAAAAGAGGAACAAATGGAGATGTGGTAACACAGGAGGCACAGAAAAGGATCAAAACCCTGCAGAAACAAGAAACTAAATATGATGAAAATGAATGTGTTTAAAACATAGTAAAGCAAATATTAATTGAGGTCATGTTTAATTCATTTATTTTAGCCTTCATTTGTTTCTCTTCAGTTTTGTATATTTATTAGACAATTGTGATTTGATTTCAGTTCTGATTTTGGTGATCATGATCTTCCATACTGTTTGAGTTTGTGCAGTCATTCAAATTCTCAGATTCCAAGACGAAACTGAAAATGACCAACTACTTAAATTTTGTCAAAACAACAACAACAACAACAACGGGGTGATGAACAAATACTGCGTGCTTCAAACTGTCCTTTTCCCTGCTATTAATGAAATTCAAGCCCAGCTCTTCCTCCCTCCCTCTTCCTCCAGCTATGAAATGCAACAAGCTCTAACCTGTTCCTAAGTTTCTGTTTAGATCTTGGACGTGTTTCATTTCTATAGAAGTGAAAACTCACACAGCGGCTGACAGTGAGAGGAGAAATGGCACAAAAAGGAGCTCAGCTGAACAGGGAAATCTTCTCTTGTTCAATCTGTCTGGATCATCTCGAGGACCCAGTGACCATTCCCTGTGGACACAATTACTGCATTAACTGTATTAAAACCCACTGGGATGAAAAGGGGAGGAGAATGCACAGCTGCCCACAGTGTAGGAAGACTTTCACACTGAGACCTGCCCTGGTGAAAAACACCATGTTGGCAAATTTAGTGAAGGAGATAAAGAAGACTGGACTCCAAGCTGCTCCTGCTGATCACTGCTATGCTAGACCTGAAGATGTACCCTGTGATGTATGCACCGGGAGAAAACTGAAAGCCTTCAAGTCCTGTTTAGTCTGTGTGGCATCATACTGTGAGAAACACCTTCAGGATCATTATAATGCGGCTCCATTGAAGAAACACAAGCTTGTCGAGCCCTGCAAGAAGCTCCAGGAAAACATCTGCTCTAGTCATGATGAGCCGATGAAGATTTTCTGTCGTACTGATCAGCAGCATATCTGCAGTCACTGCAAACTGATTGGCCATAAATACCACGAAACAGTCCCAGTTGAAGCAGAAAGGACCAAGAAGCAGAAGGAGCTGGAAATGAGTCGACAAAAACTCAAGCAGAGACTCCGTGACCGAGAGAAAGACGTGACGATTCTTCAACAGGAGGTGGAGTCCATCAATCAGTCTGCTGATAAAGCAGTGGAAGAAAATGAAAAGATCTTTGCTGAGCTCATCTGTCTCATGCAGAATAGAAGCTCAGATCTGAAGCAGCAGATCAGATCCCGGCAGGAAACTGAAGTGGGTCGAGTCAAAGAGCTTCAGGAGAAGGTGGAGCAGGAGATCGCTGAGCTGAGAAGAAATGACGCCAAGCTGGAGCAGCTGTCATGCACAGAGGATCACAACCAATTTCTACACAGCTACTCCTTACTGTCAGCACTTAATGAGTCTACAGACTCATCCAGCATCGAGATCCGTCCTCTGAGGTACTTTGAGGATTTGACAGCAGCTGTGAAAGAGGTCAGTGATAAACTGCAGGATGTTCTGAAAGAGAAATGGACAAACATCTCACTGACAGTCACTGAGGTGGATGTTTTGCTGTCAGAACCAGTGCCAAAGACCAGAGTTGGATTCCTAAGATATTCACGTGAAATCAGAATGGATCTGAACACAGCTAACACATCAGTGTTATTATGTGAGGGGGGTAGAAAAACCACAGCTGTGAAAGAACAGCAGTCATATTCTAGTCATCCAGACAGATTCACTGGATGGTGTCAAGTCATGAGTAGAGAGAGTCTGACTGGACGTTGTTACTGGGAGGTGGAGTGGAGCGGGAAACAGGTTTATATAGCAGTCGCATACAAGAGTACCAGCAGATCATTGCTCTCAGATGAATGCGGATTAGGATTCAATAGGACATCGTGGGCATTATGTTGTGACCGAAATGGTTTTAAATTTGTGCACAACAATTCTCACAAGGCTGTCTCAGGTCCTCAGTTTGGGAGAGTAGGAGTGTACCTGGATCACAGTGCCGGTATTCTGTGTTTTTATAACGTCTCTGAAACCATGACTCTCCTCCACAGAGTCCAGACCACGTTCACTCACCCGCTTCATGCTGGATTTCGGCTTTCAGATTATGGAGACACTGCTGAGTTCAGGAAACTCAAATAGAGAGAGGTCATGTAAGGGACAGTTAGTTAAAATGCATGTTCGCAGAATGCCAATGCAGACTTTCTATTGAGTAGAGAATTAATTTTGAAGTCAGTTTTCATGTATGGGTATATTTCAGAACTATTTTACTGCTATGTTTGTGCTGCATTTATCTATGCTGACTTATAATAGTGTCTTGATTAATGATATTTTCAAGAAATATGTTAAGGCATACTTTTTTAATGGTCTTTGCTACAACTTTTTTTTATCCTGACTTAATCTTTTGTCCTTTTGGGTCAGTTTTGTTTTTGTTTTTTTAGGTTCTGTTTTAATAGATCAGAAGTTGTTCAAATAAATGTACAGACAAAGAACCTAGACTTACATTATCATTATTACAACCTCTTTGATCACTGGTGATTATCTGCTTGTAAACAGCTGATACTGTGAATCAGTTGGTGAGATTTTTCTTGACTAAAGAAGCGAGATGTCCACACTTTACTCATTATGTTAATAAACTGAAGCCTTACAGAGTTATTAAAGTTGAACAAATAAACAAATGTCTCCTGTCTTAAATCCAGGTTACTGTACAAACCTGATGGCCAAAAAACAAAAGCAACATGAAAGCATAACTGAGAGTCTTACACCTGAAAAAGAAGCTTTGTGTTTTGAACAGAAGATTTCTCTTCTTTTTCTCTGGATGAATCTTAACATTGTGGCAAGCTCAGACAAGTAGGAGACAGAAACTTCTGTTTTAACTTGCTATTTCTGCCTTAGCTGTTATACTAAGCTACAGGGAGCACAATCTTTTATTAGGAACACCCCTTCACACACACACAGCAGTGAGAGGTGGTAAATGGACACAGCCGTCTAACTCACTGTGCTCCACCAGCCACACCAAACACAGAACACACAGCAGGACTAATGTTACACACTAACACAAAAATGGCAAATCAACACCTGATAACTGTAACTGCCGTTATAACCCTACAACTTACAACACGTTAACATCAGGTATACAGTCCCATAAGACCTTGGGCCAGTGGCCCTTCCCCCTAGCCCGCTACAATATTATGAATTTAAATTG
Organism: Copadichromis virginalis; assembly: GCF_057382275.1. Taxonomy (NCBI): domain Eukaryota; kingdom Metazoa; phylum Chordata; class Actinopteri; order Cichliformes; family Cichlidae; genus Copadichromis; species Copadichromis virginalis. The sequence goes on along the minus strand of NC_140636.1, from coordinate 19,601,035 downwards.
GATATGTGAGTGCACACATTCACGCAACTGAAGCATTCATTTGGTAATATATCATTCACAGAAATCAGTCATTGCCCTTAGTTTAAATAAACACTGGTTAGTTTTTTCTTTATCTTTTTACTTACTTGTCTTTTCTGTTTAGCAGGCCTCTTTCAAAAGCCCCAAACAGCTGAAATGCATTCCTCTGTAATTGTTGGCTAAGATCTTATGAACAATAATCCTCCTGTGATTGCTATTTGACTGCTTTTGTACCGTCTCCAGATTTTTCTAAACCAGGGGTGTCAAGCATAAAATCTCAGATAGATTTTTAACTTTTAGCTGTATTTACATTGATTTTACAGCTTTTCTTATTGATAACAAATCCCCCTTATTAATACTACACCAAAGTAATTACGTAAGAAATATTTTTTTTTTCACAGAAAAAAAAATTTCTCTTTTGAATTAAAGGTCTGGGGAAAAAGGGTTCTTGAATAATTCATGGACATGTGTTGCTGTTGTTCCTTGTTTGTGTGTATCAGTGGCTGTGTGTGTGGGTGTGGCAAATCACTGAGTTTCAGGCATCATCAGGCCTGGTGGATGTGTGCGGAGAGCACACGGACACTTACTTTTTGGGGAAGACATGATGCGGCAGTCAAGGGAGAGCACGGGGATTTATTGTCATTTATTGCACTGTAAATAAACGCGCTGTTTGCTGTGAGGAATCCTGCATTTTGGGTCCTACTTCCCCCCATCCCCACGGTCTACCATACAGACCGTGACAAAAAATTTATATCTTTATAATAATGTAATCATGTATGCAATCACTGTAGTCACCCACTTAAAAACAAAGCACCCTGTATACATCCCTGTTGTAAACCTTTGAAAACATCTTAAATTTATGCCTTTTGCTATCAGAGACAAGCTGATTCACAGTGATTTCCCACCTAAAGGGCACGGAAACGTTCTGTTTCAACTTTTCTTTAATGTCGTCCTGTTCTGTTTGGGGCCCCAATGTCTGAAGAATCAAGATGCTTCAAGGTGCAGGTGTGAATCTTTGGCACCAACTTCAATATTTCAAGGCAACAATTGAGGAGTTTGCCTGTAACATGGTAACAGTTCCTACGTTGGTGCTTTCTGTGATGTTTTTAGAAAAGCAAAGTATGAAAATATTAAAAACAAAACAAAAACTACAGCGCAGGCCCAGACTCATGAGAGGAAATGATTTTCCGTGCTCAGAAAGTACAGATTTCAAATACTCCGGGCGAAGCTGTGTGCCGTCCAATCAGCGTTCAGTGGATGTACGGAAGTGAGAAAAGATGCCGTCTGACGGGAACCTGCCAAGCTAACGGCTAAGAAGAGGAGGTGAAACAGGTGCACTTTCAAAATAAAAGAAAGTCTCTATCATTCTATGAATAGATTTGTGTTAGACGTTTGTTTTTTTTTACTTTTTACACACATTCATATAATTGTTTATTTTCTTTAAGTTTCAGACTATAGCCTAAAAGTTCTAACGCTTTCCACATAGTCACAGTCACCTTTATTTTGAAAGTTCAAAGCGGAAGTATTTTGTAAATTCGAGCAGTCTGATTGTGGAGGCAGAGCAGTAGGGTCCTGCGGGTCGTTTTTTGATAGAAATTAGCATAGATCTGTCAATCTAAAGTTTACATTTTGTAATCCCTCTCTTTACAACATGCAGCAGGTCGACACGTTGTTGCACATCGCGAATTTCAGCACACTGTTTGTGTGCATGGTGCTCAAGTTCCCGCAGATCTTTGTACTGATGCGAGCGAAATCTACGACCGGAGTGAGCCTCAACAGCCTTCTGCTGGAGCTGATCGGGTAGGCTGCTGTCCCGCTTCTGGGATGTTTTTTTTTTTTGTTGTTGTTTCTTGCTCTTAAATTTTGTTACATAATCTGTTCACGTGTGCGAGTATCCATGTAATTTAGTAACTTCAAGCTGCTGTGATGATGGGACGTCTTCCTCTTCCTCACTTGTGGTTGGTGTTCAGCAGTAAAGGCGGACTCATCCTGTCAGAGAGCAGCTACAAATGCTTCTTCTGAAAACGCTGCGAGACGCTCAACACTAAAAGCTCTGGTGTTGTCTTTGTTACCAAAATTCTTTCTCCTTAAAGGCTGGATAAACGATGTTTAAAAGTTACCACCTTACTGGTAACATTCTAACAACGTTGAATGTTACCAGTAAGTCAGAATGTTACAATCACCGCGTAACCCTACAGTACAGGTGATAGAATCGCTGGTATTGGTATTGACTCGATACTAGCGTGATAGGACCGATACTTAGTTCTACAGCATATTGATACAACAGAAGTTGACTAAGTGCTTTAGAGAGAGGCAAGTTTCAGGTGTCCTCCCCCGAAAAAAAATCAGCTTCAAAATACATGAAAACCCGAAACGTTTGATTTTATTGCTCATTGAGATGTGTACATAATTTTCAAATTGATGATTGATCATAAATCATGACACTGGTCTCCCCAACACAAGCTGCCTTTATACGTCATAAGTATCAGTATCGGCAATACCTATCCTGCATTTTCAGTATAACACAGTGCTATCTTACTTGCATTTCTTTGGACTGTGGAAGGAACCCATGCAGGTACAGAGAAAAAGTGCAAACTTCATCCCTAAAGAAATTTCTTTTCTTACTCCAACACACCCTCAAACTGTTGCAGACAAAGTGCTCTCCATTAGCTAACATTACAGTATAAAAAATTCTGTCACATTAGGCCTCAGTAGCATCCTGAAAATGGTTATCATGTAACATCCTCAGCATTGCAGTCAACACATTTTGCCATAGTTAAGCTTTATGTACTTTTGTCCATGTTTTATCTATGGAGAGACGGACTGAGAGCTTTTAAGACATATTTTAGCATTTTAACAATATTTCTGTTTTGTGTGAAATCAACTGTACTGTTCACAGTAAGTCTGCTAAAGACCAAAACTGCCTTCAGATGATAAGCTTTTGGAACCAAACACACAAGTTATACTCCAATATAATAGTACTCTGTATTTCCATTTATATAGATGTATTACTCCTGTATAGTATCCAGATTGCAGGATTAGCAGTGCATTTCATTATAAAAGTTGAGTGACTAAAGCCATCCAGGGGGTCAGACTGGATCCGTTGGGCAGCTCATGGAGAACAGGTTTGACACCCCCATCCTAAAACTCCTACAGAATCGCTGATGTATAGCAATACATTTTGGCATAAATACCACTTTCACTTTGATAAAAGAAATGAGTATTTCTTACAGATTAAAACTTAAATAGGACACAAAGAGATTGTGTTCCTAACAGCTGAAAAACTACAGTACCTTAAAATGAAAAATATAATCCTACTGCGAAGGCTCAACACTGAACAATTGTGCTTTGTTTGCACAGCTGAAGATTTTGGTTAAATGATTAAAAACGGGGTAAGAGTCAGCCTCGGCTGGCTCTGTGTGAAGCTTTGTGCAGTCTGCTGTTGAATCAGTGCAGCAGATTAAAGCTTGAAGTGCTTCTTATGCATTGAACAGGAAGTGTTGTGGTTACCTTCACTGTTGGAGCAGGATGGATAAAGACCGTGTCTGTAAGTCTGCGTAATTTCTCTCTCTCCTTGGTGCCTGGCAGTGGCTGCACTGTCTGAAATGTCCCCACTGTTTTGGTAAGCGTTAGCTTGCTGTCACTGTGCATGCCACGCTGAAACAGTGAAGACGTTTATGTAGTTAGTAGTAATCTACACAGCATGGCTACAAAGCAGCAAAGAAAAGCACTCTTGTCATTCGGCATGAACGGTTTTGTCACTAGTGGAAAATCATTTCCACACACGCCAATATTAAACAGCTCTATTCTAGATTATATTAACTGGCAGTTGGCTTTATTGATCACTACCTCTTCCTAGGAACAAAAAAAAAAAAGTCCCAACACAATAAAGCCTATCTGAGAGTGGATAGGTTAATCTGCTATTGATTTCACCATATGATGTTATTGTGTTATACTGTTTATTTAACACTGTGGGAATCTCTCTGTGTGCACATGTATGCATCTGTACGGTGGCTTGCATAACAGGGCTGGGAGGCTCAAACCTGCCAGAATCAAAACAAACTCATTAGTGCAGAAGTAAAAATGGATTATGTCATCAAATGCCCCAAATGTAAACTGTATGTATAAATGTATTTTATAAAATGGGACATGAATTGAGATGCTTTTACTTGCTTTTTTATTTACTTGTCTTTGCATGAATATCTCAGTTCATTTGCTTTCTTTTTAAATTTTTGATGTATTCAGTACATCCATCCATCCATCCATCCATCCGCTTTTGTGCTGCCTGTCTGGGCTGTAAGAGCAACAGTCTAAGCAGAGGAGTTCAAACCTCCCTCTCCCTAGTTAGGAGGTGATGCCAGTGTGGTCCTCAGCCAACTGACAGCTGTAATCTCTCTCCTGGTTCCTGGGTCTACACAGAGCTCTCTTTCTTTACCTATAAAATCCAAGTCTTCCAAGTCAGACTCCTAAAGTGCCTTAACTTGCTCCTCACCCCATCTTTGCATTCATGAGCGCTGACATTGTATTTATTTCCATTTCATTTTCCCTTCATTTATCTCTGCAAACATTTCTGTTTGTCTTTTTACGTTCCTTTATGCATTTCTAACCACTGCAATCTGCAAGCACATTTGCATAATTTAGCAGAGATGAAAAATAAAAAAAGGAAAATGGAATAATAGATGTTTAGGGGGAAAAGCAAAGGAAAATACTTGAATGGGAAAAATAATACACTGAAACAAAATGGAAAATTAATAGATATAAAGGTAGCTAAATATAGAAGCAAATTATAAAAAATTATACACTCAACAAAAATATAAACGCAACACCTTTGTTACTGCTCCCATTCCCCATGGGATGGACGTAGAGACCTAAAATTCATTCCAGATACACAATATAACCATCCCTCCCAAACAGTGGTCACAAATCAGTCCAAATGTGTGGTAGTGGGCACATCTGCTATATTGAGATAATCCATCCCACCTCACAGGTGTGCCACATCAGGATGCTGATCTGACATCATGAGTAGTGCACAGGTGTACCTCAGACTGCCCACAACAAAAGGCCACCCTGGAATGTGCAGTTTTTTGCGCTATTGGGGGTCTGGGGACCCAGAACCGGTCAGTATCTGGTGTGACCACCATTAGCCTCATGCAGTGCAACACATCGTCGCATGGAGTCTATCAGATTGTCAATTGTGGCCTGTGGAATGTTGGTCCACTCCACTTCAATGGCTGTGCGAGGTTGTTGGATATTCGTGGGAACTGGTACACGCTGTCGTATACGCCGGTCAAGCACATCCCGAACATGCTCAATGGGTGACATGTCCGGTGAGTATGCTGGCCATGCAAGAACTGGGACATTCTCAGCTGCCATCTGCCCTGAACAATGTGAACCATGATTCATCCGTGAAGCGCACACCTCTCCAACGTGCCAGACGCCATCGAATGTGAGCATTTGCCCACACAAGTCTGTTACGGCGACGAGCTGGAGTCAGGTCAAGACCCCGATGAGGACGACGGGCATGCAGTTGAGCGTCCCTGAGACGGTTTCTGACAGTTTGTGCAGAAATTGTTTGGTTGTGCAAACCAATTGTTCCAGCAGCTGTCTGGGTGGCTGGTCTCAGACGATCTTGGAGGTGAACCTGCTGGATGTGGAGGTCCTGGGCTGGTGTGGTTACACGAGGTCTGCGGTTGTGAGGCCGGTTGGATGTGCTGCCATATTCTCTGAAACGCCTGTGGAGACGGCTTATGGTTGAGAAATGAACATTCAATGCACGGGCGACAGATCTGGTTGACATTCCTGCTGTCAGCATGCCAATTGCACGCTCCCTCATTGCTTGTGGCATCTGTGGCATTTTGCTGTGAGACAAAACTGCACATTCCAGGGTGGCCTTTTGTTGTGGGCAGTCTGAGGTACACCTGTGCACTACTCATGATGTCAGATCAGCATCCTGATGTGGCACACCTGTGAGGTGGGATGGATTATCTCAATATAGCAGATGTGCCCACTACCACACATTTGGACTGATTTGTGTCCACTGTTTGGGAGGGATGGTTATATTGTGTATCTGGAATGAATTTTAAGTCTCTACGTCCATCCCATGGGGAATGGGAGCAGTAACAAAGGTGTTGCGTTTATATTTTTGTTGAGTGTATATTAGTTCATTTGATTTTAAAAAACAAACAAAAAAACCAACTATTGGCACATTTAATGGCATCTTGATTTCTTTACGGTTTGATTGCAGTCAGTTCAGCCCTCTATAGAGGAGACCTTCTCCTGCTGAAGGCTACCACTGTTGATTCATCGTGTTTGCTGAGCACACCGAGTCGAGCTGCTCTCATAAAAGAGTGAATGAACTGATCATCATGCCGCCGCTTGGCTCAGAAACTGCTTGTTGACTCCCCGTGTGAATCCCTTCCCACAACATCAAGTTTTAAGCAGCCACTGATTCTTTGGCTCGTTTGCCCCTGAGCATTGTTTCTCATTTTAATCAGTACTGAATATAACAAAACACCTCCAGTTTAATAACCTGACACCATATGCTTTACAGGTTCATTGTTTTTGTAACATATCAGATGTACTACGACTACCCACCGCCAACCTACTTGGAATATCCCATCCTCATTGCTCAAGGTAAGTTATGCTGTTACATAAATTTCCTCTGCTTATAATTATCTCCGCAAGTGTCTTTTTTTCAACCTTGTCTTAGATCCAGATTCCTTAATTAGTTTATCATTCAGTCTTAAATGCCTCGCGTTGCTCTCTGTAGTCTCTGTCTATTGAGATCATTCAAAACGAGCTCAGTCATATTAACGTATCTTGTTTAGTAAAGCTGCACATATGATTGGCAACTTCATGCCCGTGGCAGTGGTGGAGGAAATTAAGACTTTTCATTAAGTGTAATTAAGGGTAGAGAGATGGGCAAAATAAAGTTGGAAAAAACAGAAGGAGTCTGAATACACTCTGAAGCATCTGCAAATATCAGCAGCCCTTGAAATGGAAATCAAACAGAGCTGTAAATGGTGTAAGTTATAACCCGCCGTGTGTCCTCAGACGTCATCCTCCTCCTCCTGATTCTTCACTACAACGGCAGCCTGCGGCAGAGCCTCATCTACGCCGTGGTGTATCCTTTCACTTATCGCACCAATTGATGTGAAAGTGCTCGTTCAATTTGTGCAGAAATCAATGACCCATTAGACTTTTGTGTCCCTGCCTTAACGTACTTGTGCTCAGGTTTGTGGGAGGCTGGAGGCTCCTGATTCTGGAGAAGTGGATCATAGATTTGGCTATGGTAATAAACCTGTTTAAAATCAATCATAAGTCAGTGTGTGCGTGAGAGACAGAGTCAGCAAAGAGATGGCATGTCATCAGTCAGGGGCAATGAGGTGGAGCTTTGAGAAGAAACTTATACAGACCTCATTTCACCCGGTGTTTCTCACCCAGACCTTATAAATGCCAAATGGCCCGGTTGGTTAATGAGATGAACATGTCTCAGGGCGTTTTGCATTTAAATAGGTGAGAGCAGCGAACCCTCCACATCCTTTCTTCTTAAAGTTTGACCGAAGCAGCAGAAGGTGTTTGAAACTTTTTGAAATTCAGCTCCATGTTCAGCTTGTTATCACATGAAATCTGACCTCCTTCTCCTCTCAGAGCCTGTGCACATTTATTAGTGCAGCCAGTAAGTTTGCCCAGCTGCAATGCCTGTGGAGGTCAAAGGACGGCAGGCAGGTTAGTGCCCTCTCCTGGGCTCTAGCTACCTACACGTGTATGGGTGAGTTTAACCAGCCAACAGTGTTCGCTGTGTTTTTTTTTGTTGTTGTTGCATTCTCCACTGTATGATTAGATATACATTTAAGTTCGTAGCTGTCACTGGCACAGTTTTGAAAAAATTCTCTTTTTTAGCTGTGTACCAAACGACATTGAAGTTGTAGTATTATAACTTAGTTTAAAATAAAAACTTTGAGGTTAAGTTTGAGGATTTTACCATTCATTCATAATACGTTAAAAAGTAATTCAGTAGTCTTTGTGGAGAAGTCTCAGCAATTTCTTCAAAAATTATAATAACTTTAGGAATTAAAAGATCTACTGCTAATTTTATTTGAAAGCCAAATACAAGCAAAAGATAGCAAGAACACATTAATGCTGATTTGAGAGGAAAATTGAGCTAGTGAGCCCTACAACCTGGATGTACACAGTTTATATTGGTGTATGATCCCAGGATCCTTTCCATGATTAAGAAGAAACCATTCACAAAGGTCATCATCAAGAGAAGACTTTTGATAGATAAAGATCAACTTGTGAAAAGAAATGTGGAGGTTTCATAATCCAACTCTGTAAAAATGTTACATAACCGCTGTTCATGGGGATAAACTGCTCAGATTCATACAAATGCAGCAAAGACTTACTGCAAAATCACCTCAAGGGGATCTGAAAGTTAAGTGGAATATTCTATAGTAGGCGAGTCGATCACCTATTCAAAACCCAGTGAGTTGCATTTTAAAATTAAAGGTAGAAACAACAACTGGAATCACTTTAAATTTAACTCCTCAAATTAAAGCTGAGCCCTGAGTCTATATTCAGTAGATCACTTAAACTTGTTTCTGTACTCAGCTTAAAAAAAGAAAAGAAAAAGCAAATACGGTGTGATTATCAGAAATTGTAACAAACTGCAGCATGAAAACGTGCCAAGGATACTGTTGCTACTTTTCATACTGCAGTCCTATCGCTGTCAAACTGAATCCTGTTAAGCACTTTTATCAGTTCACATAAATCCCCCTCCCTAAAGTAACAAGTCTACTCTTTCATTTCATGAATATGCACGGTAGTGTTTATTCAGCCCCCAATTTAATAAATGAGCAATCCAACGCTTCATTAATGAATGATCAGACGCTCTGTCGGGTAACAGGGATGTCATTAACTCTGCTTCCTCTTTGTTTCAGCTCGGATTTACACCACCACAGTGACAACTGGAGACGTGCAGGGTAAGTCTGTCTGAATTACTAATGACTGTGGGAGGTGTTGCATCCCAGAATTTTTAATGAACACTTCAAGGAAAAATGATTTGTTTTCTAAATAACCATCGTAGATTTAAAACTAGCATTTTTTGTGCTCTTCTCTGGGAAATATCCTAAATAAATAAAAACCACAAGGAAGTGAATAGTGACTTTGTTTTATACTTAGCGGTCGAATTCATTTAGATTAGACTGCTTTAAAACAAAAAGGGACGTTAGTGCGGATGAGGCCACCCGGGCCCGTTCAGTAATCTATCAGTAATGCATCATACTTCTATATTTCAGCAAGAGTAAAAGTGGGGTTTACAAAGCATTAGTGAGACCTCCTATGATGTATGGTTTGAAGATGGTGGCACTGACAAAAAGACAGGAGGTGAAGCTGGAGATGGTAAGATTTTCATTGGCAGAGACCAGAATGGACAGGATTAGAAATGAGAATATCAGGGAGAGATGGTTTGGACGTGTGCAGAGCAGAGATTGTGGATGTACTATACAAAGGATTTTGAATGTGGAGCTGCCAGGCAGGAGGGAAAAAGGAAGACCACACAGAAGGTTTGGGGATGTAGTGGAGGACACAAGGAGGATGCTAAGGATAGGAGGAGGAGAACCGGAGTCTGGTTAGTATTAATGGCTAACTTTCAGTCATAATTAATTAAACTGGCAGGTCTAAAGGGCTGCTTCTTTACAATAATGAACGTCAGTAACAGGACTGTCATACAAATTTACACATCACCGGAAACCTGCAGTTTCTTATAAGACCAAAGGATTTCAGGCATCTTTTACCTGGAGTATCTCCGAGTAGTCACCATTTGTAACTCCAGCTCTGCTGTCCTTGTGTGATTCAGAGACGTCGCTGTCAGCTTCCGTGTTTCTGATCATCTTTTCTCTTTGCAACAGTTCTGGTGCGGTTCATAGCGATGACCCTGCTGAACCTGTGGGTGTTGCTCACTGTGCTCCACTATCAGAGACGCGGCAGCAGCTCCAAGAAGAAAGACTAAGTGTTTAACACTGGATTCTGCAGATCAAAGACGACTGGGTCACTTTAGGCACAACCAGTACTGTAAAATGAAACTGACGGGTAACAAGAGGTCTATCAGCAGAGAGATGATTTTTTATATAGTCTGTCTTCCCTGTTAAAGCCACACATTTGTTTGAATAACATTCCAGTTTGTAAAAATCTGTTGATAGGAAGAGAGACCAATGCTTTGCCATACAGTCTGTGAAAAAAAAAAAAAATCTATTGTTAGACACGACCCCACGTATATGTGAAACGATCCTATTCCGGGTAAATTGTTTTGGAAAAGCTTTTGTATATGTAAAGTTATTTTCTGAACTGTTTCAATAAACCAAATTCTACCTTTTTACAGTGAGGTCATTTAATTTAAAATAGAAAGTTGAGTATGGGAGCTCAACACTGCCAAAATTCAAAACAAAACATTGCATGAAATATGCCACAAATTCAATCTCAGATTGATGTGATTTAATTTGCTTTATTGTAACTCACCATGTTTCTGGACAAAGACACAGTTCTTGTGATTGCGACACCACCACGGTGGATTTCAAATCAAACAGGATTTGACTGAAGTGCAGACTTTCAGTTTTAATCAATATGGTTTAACAAAAGTATTGCAGAGACTGTTTGGTATTCAGGCCATTTGTATTCAAGGTCCTCTCAGAGGCTCAAAATTAATTGGACAGCTAGCTAACGAGCAGTTCCATGCCCAGGTGAGACTTGTTCCCTCATTATTCCATGACAGATTAAGAGGATAAAACACCTGGAGTTGATTGCAACTGTTAAACTTGCAGGGGATATATATGTATATATAATATTTATATTGCGCGCCAGTAAAAGATGAGTGGACGCCATCATTTCCCAGATACACCAAATTAAACCAGAGACACAAGGAAAATGAACAAACTTGCCAGCTCAGCGACACTTAATCAAAAGGCCAGCGTAAACATTAAGGGATAACATCTACAAGAACCTGCAGAGTTCTGAAAAAAATATTTGGACAGATTTGATTTAACCTTCATTTATGCAGGTAGTCAGGTAGACATTGAGACTCAATGTCTCATTTAAAAGAGAAAGAACAGATGAGCTGTCATGGTACGAGAATGTAAGGAACCAGGTCACTGGTGTCATGTTAATCCATTGAAATTTGGCCTATACTCACCGAGGTCAACTCAGTGCTTCATTGTTAGAAAACTGATTTTTTTAAAAAAAAACAAAAAACCCTTAGAACTTATGATTCTTATTACCGTGGTCATTTTTGCAACATATAGAAAGTACTGTGTAAAGATTTAAAGTATCAAATTTGACCTCTGACATATCCTTCAAGAAAAATAGTGTAATCGGAAGGTTAAAGTGATAATACTTTGTAGAGCCATTTAAAATTGTTTCTTACTGCCAAAAGTATTCACTCAGCCATCCAAATCATTGAATCCAGGTGTTCCTATCACTTCTACATGTGTATAAAATCAAGTACCTAGGTGTGGTACCTTGACAGGATGCCACCTGTGGAACAAGTCCAGATGTGAAATTTCCTTGTTACTAAATTTCCAGTTAGTGGCGTCATGACAAAGCAGAAGCGATTGGGAATGACAGCTCGGCCACAAAGAATTTTCTTTTTGCCTGTCCAGTCCGTCACTGTAGCACTCAGAATTATTGTCTGAAGGCCAAGAATTTTCTTTTTTAGATTTCGGTATTATTTAATGTGTTTCTCTTTCGTGTTTCAGTAGTTTGAGTATGACTGACAGCTTGTGTTGGACTCAATATCAGAATACGGAGGATTCCATATGCCTAAAAAAACAAAACAAAAACAAAAAACAGTGGAATAAAATCAAAAATATCAATTTGTCACAATTTATATTTATTATACAAAACTGCTTACTATTTAATATTTTTTGTGGCACATTTTTATTTTGGCACTTTTGGTTCACCATAGTTGTACACCTCTGCAGAATGATAACGTCTAACATTTTTAAAACAGAAAAACGATCCAAAACCAGAAGGCACATCCATGTCTTTATTGTTGAAGTGGTTATTATCATAGAGCTGTTTGATAGCAAACATGCAATCTGGATGTAGAACCCTTAAATACAAAGTTGACAAGGCTGTATAAATAATATAATGTGCACTGTATGGCATGTAAAATATATACTGTGTATATTTATATGTATAAAACATGCTTCTTGGTTAAAGGAGAGTGCACACACACACACACACACACACACACACACACACACTCACTCAGTTTACTCTCCACCTGCTAACTAAGTCACATACATACGACAATGTGCCCAAACTCAGAGTTTGGTTTCCTTTAATACAAAAATAAGGACAAACACTTTTAGAAAAAACTTCAATGGAATAGTGCTGCTCAGTATTTCCACTCATGGTTTCAGGATATGATTGGATACCTTCATTATTTCGGCTTCTTATTGGTTAACTTCCCTCATTTTCACTTTTGGTACTGACTAAAAATGACTAGGCATGTGGGTGAAAAAGCAAACGCATGCAAGTTCACTCAGAGTAGTTTGTGATGAAAGGCGCGGCTTCAGTCAAGTATACTTGGATAATACAATGCCTGTGTGTCGTCTCTGGTGAAGCCCAGATGTACATTCAAAAACAACAGAAGGAGCCGAGCTCGGATCAGAAAGCATTAACGGTGCACCCCTTTGAATTCAGTAAACATTAACCCTCAGAACTGACAGTGCAGGTTTGCAGAGATTATGGGATCGTGAGGACTTCATGTCTTAATCTAATGCCATTTCAAGCAGGATTCTGTTCCCTTTGTAGTCGTTTGACGTCAAACCCATGATTCAGCGTGTGCATGAGTCAGAAATCTGAATAAGAGGCACTCTGAGAATTATTTGCTCATATCCGAGAGGAAGCTGGGCTTCATTTGCTGCCTTAATGACTTTCCATGAAGTCACAGCTCATTTGGTTCCTAAGTACCTTATTCAAGATTCCCCATGGACACGCACCTGAAAGCAGAGCTGTGAAAAGCAAGAAGCTACAATCATGTTAAAGAGTTTGAAAGTACAGACACCATAAGCCAACAAAAATACAGACTCTTCTGAGTGTAGTGTTCCCCCATTAAACCCTTCATATTGTTCACAATCATTAAACACAAGATTGTCTTTTTTTTCTTTTGGCCATGAGAATCCTCAAAGGTGGTGTGGAGGTGGTTTCCTGCTGGCTGCTTCAATCAGACAGAACTGTCTGTCCTGGAGAGAACTGTTAAGGTAAGTGTTCCCCTGTTCTTGTCAGCCTTGGTCAGGCTCATAAGAGCTATCCTCCATTGTGTGGGAGCCGAACAAGCTACTCCAGCATCCAAGAGCTGCACAAGTGCTCTCGCCAAGGACCCAGGAGAGGACTTGGGTTATATGTTTATGAGACGCCCAGCTTGCTGTAAAGACGGCAGATGCTGAGGTGAGCTTGCTAAGTGGCTTGGAAACAAGCTGAATAAAAATGGAAAATGCCAGACTTGGTAACTCTCGCAGGCTGAAACGGGACAGGGTGGAGTGGGCAGTGGAGAAACCAGTCCAGTGTGCTGATCTGCAAACGGAGCTTTGTATAGAGTCTTTGATTTAGGAAGAAACTCTTCCCACCACCTCGTCGATGCACCACACTCCCGGGCAAGGTTAACTGGAGGGAGAGAGAGAAACAGATGCAAGTTAATCTCAGCAAATATGCAGCGAGATGTCAGGAAGATTAAAAGATTGGGCTGTGATTTGAATGGAACAGCGAAGGCATCATTTCATACAATTACCAAATCAAGGACCTGGCTGATTTTCAGACCGAATGTAAGAAGCTGCATTTTTAATCGTTACTCTACATTTATTTTATCTCAGCAAAAAACTCAAATGATTTAAAAGTCTTTGTAGTAAACAAACTGGCTAAGCATGCATTAGTCCTACCAAGATATACAATGATCCTAATTTGGATTTTAAGCAAGTCCTATGTCCACAGACTGTATATAAAAGATGGAAATAGCCACCGAGCAGAACATTTCAGCCATTGCCATCTTGTTTTTTTCAATTATTATTTTCCTTATACATTTTATGATTTAAGGGTGACGACACTCCACACTCATCCTGTGACGAACTGTCAGTCACAAGATGGTCTTACCCTAAACCAGTATATTTATCTAAATTGAGAACATGCTGTAATAAATGAAACCACTGATTTGATCCATAAGTTCACCAAAAAAAAGTGCTGATTGAGGTGTTCGCGTGAGCCTTAGTAATTTTCTCTGCTGGCCATGAGACAGACGGCAAGTCAATTCTGAATTAATTTCTATGAAGAGCATCTGCATGACTTTGGTCCTGAAAACCTTTTGGTTTCTTATTGTCGTCCACTGCACAGCCTGTGTGGAAAGCAAAAGAGGTTTGCTCCAAATTAATTTCAGTTCATTCCAGTTTATCTGCATTTGTAGACACTGCCTGGAACATGAGAAATGAAAAATCTTGGCTTGGATTTCTTCTAACTAAACCAGACATCCCAACAAATTGTCCAAAATTCCAAGAGGCCAAATCGGCAGACTAGCTGATGTGGTTCCAAGATTGGCTTCGCTTCTCAGGTCATCATATTTTATTCACAGTCTGAGGACAGATCAACATTAAATAATCGAAAGTCTGCGCGGGAATACAGCAGCGAATTGTTCAAGCGAGTCGCAGCAGAGTGCTGCCTCGCTAAAACTTGAATTTTTTCAGCCGTGAGAAAAAGTCCTGTCTTATCTCTTGTTGTGTGAGAAAGGGCAACTTCAGACAAACCTGAGAACTTCTTCTCCTGAGTTTATGTGTCAATTTATTTTTGTCCAGTTCAAAACACCCAGTGCCCAAGTGATCCCAACTCTTAAAAGAGCAAATCCACCCAAACTACATGGCTCAAGGTCCATAATACAGAGTATATTCACCACCTGCACCACCTCAGTGACACCCAAAACAAACAAACATACACACACTGAGAAGTTGAGATGTTTACAGGGAAACATCTGGTCAAAAGAAGAACAAGGAGGAGGAGGAGAAGGAAGGAGCTGTCATTTGTACCAGGTACTGCTGGAATCTTCTCGCTTTATTTTGAAGCCATTTGACCTGCGAGGGCTGAGGTCAGACATTTTTAAGGTTTTTTTAAATGGCAGGCACTGCACAGCACACATTGCACACAGTGTTACCAAATGTGGTGATCAGAAATGTATAGAGGAACAGTCATCATCTATATCATCCAACGCCCAGTGCCAGTCCTGGAGACTGGAGTCCTCCAATCTGAAAGGGGAGATTAGTTTTCATGGCCGTGTAATCGTTACTGCACACAACTCAAGTCTGTTCTGTGGGGTTGTATGAGGGCAAATCCTGAGACATAGAACTGGACTGGACCAGGACAGACAATGACAACAGTTCCTCAACTTCTGCAGGACACGCATTGTACATAAAGAACAAAGCCTCACAGGTTAACACCTCAATACACCTTAAAAAGAGTTCTTACCAAAGCTGAATAATCAATACGCTAATTTTTCTCCTTCAAGATCATCAGTCGCTTTTTTAAGATTGCTTGTTGAAGTTGCATTTGTAGCCTGTGCACATGATGTGCTGTTTTGACAAGAGTGGATGAGATGTAGAGTGCACTGAAGGCACTTTATTATAAGTGGTCAGAACGGGACTTTCAGTCAGTGATTTTAAAGCAAGAGTTGCCTAAAGGTTTTTTTTGTGGTCAGTCAGCAGGCCATTATGGAGAAACAGTCATATTAATTGTGACACACAACTAGAGCTGCTCAATTAATCAAATTTTAATCACGATTACGATCTGGGCTTTCAACGATCATTAAAAATGACTGAGCCGATTATTAGCCCCTCCCTCGTGCTTTACTCTCGCGCTGCTCCGTGTGGCAAATCGAGTGCACCTCTCTGCATTTCGAACACGCGTCACAACAATTAAGAGGACCCGAGGGAAGCTCGGAAAGCTAAGCAGAAGTTATTTGGAGAGGAGAGTGACTGCTGTTGGTTGAAAAGAGAGGTAAAAAAAACTTCAGTGGTGTGGAAACATTATGGGTTCGCGGAGTCAGACGTGGATCAAGTAGACATAATGTGTAAACTTTGCTACGGTGTCATAGCTGCACCACAGAGCAACACTGCAAAGTTCACTAAACATAGATGTTTACTAGGGGTGCAACGATACACAAAATTCACGGTTCGGTTCGGTTCGATACTTTGGTGTCACGGTTCGATATTTTTTCGATACAAAAAATGTTCATGCATTTTTAATTTGTCATTTATTAAAATTATAAATATATATTTTAACTCAAAAGTACAGTTTTTAAATTTAACCCTAACCCTTGTGCGTGTTTTTTATTTTGACAGCGAATGCGCACCTGCGGACCACTTATGTGCAGCCCTGGTTATTTAGCTCATCATATTGCAGCCACAGAAATTCTTTTGTCCATGAAACCATAAAGCTGCACTTTCTTTTTGCCTTATAGTCTGATTTGTCATAACTTCTCCGTTTTGTGGTAAGCTTTTCTTTGGCTGTCACTTCTTCACTCTGACCTGTCTTATTTGGCTCAGCAGAACTGAAATGCTTTTACACACGCACTCACATAAGCTCAGCGATTCTCTGCACGATCAACCTCTCACATGTTTAAGCTTGCTGCGGGAGATTTCACTTGTCATGTTTGCATAGTAAGCTAACGATTAATAAGACGATGTCAGAGGAATTGGTGCACAAATTATCATCACTCACAGATCAGTGCTGTCGCTCTCTATACACAGTTCGCGCGATTGCAAAGTGAAAGCAAAAAACAAGCGCAAATTCAAACGCGATTTCAATATGTCACATATTGACAGTGGCTTACCGATGCCAATGACATAATTACCCAGCTACATTTCTGAAAGAATGCAAAAGCATTGACATATATTGTTCCTACAATAGCCCGACGGGCAGGGAAGAGATAGATTTTGGTAGCCCGACTGAAAAAATCGCTAGCTTCGGGACGTCGGGCTAGCGATATTGCAAGCCCTGTATCTGATTGAGGAATCACTCATCTTTGGAAAAGAGAGTTTATTACAGAGAAATGTCTCTTTCCAAAATAAAAGCTATACTATCCGCTTCTTCTGGGCTATATTCTCAGCAGCATAAGGAGAATCATGTGCTAACAGCTGTCTAAATGACTCGGCTAAAGTTAGTAGCATGCTTGCTTTTTTTTGTCTGCTTCCACTTGTCTTTGCACTAGGATGATGTCGGCGTAAATGTGCAGTCATATTCGTTGTGTTCCCGCTAGTGCTTTCAGGTTAATCTCGTTGAAATGACCTTAACGCCACAACACGGCAAATCTCCGTTAACGAGCTACCGCCGATCGCTCCGTGCATGGGGCTAGACGGCCAACACGTTAACGAGCTAACTGCGCTAACACACTAGTTCACACCAATGTAATTGAGCATTGCATGGCACATCCAACATACTGTTTTACTTTAGTCCATGACTCGCTTACCTTCAGGGTCATAGTCACATGAAAACCAAAATAATTCCAAACGCCAGATCTGAATGAGGTTCAATTTGCCTGTTGCAAGGAGAGCTTAACTTCTGTCTCGCTAGCTTGCCCTGCGCTCTTCCTTCTGACTATGCTGTCTGTGTTGAGCGCTCAGTGAATCTGCGCTCGACAGTGCAGCCTAGGCGGAGTAGTCGAACACAGATTCACTGAGCGCTCAACACAGACAGCATCGTCAGAAGGAAAATTGATAAAATAAATTACAAATGTTGTATTGTTCGATACATATGCGTACCGAACCGAAAGCACTGTATCGAACGGTTCAATATCGATACGAATATCGTTGCACCCCTAATGTTTACATTTTTTATTTATTTTTTATATTGCAAACATTTGCACGGTTATCAGTATTTGCACACTATTTTATATTATTTTTTAAAGTCATTATTCAATACATTGTTATTGTTAACCCTTTAAAGCCAGTCAGAGCAGCACGCTCTGTTTTGTGTAACTATTTTTAAATCCCTGTAGAACCTGAACCATGTAAGCTAGCGCAATAATTTTTTTTGCATATGAAACTTACATCTTATGCCATCAGCTTGTCCTCGGTCACGGTTTCCTTCCACATAGAGCTTTGCAAAAATTGCATAAAAAGTGCTTGCAGCAACAAAAACATAATATTCCAGAAACACGCTTTGCCGATCCGATCAGCTGTTCGTAACACTTCCCACATTGAAACAGACGTCAGCACGAACTATCGCATGTCCGCCATTTCCTGCCCGAAACAGGAAGTGACGTCATTTTCACGGAAAATGTAGTTGTTTTTTTTTACTTGTAGGCCTTAAAAGCCTATACTGGTGTTTTTATAAGTCATGTTTGAATTTTCTGAATAGTTTCTGGGATGCTTAGAACTCGAACTGCACAGCTGGAAATAGTTTATTTTGATGCTGTTTTCTTTGCAAATTTGCATCATAGGATTGTTTTTGTTTTTCCTGCAGTATATAAAAATTGGTGTATCTCCAAAACAAAACTATGAAGACACTCAAAATAAATTTCCTGTGGTGGGAAACTATTTTTTGCAACTTTTTTGTATTTAAGGTTTTGAGGGATAAGCCTCTTAAATTTCCCCAAGTAGAAATATATGTAAAAAAAACAAAAATGATTTTCAATTTTTTTGTAGTTTATTGCACTTTTTTGCAATTAATGTAGTTACTATGGACTTAATGCATACATATTATTAAAATATGGGCTATAACAGTTGTATTGATGTATAGCAACTTGAAATGCTCCCAAAAATGGCACTACAGCATGTAAAAAAAAATAATATAAGCTCTGACGGGCTTGGTTCTATGGTAGGTCTTAAAGGGTTAAATAAATATCGTCAAATAATCGAGATCTCAATTTCAGTGAAAATAATCGTGATTATCATTTTTGCCATAATCGAGCAGCCCTACACACAACACTCAAAATGCAGAATATATACTAAATACTATAAATAAATATTAAACTTTCTGGATGTAGTATGTTAATCAAATACACAAAAATTTCAGTTTTGAGGCTTTTTAGTCAGCCTGCATTATATAGGTCACTCCACTCACACTGTATGTACCTCAAATCATTAGAAATCTAGCCTGGAGATCCATAAACTGTTATTTGTTTACCTCCTTCACACCACTTTAACTGTCGTAGCTAACATAGATGAATCCAAAATCACACCTATAGGTGTCTATTACATAAAATCAGCTTTTTAGTCTACCTGCTCTTGCTGGTGGGGAGCTGTCGACTGGGCCTCCTCATGGACTGGCTGGGCTGAACCTTCATGGAGGTCCGCGGTGAGGAGCGTGCGAACTGTTCTGGGTGTGGAGGCTTTTTGGGAATCTTCTTGACCAACCGGCTCACCCACTTCTGCTGCTCCTCCTGGGACACGGCGAGCAGGAGCAGGTTCTTGGCTGTAGAAATGTCGTAGTTCACTGGTGGTAGAAGAGAAGAGAAATGTTCAGTAACACTCCAATTCACAAACATTTAAAAACCCACCAATTGTAAGTAAGATCGAAACACAGCTTTCATAGAAACAACAGGAGCGTCCTACCTTTACAGGGGGCGATGATCTCCTCCTTCTTGTCCATGTGGTCCTTGTGGCACTTGATGTGGCAACGCCGGCACTCCAGAGCAGGGGGCGGCTTGAACATGTTCCACAGTGGCTTTGTGCAGGCCTCACAGTTGGTGGGGAAGTGGTAGAGGGTGGGAATGAACTCGTGGCCTTTGTGGCAGACGTAATTGGACTTTTCTCCAATGGGATGCGGCTCCACGGGAAACTCTGGCTCCTTTTTGCTTTCACCTTCATTGGCATAAAGAATCTGGAGAGCGGAAAGAGGACATATCTAACTTTTTCAGCCTTCAACAACTCTTTAAACAATCAACATGCTCAAAGAAATAGAACATTTTCAGTAGAGCTAGGGCAGACCTGGAATATCCTGGGAATTTCTTTGGAGTCAGCTCGATACACATCTGTCTGAGTAACAGGTCTCACATGGAAGAGTTTACTGTGTGACAGAAAGGAGTGTTATTTTCTGTTTAAAGCATAGAACGTGTTAATACAAACTGAGCTGTTTTCTTTGCAGAGGTGCCTTCAGGTGTCATACTCACTCTATATCGAGCACCATGTTGGGGATGGACTGCTCTTTGTCTTGCTCGCTGTTGTAGAAAAGAATCTTCTTGCTGCTTACTACAACGTACTGCATTGACAGGACAGAGGTGGTAAGAAAAAAGGTCACACGCTGTTTTGCAGGGTCAAAGCTGTCTCAATGGTTTAGTCCTACCTTTCGCTCCCATCCAAACTTCTTGGTATTGTTTCTGACGGGGAGAGACAGCCAGCCCTCGAGCCTCATTTCTGAGGGCAGAAAGAGAATTTAGATCATTATGGTTTGGTTTGAAGAAATCAACAAAATCACATCACATTAAAGTGAAATATTCTAGTCAGACATTATGCACCTTTATAAAAATGCTCTACTTGAGCATTTAAGCACTTTATATAACACGCCTCATTCCCCCATTCTCTTTATTCTACATCTAAGTGATTTGCATCCAACCTCCACACACATTCACACTCTGATGAAAGTATTCGAGAACAACTCAGGGTTCAGAATCTTGCCAAAGGATGCTTTGGCATGCGCGCTGGAGCAGCCAGGGATCAAATCACCAATCGTCATTAATCTGTGCATAACACATTAATGATAAAATGACTGTATTGGGATTGAAAGTACTTAATTTGAGCTGAATTATAGCGTCTTTCTTCTGAAACTTTCAGAAATTAGGGTTATTCCATTACTCTGACCTGGCATTTTCACACAGGGACAAACAATGCATGTTTTCTCTTTTCCAGATGTTTGTGTGGGAAAAGTCCAGTAGAACAACAGTTTCTGAAATACGCAGACCTGGAACCAACAACCATGCCACGTCACTCAAATGACCTTTCTTCCGATGCTCCATTTGAACTTCAGCAGGTTGTCTTAACCGTGTCTACATACCTCAGTGCACTTAGCTGTTGCCTTGTGATTGTCTGATTAAAGGCATAGTTTAGCAGGTGCACTTTGTAACGTAGCCAGTGAACATAAACATTGTACAAGAAGATGTTTGTAAGTGACCTTAAACCTTAAAGCTGTGGTGAAGACAAACTGTCAGAAATACTTTCTTTGTTTAGTGGCTGAGCTCTTACCTGTGTACGCATCATCAGCATCAAACTCGGGCCCGCTGCTGACGCTGGCGGAGTCCATCGACTGAACACTGAGCGTCTGCAGGAGATTTCTCAGCTGCTCAATGTCACTGTCCTTACTGTCCAGAGCCATCTGCATCTCAATGCGCATCTGGCTCTCATCTGCCAGTTGCTATAGATTAAAATGAGAAGAAATAACATATTGTAAGTGTCGTAGTCAGAGATACAGCAGCAGAGTGTCGTTTCACTGCAAGGGAAAGAAAACTCAGCTGTTCACTTACTGCTTGCATTTCGTTGATCTCCTTCTGATATTTGATGATGGTGCTGTTCAGCTTTTCCTTCTCTGACCTGAGCTCAAGCTGCAGCTTCCTGTTCTCCTTCTCCTTTCGCCGCATGTCTGTGTCGTTACCACGGCGGCTGCCTCCGCCACGCACTTCCTTCCTGTTCATGATCTCTGCCAGCTTATTGACGGCCTGCGGATGGGGATAAGATTCAATCTTAACTTAAGAAAAATGATGGGAAAAAATGTAAAAAAATTTTTGTAAATGAAGGGGAGGATTAGTCTTGAAAGTCTGTCTCTTCATCTTGTGAGTTATTGCTTTAAAAACACCGACCTGGGTTTTTAGCGTCCTCTCGCACTGCAGCTGCTTCTCAAATGCCTGCTTCATCTGGCTTATCTGCTGCTCCCAGTCCTTCGACTTCTCAGTTTCTGAAGAGAACAAAAAAAATAAATTATGTACCCACACCAAAATATATAATTCTTGTAATAAACATTTAAATGTTCTAATTACCCTCTATTGCCTCCTTCAGTTTGTTGTTCAGTTCCTCCTTCTCATTGGCCAGATTGGCGACATCACTCGTCAGGGTCCTATTAGCTTCTTCCAGCTGCAATGGACAGCAAATACTTTCATATCTGCTCTTTTGTGGAACTATAAACTCAACCTAATCTCACACTATTTTCAGAGCATATTTATTGGGCTTGAGATGCACTGCATTTACACGTCGTGATACTTCCAGGACTGTGGCGAGTTATTCTATTTAACAGCCTTTAAACGTCTAACGATACAAAGACTTTCACCTCAACTCGATCATCTTTATTTCACGCAAACTCAAAATCTCACAGAGCTGATGGTGATGTCCTTCTCAGAGAGCTCCTGGCGATGGCGAGCCATCATCTCCTTCAGCTCCAGCTCCTTCATTATCTTCTCCTTCTCGAGGTCGGAGTACTGCTCCTCAGCGATGGAGCGCGCCAGCTGCTCCGAGTCAGCCTTTGTCAGAGTGATCTCCAGCTGTGCTGCCAAAGAGTCCCTGAGAGGAATAAAAAGAAACGCAAGCCTGAGCAACCCACCACACAAACCACCCGAGTCTCTTATTGGAGATAAATGAACCGAGCCTTACATTCATCATCACCGTTTTTCTGCTAATCATTTTTCGAAGATTAAAGTGGATGAATTTATTTCAAATTGTATCTTCAAACTGAAAAACCTCTCACCTCTCCTCCTGCAGCTCCTGCAGAGACTGCTGCACTTCTTTGTAGAGTTTGTTCCTCTCCTCACATTCCTCCTTCAGCTCACGAACCTGGGTCTTATAGAGAGTCTGGAGAAAAGGTAACAGGTCAAATACGCCCCATACTTAATACATCAACAACAAAACTCTAGATAACTCTTTAATGCCGAAATCTCCAATGGGAGGGCCAGAGAGGTGAGAAAGTTTCCTAACAACAAGCTGCTCCTCCTGACTGATAATGAACATGGTAAAGGAAAGAATCACTCAGGCTTCATGTTGCATACACACTTTGATACATACTGTTGACATTGTACAAAAACATTAGCTAATGGATGCCCATTGAAGTCTTCACCATCATTCAGCTCTTGGAAATGCATAACATACATTGGCTACAGAAATAAAAGGAACCCTCTGATTTTAACAGCCTACGTTCCCATAGAATAAGACTGTGCTACGGTTTATTTACTTTATTTTCTAAGTGCATTATGGAAAATACATTACTTGTTATCCTATATCATCTTTAAACATTACTGGATTATTACGCTTGAACTAGGAAATAACAGCAATGCATTACAATATGGGAAGATGTCACTCCAGTGTAATATAGCTGACTGTTATTTGACAGTATAGTCTGGAGCAGCCCCTGTAGCTCTACTCTATAAATATCAAAGCACCTCTATATTGTGGACGTAAGAATTGCTAGACCCCTACACACAACTGAAACATTTAGTGAGTTGCCTTTACAATGAGTTAAGCTCCAGCTTGGACTTCAACTGTAGCGCTAAACAATTCAGAGCACCTGCAGTTATAGGCAGCAGAGTTGGAATGAGTCTCTGACTCACAGGCAGCTGAATATTTTAAAAACTGCCACAGCAGCGCCCTGATCAGGCTGAAAGGAGTGAAACACAATGTGGACATGGCAGGGAAAAGCTGTTTAGCCAGAAGGAGAGAGGGGACTATTCAGTAGCAAATCAATCAGCAGTTTTTGGCCGCTCAGTCAGATGAATGAAACTATAAAAAGCCTAAAATGCCAAATGAAAGTGTCTTCATTTTCCCATCCACATCTGTGATCAGATATCAGACTTACTGAGAAATACTGCTCAGCCTCTAACTGGTCTTGTAACTCCTTCATTTGTCCATCTGTGTCCTGTCTTTCTCTGTGAAAAGAAAAATGAGTCGATGATTCATAATTTGACCGCATAAGGAGCCTGCAGTGTGCCTGCTGGGAAAGTGTTACAACAAAATGAAACTTACTTGCGCAGCTCCTGGTTCTGCTTCTCCAAGCTGCGCTTAATATCCAGCAGGTGATTAGTTTCCTGCTTGAGCTGCTTCTCGGAGGTTTTCAGAGCACTGAGCTGCTGGTTTTGAGCCTTCAGGTCGTTCTGAGTCAGGTTACGCTTCTGGGTCTCCTGCTCGATCTTCAGTGTCAGGTTCTTCACCTGAAAGAACAAAATGAATTTAATAAAAGTTTTTTACTCGCATCAGCTCTTTTTTCATTATCCTTCTATCCAATTTCAGATATGACACTCTTTACATTAGCTGCTGAAGTAGCTCCTGTTGGTGACATTTGACAGCTAAACCCAAACTTCACTGGTCTCCTGTGCAGAACAGAAACGCTCACCTCCTCAGTAAGGTGATCCTTGTGTCTGCGCAGCTCGTCTAGCTTCTGCAGGGCCTGTTTGTTGTCACAGTCCATCATGCTGCTCTGCTTCTCCAGCTCTAGTATTCTGTTCTCCAGCCGCAGTTTGGCAGCTCGCTCCTCTGCCAGCTTCTGCTCCAACTCTGAATGAGAGTTATTCAGTTATATTATTTAATTTCCCTTCTGAAAAGTTAAATCAATAAAATTTCTCATTCTGTACATCTTGTCGCAATCTGTGAACTCAGAGCTGTCGATCAGCCCCAAATTATATAGCTCGAACCCTGAACTCGGTACAAACTGTGAAAGAACAACCTTGTGGAAACAAAAGATCAGAGCCCTTACCCTTCATGGACTCTGACTTGGCGCCCTCGATGGTGACCTTGATCTTGCTCTTGTCTGCCTGCATTGCTCTGGTGGCCTTATGAGAGGCCTCCTCCTGTTCCAGCTCCTGCTGCAGCACCTTCAGCTTGTAGGTCAAATCGATCTCCTTGTTGCTCTTCTCCTGTAGAAAACACACACACAGAGATGTCACATCCAGAGTAAAATCTAGTCAGAAAATTTCACACCAAACGCTTTGAGACCAAGCCCAGAAAGTCGTGTCACTACATGGTGGTTCACATTTATATGTATATTCTAAGGAAGTGCAGTTAGAAATACTCAGTAAATCAATAAGTACACAGTTTCTGAAACAGGTCAGTTACAGTGCTGCAATAAATTAGGCCTTTCTTCTCAATTTCTCTAAGATATTTTAAAGTCAAAAAGCAGGCAGTTATGCAATTTTTAATATTAATCTATGAAAACAAAACAAAGCAAATACTTTGTATTAATCTTCCCGTGTCGACTGGAGTTGTGATTAAAGGTTTGGCAGTCTTTTAAAATAATTATTTGGCCTACAGTGGGCTTGAGTTTGAAAATAGCTGCTGTAAATCAATTATTTGTCACTTTAATCAAAACAAAAGACTTTCCCGATTGCTTTAATAAAATAATAATTTCTCACTGATGTCAAATGACCTGGAACAAACAGTCCAATCATGCTGTCCTCAAATCCAGATGCAGATGTTTCCAAGAAACACTATGATACTACTTTTAACATAACTTTTACTTAATTTGGATCACACGTGAGGCTCAAGTCAAATTTCCAGGAACTGCATCTCAAAGCAAAAAATGTTTCCAGTCAGGATTTTGTGATTTACCTTCTCCAGATCAGTGAGTTTCTCTTGAAGCTGCCTCTTCTCAGTCTCAGCTTTGGATAAAGCCTGTTTCTGCTGACGGGCCTCCTCTTCCAGGCCAGAAATGCGTCCTGCAAGATAAGCCCGCGAGAATCCTCAGAGTTACATTTCACGTACAGATCACATAAAGCTTAACCCAACAGCAAACTATGGCAAACGGTAAATGGCCTGTATTTGTATAGCGATTTACTTGGTCCCTAAGGACCCTAAAGCCTATAAACGTACACAGTCGTCAAGAATCTTTATTTCCATTTTCAATACATTATTCCTGTCTCAACTTGTATACGTAAGTCCTTTAATCTTTCTTAACGTCAATTTTATCCCCTCATTAAAGCTCAGTCTGAGGTCCGTCTGCTGTTTCTATTGTAATTTCAATTTTAGTTACTATTATTTTATTATTTGTCCTTTAATTTGTGTATTTATTTTCATGTTTTGAGTTTCTAATTTAGGTCTGGTTTGTTTATTCCAGGTTTACTTGTAAACTAGCATTGTTAATCCCCTGACCTCAACTAAAAAGCACTCCCTCTGATTTAAATGTACTTTACACATACAAGTTACTTGCCTGTTGTTCATATAATGACTCTGGTCAGCAAGCTCGGGGCAGTTCAGGGCAACTACCAAGAGTGTATGTTTAGTTGTTCCAACAGTGCCACAATGGGTTATTTATACACACATATACATCCCCCAGTTACTTGTAGTAAGCAACGGAGGGCAATATTTATATTAATACAAATATTTACATAGTTCAAATGAATTTCAGCTCTTGGACCAACTAGAGGAAGTAGCTCATTATACTGTGCTGTGTTTTATTTGTAAATGCAACACTCAAGTCACTGCATCCGAAGACCTACAAACATTCATAAGGCAGAACTCATGGTTTGTGATGCCCACGTCCTAATTAACGCAGTCAGATAAGAGGTTTTATGTGACAGCTTAAGTAGCCCGAGAGCTGCTTTTAATCAGATTATGGGTGAATTGTTAGCCTTTATGTAAGCACACTCCCTACAGTTACACAAATATTACAAACTGTCCAGGCGCACTGGAGCAAACAGGCCGCTTTGACCCTTCTGTCTTCAAAACATCAGCTATATTTGTTCAAGGTTTTATCTGACACCTCTGGACAAACTTATTTTTACTAATTCACATCAGCCTTTCTCAAACACACACAGTGTGACTGAACTGGAGTCAGAATCCATTCAGCAAACAGTTATTTAGTCCTGAAAAGCCTCTTGACTGCCCTCAGCATTTGGGTGGCACATTGCTGTTCCTCATCTAGCTGCCCCTTTATTAAACCTGCCATATAAGCTCCAAGGCAAGCAGGAGGAAAACAGAAACTGAACTTCTTTCAGAGGAATGTAATTACATTTCCACCTCATAAAAATACAGGTAAACATATCAGCAGCTACAGATGTGCCTAGAATTATGACTTATACTGACATCCAACCTGAAATTCTGCACAAATCTATTCTTTTGGTTTTCTTTATGCTAAGGTGAGAACCAAGAACAGAGGTGCAGTTTCTTTTTCTGATTGCGAGACGAATTTTGTCAAATTTGGTGGAGCATGAGCGAAAAACTAATACAAGACATTTTGGTGCTCCATGTAAAACTGCTAAACTGAGGATGCTCCAACTCCCTATTCATTGGTTTAGTATTTTATAGGTTTGTAAAGAAGTAGGTTTCACTTTTTACAAACACCAATCTGTAAGATCTGTTTAGATACACCGATGAATACAACATGTAATATTCCTGGTATCACTTTTATTAAGTCAAATAACGCACATAAATGACAACTGTTTGCAGACTTGACAAAGAAATCTTCGTGTGCTGTTTCACCCACCCATCAGGTCAGTGATGGTTTCCGAGCCCTGGCTGTGCTCCCTCCTCTCCGTCTCTAGCGCAGCCTGCAGGCTGATGCATTCCTTCTCCAGACTCAGCTTGCTGCGCTCCAGCAGGCAGCATTTGTCCTGCAGCTCGCGCACGTTGGCCTCCAGCTGCTGCAGCTGCTTGCTGCTCTCAGTTTGGGCTTTGCGGAGCCTCGTCGCCGCCTCCGTCTCGGCCCGCAACAACGTGTTGGCTTCTTCCAGCTAAGAGAAGAACACGTACACAAATCACACCAATATTTTCCCTTTAAAGGACTCCGAGTCCAACAAGGTGACTTGACAAGATCACAGTGATTTTTTCAGTCTGGCTGGACATCAAATATTAGCTTTTACTTTCAGCTGTTGTGACTGTTAATGTATTTGGTTTTACGTCTATTCAAGGCTTTTTATGTTATATGCTTGTAATCTGATGTCACAGAGCTCATCGTCCATGCTGACCACCCCCCCAACCTCACCAAACATACATCAAGGTAGGTAACCGACCTGTTTCTGGAGGTGAATGTTCTTCTCATTGGAAATGTGAGAGTTTTGGTTTCGCTTCTTCATGTCATCCAGCTGGTCTCTGAGGCTGTTGACTGCACAGATCCCAAGAACCAAGACAACAATTATTATGATGAAGTGTGTTTCAAGAAGTGAAATCACAATTTAAAACTGATAAAGTTTATTTAAATGCACCAAGTTCTTCATATACAAACTGTGCAAATGAAATATGGAAACAGAGCTTTAGTTTGGTTTAATAAAGACGCTGGAACCAAAAGTTATACAATATGAATATTACAAAAAAAGCCAGAGCACAGAAGAGAGTAGACCTGATGTGTTTGTATCAGTGTCTTTGTCCAGGTGATGGCAGTATTACCCACTTTATCTCAGTAAAGTCACCATGAATTTATATCATTGCAAAGCCAAAAGAAAACGTAAGAAGTTTCTGACTTTACACAAGAAGAGGGGGGTTGATTTTTACTGGATTCCTGTGTTCATTTTATTCTCTTGCTTTAATGCATCACTGCTGTCGAGTTTGAATCTGTTTCTTAAAACAAATGCATTTAATCAGCCTCATTTTTCTCACTCATGATAGAAGTATTATAATGTTTTGTCTTTTCAGTTCATGTAATCGATCACCTTAAACAAAGCTAACCTGCATGAAGGATGTTACACAAATAAACCGAGAATGTGTGCCGCTGTATTTTTTTTTACTTAAAAGCTAGTTAAAAAGCTTTAAAAGTTGTCTCTTAAGAGAAACGTCTCTTACTAGAAAATATATTTTTCTGTGAAATGTAATCATTTCCAGTTGATAACTGGTGTTTAACTTCCTGTACAAAAGAAGTAAATCTTTTCAGCTCTGCTGCAGAATCCAGTGTGTCTCGTGTCACCTTCGTTCTCCAGACAGCGCTTCCTGTCGGCCTCGCTCTCAGCCTTGCGGTGGCTCTCCAGGCTTTTGTGCTGCAGCAGAGCCTTCTCCCTCTCCAGCTGCCTCAGACTCGACTCCAGGTTCTTTCTGCTGCTCACCTAAAAATCAATCATAAACGCCTTTGTTTAACATCTCCTGCGGGGATGGTTTCATGCTACTGTGATTCCATAATTCACTTTATGAGAAATTATCCCCAGAATCCAAATGGGCTTCAACACAAATTCAATCACAATAGACATTTTAATGTGGCCGTTAGAATTCAGCAGGCGCTCCAGCTGAACCTCCCTGGATACGAGACGCTGGTATTCAACCGGAAAGTGGACAAGTGTGGATAATAAGAATCATTATTCTGGCTCAAATAATAGAGTTTTTGGGAAACGCCCATTAAAATGTGTGAGGAAGAAAGAACTTCTAAAATCCCAGAGGGGTCGTGAACCAGCAGATATTGACGCCAGACAGACACAGAAATATTCAGGTAATTGGATGTTCCCTGTGATTAACTGACCTCTTCCTCAAGTTCTTTGGAGAGCTTTTCCAGACGAGTGGTGGTGGCCCTGCAGAAAAATACAAATGCTTAAAAATAATAATTTGGCCACCGCGCATAAGCAAATAAGTGGAGCAACATGATGTGGCTCTTATTCCTCATACACAATGTTCCCTACAGATCACCCACCTGTATTTTTGCTCTAGATCATCTTTGACTTGCTTGTCATTATTCATCTGCATCTCTAGGTGGCGAAGTTTCTTCTGCAGTGCTGCTGACTAAGGAGAGAAAGAAAGAAAGACTTCCAATTTATGCGCTATACACTAAAGTCAGAATTTAACACACACAGGGTAAGAAGACATGTAACATCAATAGCTAGCTAGACTTTGCAGTGACACGCACACTGTCTGAGCACTGGCAGAACGCCTGACGCTCCTTTATAGGAACTATCGGCCTTTATAAGGCCGATAATTAAAATAAATTTAAAAGTCAAGAAAAGACGACAGAAACACCCTTCAACCATGTTTTGAATGTTGTTGTCCTTGGTCAAAATAGCACAGAAACTATTTTCATGGTTAATGGTGTACAGTTTTTAGGGGCAGTCTTTTAGGACTATAAACATTCTTACAATTAGAAGTATCACAACAACCTTAAACCACCACATTAGTCACTTAAAGGTCAGTATTGAAATACAGCTTACTATACCTTTAATCACCTATATTTAGGCAACTGATTAGAAACAAAGCGAAAGTAAAACATAGGGTTTGTTTTGTTCCTCGTAATGGGGGCAGTCTTTTAGGACTGAAGTCAATAAAAGTTCTTCAGATTAGCGTTCGGCTCAGCCACTTATACTGAAAGCTGCTTAAGTCTCTGTGTGCGGCTGAGAACACTGAAATTCTAACAAAGTACAAATAAATCATGGGATCAGGGAAGAAATCCCCCTGTGAGTCATTTCCATCATAATCCTTGATGTCTTACAATGTGAAGTTGATCACAATGTCAACAGGCCTTTTCTGTGTGGTCATGTAAACTGATACCAGACTTATTTATTTCCTGAGGAGCTCGGTCCGGTATTAATGCAGTCGCTAAAGGTGCACCTGGCAGTTACTGCGTGTGGGAGTCAAAGTACTTACCTCCCCTTTTGAATTCTCATGAGCCACTGAGTTGTTGGAAGCATTTAATAACCTGAAGGAGGAAATGAATAAAATCAGCCCAAGGTCAAGGACACTAGAGCCAAAAATAAATCTATAAATTGTCTTCGTGGAACCACGGAGGTCCCTAAAATCATGGGAAATGAAGAGAATGGGATGATTTACTGGTCTTCTTTGAAGTAGGTGAAGCCAACAAAGGGTAACTGATTGCCGACAAATGCCTTAGGTGTGGGGAAGGTTTCTACATCGCCTTTGTCGTCTTCTATCTCATCAAAGTTGCTGGTGTCTATGTCACTGCTCAGCTCTGGGACCACAGGGGCAACCGCTGAGGCGAGAGAGAGATAAAGAGAAAGACAGGAAAAAGGTGAGAGTGAATTGGTGGAAAAAGGAAGCACTGTGTAAAAATATGTCTAATAAATCATTTTAATGTGCTCTCTGATCCAGCTGCTGTTCTGAAGGAATTCCTGCTAAAGTTTTAGATTAAAGACGATCAAGATTAAAGAAAAGGTTTGCAGGTGCTGTTATGCTGAATTATATTTCATTTAAATCTAATTTTGATATTTTTTAATGTTGTTTGATTGATAAAAACTGTGAGTTGAGGGTGTGACCGTTTTTGGCTTCTGAAGTAGAGCATGCCAGAAAAAAATTGGAGTACATCTGATAAAATTTAAGAGCTCTCACAGGACAACAACAACAACAAAAAAAAAAAATTACTCATCTGCGGGAGCTGCGTTCTATATTTGGTCACAAATTCTGACTTTCTCCTGAATTACACTTAGGAATGATAATTTTGTATGCTTGATGCATTTCTGGCAGGTATGGCCAAAGAAAGACAAAATCTGCTGTGCCCAAAAGAGATATCCACAAGGTAAACAACTCAGAGGTGTTACTCTGCACACAGAGTAAAGTGGAAGGAAAGGTGAAATTTGATTTTAGATGTAGGAGAACAAAATAAAGTATTGTGCAGAATTTAAATGTAATGGTTTTTGAAATTGTTTTGGAAAGTGCACAATGGGCTTTGCTGGAAGCTGAGCACTCATCTACAGTATATTCTACGTTCATTTCTACTGTTCTTCAATTTAGTAGTGGAAAATCCACTTGCTCTTATTTTAAAAGTTCAGTCGCTGTTAACCATCTAGCCTCTCACTTCCCAACGGCCGGCACGCTGGGCAGTTCATTGTCATGGCAGCCTTTGATGCAATTAAGCTGCTTTTTCTTGCAGACAGACAGACTCAAACTCAACAGTCTTGGACTTGCTGCTGGTGACAGCAGTCCTCCTGCTCTGGACATCTGCAGCAAGCCAGAACCTGCAGGAGGTGGAGGTCTAGTTCTGCTCTGTACAAGTACTTTGCAAATAAAAATACCCATGTGATCTGCGCATGCACTTACCCAACCACCAAACACATGGTGCTAAACGAAATACACTTCATATTGAGAAAAAACTAAAACATGTATCATAATGAATGATCATAGGTAGCAGAACAAAGGTTGTATACTAACTGTCTCTGATGGTGTCAAAGGTCCACTGGTCATTTTTGAAGAAAGGATGTCGCTTGATTTCCTCCACGCCGTTTCTGCCTAATCGCACCTCCCTCAAAACAAAAGCAGACAATGAGTTGATTGAATTGGACCTTTGTCCTTAGTTAGAGGTGACTGGGAATAAATCAACTAAGTCATACAAACCTTTATAACCTTAAATATTAAGAGACAAACACACAGATAAGCGTAAGTGTGCTGTTGTATCAACATATTATGTAATCTCTAAGTATTGCCACACAAAAAAAGAAACCTTGTGCTTACGTCTGGGACCAGCATGAAGAAACTACAGCTTAGATATATATATATATATAAAAAACATCCCCATGAAAGACAAAGTGGTTTGTGGGTTGACAGACAGATGGAGATGGACAGTTGTGTATAAGAGGAAGAGTTTGAGAGATAACATAAGAGTGCTATTGAGGTTCCCCCTGTTACTCTCTCCAAGAAAATACACAGGTGCATTTTCCAAAATGTCAAACCCCCTGACATCTTCTTCTTGTAAGATCATACCTGTCAGTCAGGAAGGCACAGATGATATTCTTGGCATTGTTGGAGATCTCCACATCATCTGGAAAATTGAGGGAGTTCTTGTGGTCCATGATTTTACTGTATGTTCCCACCAAAGAGTCTGCGTAGAACGGCGTGTCACCTAAAAGTGAGCAAGCAACACTGAAATAAATTGAGAGACATAAACATCAACACATACGAGTTAAATTATTTTATGAAATGTTCACCGACCGACGAGCAACTCGTAAATGAAGACCCCTACGGACCACCAGTCGCATTCTCTCCCATAATAGCCATCTCCTCCCTGGGATTTTAGCACTTCTGGCGAGATGTAGTCTGGAGTCCCAACAGCTGTGTCACAGTGCACCATGCCGGTCTGCAACATAAATCCAGAGATCATTATATGTTTAGTACCCTACAGGTATGGTTTGATTTATATGGGCATAAGCTAAAGCAGAGTGTTGATCCAAATTTAAGAGACTACTAAAAACTAATCCTTCCAGGTGAAGGCAGAAGCAGAGCTCACTGTAACAGCTTAGTTATTAAAGTGGACTTGTTATATTTTTATTCTTGGACTACACTAGAGTAGCTAAATCAAGCCATTTTAACCCCTTCCCCTCTCTCTTTAAGCCAACTTTCTTCAGCCAAAGAAACAGTTTGGACAGCAGGGGGTCCCTGAGATGATCACATAAAAATATTGTTTTTCACAGACATCATAGAGAGTAGAGAGAAGAAGAAAAGAAAACTGCTGAAGCTAAACATTTATAGCAATCCAAAGTCTGAGGTTTAGCTTTATTTCTTCTCTTTGGATTTTTTATTAGTGTTTTATATATAACGCTTTTGCACTCACAATACAAAGCCCTCAACTATGCGTCTATAGCACTTTGACTGTCTTTTTATTATAAACTGTATTATTATTATTCATTATCCTACTCCAAGTGTCAGCACAGCATCTATCCATCTCATACACTGACATCAGTATTTTCAAGCATTTTAATGATGATAATCTACCACTGCAACACCACATTAAAAAGAGAAGTCATCAACAGCTCCTCTTTGAAATAAAGTATGGGCCTAAAAAACCAAACCAAACCAAAACAAAATAAATCCAACTCTTATCTTTGCCAAAATAGTCTGCTCTAATATACTGGTTTATGCACAAAAAAAAACATTTATTAACTGGGCTTCACTACATCATTATAAGCATCTCAGAATCATTAAAAAGCTGCACCAAATGCAGCCCTGGGCCTTTCACGGCTTCACCCACGGAGCCACATGTGAGAACAAAAATGTTCAATGCAGTCGCAGCGGACTTTAACCTGCCAGCTCTCTGAGCAAAGCTGCTGTAATGTCTCCACTTAAGAAAAGGGCAGGTGATAGTATGATGGAGCAGAAAGTGAGCTTCATTTGTGCTGTCTGACGCACGCCCCATCCAGGTACCCTTGTAGTTACACTACTGAATCGTTACTTGTTTCCATCATATGCAATAAGCCTCACGCCATATCTAGAGGTTACTTGTCTAAACTGAAGCATTTCTAGTTTGGCATTTGTTGTGTTTGTAACCTGGTAGGAAACTCTGCTGGCAGCAGAGACTCAGGTTTTACACTTTTACTCACCGAGTCCATTTTCATGCAAGTGCCAAAGTCAGCCAGCTTCAGGTGTCCGAGTCTGTCCAGCAGCATGTTGTCTGGCTTCACATCGCGGTGAATGAAGCCCATGGAGTGAATGGCGTCCAGGGCCATCACCACCTCCGCTGTGTAGAACTTGGCCCACTTCTCCGGTACATCATAGGTGCTGGTGAGGTTAACCAGGTCGCCTCCTGGCATGTACTCCATCACCATGTAGAGGTAGTGGTCATCTTGGAAGGCAGAGCACAACTAAAAACAATTTTGAGGTTTAATAAATTAACATATAAAACACATATTTTGCAGAAAATGTATTTGTTTGTTCTAAGTAAAACAAAGGATCCAAAGTAATCCAACTGGCAACACGTTCCCAGTGAATATTCCAATTAATGCACACGAAAGCTTTTTAAAAGCTGATCAGCAACTTAAATGCTGTACCTGCACAACCCAGGGACTGTTGGAAAAAGCCATGATATCTCTCTCTTCCCAGAAGAATGCTGAGTCTGAGCGTTTTATCATCTCAAATTTGCTGAGCAGCTTCATTGCGTAGACCTTCTGTGAGGCTTTATGTCTGACCTGAACAACAGGAAGATAAAGTTTAGAGATTCTCCAAAGTCTAATCTTACTCTATGAGAAAAGTTTGATGAAATGTACAAGAAAAGATACAATTACAATCACAACAGATAATTCATGAGTACATGTGCCACTTTCAGATTACAATACAATTAATGTAGACTCTTTTTTTTAAATTTTTTTTTTTTATTCCCAGAGTGCATGCTTAGTTGTGGTTTGTAGAGTTTTCAAAAGTAAAATGGGGGCAGAGGCCTCAAGTATCAGGTTTCTCTTGTGGAACCGGCTCAGTGTGTGAGTTCAGGATACAGGCATGCCCTCTACTTTAAAGACTCAGCTTTCCTTTTTGATAAAGCTTATGTGTAGGGTTGCATCCTTTGGTTATGCTGATATAGGCTCAAGCTGTAGAGGGAACCCATTGCCTCTCCGTGTATTCATATGACACCACTACAGAACATAATTTGTGTTTTTGGTTGTTGGTTCTAAGTGTTCATCTTTTCACCGTCCACTCTCCCTTCAGCATAAGCAGCTGAGGTAGATGACTGGTTTACGGTGTCAGTTTGCACAGCAAACCTCGTCATGCAGAGAAAAGGATTATGGAAGTGAACAGGCATTTAAAAAGCTCTTTTCTGTTCTTACTAACCACTCAAAGTCTTTTAGAATACAAGCCACAATTAACCGCACATTCATGCACTTCGAGCACTTGTATCTGCCTCACATCCACAGCCAATGTAGAATCACAAATAAACATAACATGTACTTCTTTGGACTGTGGGAGGAAGCCAGGGTACTTGAGGTAATAGGCTAAGGGAGAACATTCAAACTCCACACAGAACTATTCAACTATGCAGGAGATTCAAACCATGAACATTCATGCTATGAGGTAACAGTGCTAACCATGACTGTGGCAATACAAGCAGTAGATACTTTTGACATGCACTTCTCCAAAGTTAGAATCGTTTTGATGGTATGATGGATCCTTGATGGACGACTATACCACTTGTTTTTTTTATAGTTGCTTTTACAAAGCAACTATAAAAACAAAAACAGTGTTACCTGTTCATATGATCAGTACTTACCAGTTGCACTTCACCAAATGCTCCTCGGCCAATCACTTTAACTCTGTCAAAGTCTTCAGACTTCATCTGCAGATCTCGAATCTGGCCAATGACTTTCTCATCTGAAGCAAAAGTTTATTGACAGGACAGAGGAAATGAACGTGCATTAGTGTTGTAAATACAACGCAATTATTTAAGTGAACATCCTCTATATATTTATCCATCCATTTTCTACTACTTATCCAGGTAATGTTCCAACAATTTAAGCTGAGATGCTCAGACTTCCCAGAAGACATATATAAAGATAGATATAGCCACGGTTTTATCACCCATTGATTCACATGATAATGACTGATCCATAAAATGATAGACCCTGTGAAGTATATCCAGTTTTACTATTCTCTGTCTAACGAGTTTCATAGACAATAGTACTCTAATGACTACTAGAATTTACAAAATGAACATAATCTTATGTTAAATAACCTTTGAAAGTAGCAATCAAGAACAAACTCATTAGGAAGGCATTTATTGATTAATACAGCAAAGAGGCAGTATTTTATACCGAACCTTTTACATAAAGTGATGATTTGACTGGTTTTGATAATCAGCCTTTTCTGAATAATTGAGCTGTTCACCTTCTAGATAATCATCTCTCATTAAGCTACTCACATCTGTTTAAGAAGGTCTCAATGTTTTTGTTCTTTCGTAGTGCAGGGTAGCCCAAGTCTAAGACCAGCGCATTCATGGAGTCCTGCAAAAAAAGAGAAAAAAACCCCAAAACATTAATAATAAGCTCTAAGAGATCTATAAAAAAAACCCTCCACAACACAGTGGAAATGCTTTGCAGGAAGGTGTTATGAAACCACAATGACACTGCACTGTTAAATAAATCAAAATCAACAAATGTACAGCAAAGGCACTAATGTGCTTTGAAGCAGTTCGAGGGGGTCACATGATTATCTAGAGGATTAACAATTCGGTTGTTCAGTGATGATGCGACGAATCCTACTTCCGGGCCTAAAGTAGTCTGCATTTAATATGGCTTTTGTGTTGTTAACATGTTTAATGTTTTGTATTTTCTTCTATTTGATCTCAAAAAGCTCCTAAAACAGTCAGTGATCCCTGTTGACCTCCCTCAGCTTTTATTACCGCTAATCATTTGTTTAAGCTCAGTTTTTAAAACCTTAGGATGTAACTACAGCCCAGCCCATGCAGCAGTATATGAATGACTAACCTCACTGGTTTGATTTTTTCCCTCGTATCTTTTCTTTGGCTTTTCATCAAGTCTGTCTTTGTACGGACCGGCATTGTTCTCCTTCATTTTGTACATACCTTTTTGGGGGGCAAAGAAAAAGCAAGAATTTATTGGAACCGAAGAATGAACGTTTTGCGGTGCTGCAAATGCTTGCATTTGATGCGGTACTTGGATTGTTTTGCCACGAGTTCCCGGCATGCAATGCACGAAAGTCACGTGGTCTGTCAATCTCTATTGTGGATGGATTATCTCAGTTGTTCTCCTGGCTGAAGTTTGGTCCTTTTACAGCATCCTGCCATGCGATTACATTTGTTCCTGACCACCGAGAACACTCACGTTAACTTTTATCGAGTGGGAAAAAAGTTAGCTTGTTTATATTATGCTAACATAGCTGTGTCGCTAGCGGTCACATAGCACATCATTATATACCAGCTAGCCCAACTTCAGTAACCCTACAAACGTCACTGCTGTTTAGTTTTCTGTCTTCATTTATGTTAGAAGTGATAGCAGAGCTGTACGTTTTAATTTGTTTCCAAAACCCCGCAGTCAGGACATGCTATATTGTATTTAGATAGAAGCTAGCGAGCTAACTCCCTGCTAACTTCTAACTCCGTTGAATGTCATAAATTCCGTTTTCATGGATGCCTGGATGTTAAACTCAATTGTTACACCTGGTAGAGCAGAACGCTGATCATTTTATTAAAGATGAAAGACTTTAGACAGTTTTTCAACTCTCAGTAATGCCATAGTGATCGTTTGATATATGGACCTGCAGCGGAGTTTAGGCCCAGACACGGCTAGTGACGTCAGACTGAACAACCGGATGGGATTCAGTAGAGCTGGGCGATATGAGATTTTTTCATATCACGATATGTTTTTTTCATTTCAGACGATAACGATATCTATCACGATATAAGCCAAATAACTATATTTGTAAGATTTAAATGTGCCGTTGCTCACAAGTAAAATGTGAAATAATCAGCAGCTTGTTTTTATTTAAATATTTATTTCCCATAATAAGTTCAACAGGGTAGATGTACTTAAGGAACATGAGACTTTTTCAGATAAATAAAGGCAAATATTGCAAACTACACAAAAGGCAGCCACTAAAGCGTTTAAGTTTCAAAATAGAACAAACAAAACAGACTAAATTGTCAATTCCACTTAGAAACAAAATATTAATTCTAAAAATAAATCTTAGTTTGTTTTACAGAAGAACAGACAAAACTGACTAACTTTTGTCAATATCAAATAAACTGAGAACTAAAAGGAAATTCTCAATCTCTCCTTGTTGTATAGCTGAGCTTTTCAAACACACTTAACAGTTACTTTAGTCTGACAAAAGCCGAATGACGAATTAGCGCTTCCAGTCAGAGACTGAGGCTACGTCCACACGTACACGGGTATTTTTGAAAACGGAGATTTTCCGTTTTCGTTTTAAAAAATAATCCCGTCCACACATAAAGGCAGAAATGAAGGAAAACGCTGCTATGAACATGCCAAAGCAGCAGGTGGAGCTAGATTCCTAACCGTGCCGAAATGTTAGCCAATCAGAAGTCTAGAAGCCTCGGTGGGAAAAAGTAAACAAAGCTGGGGCATAGAAGCAGAACCGAGTCGTATGTGTGGAGGGACAGTAACTGTGTGTATATGTAAGCATTTAAACACTGCAGAGAGTAGAATTAACAGTAACAGTATTGTAGAAATTCATTTCACCGAAACAATAACGTGGCGCACAGTGTGACGCATGCACCAGTTTATTGTATTTCCAGACTTGCTTTCGGCACAATTTACAGTGCACGCTACTCTGTTTTTGTCAGACTTGAAATAGCCGAAATACCTTCACACTACGGAACTTCTATGGCTCTTCCGTTCGACAATCTCTCCGGCATTGGAACCATCATCTGTTTTCTCTTCGGTCACGCTCGGTTGATTTTTCTAGTCGGCACACTCATTTCCTCCATTACCCGCTGGCTCCATTACCCGCTGGCTTCTTCCCAAACAAACACACATGCGGCTTGGCACTTGTGCTGTACGTAACAAGTCACGCGGACGTGACGCTGCGGCTGTGATTGGTTTGGCTCTGCGCTACTTAATTTGGATTGGCTGACCTTTTTTTTTTTTTTTTTTGAGGACAAGAGCGGCGAAGTCTATCGCGATAGCTTAATTTCTCTATCGAGTAAAAGTTATATCGCAATACATATCGTTATCGTTCTATCGCCCAGCTCTAGGATTCAGGATATGGTGGCATGCTGTCTGTCCTTCCTCCCCTCAGCAACAGCATTTTCAAACTTGTCACCTCTATGGAAACATTAGTCACAGTGCTGTTGCAAAACAAATCAAGCCATCATAAACGGCGCATGGATGGTAAAAGGCTGCGTCACACAGCAAGTCACTGTGTTTTTGCATGAAATGAGACAAGTAGTCATGAGCTGCCAGGAAGTCTGTTGTTTGCATCAGCACTGATTTTTCACACATGATGCAGATGATGTGACGTGTGAGCACTCACAGATTAGGTGTCAAAACAAAAAGTGCATTCAAAATTTCCATAATTTGCCATTTACCAGTTTTTTTTTTTCTTTTTCTCACTGAGATATAAGTCATTTGGCTGCACTTATTTTAAGGAAGTATGAACTATAAAAGAAATGTGTCATAATCAGTCAATACCAGCTTATTTTTATCCCCTTATCATCACGACACAGCCACTGGTAATGAATTAATCCGAAAGATGAACCATAAAACAAAATTAAAAATATGAAATCTAGTTTCAAAATTAAAAAATAAAAATGTATCTAATGTAGGGGAGACCATAAATTCATGAGGGAATCTGGACCTGAGCAATTTAAACAAACAAACAAACAAAAAACCTGTATGGAGTATCTTTTGTTTTCTTTATTTGGTGCTTTAAATTTTTTACTTCCTTAGCAATAATATGCTGTTTTGGGTGCATTATGAAATGATACATTGTTAGTATTGCCTAACTGCTTTTGCACACATGTATCAAATTAAAAGTAACCCACACTGATAGTAAATAGAAAATATTCATCAGCAATCGCTTTAAAAATGTTTTTTTTCCCCTGCAAGCCAAAAGCCAACTGTATTTTTGATTGTTTTGGATTTTGAATCTAAATTTGTGACAGAGAGATGCTACAATGCATCTGAGTTTGTGTGTAAATAACAAACATTTAAACAATAGGAGCATAAAACAACCAAAATAAGAATGAGTAATGTAAAAAAAAGAAATAAATAAAAATAAAGTTAGAAAAAACTAAAAGGAATATATTACATTACAGCATAAAGGTCAGCAGTTCTTTCATCCATTGTCCATTATACTTTTAAAAAAAAAAAAAAAAAAAAAGACCTTATGAGTCACATCTGTGGGCAGATTACTCCAGAGATTTGTTCCATAAAAAAAAGAAAAAGAAAAAAGCATATGTAAATATAGTGAGCAGAGTTCAACAAACAAATGAATAAAAATAAGATAATAAAAATAAGTGAAAGTCCACAGTCTCAAAGTTGGATGTCCATTTCCCCAATGTTTTCTGGTTTTTATTGTTTGAAATTCTCAGAGAGGAGGGTATTTGTTCCACTTCACATATTTCGTGAATTATTTTTGACCTTTCAAAGACTTAAAGAATATCCAAAAACAACAATTTTCTTGGTCAATGGGCTTTTTATTTGTTTGTTTAACCGGCACAGATAATAACCGAACTTGACTGCAGGATAGTTCACATGTTCTCTGATGACTACTAATTAACAACTTTTTAAATTTCTGAAAAGAAACTCCTTCGCCTTCAAAAGTGTTAAAAGATAACTCCCAGGTTCTTCGGAAAGGGTTTTAAGGAGATCCATATTAGTATCTTTCAGGCCGTCCAGTAAGCCCTTTAAAGCCATGGTTTTGTTTCCCAGCAGCACATTAATCTGAAAATCATTTGTACAGCATTTACTAAACCTAAGGGAGCAAAACCAAAAGGCTAGGCTGAGATGGGACCTCAGAGGGACCTCACATGACCTAAATAAGCAGCTAATGAGCATCCATCCTATTTGGAAAGCTTCTAAAAATAAATAAATAAATAAAAAAATTTTTCAAGCATCTTCCATTCCAATAAAGGCAACATGCTAACTTAAAGCAAATCCAAATTCAACATTACAGACCACTGACCGCCTTTCTAAGGACAGTTTATGTTCTATTTTCTCACCACTGCACAGAACGAAAACAGTTCCACATCAATGCAACCCAGCGAGTCTGAATGAAAAGGGCCAACTTCCCCTCAGCATTTCATTCAACACAACAGTGCTCAACTTGACTGACTGGATACACAAACAGCAACTACATACAGAAGAAAAGTGTTTTAACTGAAAGCTGTGTTCCTCGAGAGAGACAGACTGTGGAGCAGTGACTCATTTTTCCATCAGCAGCTGCCTTCTTGATTCTCTGATATTCTTCTGATAAATGATGAACACGCTGTTTCTATAACCCTTGGAAAAGAGGCGGTCCCAGAGATAAAGTCACCTCCACATACACGCCACAGTCATAGGCTCAGACCTGCATTTACCACACTCATAGTGCTGAACACCCTCATAGTATTTATAGGCATGTGATTATTATTATTATTATTATTATTATTATTATTATTATTATAGCATGTAAAGTCAAAGGAGCTTGCAAAGAAAAGCGTCTGGACTTCTTTAAGTTGCTTGAAGACGTTTCACCTTTCATCCGAGAAGCTTCTTCAGTTCTAAGGTCAAATGGTGGAGAGTCCCAGATATAACCTAGTGGGAGTGACCCCCCACAGAGGGACAAAAGGACCCCCTGATGATCCTCTAATCGCCTCACAGACATACAGCATGTAAATAGCATACAAAGTGCTTCACAACTTTTTGAAAATTCACACAAAGACACATCCCAACCTACAGTATATAAATTCATACCTGTTTACAGAGTCTCAGCTGTGATTAAAAAATTGACTACAATTTTAAATATGGGGACCGTTTCCAATAGTTGGATAAAAGTCCTTAGCGGCCGATGACTTCCTTAAGTCTAGACTCCATGGACATAAGTGTTTGGATGTTCAGTCAGGCTATCTTCAGTTGGTGTTCGTTTATGGGTATCTTTGCCTTCGGTTTTATGTTCAGTAACTGAAAAGCATGTGCTCCTGGCTGAGAACAGATGACTGACTTGGCCAATGAAGATTGTTTTGCAATGAGAAATTCTTTGGTTGTTTTTGCAATATACTTTGGTATATACATTGTCACAAACACTAGTAACTTTGCTTCCACCGTATCTGAGAGCTGATGTGGCATGCTTCTGTTCTCAAGTGGTTCCTTTCCTCCTAACTGCATGTTCGTATATGCATATTCTCTTGTTCATACTGGTTGGGACAAAGGCTGTGAGAATCTCAGAGTAGTTGCTTCGAGAAAATTAGAGAGACTAATTTAAAGAGAGGTATATTCAGTGACTGAGGCCATTAGGAAAGTATTTACCAATGTCATAAAGTAAGGGGGGCATGGGTTTGTCCCCCCCTCCAATAGGCTTCTATACAACCAAATTTCTGAGGAAATAGGAACAAGAGGAGTCACCCCATGCTGGCACTACACGCCTATCTTGTGTAGCAGCTCTACCACTTACAGGTATTTGAGAAAGTGTGTGAACAGCTGAATAAAACAAACCCAACATTAGACACACTCATTCTTGTTCTTCCTCTGACACACACAGTCTGATTCATGGACATTCCTGAAAAATGTGTGGCAGGCAACAAACAAAGCAGCTGATGAGTATTTACCCCAAACTAAACAGTGGCCAGTACATTATTACTCACAGATGTATTTCAGTTATTCTTGTGACATCTGATTACCTCAAACAAAACAAAACAAAAAAAAAATTCTGTGATGCGTGTTGTCCTGTTATTCTTATTTTTCCCCGACAGGAAGAAAAGCTGGGCACTGTACTGCAGTATCGCAGACATTTCATAAGTATGACCCAGGGCAATGCAGGGAAACCATTAAATAAGCAAAGGACGGACTGTTGCTAACCTCTAATCGTTACAGCGTGTAACAGTAAGGAAGTCATCTATCAACTTTTGTCAGCTATGCATTCCTCAACGGTCAATAAGGAGCAGTTCGTAACACTGGACCGAGCCAAATGAGAACATGAGAACACGACGCAGTGCATACGCTGCATACTTGTCACTTTCCTTTTTCTTTTCTTTTTCTTTCATTATTGCGCTGTTAGGCGTTGTGATACAATCAGTTTCATCACTTCCTTTCTAGGTTTCTCCACTTTTTTGTTCTGTAGCCTCTCAGACTTATCTGCCCGTCCTCCTCTCTCCATCGTTCTCCGCTCGGATGAAATCGGCTTACGTCGAGCGAGCGGAGCACTCTGTTTCATCAACTCAACTTCCCCATTAAAGGACCGACCTCTCACAAAACTACTATTTAAGGGAAAAAAATACACACATGTGTGGGGGTGGAGAGGGTTTGTCGGGTGCGTGTTTGTGTGCGTGCACGTGCGTGTACATATACCTACATGCACACATGCGCGAGCATGGCAATACAGGAAATGATCCACCCCACCCCAGGGCTGGCAGATAATTTCACTGTGTCATGAAGCCAGTCCCTGTGTGCAAGTCATTTCCTCTGAGGCACCGTTACTGCTGCTACTGCAGCTCTATATTCGTCAGGCGGTGAGAGACAATGAAAAATACATAATGGATGCATAGTAGCAGTGTCCAAAATTAGCTCAATGAATCAACAGCAAAAATCCAACAACCAAGCATATTTTCATATAATAAATCGTCTTTGTGTCACATTGTAAATTTGATTTAGTCCATATTGTATGTATAATAAAAAAGATGACTACAAATTTTGAAACAAAAAGTATTTTAAATATAACACATATTTATCAGAAGTTAATCAGACACTGCCCGAGTACATGTCTTGATCACGAAATTCTGCTGATTGATGTTTTTAAAGTAAATCTCTCAGATTAGTCTTTGCCGTTTAGTGGGGGTTTATTAGGGATCGTGCCTGGCAGGTACTGGTGTGTGTGTGTGTGTGTGTGTGTGTGTGCGTGAGTGTGAGTTTTGTGCATTACACTCCTGATTTGTTTGAAAAAACACTTTCAGAGTAACCAAACATAATTTCTTGGCACTTTTGATGTGTTCCATTTGTCTTGGAAGTCGGATGTCGGAGTGACATTACCATCGAGATGAGTGTGTTTAAATAGTAACATGATGTAGCAAACAAACAAACAAAAATAAAAGAAGCAGGATTTATTTTGCCCCTTAGCAAGGTGGAGCCACTGATGCATTATTAACAACACAACAGCATAGTGCTTGTTTATTGCACAGCTACACAACGTTCACAGATAGAACCCAGTCAATGCTTTGCAAATGGCTTATTTATTTAGAGTCACAAACACACTGCAGTGGTGGCACGGATTTTGCACTTTTACTACCGCTTGTGTTCACAGCCGCACAGCCCCCATTAAGTTGGGGTTTG
This sequence comes from Copadichromis virginalis, assembly GCF_057382275.1. Classification (NCBI taxonomy): domain Eukaryota; kingdom Metazoa; phylum Chordata; class Actinopteri; order Cichliformes; family Cichlidae; genus Copadichromis; species Copadichromis virginalis. The sequence goes on along the minus strand of NC_140636.1, from coordinate 19,556,460 downwards.
TGGAGCGGCTCCAACTTTCCGAGTTGAAAATTCCGACTTCATCTCGGAAATTCCAACTTCCAACTTCAACTGGAATGCACCATCGGCCACTGATTCATTCCCATGATGTAAGTGTTCACTGAGGCCATTTTAATTCGGCTTTGTAGAATTCTTTTACCATTTTTAAATACAAAACAAAATATGACACCATATGTGGCTGATGTACAGGAAGACAATCCCATTGATTTTATTTTAAAAGTCATGGCTGCCATTGCAGATAGCAGATATTCCCTACCAGCTTGTTCACCTTTCACTGTTGATGCTTTGCACAGTCTCTCTCGATCACTGTACAGACTGACTCTGTATTCTGGACTGCAGCTGGCGATAGATTCTCTCTGTCAGGCCACTCTAACCAGAATCTGAAACTGCTGGAGACATGCGACAAGCTCACACCATTGTTAACCGGATAAACATTAGTAATACTAGTCTGCAGCGTCAAACCCCAAGAGCCTCACTTGAGATGAGCCTATTGTTCGATTATAGATTTGTCACAAATTTAAATTCTTCAACAAAACTGTCAGAAAGCATAATTTTCTTGCATACGATACTTATATGATAACGGCAGTTGCCTGAGCATGCAGGCTGGAATATGTTAGTGTCTGTTAACAAATCAAGTGTATTCATTTAGGGTACTGTGTGCATAGCTTAAGTCATTTTCAAAGGCGAAAGAACAGCCCACAAAACCACGACAGGCTCCGTGAAGTGACTTACAATCAGTCCTGCCGGCTATCTATGATAAAACAAGCAGCACTGCTCAGCATTTTCCACCAGAGACGGACACACGCCTGAAAAGGCCACACATGCAGCAAATGTACGTGAGATGCATCCTTTTTCCTGTCCATGCAATGAAAGCAAACATGCACGATACATCTTCAAAGTAAGCAGAATGTAAGTGTCATTCACAAGTTCAGAAATTAACTGCCAGTAACCTGTCACATATTGTCAAAGTGAAACGGCTCAAACAGAAGACTGGAGAGAGAAAGCTCTACACCCAAGCCAGCACACCGTAAAAGATCGAATGGAGAAGGAATTCAGTTTTGCAGATTTCCAACTTTGGACATGAAAAAGTTGACAAAAGCTGTTTGCTGACAGTTGCCACGAGAAATGCAAAGTAAACACTGGTAACGCTTGGACTGGCTGCAGGCACGTAGCAAACATTCCCCATTTACAAGCTGGACCTCATGGTGATATATTTTTCTTATCCTTGTCCTTTCTGTATCCCTCCTTTAAATAAGATGAATCAAGTGTGGGGGAGGTACAAATAAATGTTACCATGGTGATGATGAGAGGCTCCACAGCGAGAGTGATATTATGTTGGTAGACACGCATTTGGTTTATTTTATTTTGTTTGCTAATTGCACCAGTCCACTTCAAAATGCTTTCCTGAACCACATTTATAGTAATTCTTACACTGCAGGATTAGCAGTAACCTCAAAGGTCATGCATAATAAGCCATTTAGTGCATTGGAGTTACACAAGGGAAATGACTGCAAATAGCTCTTTCAATTAATTTCCATTACTATAAAAAAAATAAAATAAAATAAATGTAAATGCAAAGGCGACTGGAAGTCTGTGGAAGCAGCATTTCTTGAATATTAAATAAGTGGTTAAGTCTCTGGGGGAACGAAGCTGCATCAATAGTTTTAACTTCAATGAATTTGAGACAATAAACAATAAACAGGTAAATATATAACCTTACTAATAATGACAGTCACTAAAACCACAAAATACTGACAATACTCGTTCCTCATTCCTTTAAAATGTGACATAAACTGCCATTTCTGGTCTTCATTTAGTCGTCTCCCCCCCCTTAAAACAGGAATGTGTTTTAAGTCCAGTACACAGGCCTAGAAACCAGTCAGCAACCTCCTACCAGCCACCAATAACAAAGGCAATTTGTTTGTTCCCCAACTTTTTGGCAAATGGTTACTGTCTCTGCAATATCATTTGCTAAAGCTCCGATAAGGGTCCTGAAGACGGTTCAGTCACACACAGGAGGGTCACCTGAAAACACAATGTGTATATCCTGACTGACTGGCAAGTGGTTGCTTGAGAAAAAAGGTCACAAAGAGGGTGATGCACCAAAAACATCCTTGCAACTCCTTTGGTCACTAGGAGATTGCCACAGTAGCCCCCGGTTATAGAAATAAAGCATAACTTTTACTGTAAAGGTGAACAGTCTCCATTTGGTTTATGTTACGTCTTTTTTGTTGTTGTGATTACAATTGTTAGCAACAATTGTAATCACAAAGAGGTTTTTGGTGCAGCACCCTCTTTGCCAGCAATTTCTCCTAGCAACATCTAGTAGCCAATGGGGTTATTGACTGGCCTCTAGGGCTATGTGACTGATGCCTTGCAGTCACTAAGTTATTTTTAATATTTAATTTAATTCAATTCAATTTTATTTATATAGCGCCAAATCACAACATAAGTCGCCTCAAGGCACTTCATAGATACAGAGAAAAACCCAACAATCATATGACCCCCTATGAGCAAGCACTTTGGCAACAGTGGGAAGGAAAAACTCCCTTTTAACAGGAAGAAACCTCCGGCTCAGGGAGGGGCGGCCATCTGCTGCGACCGGTTGGGGTGAGAGAAGGAAGACAGGATAAAAGACATGCTGTGGAAATTTACTGCATTTAAAATCATACATGTTTATTTTTTACATTCATGATTTTGGACGTTTTGGTCCTCTGTATATATAGCCCTTTCGGATAACTAATGTAGTGTTGGCTTCGCTTAAATTAAAGGGAATGTTTATTTCTGTAATAATGAATGTGAATAATTACAGATTATCCAGTCAGTTTCTTTAGCACACTTTGATATATAGTGGGCTACACTTCCTTGTAGAGTTATTAACATCCTTACAGTCTCCTTGAGCTGATAGGAGTATCTTCCCAGTCAGGCTTATCAGTATGAATTGCTATGTATCTATTAGATGGCTCTTTATCTCTGCTATACTGTAATCCAGCCCGTGGGTTATGGCTCGTCGCATAGCAACTCCTGCAAAATACAAAGAGCTGAGACTGGTTGAAGTCGCAGGAGGCAGGCATTTTATAAGAGCGCCGTTTCGGCACATTCTATTCTTCTCCCTTTTTATTTACCCAACCTGCCGCTGACAGAGCGGTTGTTCTCCCCTCGCCTGCTTCCATTCTTTATCACCCTATAAAAAGCCACGTGGATCCACCAGTCAAGAATGCAATGATGTTAACCTGAAAGAAGCTAAAAGCAGAAAAGGAATAGCCCTAACTATTAAAAGTCACAACCTCCCTCTGCTCCACTTTTAGTCCACTCCCCCCCACCACTCTTCCTCTCCTCATAACCGTCTCATCACTAGGCATGTGGAACAGAAAACAAGCAGCACTGCTCTGAGCTTTAAAAGGATTGAGCAGAAAGTTGATGTTTTGATAGAATTCCAGCAGTTTTAAAAATAGTTGTGTGGATAAATGGTGGGCTGGCCAGCCGGGCAGAGCGAGGGGACCTTGCCAGGCAGAGCCCATAAACTCTTCGAGAAAGACAACAGCAGGAATCCTGGGTTCACAAATAGCGCAGCTAATGTCTCCACTGGGAATAACAATTACTTCTTGCTCCTGAATTTGACATATTTTTGTCTCATGCTCCTGCGCCCTCCCCACGCTTTATTATTAAGTACACTGAGGAATGTGCCAGGAAAAAAGGGGCAAGGGAAGACTGCTTGCACATAAAAACTTAATCTCAAATCTTATAATAACGATGTTCTGTCAACCAGCCATTCTGCTGTTTGACATTTAAAGTCATGTTCTATCCATTGAGCACAAAGACTGCATTTGTGCAAGGCACACTTCATTTTGGCGGCAACCTGTCACAATTCATACTAAAATGTTGTTTTTACTGACAATTAACCCAAGGATTACATCAAGCCTGCCCTGGTTAATGGCTACCATTTTCCAGCAAACTGTTGGGCCTCAAGTCTCTGAAAAAAATTCCTCTAATTAAGCAATCCAAGAGGGAAACCGAACCCTTTCCTTAGAATTCAGAAATTCCTTTATTTTAAGTCTATTGCCACAGACTGTATAAAAGACAGACATAGTTTCTTAGTTTAAGAAGTGAAGCCAACTTAGAAGTTTCCTTAACCTGCATTCCTTTTAATGCCAGCAGGATGTGATGCCTGCAGTTGCAAAAATTACTTACAAAAATCTATAAGTAGTAAATGTTTTGTGTCATACTGAGTAAAATGTTCTCTGGCTAACAGCTTTCGACAGTCAAAGCCACCACGCATTCAGCACATCTGGTTTGAGCAGGAAACAGCAGGATGGCAACAGTGAAAAAAATGCTCTTCAGAAGCTAACCGGTGACAACGTGGTGGCTATTTCCATATGTTCTCACATTTATAAAATGCTTTTCTGGCCTTTTCTAACCTCTTTAGGCTACAAGTTACATTCTAGCTGTGCATAAAGTGTGTTATTCTATACATTTCAAGTACTTAATCTACTACACACCCACAGCCAAACCATACATGTGTTTGGACTGCAGAAGGAAGCAGGGTTCAAATGAGGCGAGTTGCCTGTGCTAACCACTGCACAACCATACCACCCAATATGAGGCAAATTTAAATTACAACACACACACACACACACACACACACACACACACACACACACACACAAACAAAACAAAAACATAGCACTAAGATGACATCATTAGGCTTAGATTTTGTTTCGATCCTTTGGCATGTCTATGAGTACATTTGTATATAAATATTTTTAGTATAGACACAAACCATTTCAATTATAACTGCCAGCTTCAACACAAACACTCCCGGTCTAAACTCGAGTGCGAACATACGAATGTCCTTGTTTGTGTTTACTAAAGGCAGTGAACTCACTGACAATCTGTAGCTGTTTGGTAATGAGCTGTATAGCTCTATTGTTGCTGCTGGCTACACACAATGCAGGCTGTGTGTTGCTAAGATCAACTGAATAAATGTTGTTTGCTTGTGAAAATGGACACTAATGCGTATCTATGAGTGCCCGAGCCTGTGCATAAGCATGTGTGCATGACAGAAAGTTTGTGTATGCGTGTAGGAGGCTGTGTTTCACCAGCAGGTTGTGATGGAATGATAAGGCTGAGGCCAGATGGATTGTGCGTTATGCGTGGGAGCCTCCTGTTCTCTTCTCTGCTCTTCTCACTCACACCCTCAGTTGAAACTAAAAATATACCAAGACTCAGGTATTAAACTCCTCAATGCTCGCGCCACCGGAGGAAGATTTTGCACAGCATGACAACAAAGTCAACAACAGGATTTTTGCCATCACTGTTAACCACAAAGCCATTTGCATAACTGAGTTCATGACCTTTACAGTTTTGATCGGTGTGGGAACTGAAAGTTCTTCAAAAGTTAAGTCTTCCTGCAGAGCAGTAAGATTCAAAAACTATGCAGGAAGGTCACAGAAACCTGAGTGCTGCATTATAACCAAATCCTACTTTAAGTTAAAATATCAACCACAGTCTTTATGTCTAGACAAAAACAGCAAAGAGATTAAGGTGAAATCTCTGTGTGCATACATGAGAACCCTACACCACCGTAAACACATCAATATCTCAGATTTCAGCTTTGCTTCTAGTCCAAATGTCATATTAAGGAGAAGTCTGGTTTATTTCAACCTGGCAGACTTCTAAATATTGTGTCTGGAAGAGTCATGTTAACTTTATATTCTCTGTTGTGGTGACTGAGGGAAATGTGGACTCAAAAAATATGACAAAACTGGCATGCTGGCCCAATCACTACCAGCGTCTTTTGTTATGTGTGTGTGTGAGGCTGACTGAGTGTGGCCATAGTGTCAAAGTCCTTCCAATTCTGGTTTAGAGTAGGCTCAAAGTCCACAGAAGAAGAGCCAAATCACATGGATGATGACACAGGGAAGACAGAAACGCAGGAAAATAACACAAAGTTCCTGTAACACAACACAACTCAGGAAACTAGTACTGTTTCCTGCCCTCATGTTTGATGCAAAGAGGGGGGTCATTCCAATGCCACAATTGGAAAATCTCCATGTAAATTTTGAGAAAGTCAATTCTTGTGCTTGCATTCTTCCTCATTCTAAACTTTCTTCTCACATCCCTGTTGGACAGCTCCTGACTCATATCTTGTTCCATTTGTCTGAGGCATTATATAACATGAAATCAAGGTGCTGAGAATTAGGTGTTTATTAATGTGTGGGTATTTTAAGGTGTGGACTTTGATTTTTGTTCAGTTAGTAATAAATTTTTTACAGCTGGCTAAGGAAAAGCAAAATGAACATTCAAGATTTATCAGAATTTATTTAAGTAATGGAATACAAAGTATAAGTGTTTGCATGAACTGCCTGCAAGTAGTTACAGAAAAACAGGTGATTGCTGTCCAAGATTAGCTCTAATCTTTTCGACTTGAGAGCAGCCGCTTCACTAGAGATTTTCTCAAAAATGTGTCCAACAAACTGTAACACGAGAAAAACAAGAGCAGGGGTACAAATGTGATCATTAATTAGCTACAGTACTGAGGGCAAAGATCCATCTTCAAATATGATCTGGCATCAACTGCAAAGAACATATTATATATAGTTATAGACTTATGATGTTAAGGGAAATGACTGTGTCACTTTTTATCAACTCTGTTGTATTTCTTGCACTAATGTTGCAATTTAGCTTAAAAACACAGTCTGACTCAACCCACTGCCTGCTTTGATGAACCGCTGTTTACAGTGGTTTCAAAATGGTCACACTGGGCATATCATATCTGAACTGCAAGTGAAAAAAAAAATAACAGTTTGAAATTGTATATGGGACACTATATAAGCAAAAAACAATTTACCTGTGATAGGGCAACACTGAGAAGTGAACATCAACACACAGATGTATAAAGTTGTATTCAAAATACATGCTGTGCAACACAAAACAATAATAATTTTTCCAAAATCTAAACTTGCTCCCAAATGTAGAGCAACCCATTGAGTGTCCAATGTATAGGAAACAGCAAATGAGGAAACAAGGAGGTTCATTTTGGACAAAAGTTCATTCTTGGCCAGGTTGGGTAACTTCCTGGGGTTCTCAGAGTGTAGCTGACAGGAAACCACCTGTCTGACACGTAAATCTTTAACAACCAGCATCATATTACTTTAATCACCAAAATTAATGAGATGCAACATGTCAATTAGTTAGCTTTATTAGTGTAAAAAAGGCAGGTGTTGGTTTTTGCCCTTATTTTGCTTTTGTGCTAAGCTACGATCTATGGTATTAATGATCTCTGCAGGTAAACATGCAACATTGACAACCAGCCAAACATCCGTGTTGTAATGCAAGACATACACATTATAATTAAGTAGAGGACCCCTCTACTCCCCGATTTGCGCCTGCAGACATCCCACGGTGGCAGAAAGCCAGCAGAGACCAGAGTGTGTCCTTGCAAGATGAGCTTTGCGGTTAAACACCACGCCTAACAATCAGAACTCAACTACCAGACGACCCAGTTCCCTACATCAATATTTGTCCTACTCCTGGGTTATTTTTTAAGTTTATGGAAATCCCCTGTAAAGGCATATGCTTTTAAGTTCAGCAACTAGATGATGTTTGCTAAGCCAATGAATAAATAATCAGAATTAAAATACTGACCTAAATAAATACATTTTTAAATTTCCCCTACTCTTTTTCTTTCTTACAGGCCTTAAGTGTTTTTTTATTTCCAAAAAAGCCTCTGGTGGGCCATGTATGGCTTTAATAAACAAGGAAAACCCTTATCATGTTTCCTAGCTCTGACCACTAAAGGAGACCAGGAGCTGCATAACTGAAGTGAAGGTTGACATTTTGAGACTGCTGAGGGTTTGCACACCCAGAAGACGCCGGGTCTTCTTCACTGGAGTGGAGCGAAAAACCAAAAAAAGACCATGGAGAGGCCCGGCCGACTCACCAGAGGTGGTGTGGAGCCGAGAGACCGGCTTGTTTTGAAGGAAAAAAAAAATTGGCTGGGGCCACCATCCCCAGTGCCTTATAAGGCAGTGTTTCTATCCAGCTAGCACACTGAAGCCGGGTCTGGTCTGCTGCTGCTGTTTGCCTGAGAGCAACTCAACTACACTCCAGAGAAGAAGCCAAAACTCAGGTTGACAAAGAGGGGATATCATTTATCCCAATAGCTACAGAGGAAGAAAGTCTAGTGTAGGTGAGAAGTGGAGTGACAATAAGTTAAAGGGGAGGGGAAGAAAGAAAAAAGCTGAAGAAAATGGGAGATGAGAAGACAAAAAAATTAATGGAAAAAAACAAAACAAAATGAAGCATATACGAGTAGGAATAGGGAGAGAGAAAAAAGGGCGTGAATAACCAGTACTAAGCAAAAGAGACAGCATATGTATTAAAAGGCTTTCCCAACTAATGCTGAATAAAAAGAGCATCACTCCAAATGATCTTAAAAGAAATGGACAGGGATTGCCCCCCAGAGATAAACTGGAAGGCATCATACAAGCTTTTAGCTCTATTTCCCATATCATTCACACATAAGTGCTGTGCATTAAGTTATCTGCACGCCCTGGGCCTGCAAAAGTATGAAAACACAGTTAACATACCTGCAGTGTGTTTAACAAGCCTGAGGGGAGGGGCTGAGAGAAAAGTAGGGCCAGGGAAAAGAGATAAGGCTAGAAAGCGAACGGGGAAAGTGCAGGCAGGACAGAAGTCTATGGAACTTTGAGCCCCATGTATGGCTGCCAACTATTTACTCAGTGAGGTCATTTCCTTTAGGACAGCAGAAACTTGAGTGATTTGCAAATAACCTGTCCATATTTTAGTTTTGTCTTTTTCTTTAATTCCGGGAAAGGCCCCATCTTGTGCTTGCTCCTTAACAATCACTGCCTGTACTTGGAGCTGCCAAGTTAAGTCCTGCACTTCAGTCAGCAGTGGTGTCCTGCCAAATAACGATCCCTACCGTTTGCACAAGGGGAAGGTTGCTGAGACTTGAGGTTATGCTTGATCGAGTGCTGATAGAGGCAATATAGTGATCTACAGTTTATATAACCAGAGAGTGGGGCGGCATTAACGCATCATTTAAGTATTATTTTTTCCCCTGGCTTTTCTGTGGCTGGATTTACAGATAGCAGCAGCTCTGCCCCATCTCATCACAAGAGTTGAAGATTGACTAAGGAAGGTGACCGAGTTTCCCTGACAGATGCTGCACATTCCTCCACGTCAGTTTTCCTTATCCTAAGGGAAGCCTGCCCACTGCTCCTTAAATGCATTACCTTCATGATCACTTAAAAAAGAAAAGCAAAGGGGAAAAAAAGCACAAACCTGAAATTAATTACCGAGTTTCCTTCACTAAGCTGTTAGTGAGAAGAATAAATAAAGGGTCCACACAATGTGGCTCCCTCTGGTACCGTTGCCATGCCACAATAACAGGGGATTTGTGATTCATTATTTACCAAATATGAGCCTGTGAGCAATTATCTAGGCACTTTAAGTATGCATGTTTTTCCTTCACCTGCAACCCCCCCCCCCCCACCCCCAAAACCCAAACAAAAACAAGACATATCTTAGCATTTATTGTTTGTGTGCATGCGTGTGTCTGAACACACCGAGCAGCAAAACTTCTTGATCCCAGCGACAGCACCGAGGCTGCTAAAAATGGAAAACCGCAGCCTGTTCTCTCCTACGCATGCTTCCCACTCAACTTTTGTCTCAAACACTCAACACCTCTCTCTCCCCAGCTCATGTGCAGGAAGTAAACACCACCGGTGGTCAAGTTATGCCGAATTCTTCCTCAGGACTTGACCAGGATTGCCTCAAGTTGTATGGAGGGGGGCGGGAGAACCCCAGGGGAAGGGATGTATGGGAAAGGGGGGGTGGGCTGAGTCAGAAGGGGCCCATTAAAAGGGGTGAGGTGATGCTTTTTAAGATAGAGCTGACAGTGTGTTTGCACTCTGTCACATCCAGTTAGGGGCCCCAGAAATTCAAACACCACCCTCTAACTTTAAAGCTAAAGTAGGCAACATCACACAATGTTGGCTAAAAGTTACAGTTAATAGGTCTGAAAATAGCTTGGGATTCCAGCTTTCCTAGGGTCCAGAAAATAACCGAGATCTAAATTTATTTTGGGAGAACAGAGCTGATCTAAATTGTCGGAAGACCTCTTTTCCCATTTAAGCCCAAAGTCATGATATACACTGGTGTAATGGAAGAATTTTTCCACTGCCTTATGCAACGTTAGGTCATCACAAAACTTAAAGACAGACACATTTAAACAGTTTCAATTCTAATACATCAGTCCTTCGCCAACTTAGAAAGCAAGAGTTATTTGATTGTATCAATGGCAATAATTGCAAACGCTATCCTTATTTGGCTCAACATCCATTACTTCTGGGCCATCGTCCATACCCTGACAATCACTGAGCTGCTAAAGAAATCACCAGATGTGGGTGGTTAATGAAAGGTCTGCAATCAGGCAAGTCCATCGTCTGTTGGCCCAAAAAAAAAATAAAAAAAAAATCTTTCAATTGTACGTCACATAAGCGGCTGTACAAACAGGTCTGACTCATCCCCGCACAGGGTAAACACAGGGACCTGAGACATCGTTCACAATCTCATAACTTCTGACCACTTTACCTCTGAGGAAAAAAATTCAGGGAATGCACCGTCTCACTCCCCTCTCCCGAGGAAAGCAAAATAGAAATGGTTGCCAGGCTGTAGGTGAATAAGAACCAGCGTGTTGATGTAACAGCACACGGACAACCAGATTAAACAAAGATTACTGGTATGATTTTTTTTTAAGGGAAGATAAACAAGAGTATGCAGATGCTACTGTGCTGATATTACACAGCATGTTCAAATTTCCTTTTTTTATTGTTAGTTATGTGGAATCTGCGGTGTGAACTTCTTCTGGCTTCTGAAGTGGGGTGTGCTGGGAAAACTTCGAGAACCAATGGCCAAACTGGAACATCGTCCCAGATCGCTCAACAAAAAGGCACTGACATTTATACCACAAGGGTTTTGGATTATCACAGAAAATAAGCTCTGTGGCAAATTGAAAGTTTATGATATTTACATTTTTCTTTTCTTCAAATGGAAAAATCTCCATAAACTTGCACCAATATGACCACCACGAAGCAACTGTGTTTGCTGTGATGGCATTGAAATCCAAAAACAACTTATGTGGTCTTACTCAGCCACTTCCTCTTGTGGTGCCACTTTGGCACTTATTAAAAGAACAAAGCTAAAGCAAATAAAGAAGTAGTCACCCAACTTGAAGAAAAAGAAAAAAGCTTGCAAGGGGGAAAAGGGGATCAGACAAATGACACATTATTAGAAATGAACAGGGAGACTTTTGCAGATATCACCCGAGGGAGATATTAAACCACAAATACCCAAATCAGTTGGCATCAAATGATGGTTACCCTGTCAGCTCCCAAGTGGTCAAAGTCCGAGAAAAGTCTGATTATCCCAAAGAGAAAACAGCAAGCGAGTGGTTGTCATGGTCAAACTACATAGATTATTTCCAGCAGTAAGAACACATCTGGCTTGGACAATCTCCCATTGTTTGCTACATCTGAGAAAAAGCTCTTTTGGACAATGACCAGACATGACTCTTCCCATGCTACATTCATGTATATATAAACACACACACAGAGGCTATCTTAAATTTGAGGCCAATATTCAAATGGGGGGTAAGATAGCTGTCAGAGAAAGACAAACATGATAGATTTTACATGCCTCTCAATTCTAATCAAATGCAATGCTATATGTAAGCACCAGAGCGTACTAAAATCCCACCCTACAAAACAGAAATATTCAAATCAAAATGATCTCCAGTCAGAATCTAATAGCAGCTGCTGAGAGTACAATAGACTAAACACATACTCACTGTTTTACCTCTTTAAAGTTAGTTTTTCTCCTTCAGCTACAAAGATATCATGAAACTAATCTTCAATGATTTTCATCATTACTACTACTACTACTACTACTACTACTACTACTACTAAGGGACAAAACTCCAGTTTCCAGAAGACTATATTAATTAACTGTAAAATTAATTAATTAAATTAATGAATTAAGCTGGTGGGCAAATATAGAGAACCGATTTAGGCAATATCCAGAAACAAAAAAGTAAGCCATTCTCACATTGTTCATGACACTGACATGATATAACCTAACACTTCCAATAACTTATATATTTGTTTTCCTTAATACTATTGCTCGTTTATTATCTTGTCACTTATTTATATTCGGGAGGTCAAAGGGGAAAAACAAATGGAAGATGAATACAATTTAAATAATAATTAAGTGGAACTTCAGATAAAAATCTACACATTTACCTGAGTGGTTGAAACAGTAGGAGATACGCAGTTTTACAACTTCATACTAATTGTTTTCTTCTCATTAAAATAGATAAATGTTAGGTGGTACAGGAGTATGAGACAAATTTTCATATTTTCTTCTACTTTAATTTTTAATTTAATTCTAAACACTGTTATTATATATATTTTCTGATATTAATTGCTGCCAATATGGTTTATTGGATTTTTGGCAGACTGGGTCCTCCATAGCCAACATCCTATTTGCACACCAGTGTAGGAAGACTGCAATGGTTCTGTGGTTACATCTGGGACTGATAGGACTACAGTGGCTTGGTGGGCCCATATGTTATCTAAAAATATTAGTCTCCATGAAAACACCCAGGGGAGCTATCTCAAGTAGTTAATCCTAATCTGTAGACAGGCCTCAAAGAGCCCCAAACTGCTCTGTCTGCACCCAGATTTAACTATTAATCAGGCTTGTCTACAGTGTCTCCACCAGGCGATAACACTTAAATCATAAACGGCACCGTTTTAACATGAAAAGGTGTTTAAATGCAATTAGCTCACCTGAGGGCGTGCATGCGTGCCTAGCCATTCAGCGATCAGACAACATCATTAATAACCTATGAAGTGGATCCCACTTGACTCACCAGTAAACTTTCCAGGTTTATGGCAGATCTGGGGTCTCTGATCATGTCCTCCAGCTTCTTCAGCCGGGTTTCCATCCTCCTCTCGGCGCCCAGCGACATGACTGCGCCGTCGTTGGTGGTTAAAAGTTGGGTTTTAAAAACTAATGAAGAGGCTTTTCCAAACTGTTTGAGTTTACATGTGAACCCTCTTTGTTCCTGGCTAATGGCCGCAGGCCTGGCGGAGCAGCCTTTGGGCTCCCAGCCCACCCAAATCGCTTCCAACAGGAATGGTGTGCACAACGAGGAGAAAATATTCCCAATGCTTCCAAAAACATAAAACTTGCCAAGTGAGAGGGGGCCGTCAGTTAGCAAACCCGCCCGGCTTTAAGCTAGGAATGACGACTTGAACTATCACCTCTTGTTAAGTGGAAGATGCATTTTTTAAACTTGGCGATAAAGTTTGAATTTACCAGCAACAGGCAGCAAAGCAGGGCGTTTTCTTTGCCCCCTTTTTACTCCCCTTTCCTTCTGGGTTTCGACCGCTTGGATTTTTTTTTCTTCCTGGACTTGCTATCTTTAGGAGGGAAAAAATCCGCTTCGTTTCACCCCATTCAACAACGCTTTAGCCCGTTAGAAGTGGAGTTTATCCTCGGTGCTGCCACAAGTCCTCCGAACGGGTAATAACGTCTGTCCTCCCGCGCTGAATTTTTAATAAGCACTCGCTCGCCTCTTCCTGGATTTCTTCTCGCATTTTCGCATTTGTCCTCCTCGCTTCAAGACGTGGACGCCAAAAAAAATAAGTTTCTCTCGCAGAAAAAACTCATCCAGCAGCTGAATTCCTCACCGTACACTCACATCTACACACCAACACACACGGAGGCTGTACTCTCGCACTCTCCGCCCCCTGACATCAACACACACACACCGAGGACTCAATTACCCATAATCCATCAGTCCTGCCCTCCAACCTGGATATAGCTTGAGATAAATTTCTCGTGTAATCTTTTAATATCAAAAACTTTAACTCTTCTCTTTAGTAGGTCAAAAGTATCCATTCTTTGTGTAGTTCATAACTGTAATAAGTTTATATTTTTAACAATAAGTACGAGCAAGACAACCACAAAGATGATCAAAAGAAAGTACACTCTTTTCAAATTCTAAGGTTTTATATAATAAAAATAACTAGCTCGTCTGAGATTTTAGAATTTGGCAATACAGCTTCAGATGAACTGGGAAACATGACATATTACACCATGTCTTTATTTATTTCGCACAAAATAAGCTGAAACACAATACAATATACTACTTAGGGGAATTCCTAGTGCTGTCACAGAAGCTGTCTTTGCAAAGAGTGAATAAGATAAGATGACAAATTCCTTTTTAAAGTAATCCAGTCTGCATTTTAGGACTTTATATCTTCTATCTGAAGGTGACAGTCCACACTCAAGATGGAGGATATGTAACAAGTTTGGCAGGATACAGGTTTCTCATAAATGAATTGGATGGAGAGGTCCTCAGTTTACTTTAATTTTGCCAGGACAGAAAGATTGACATGCCGCGCAGATATGTCATACTTCGTGATGCACTCCAATACATTGTTTTCTGGAAAGCACCGAACACGGTTAGTTGGCATAACAAAAAAAAATTAAAAATAATTCGATGCCTGATGCCGATAATCAAATCCACTTGATTATTTTGAGTACCTCTATAAAAGCAGAAGTTTTAGCAGTTTCCTTGTCTGCACCATTCAGGTGTGTGCAAACACAATATCAAAGAGATACAACATCTGCACAGATCTTAGAAAAGCAGTTGCTGCTGCTCATCATTCTGGGCACGGTTATCTGGCTATTTCCCAGAAATTTAAAGTCCATCATTCTACAGTGATAGAGACAGTCTTCCCAGGAGTGGATGTCCCAGCAAATTCACCCCAAGGTCAGAGCATGCACATCTCAAAGAAATTACCCAAGAGCTACATCTTGGACTCTGCAGGACTCAGTTACCATGTTAAATGTTAAAGTTCACAACACGATTAGAAAAACACTGAACAAATGTACCTTGTTTGCAGAGTTGCTCATGAACAAATCACAAGACCTCTGGAACAATGTCCTTTGGACAGACAAGACCAAAGTGGAGATGTTTGGCCATAATGCACAAACACCTCATACCAACTGTCAGCATGGTGGTGGAGAGCTTGTGATTTGGGCTTGTTTTGCAGCCACAGAATCTGGGCACTTTGCCATGAGTCAACCATGATCTCCTCTGTATAGAGTCAAATGTGAGGCCTGACAGCTAAATTTTAGCTTAAACTGTGTCAATGATCCCAAGCACACGAGCAAATCTAGAAGAGAGTGACTGACCACAAAAAGAATGAAGGTGTTGCAATGGGCCAGTCAAAGTCCAGACCACAGCCTGACTGAAATGCTGAAGTGGAGCCTTAAGAGAGCTGTGACTAAACAAAGCTCAGTGAACTGAAACAAAAATGTAAAGAGTGACCAAAATTTCTCCACAATGATGTGAGATTGACCCTAAACATAGGGCTGCTCAATTAATCGAATTTTAATCACGATTACGATCTGGGCTTTCAACGATCATTAAAAATGACTGAGCCGATTATTAGCCCCTCCCTCATTTATCGCAACACCTTAAAGGCCGTCTGTGAAAATATTGTCGGGCATAAACCGTCCGTGGCGCAAAAAAGGTTGGAGACCGCTGATTAAGAGGACCCGAGGGAAGCTCGGAAAGCTAAGCAGAAGTTATTTGGAGAGTGACTGCCTTTGGTTGAAAAGAGAGTTTAAAAAAAAAAAAAAACTTCAGTGGTGTTGCACACTATTTTATATTATTTTTTTTAAAGTTATTGTTAACCCTTTAAAGCCGGTCAGAGCAGCACGCTCCGTTTTGCGTAACTATTTTTAAATCCCTGTAGAACCTGAACCGTGTAAGCTAGCGCAATAATTTGTTTTGCATATGAAACCGGAGGAGTTGTACTTACATCTGATGCCATCAGCTTGTCCTCGGTCACGGTTTCGTTCCACATATAGCTTTGCAAAAACTGCATAAAAAGCGCTTGCAGGAACAAAAACATAATATTCCAGAAACACGCTTTGCCGTTCCGATCAGCTGTTCGTAACACTTCCCACAGTGAAATGATGCACCTGCTGTTTTCTTTGCAAATTTGCATCATAGGATTGTTTTTTGTTTTTCCTGCAGTATATAAAAATTGCTGTATCTCCAAAATAAAACTATGAAGACACTCAAAATAAATTTCCTGTTGTTGTAAACTATTTTTTTGCAACTTTATTGTATTTAAAGTTTTGAGGGATAAACCTCTTAAATTTCTCCAAGTAGAAATATATGTAAACAAAACAAAAGCGATTTTCAATTTTTTTGTAGTTTATTGCACTTTTTTGCAATTTATGTAATTACTATGGACTTAATGCATACATATTATTAAAATATGGGCTATAACAGTTGTATTGATGTATAGCAACTTGAAATGCTCCCACAAATGGCACTACAACATGTAAAAAAAATATATATATATAAGCTCTGGTGGACTTGGTTCTATGGTAGGTCTTAAAGGGTTAAATAAATATCGTCAAATAATCGTGATCTCAATTTCAGTGAAAATAATCGTGATTATCATTTTTGCCATAATCGAGCAGCCCTACCTAAACATGCTTCTACGAGCTATTGAATCATGGGGTGTACTTAGTTTAGTCACACACTGCTTATGCAATTTGGCAGAGCTTTACTTAAATAAAGATGCTGTATAATATAATATAAAAACACAGATAAATAATAAATATTGGTAAAAAAAAAGAAAAGAAAGAAAGTATACCCTTAAAATTCAACGGGACATAAAAAACGTACTCCTTACCAGGTCTTAAAATTACAATAGCACTTCTAATTAGAGTTTAACTTTAACAAGCACTTGAATATATTATTTATAGCAGAATTAATTTGATGATCAGTTTTTCAATATCAGTTATTATAATAAGTCTCAGTGTTTGCGTTATTATATTTAAAGAAATAAAGAGGCAATCGAACCATCGATGTACCTTTACTTTGCTCAAACTAAATGTCACAATAAAGTTTTTTCCACTCTCTCTTGCATGTGTATGTGTGCAATTTCCCATACAGTAACAGTAGCAGGAAGTGATGCTTTTTAGATTTTCTTTATTTGGAACAGTCAGTTTGCATGAGAGTGTCACAGACAGGCGAGCAGATAAACACACAAGCGCCACCTGCAGAAACAGGAATGTTTCTTGGAAACAGCACTCATACCAGCAGATTTATTGTCTGTTTGACAGGGGATGTCTGGGAAATGCAGTCCAAAATAACAGCAACGATACAGGCTCAAAATGATCTACTTCTTGTTTTAATAAGCTTGTCTCATCACTCACAGTAAAGCACTAGGCTAAGATGTGCCATCCTGAGACCCTTGTGCTGCTTTGTAAATGTTATTGAATCATAACTCCATGCCGTTTCACTTGTACTAAACATAGATCTCAGTTATTTTGACCACATTTTAAGAGGCTCACACTCACCTGAATATGACAGTCATAAACACATGGGCAGTTTTTAGTTGATATAGGTGGTGTTTATGTTATAAATTGAATAAGAATTACCACTTACTGTTATTTTGATGATAGGATGTGAGAGACATGATGCACACTAAACTGAAATATTCCCAAAGCAGCAATCAGACGTAAGCTGCATTCAAGCTGGCTGTACTCATCTCTGAGAAGATTCTCAGTAAATTTCACACTAGCAAACATATTCATCAGGGCAGAATTGAACTCGAAACCTGGTATTCAGGAAAATAACAATTAAAGATGTGCATGGAGTGAAATTAGTCTGAAAAGGTAGATAGCTGTGTACAATGATTTGTCTGTAAATTCTGAATTCCCACAAATGTGTGCTCAAAACCACACACAAATCCAAAGCAATTTGAACACAGATTTTACAAACATGCATATCAAAACTGGAATGAAAAGTGATAATTTAAGCACACATTTTCACATTTAGCTTCACATATCTAATCATCTTTGCTTTCAAAAGGCAAATCAAGAATTTTTAATGCATACATAAATTCCCTTAAATGCACAGATCACGTAACATGTCATATGATGCTCATCTGCAAACATCCTGAGGCTAATTTCACTACATATATGTGTAGTTGTTACATGAATGTGTACATATGGAAAAAGCTATCAAATGAGCTTTGTTATCAGCTGTGTGGGATGGCCAGACTTTACCTGTGGTTGCTAGGATTACCTCTTTGTTTTGCAGCTGCATCATCTTAATAAAGAGCTTTAAATTCCTAGGAACTAGGCACTATTGGTTTGTGTTGTGTTATTGGCAGTGTGCTGCCCGAGAATGAAGCAGCTATATGTTTTTATTTTTTTATTTACACACATTTATTTCTTGTTGTCACAGGTCAAAAAAGTCTACTAAAGCATGAAGGTCTATTGATACGGGACAGCGGTTAGTATATTTATTATTACACACATAAGATAACTTGGAGTGGAGTTATGACTCTCAAATTATCCTCAATTGCATTATTTGGACTATGACAAAAATATTCCCCTTTCCACTGAAGTGGGTGTAGACTTCAGTGACAATGCAATTTCCAACTGGATAAGAAGTACACAGTACATACAAATGATCACACAACACAGGTCACTTGTTTTAAAGAAACAGTTCACTTAGTCATTGATGTGAACAGGTGCTTTAATCACACTTAAAGAGTTTACTTCTCAAAGTCAAAGACACAAAAGTGGCCTAGTATCAGCATAGCTGTTTACTTGTTACACAAACTCCGCCATATGCAGCCAAGCAAACACAGAATAGGACAGATGTCATAAAAATTGCAGAACTAGGACCAAAATGCAGACTCAAAGACAGAAGGAAAAATAAAAAAAGCAAGCCTTTATTTTGGCTGATTCAAAGTCAGAACACAAAAATCCACAGGCAAAAGGCAAACTGAATCCAAAGCAGGGAGGGAACACACTGGGAGGCTGAACAGACCCTGAGAGGAAGGCGGAGGGGAAGATACCACTATTTATATATGAAAGGGTAATCAAGGAACAGCACACAGGAGGGTAACAAGACACAGATGATAAGAATCAAGGACAATGAGACAGCAAAAATGACACACAAAACACAGAAGATGACTACAAAGGCTAACAAAGTAAAACAGGAACATGAATAAACACGACATCGGGGAGAAAAGACAGAGGAGGATGAGATAGAAAACACTAAAGATACAAAATAAACTAACATAAACTAGAACTATGAATTAAAGGCTCAACATTTCTGTAAATAATGAACAAAGAATCAAACAGAGAACATCTTAAATATACAATTCAGTATCCCAAAACTCCTACACAGTGACATAATATTTATATTATATTGATATCATAACTCTGTTTCTACACTCATTTTATACGAGTGCTTGTTGTTTGTTGTATATTTGCTGCTATGACAACTTAACTTCCCTCTGGGATTCTTGAAGTTTCTCTGATTATGATTAGATATTAAAGTCACCGGGTGGCTAAGATTTGTGTCTTCATTACCATAAATTAAGATATTTCCACCATGAAATGTAGAAAAAAACAAAATGGGTGCTTAAAATTTCACCCAAAAGCAAAATTTTGGGGACGACACACTTTATCTGTGCCCCCAGTTATTAAATGAATATAGACAGTTATATAAATAATATTTTAGCTGTAATCATTACATAAGTGATGAGAATAATATAGGTATAACAATGTATTGTCTATAACAAAAATATCATTTTATATGGGGTGTTCATGTTATTTTGTCCAGGGGATGATAAACAATGCCCAATCACTAAGCAAAAAACAGAAAAACTACAATTGTTAATATTATGATACATTTTAAAATTCTTGTCACTGCTTGCTTACTTTTACTTCTATGGGAAAATCAAACTTTTTATTTTTCTATTTATTTTATTCAATTTTATTGTACCTCCGGGCCTAGTGAGTCAGTCATTACTTACAGAAACCATAAGATGGCGCTAGAGACCACTGAATCTACAATTCACACGCGCATCAGCGAGCATCAGGAAGCCAGACTGATTTAAAAGACATAAAGAAACCACTTAAAAACAGTTGGAGTATTTAGAAAATCTGTATATTTCTTTAACATATAATATCACATGTGCAGAGTTTAGGAAGCAACACTTTATCTTTTATGAATAGATGTCATAATTATCATTACTAAAGCATCATCTGTTAGATAATTGCCTGTAAGTTCTCTTTACTGAACTAATTCTTGTTGCACTCTCCTTTTTTAAAATCAACCATATACTGCTCATGGATATTGAAATACTATAACCAAGGCCTAGCTATTTATGAATGATTCAGTGTTCTAAAATGTGGTTAAACTCTTTATTGCTTTTGCATTAATTATTCAAAACAGTTTAGCATGACTGTCAGTATAAATATATCTGACTGGTATGACCTATGACATTCCTGTTTTTTAATGGGGGCAAAAAGAAGAGAGAGAGACAGAGCCTACATCATGTCCATAAAGAGCAATAACAATTACTCAAAGTAATACTAATCTTTCTTTATGTATAATTGAAGGCCATAAAAACAAAGAAGACGAATTCGTCATTAAATTTGCACAACATTCATTTCTTTTGGGTTTTAAACCTTTTTTCCCCACCAATGTTTATCTTCAGGTTGTATTGATTAAAAAAAGCTTTCAATGAAAAATATGAAATCTTTAAAATTCACCTGCAACTCAGTTCATGTTGCTATGTTTATGAATAATAGCTAAATTCATATGTTTCAGATGTGGTTTGGGACATTCTATAAAAAAAGTCATACAGTGGGGCAAAAAAGTATTTAGTCAGCCACCGATTGTGCAAGTTCCCCCACTTAAAATGATGACAGAGGTCAGTAATTTGCACCAGAGGTACACTTCAACTGTGAGAGACAGAATGTGAAAAAAAAATCCATGAATTCACATGGTAGGATTTGTAAAGAATTTATTTGTAAATTAGGGTGGAAAATAAGTATTTGGTCACCTCAAACAAGGAAAATCTCTGGCTCTCATAGACCTGTAACGTCTTCTGTAAGAAGCTTTTCTGTCCCCCACTCGTTACCTGTATGAATGGCACCTGTTTGAACTCATCATCTGTATAAAAGACACCTGTCCACAGCCTCAAACAGTCAGACTCCAAACTCCGCCATGGCCAAGACCAAAGAGCTTTCGAAGGACACCAGGAAAAGTATTGTAGACCTGCACCAGACTGGGAAGATTGAATCTACAATAGGCAAGCAGCTTGGTGTGAAAAAATCAACTGTGGGAGCAATCATCAGAAAATGGAAGACATACAAGACCACTGATAATCTCCCTCGATCTGGGGCTCCACGCAAGATCTCATCCCGTGGGGTCAAAATGATCATGAGAACGGTGAGCAAAGATCCCAGAACCACACGGGGGGACCTGGTGAATGACCTGCAGAGAGCTGGGACCAAAGTAACAAAGGTCACCATCAGTAACACACTACAACGGCAGGGAATCAAATCCCGCAGTGCCAGACGTGTTCCGCTGCTGAAGCCAGTGCATGTCCAGGCCCGTCTGAAGTTTGCCAGAGAGCACATGGATGATACAGCAGAGGATTGGGAGAATGTCATGTGGTCAGATGAAACCAAAGTAGAACTTTTTGGTATAAACTCAACTCGTCGTGTTTGGAGGAAGAAGAATACTGAGATGCATCCCAAGAACACCATACCTACTGTGAAGCATGGGGGTGGAAACATCATGCTATGGGGCTGTTTTTCTGCCAAGGGGACAGGACGACTGATCCGTGTTAAGGACAGAATGAATGGGGCCATGTATCGTGAGATTTTGAGCCAAAACCTCCTTCCATCAGTGAGAACTTTGAAGATGAAACGAGGCTGGGTCTTCCAACATGACAATGATCCAAAACACACCGCCCGGGCAACAAAGGAGTGGCTCCGTAAGAAGCATTTGAAAGTCCTGGAGTGGCCTAGCCAGTCTCCAGACCTCAACCCCATAGAAAATCTGTGGCGGGAGTTGAAAGTCCGTGTTGCTCGGCGACAGCCCCAAAACATCACTGCTCTCGAGAAGATCTGCATGGAGGAATGGGCCAAAATACCAGCTACTGTGTGTGCAAACCTGGTAAAGACCTATAGTAAACGTTTGACCTCTGTTATTGCCAACAAAGGTTATGTTACAAAGTATTGAGTTGTATTTTTGTTATTGACCAAATACTTATTTTCCACCCTGATTTACGAATAAATTCTTTACAAATCCTACCATGTGGATTCATGGATTTTTTTTTTTCACATTCTGTCTCTCACAGTTGAAGTGTACCTCTGGTGCAAATTACTGACCTCTGTCATCATTTTAGGTGGGGGAACTTGCACAATCGGTGGCTGACTAAATACTTTTTTGCCCCACTGTATAGTGGATTTTCTGCTAATTAATGTTCCACTCATGCAGATTTTATGGTTTAATATTGGCTATTAAAATATATATATATATATATATATATATATATATATATATATATATATATATATATATATATACAAAAACAAGTTGCAACTCATCAAAGTGAATATCTAATCAGCCAATCATGTGACAACCACCCAGTGCTTTTAGATACGTAAACTTTGTCAACACGACCTGCTGAAGTTCAAACTGAGGATCAGAATGGGAAAGAAAGGTGATTTAAGTGACTTTGAATGTGGCATGGTCGCTTGTGCCAGACGTACTGGTCTGTGTATTTCAGAAACTGTTAGTCTACTAATACTGATCCCACATATCCTTTATAGAGAGTAATCAAAAAAAGACAAAATATCCAGTGAGTGGCAGGTCTCTGTGAGAACTGTCGCTTACTGTTGCTGCTGCAGGCTGATAGGAAGGCAACCACAACTCGATACAACCAAACAGGAGAGAACTTTTGAATGTCCGCTTGTCAAAACTGGATGCTGATGAGCTACAGCAGCAGAAGACCACACCAGGTGCCACAGCTGTCAACAAAGAAAAACAGGAAACTGAGGCTACAGATTACACAGGTTCACCAAAATTGAACAATAGAAGATTGGAAAAATCTGGTTTGATGATTCTTAATTTCTGATGCAACATTTGGATTGTAGGGTCAGAATTTGGTGTAAACAACATGAAAACATTGATTTGTCCTGCTATATATATAAGTTGTTCAAGTTGGTGTGATTGCCAGATTTGGGGTCCCTTAGTATCAACTGCGCATCGTTCGAATATCACAGCTTACACGAGCATTGCTGCTGACCGTGTTCATCCCTTTATGACCACAGTGCACCCATCTCCTGATGGCTGCTTCCAGCGGGACATCACACCATGTCACAAAGCTTAAATAATCTCAAACTGGTTTATTGGACATGGCAATGGCTTCACTGTACTCGGACAATCTCCACGATGACTATCAAGGATGTGCAGCTGGCAAATTTGCAAAAGCTGTGTGATGCTATCAAGCTGACATGGACCAAAAATCTCTGTGCAAGTTTTCAGCACCTTGTTGAAGCCATGTCATGAAGAATTAACACAGTTGTGAGTTCTCTGAGTGTTAATGTTCTACAGAGTACACAAACTACCAAAATCAATAAATGTATATGCCTGTGAATGCACCAAAATGCTATTCAAAATAATGTAGGGATTAACTATTTTATACCATTGCACATAGACCTCAGGAGGAATTAATATTCATTTGACTTTGCATGAATTTATTTACATCTTTCCTTATTTATTTGTAAATTTTTTCATTCATTTATACATCCTTCTAATTATTTCTGTAGCTTTTTAATGTGTTCATTGTTAATTTCCGGATTCATTTTATTAATTTTGTTTTAGAAATGTCAATTCTTGCCACAGTTTTTGTTATTTAATTTATGATAAGCATTATTAGTAATTTGTTTATTTGTCTCATTTTAGTTGAGTCACTTTTTTGTTCATTGTATGTGTGTAAGAACAAATATAACACATGTGAAACAGAGTTGTGTGTGCCTCTTATTTATTTGTCTTCATGGGCAATTCACTGAATAAAACAAATACTGTTACAACACAAAAAAATGACCATTCTCCAAAAGCAATTTTGGCCACATGTTATGTACATGTTACTACATAATAAAAAGGCCTCCTCATATCACTGTGTCCTCCTTTTTAATGATTAAAAAAAAGAAAAGAAAAAGCATGTCACTGTTCACCAAGCATTTACATTGGAATCAAATGCTCAGGTCAAACCACCTTTACTTTTTTATTTGCAAATGCAAAACTTGTCAACAATAAATAATACTATAAAATGTACACAAAAAAGATTGACAGTCCACCACGAGTTAAAACAGTTTGGATGATTAGGAACGAGAAAGTCTGGAAGGGGTGGGGTGGGGTGAGGGGGTTCTCTTCTTAGCAAAAATGTGACGGTCCATACAAGCTACAGAAAAAGCTGATCATCTATACATTGACACTAGCAAGATAACAAAGTTGTTGTTTCTGGTATATTTCATTTTGTACAAAGAAGGGAGAGTCTTCTTTACAAGCGAGCATCATTGTCTTAACTGGAGAGATTATACAAGCAAGAGTTAAGGCAACTTCTCCGTTGTTTCTGAAAAGTAACATGAAGTTGAATCATGTTTTATTTTGCCTGTGGACCACTTGTTTTTAGCAGTTTTGGAGTTGGTTGTCATTGCATAATTAAGGCTGCTGACCAGGCCTGTAGTCCATCGCCAAAAAAGGAATGCTGGATATTTGTCACGAGTCGGGTTGCCATCACAAAGACTGACTCGGTGGTCCAGGTTTTCCCCACGAGAGTCAGGCTTTCGCATGTTCGGTGTCTGTCTCAGGCACAGATAGTATACTGTTTGTGACGCCAACACAGCATGGTGCAGATTAGAAACAGACACAATTGGGCATGTTGCTGTAGTCTCTGTATGTAAGTGTCTCTATGTAAGCAGGAGTGAAAACAGACATAACAACGGATTGCAGTAAGTTCCTCATCAAATCAAGCCCTCTCAACATTTTAAATCAGTATGAAAGTACTGGTTAAGATATCTGGGGTTTTCCATCCTAGGAATAAATTTGTTAAATTTTCCTGAAGGCGCCACAAGAAAGGTCAGGGAAAGGTCAATAAAACAAACAGAGTTATTTTCTGGGGAAGAAATTAAATCAGTTTCAATTTATATTCTTCTGATGTAAACTGTATTTTTTGGGAAAGTATTACAGAAAGAAGTAGCTCTACTTAAAGGAATAAGTCACCCTAAAATCACATTTGCACATCTTCCCTGTGGCCTGCCATGCTTTCACTCCATTCCTATCTTGTGTATTGGCTGTAAAGATTTTTGCCTTCTCGTCTCTTCGGTATAATGGAACTAAACGTCTCTTAAATATTTGTGTGCAACAGGTTAGGGTTAGGATTTGAAAAACTCGGCAGAGCAGGGCCCACTTAATTCAGAAACCTTTAATGTACTATTTTCCAAATAATGTCTGCTCTTGTCATGGGAAAATGAAAGGTTTCTTCTGCACAGTCACGGGTGTAGTTCTGTAGGAAGAGTAAATGGATCATGATTTTGGAAATGGGCATTACTGTTGAGTTTTTCAAATCTGTTTTAGCACTTTAAACACACATGCAAATGTCACTCACAGACTGTGTATTTAAGATGGACTAAGCCACCGTGTCGTCACCCACTGACCATTTGTGCTTGGGCTGTTTGGGCCATTTGCACAACGTTGGTTTCCATGCTGGAGCCATAAGTGACTATATCTGGATGAAAGGGTGCTAACACTTGTAAGTTTGGTTAGCAAGCACCACACATACATGCCTGCTAATGAGCTTTAAGTAACAGACTAATAAAATATTATAATTCATTCACCAAAATTAAAGCACAAACCTCTTGAGTGGGCTGATAGATGGCATATTAATTGTCTGAAAATATAATTAAAAATGTTGTAAAAGACACCAACACCTAAACCAAGTGTTGTTCTTATGAAAGGGGAAACTCCAAAAACTGTTTTTGTGCCAGGCTGTAAAACATGGTTGTATGCTCTTTTTAATGTATTTTGACAAAGGAAGCTAACTGAACTTCTTTGTTTTTGGAAAAAGCCTCAAGTGGCCAATCCGGGAACTGCATTCCTTTATATTTCCTGCAGCTCAATGTGATTTAATTCCATTATATCACTATATTCAAAACTACAGCAGCTCACACCAAAAATAACAGCACTAGATGCGTATTTTAGTCTGTCTCTTTAAGTGCAATACAGCAAAAGGCAGACAAGAGCTTCATAAGACTGGCTCCGCTTGCAGAGAATTGAAGCAGAGACGAGGAAAAGCTTAAAGTGACACCAAAGCTGGGCCTTGGCAAGAGGCGAGCTAAGCCTAAATGCCTGACTAAGAGGCGACAGATAGAGTTGCACACTGCTTATTCTGAGTCAACACTCTGTAATCTCAGCTGGGCTCTCTGCTTGCACCTGCCCCACACACACAAACACAAAGTTAAATTTACTATGTGCATTGTGCCACATGAGTATGTATGCTTGTGAATACGGGCGTAAGGAAAAGCTCAGTCTGGTCTTTACAGTGTAGAAAATAATTTTTTACTTTTATACTAATAGTTTAAAGAAAATCAGGGTGCAAGACAAACGATAATTGAAGATCACTTTGTCATTTTAAGACAGATTCTATGTCACGCTTACTGTGACATATCACAGGTCTAAACCGAAAAGAGTATAATAGTAATGATGCTTTTGACATCCACTTCTCTTCTCTTGGGTCTTCTTTTCTTTTCTTTTTTCAAAATAAGTGCTTGTTATTTTGGCAGCTATAAATTATCCAGTCAAATGTTCAGTTTAAAATCCCATTTCCACTAAAAACTAGGTGACATGTTTTGTTTCAACACACCAGAGGCCTTTGGCATGTGATAATACCTTGTCTCACACTGGTACAGTGCACCTCCTCCATAGGAGTGTAAACTAAATGCTGGCTTTGTCTGATGGCGTCCCAGCTCACAGCCGATGTGTAACTGGATCAGATCAAACTGGATGGGTGATAGTTGTGTTGCATTTACTCAATCTTCCCGGTAGGATCTACAAATGCTGAAAATACTTTCTTAAAACAAAAAAGAATTGGCAAAAAAAGAACCAACTTGGCAGAGTTAGTGGACAAAATATTGCCATAAAGAATTTGTCCTCTGTGTGTTTACTGTTCAAATGTTTCTGTTGTGTTACTTCAGCAGTTTTCCCTTCAGTCCCACAAGAATAATTTATGAAAGAGCTGGCTTCCCCCTGCATCCCCCTCAAAATTCAGTGCAGTCAGTCTCAAACTAACCCATGACAGAAACATCACTGGTAATGTATTATAGAAAAGATTAAGTACTAGCCTGCGGAAGCGAGTACCCACTGCAGGCTGGAGGATGCTTCCACATTGCCATGCCATCTCAGTTCTTTTGGTGGTGCAAGTAAGCCTTGAAATGCTCTCTGTTATTACTCTTACTAGCAAAGATTACTGTTTAAGCACACGGGCAGCATTCCAGAGGGTAGAGAAAATGTCAATAATAGGAATGATTATCAGGACAGCTCCATCTTATCCTTGTGTAACACTAAAACTGAATTCAGTGGAGAGCAAACAGACAGATGCCAACGGAAAATGGCAGAGATGCACGATTCCACCCACACACTTACTTGCTGGTGAAGGTTATCTCCAGAATATTTCTCAACATATGTGAAGGTGGTTTTATGCCCCCATCCATAAAAAAAAAAAAAAAAAGATTTCCCAGATTTCTTAATCCCATTGGATTCACCCAGAACTTTGTGACAAGGTTGGCAAGGATATTTTTGCTGGCTGTGAACAAGCACGTGCATTAACACACAGATACCAAATCTGGGCTTGAGAGATGCATCTCTGCAGCCACCATCATGCTCGGGGGAACTCACTATGTGTTCTTAGCCATTCCTGTGTAACGTGAAAACTTTTGTGCTGCTTTGTGCAACTCTCTTTTAAACTGACTTACAGTGTGCATGAATTGTCATTCCAGAAGCATTCAGAGCATTCAGAATGACTTTTTGTGTGTGTGTGCCTTCCCAAAAGATAAAAGGCATTCACGAACAGCAGCACTTGAGCCAAATGACTCGTCTCCAGCTCATATTTCAAGGTGACAGTAAACTCTTGAAAATGATATAATCCCATCAGTTTTTACATTTCAGAGTCAGAACATCACAGAAAAGCAGCTGCAGATTTGTAATCTTAATATCTGATACTTTGGAACTATCAACAGAAAATCTGGGGAAATGACAAATCAAATAGCTTGAAAATCAGTTTGAAATTTCATTAAATCATCCTGGTATTTAATTGTGTATCTACTGCTTCCATAGACATACGTGCATTAAAAAGTCTGGCTCCTCCTCAGCAATATGGCGCCTGCTTTGACTCATCATTCCATGAACTGAAGCAACCGGTGTGGCATCTATGTGCAAACATTTCTGGTGAACAAGCAAATGCCAAGTTGATTTTTAATGCCTCTACAGCTCAGTGACAAGTGATAAAAATAAGACTTACAGGAGCAGAGATTTTATACCTGTGGTGTGGCACAAAGTTGGATTGAAGCGTTTCAGTTTTAGGGGCTCCTTCAGTAATTTTCAAGCAGCAGATTTGAATATCGGACACTACAGTGCGTTCCATAGTAAAAAGACAATACAGAGAGTACTTGTTCGATAGGGGAGGGTGGGTTGAAGTCTAAAGGGGCAGTGTGGCTGAGAGTCTCTAAATGAGGAGAGGAGCAGTGGGGTAAATTCCTCCTGTTGCAGGAATATACTGACTTCAGTTCAGGGATCAAACGGTCCTGGTGGCCATCAGAGTGTCTGTCGCACAGACAACAGTAGTCCACTTGGCTATGATACACATCATCATGTTTGTTTGGACTCATCGGTCATCAAAGGCGATTTGTGGTGCTGGTAGACTGGACGATGGGTAAGGATGAGGACAGTGTGTGTGTGTGTGTGTGTGTGTGATTTGGAGGTGGGGGGTGGACAAGTGAGTGTCGTTGATGGCACTGCGGTCCTCAGAGCATCCATCTGTGAAGCAGAGTGGGAGGAGAATTAGACGGAGTCAGAGCTGTTTTCGGGCAAAGCTGATGCATGAATTCAAGGTATTTTAATTTGAAGGTAAGTGGGAGAGTGGAGGATGCTCAGAGCAAAGACAGTTTTGGTGTTAAAACCACTGAGGGCCAAATTAAGGAACATGCAGATTTTTAACAGCACTTCCTAATTTGTGGTTTATTCTCCCAGCAATCAGAATCAGCTTGAGGACACTTTTGGGCAAATAAAGAATAAAACATTCAGCTTCTGCGTCTCTATTGGAATAAATTTTACATAATGTGTTAAATATTTCATAATGAATGCCTTGTGATGTTGCAGGCAAGGTGAGATATGGTATTCCACATTTTGCACACTATGGAGGACCAAAACCCTCTAGATAAATAATAAATATATATAAAAAATAAATACATGACTTTATTAAAAATAATATGCAATCAGGTGCACTAAAATAATATAAAAAAAACTATTGTAGGCATAAATCAATTCGAGAAATATATGAATTAATATTTAGAATTTAATTAGCTTCTATTTTTTATTTGCTGGAATTTCTCTGTTTAATTACGGAGTCATTCATTTAGGTTGGGAGAAACAAGAGGAGAATAAATTCTAAGGGAAAATAATGCAGAAATAAATATGGAACTTTAAAAATAAGTGAAATTAAATTCCCCCAAAAAAGAATCAATAAATTAAACGGACAAAATAATCAAAATCAAAGTAATATAAATAATAAACCAAATGGGAAAATAAATATTGAGTAAAATAAATAGATTTTGTGGTACTTTGTTATTCTTTTTAAAAACAAAAAAAAAGGAGTATTAAAATAAATGTAGGCATAATGGATTTACCTGATTGCATTTTTTCTTCAGAACTTAAATGATTTTTTTGTTGGTTATTATTTTGCGCAACCATTTACCAGAAAGCAAGCGAGGGAGGCACTGTTGATCCTCCATATGTTTGCTACTGTATCAGTACTTGCAGATTGCGGCGCATCACTTCTGTTTATTTCAGCTGCTGGTTGGCGTTTAGCAGCGCTGAGTGTGCAGGGGGCTTGATTTCCATCTTTTGTCGTTACCAATTAATCTTATTCAGAGCACTCGCCTCATGTTACCACAACCTGAATTGGTCTTCAATTGCTCTTGAATACAATTTCATTTAATTAATAACTCGAGGATTGCATCATTAAATTTGGCATTAATGGCATAAAAGGCTCCTCATTCAAACTCCGAAGCTCATATACTGCCAGTCACAGTAAAGCAAAGACGGGTATTCCTCTTGTAAAATGACATCAAGGTGCAAGCTCATGTGGAAATGTATGTTTGGTAAATGAGTGTTGGCTAATCACATGACTCCAAATGCTCCTAACATCTAGGATAAATGTATTTGTTTATGTGATGTTGCTGAGTCTTAAGGTTTTATTTCAGAATGGTTTGGCTGTATATTAAGAGGACAAGGCCCTCCTTGTGCACAGCCTGCTTGTACTAACACCACCTTGTAGGTGTGCTGGTTCATTTCATCTTTTCACAAATGGGCTTTGTGTCAGGTTCCCTCCTGCTTCACTAACCCTTTTAGAGTCTTTTCAGTGCCAGTCCCTGCGAGTGCCCCTCCGGGTGACAATCTCATACATCACCTGCAGTCCGTCTGTCACAGTGGATTTAATGCCAGGGAACCTGCACTCTGGCATTATTTTGGAGGTAATAATTCAACTAATGCTTGTTTGACCCTTTCCACTGTGACTGCACGAGGGCACACCGAGTCTGCCCTTGAATCAAGCATCACATTGTTGAAATTCTGATTAAGTGATCAACCCTATTATGTCTTTTCAAAATGACAAAATACAAAATAATCCGGTTGCCAGAGATTTCCAGATGTGAAGATTATAAATATGAAACAGCTTGTTAAAGAACATTTTCAACTGAAGGGAGTCATTTTGAATAGTTTAAAGATGCACCCTCGGGAGTAAGAGACTTTTAAAACCAACTCTTAATTTGATAAACCCCCGACTGTGAATTATGAAATGTCACTGAATAAATATGTTTGAATTTATATTTCAAGTCGGTTGTGGGAAAACACTCACCTCATTTGTTTTGATTGCGAATTCGCAGACACCTCCTCTTCAGCGGCGGCTCGAGCTCAGGACTCCCAGCGGCTGATAGCGGTGCGCTGATGGAGCAGGAGAGGATGGCTGTCTTGTCGGCGGCGGGCTTTGGCACAGGCTGTATGACAACACAGCCTCCGGTCGACAGCAGCGGTAGGGCGTAGGCATGCTCACCCTCCTCCAAGTTGGAGTCAGGATCTGGCTTACCCTCCACCGTGTTACCCATCTCATCTTGTGCTGAGACCCGCTTCCCTGGCTCCCATTCACCTACGGAACAATTGTTCTCTTTCAGCGCCTCACGCTCAAGCTCACCGTTAGCTGGGTGCTTCTCTGCCTCTCCTTCTCCTGCCTCTCCCCTTCGGTCAGATTCGAACGCAGGCGTGAGAAGTGGATGCCATCCTGTACCATTGACTATCACATTACATGGGGCAGCAGGGCTAGTCTGGTGCTGGGGTAAAGATGGGGGCTGGGTCCGTACTGTACTTGGTGAGGGTGGTGTTGTACGGTTAGAATAGTGGGGACTCTTCTGGCTCACTGAAGCTTTGCTGGGAGCACTGGAAGGTAGGGCTGATGATTCCAGTGTGTTAGGGTGTGTGGCCCCTTCTGGCTCCGCAGCACTGAGGAGTTCCTGTGAGAGCAGAGCCCCTTCCCCTTCATCACGATGGCTCTTCCCTTCCCTGCCCAGCTCAGCAGCTGGTGGAGATCTTGAATCTGCCTCTGGCTCTACTTTGACCTGGACACCAGGTAGAATCCTGTGAATTACCTGCTGCTGGCATGATCTTTGGCCCACTGTTAGATCAATAACCCCATCCATCAATCCAGGGCCACTGCTGAGACAAAGGTTGCCTGAGTTGTCCTCTGCCTTCACGGTCAATTCCACTGTCCTTCCTCTCTCTGACCGCACAGGAGAGACACGCCCTCCAGCTGGCTCTATCTTCTGGCTCCCTCTATCACCTCCAGAGGAGCCTGGAGAGTGGGGCCTAGAAGCTGAAGCTTCTGAGGACTCTGGAGCACTTCGGACAGAACCAGTACTCTCAGGTCGGTCCCTGGAGGATTTGGGGTTGAAGGGGATAGGGATTGGAATAGGAATTGGGACCGGGAGGGGTACAATGACAGGATAAGGGACCAAGAGAGTTGGGGGAGGTACCAATGGAGCCAAGGACGGCATGCCAAAGTTCATCATTGGGGGCAGGGGGATGTGTCCATTGGGCATCATGTTGACTGGGGGAAAAGGCGGTAGGCCCGGCATGGGGATTCCAGGGTGTGGGGGAATCATGCCAGGGTTGGGATTAGATGAATGGTGGACATGTGGAGATAGCAGAGGCCTGTGCATGGGGCTTGATGCAGGACCAAGGGTCCTAGGAGGTGGTGGTGGACCAATACCAGGAATGATTGGGTTTGACAGCGGGCTGTTGGGTCCTCCTGGGTGGGCAGAGGTGCGAAGAAATGGGGGGCGGATGTGCTGCATCATTTGATGCTCCATGAACAGAGGCAGGGGCATGGGTCCCCGGGGTGTCATCACCATGGGAGGGCTGCCAGAGGGGACCCCGACTGGTGGGTGAAGAGCAGGAACAGGTGGTGGGGGAAGTGAGGGGCTCTCATGGGGTCTGGGTGTGGGGATTTTGACTGAAGAGGAGGAGGATGGGGAGCAGACAGCTGCAGTGTCTGAGGGTGAGGCAGCTGAAGATGTGGAAGGGGCCAAAACTGAGGTGGCGGAAGGCCCTCCAGGTGAGGGAGCTTTACGTCGAAGGTCCGTTAACGGCGTTCCCCAGGATTCAGGAGTGAGCAGCTGCACTCCTGAACTGCACTCCGGCTTACCCTCCCCTCCAGCTCCGTGTCCTGGGTTACACAGTGCTCCAGGAAGGGCAGCCTGGGTCTCTTTATAGAAAATGTCCATCTTATATTGGTTCAGGCATTTGGCACTGCAGAACTGCAGCCTCCGCTCACCAGCACCAAAGTCCAGGTACTCCTTAGTATGGCGAATATGTTTGCACCAGTCACACACCTGCAAAAAGGAACACACATATATAAGCACCTGTCAGCCTGCATACAAAGGACTCCTGATCTGTTTTTGATGATCCACTACAAAATATTCTCTGAAAAATGTGGGGAAGACGCTTAGTCTCCACACCATCTGTAGAGAAGCTCATTAGAGAAAGATTATTTTTAAGGAAGCTGATGTAGATTGTAAATACTTTTACAGATCTGCTGAAAAAAAAGAAACATTTAACATTGAAGTTCTGCTTTCGACATATTTATGTGTTCTATCTTATGCTCGCATAATGGCGTTCAGCTGCTGAAGTGACTTTGCCTTTAACCTTCTGTCTTAACAAGAAATGCCCATTTACACCTTCTGTTGGCTATAAAGACCAGCGCCTGAAGCACAACACAAAAAGACGATTTCCCTCACACTGGTATTGAATTGTGGGTCAACAAGTCAAATCAGGTTAAACGGTAGAAGGACCACTGTATATTGGTGTAATGGGTAACTGGGTGAATAACAGAATTTTGTGCTGTTCTTTGGGTGGTGAAATGTTTTACTTTAAATATCTTTATAGGTTGCAGGTGATGGCTGAAGCTTGGTGCAAAACGTTCACATTTTCTAACATTATTTTTCTCAGTCGAGCTCTGAGGTTTTTGGCTAAAAGCCACAGTTGTTTGCTGAAAACTATTTACTTAAAGTGACTGCAATATTAGTAAGATTGCAGTTAAAATCAGTTAATCAAGTAAAGCCGGCTACACGTGAAAAGTGTGTATTTCTTTTGGGACCCATGCATTCATATGCCTTTTTTATATTTATATACTGCATAATTTTGCATCCTCCTCTCTCCCTGGACCCTTCTGCTGTACCTCCAGAGCTGCATGTAACTGATCTGTGATTTCTGCCACCAGTTCCTGTCAGGTGTTTTATGTTGTATTGTTTGTTTCCCCTCTTTGTTCTTTTCTCTTGACTCCTTTCTTACTCACACAAAGCAGCATCAGATGCCAAAATGGCTCTACTTGAGATTTCTACCTATTAAAGCAGAGCTGATGTAACATGGCAACATGGCTATAAAGGGGTTAATAGTTCCTTGATATAGTAGGTGGATTGGTTGCATAAAGCCTTGTAAGTCAACAGTAACATTTTACATTCAAAAAATGGACTCGACTTCAGAGATTGCTTCTGTATGCAGAATGCAAACCTGGGCTGGATCCAAACATGTGGAGGCTCAATTGAAAAGTTGTCTTTCTTAGTCACCGCAATGGCAAAGATCCCAAAACGCACTGCTGCACTGTTTCATCAACGTTATACACCTTTTTTAGTGCAAAACGTGCAGATTTTTTGAGGGGAGGAAAATGAATGTGACCCTGGTAGAGCAGATAGCAGTGGGCGAGCCCTGAACACGGAGTTACTCGTCAGGCCACACACAGCTCACTCTGTCAGCTCTGGGAGGAGTGGCAGGTCCTCGCTGGAGATAATTAAGGCATTAATCAGTTGTCAGACCCTTCAACGACATCCATCCATCACACAGACCCTTAAGCCCCCCTGCTGAATGTTAATAAGTCGAGGGATGCAACCGGAAGGTGGATAAACTCCTTTTGCAAGCTGCATAGCAACATTGGATTATTTGGCAGGAAAGTGTCTGGCAGCAGCTGAAAGACAGTGGACTCACATGGGCTTTTGGGCAGATGCACTGCAGCACTGGCCAGGATTTCAAAAAGAAAACACAGTGTGCTGTCCTTCAACTGCAACATGTGTAAAACATCAGGTTGCTTGCCTCGATTATGTGCTTTACATCAGAGGTGAACTGGTTGAAGCAGAGGCATTCACGAAAAGGGCAAAAGTCTGCATTTGACAGTCATTAGAGAGTGTCACTCTAACTTAAAAACTGAACCGAGTTTGAGAGAAGCAGCCGGAGAGCAGCAAAAACAGATCAGAGACTGAACTACACGGCGCTGGAAGCGCTCGGATGTCAGTCCCTTGAATTCTACATGCTTTAACTTCCCATTTAGTCCTCACTAATTCAATGAGCCACGACTGAGTAAAAGTCAAAAAGGTGCTCTCACAAGTTGAGTTTGATAATGGTATGCCCAGGATATTTTAAATAATAAATGTGCTGAAAATTTCCTCGACTCAGAAAGACAGATGGAGAGCACTTAACGACTTTCTGCACCGTGAGTGAAATTTCACTGCGCATTACGCTAATGGAGTTGTGCTTTCTCTTTCTCGCTCTCTCCCGGCTCCTGCACACAGATGTTTGCAGTTGAATGTAATTATGGTCATTTATTTCCATCGTGGCCAACGAACCAGCATCGGCGGTGTAGTTTAACCGTTTGCATTACAACAATTATCCGGCTTCTAAACAAGCACCCCAGTGGTCGACATGTTCTCCCTCCTCTGACTCTCTGACCCAATCCAGAGTCTAGGGAATTTTAGGAATTTTAGGAATTCCCACATTAGTCAGCGACATGTTTTAGTGCATAAGAAAAAAATGAACACATAAGGTGAGGTGATTTGTGAGGGGATTTGAGACATTCTCAGAGGTTAGAGCAATAAATAAACAGCATTTAGTTTGCTGCATTCAAAGAGAATGACCCAATAGAAAAGGTTAATTCTGTGGAGGACAAAAACTGCCGAAATATTAAAAATATAGAAATATATTGCAATTATGCAATGCACCAAAATATTAGAAATAAATGTAGAAATCCACAAATTTATAAACTGTGACATATTTATAATTGAATTATCATCTTTAACGTAAGAATCTTCATATTTACTTGCTTCCTCGTTTAGTTTACCATGTTATTTATTGACTTATTTACTTATTAATCTCTATTAACATTTACTCTTTAACATTTTTCTATTGCTGTATATGTTTCGGTTTTGTTTTGACTTTGTTTTCCTTTCATCAAACAGAAATATGTATAAAATTTAAAACGAAAGGAATAAATACAAAGAAAAACACATACAGAGGCAAATTAAATAAAAAATATCCACTTACGTCACATTTTTTAAAGATAATTTGTGAAATTTTTCATTTTGCCAGGGCTTTAAAAAAATTATTATTGATTTTGGCAGTTTGGATTCTCCATATAAGGCAGGGGCTTCAGATTTCTAAGGATACGTAGGATTTAGGAGATGAAGAGGAAGGCGAAGGAGGAGGTGGCAGCGGGTTAAGAGGCTGGAGAGTTTCAGACGGTGCAGAGATTGTAAGGTTTCATAAGAGGTTGTGGTACCTGAAGTGGTTTTATATGTATGATGAAGAGGTTCGCTGAAAATGAGGAGGTTTAAGCAAGAAAAGTGCATCAAGGGACAGGCTTGGGTATCCCGCCCTGTTAAGGTCGATATGCGATTCTTTTGACACTTCTCACATTGCTTCCACAATCACAAAGTGCAAAACACAAAGATTAAACACATGAAAATGAACCAGGTGCTTGAAGCAAGGCTTGGTTTTTTTGTTATTTTACACTCCAAACAATCTGCAGCAAAGTATCCACCCGTGACGGCTTGGGTTCATCAGAGATTCTGAGAAGAGGCGGACAGAAACACTGAGCTGGCTGTACTGTGGATTTAGTCCAAAAACTAGATCATGTTGCAACAGACTGCCATCTTAAAGCACCTGGTCCACTGGAAGAAGAAAACAGTGTAAAGCTTACACTGATGTTTACACAAGAAAATTAAACTTTGGCAAGGCTTTAAAGACCATCTGCAACATGTGGACTTATTACTATGATTAACCAAACTATCAGTTTCCAGTTGCCTCATTCATTGTTGCAATGGTTATAATTACTTGGCTTACAAAAGAGGAAACATATCTGGTACAGATCCTCTCCCAGTGTTTTATACTGACTACATAGTGTACCTGACTTCTCCATCAAAACCTGAATGGATGAAAAGTTTTAAACTGCAGCTAAAAGCCAAGACGCAGGAGAACCGCACTCTCTGTGAGGTGGCTCTTTTCACAGCCAGCCATCCCATCAGTCATTATAGATGTGACACACAAAGGCCATTCTCACTTGGCCAGGTGAAGCTCAATTGTGCTATATTTCACAGCGCACGCTCACGCACGCACGGCGAGTAAAATAACTTCAGCTGCAAGAGAGACGAGGCAGACCTGGTGGATTGTGTTTGAATGTCAATGCAGCAGACGGGAGATCTATGAGATGAGATATCTACTCAGTGCTTTTCCATAGAAAGCACAGTTATATGCTTCTTCTTTTTTTTTGCAGGGTTTGGGAAAAATCAATACTGCTGTAATATCTGTGTGATGAATTTGAGGCTAGAGCCTGCACATAGCAAACTGAGACAACAAACTGGAGAAAAAGCTGTTGGTGAACAGTTCACTAGAGTCTCTTCAGGGGAAAGGTTTAACTTTGAGGCGTTTACCGACAGGAGATACATTTCCACACCCTTAAATACATAAATTCATTTGGATCTGGACAAGCACAGATTCATTCATCTCCTTTTTTGTCAAACATGTCTTCAAAGTCCTTCCCTTGTCAGCTATGGACAGTGAGATCCAAGTAAGCGACATGGTGAGTGTGTGAATGCCTCTCAGTCATGAGAAAATTACACACTTATACACCAGTCATATGTAGTGTAGTCACTGAATGCTAATCAGTGGAAATATTTAAGGTGACCCTGCATACATCTCGAAATCTAACAGCTAAACATCAACATCTTCCTAATCTGAAGAACTGGCATCAGACTGCTTCTCAGTGAGGAGAAGTTACTTTTATTTTGCCTGTTACCTCCATTTTCAAGCCTAACTAACAAGCTACTCAGGATAGCTTCTTCGTCAGGTAAGCAAGCGTAAGTAGTGCTGATCAGCCTATCAAAAAGCCAATTTCAGAGGTATACGTCTGGCCATGTCTGAAGTCAGAAGTTCTTATGGTTGTTTTGAATGACTGAGGGGTGGAGGGAAAAGCCAGCTGTCACAGAGAGGGAGAGTGGAGATGCAGTAATATTTAATATTGCATTTTCCAGACAGTCTGTCAGACAGCATTGTAGATACATAAACAGTTGGCGCTTCTATAAAACAAGAGTTTAAAGAGAAAATTTGGTGTCTTGAAGACCAAGTCCTGTATGATCAGCGCTAGACTGAATCTTGCAGATGGACATTTTGCTCTGATGTAACTGGATCCTTTGGTTTTAGTTGATTATAAACTATGCAAAGACTTTGGTACTGAGTAGCTGATGTCGTGTAGGCAAAAGCATGTTGTATTAAAGTAAATGTTATAGCCTTTAGTTGGTCAACATAAAATAAATTCGTTAGGAAACAAAACCTGAACATACAAAAGTTAAAAAATGATTCCACGTGTCTGGAATGGGAGACTGGAAGATTGTCCAATAAAATATTATGAATGAGTACACCTGTTTCGCATTACAAACACGTGAAATTCTCGAGATTAAAGAATCTCCTTTGCAACAATGTCCTGGGCATTAACCTAACACACTTTTCAATTGTGGAAGAAGCTGGAGCTCCCAGTGTTCTACACATAGGTTCAAACTCGGTACACTCTAGCTGCCTAGAAACATAACATTACTGTTATCAACAGACATATAGATATATATAGAAGCTGTGACAGAAGCTGTGATAAATTTGAAAGCCCACTAAGTTTACAAATAGTTTTTATTTATATTTAGCAGAATTTTTTAGAAGATTTTAGAAGACAACATACAGTTTTTGTTTACTTTTTTTTTTTTGATAATAACATCTCATTTATATCCACAAAACTTGAATATTGCAACATATGCTCACCAGCCACTTTGTTAGGTACACTTGTGTATTTCAGAAACAGCTGATCTACTATGATTTTCCCGCGCAACAATCTCTTGGGTTTACAGAGAATGGTCCGAAAAAGAGAAAAATATATTGTATGGGCGTCATCAACAAAGTTGATGTCAGACATCAGTTCAATTCAATTTTACTGCTATTTCGCCAAATCACAACAGTAGTCGTCTCAAGGCGCTTTGTATTGTAAGGTAAAGACCCTACAATAACAGAAAGCAAACTCTAACAATCAAATGATGCCCTTTGAGCGAGCACTTGGTGACAGTGGGAAGGAAAAACTCCCTTTTAACAGGACGAAACCTCCGGCAGATACAGGCTCAGGAAGGGGCAGCCAGCTGTTGTGGTTGGGAGGTGAGGGGAGGAAGAGGGGACAAAAATGCACTGCTGAAGAGGGACAAAGACTAATAACAAGCAATGTTCCCTCTAAGCTGCGCGCGTGCGCAATTGCGCACTGCTGGCACGGTCTCTGTGCACAGAAAATCTGCGTTGCGCACAAAAAAAAAAAAAATCTAACCTGAATTGAAATTAAAATTAATACTTTAACAATTCTGTTTTGCAGTGTTAGTCAGTAAGTGACTGGCTGCTTCCGTATGGGATTAGAACGATGCCACCTTATCCCATAGTCCAGCCAATGATGTGATTCACATTCGTATACACGCAGCTAATCAATGTCGTTGACAGGCTATGACAGCGTCCTTATGTGCCGACACCGGTGTTTTAGCAAGCAAAGCGGCGTGGCTGATGTGGAGTGAAGCCACGGTAATGAAGGACAGACGGAACAATTGACAGAAAAAGTGTGGACTTTATACCAGTTTTTAAATTGTGTTGATAGGCCACATAAAACCAGAGTTATGATAAAAATATGTGCAATGTTTGGTTTTCTTCCTGAATACTGTCGTTGTTTATATTTACTGTGGGAAGGAACGGTAAAAGCGGCATTTTATAAGGAAAACACTCGAAAGCCTGTGAGCAAAAACAAAACCAAAAAACCCCACCCTTTCCTATTGGTGGAAAAATGTACCATGTCGACCAATTAAAAATGATATGGTAACATCGCATTTAGTTGTTTAGGAAGGGAGGAAGTTTCAGGAGTGACGGAGGTGTTTTGAGATATGAGAGATTTGAGACTTTTAGCGCAAATCTTGTGTAGTTAGTGTGTAGTGTAGTCAGTAGTTTTGTTGTGTGTGTCAGAACAATGAGATGACTGCTGAATGTTACAGCAGTGATACATCTCCTGTTGTCAGGCCTGCAGGTATCAGGCTGTTGTTCTCCTTTATCTCATAGTGGACAGAAATTATTTTTTGGAGTGGCACAAATCATTTGTGTGGCATCAGATTTGATGCAGAACAGCTGATTGTTCTGTAAATAGTTTGAAATGTTTATTTTAAAAAACGCCTTGGCTGCATTTTTACGTAAATAGCTGCAAAAAACTTTGTTGTTTGCATAACTACTTTGCATAACATACTTTTTTTGAAGAATTAATTGCCCAACATTGGTCATTATATACTGTATTTTGCAGAGAAAGAGAGTTACAGGACTCTCTTATTTTAACTTCCAATAGTGTTAAAATACTACACAGGTCATGAGCAAGATTTTTTAAAATTTTCATTGTAAGTGGGGCTAAAGCAGTTAATTAAAAGTAGTCCAACATAAATGTAAATGCTGTAATTTGATTATTTTAATAAACCGTGGATGGATTCAATGCTGGCGTGACCACAGTGCACACGTCTGCTGTTGCTCACAGTGGTCCAAGGGGCCTCTCAGGGAGTTTGTGTGTTCGCTCAGACACGTGAAAAATTAGAGGGAACATTGATAACAAGTCATGTTTAAATGCAAAGAGGTGTATAAACAGATTGTGAGTGAATAAGAAACACTCAGTGCATCATGGGAAGCATAACTACTACTGCAGCATAACTAAGGGAGGATTCAGGGTCACCTGATCCAGCCAGGTCAGGGAAGAATGGTTGCCCTGAACTGATAAGAAAGTGACAGTAACTCAAAAAACCACTGTTTACAATCTAGGTAAGGATGAAGAATAGCATTTCTGAATGCACAAGACATCCAACTAGGAAGCAGATGAGCTACAGCAGCAGAAGACCACACCTGATGCCACTTCTGTCAGTCAAGAATAGGAAACTGAAGTTACAATTCATATGGGTTCAACACAACGGCACAACAAAAGACTGGAAAACTGTTGCCTGGTCCCATGAGTCTCTATAGCATTAGCTGTGCATTGTTTAAATGTCACAACTAACTTAAGTGTTCTTGCTGACCATGATCCTTCCTCTAA
This sequence comes from Copadichromis virginalis, assembly GCF_057382275.1. Taxonomy (NCBI): domain Eukaryota; kingdom Metazoa; phylum Chordata; class Actinopteri; order Cichliformes; family Cichlidae; genus Copadichromis; species Copadichromis virginalis. Next base: position 19,515,220 of record NC_140636.1, on the reverse strand, counting down.
GATATATTTGGCACCATCACATTGCCTGGCAATTACCTAACAATGGACTGAAATGGCACTTTTATGGCAGAGCAGGATATGGGCATGTACTTGTAAAATGTACAGGTATATCAACATTTCCAATAAATATTATTCAGTAAAGCCAACTTAGCTTCACTGCTATTATTGCAATATTATACACCTGCTTTAACTGTGAGACTGCATGTGTCTGACAGCTCCTAAAAAGACTGACACAGCTCACTACATGAAAAATGAAAATGGGCAAAATAAATGGTAAAGCATGAAAAAAGTTCAGAACATAACAAATGGAAACGTTTAAGTGAAGCATCTTGTGCAGCATCTTGTTTGGAGAGGTTTGAGGAAGAGCCTGCTTTACTTTTACAGTAATTCTCAAACACAAACCAGCCCAGGCACATTTCAGACATGACTTGAAAATTACATATTTTTAAACAAAGAACAACATCAAAACATATTTGTGCAGAAGCCATTAAGCTTAACTCTTGTCTGGCATTAAATGGGTATGGTCCTTACAAGCACATCGCTGTTTGTCTTGAAGACAAGCCTGGGCGTGTCCTGAGCAAAGCTGTGCAGGGGTAATTTCCCACCGAGGCCATCGTCGTCTCTTGCCTGGGGGGGAGAAATAATGGCTTCTTTTTACGAATGGACAAAATAAACACGTGAACAGAGGCAACAAGGAAACAGAAATGGGAAAAAAAACAATGAGAAAGATGAACAGAAATGGTGACTGTAAAATGGGTGAAAAGCCATTGGTTTGTGATCAAACCAATGGGCGGGCGAGGGGTGAGGGGTTAAGGATCCTCTGAAACAAAACAGCGAGTGAGTGTGCAGGTGTGTATGTGCAGTTCGCGTGTGCAAGACATTTAGTTTAGGCAGTTAAAATGCTGCAAACAATTGTGCCTATTTAACACCCATCAATCTAAGATACAAGGTGTGATCAAAAAGTTCTGAGAACAGGTCAATGAAAATCAAAAGGTTTATCTGATTTGAATTTTGGGTGATCCCCCCTCCAACAACATCTTCTTGTGCACCTCAGCTTTTATGTTTAGATCTCTCAGTGAGTGCTATTCCCATTGTGTCCCCTCACACCTGTACCGTTCCAGTTGGTGTGTAATCCTTCAACTTGATTTTCAGTGAACAAATATCATAGTGACATGTCCAGGTGGAGAGCAAGGATTGTGCTCATGTGGCCAAAAAGGACTCACTCCCTGGTCTTCCTGAGACCTCAGGACATTACAGCTAAACCCCATGTTGATGTCTCAATCCGGGGACTTGAATTCAGGGTGCATGCCGTCAGTCTTGCTCCTCACCTGACGCTCTGCCTTTAGAATCTGAAACTATGCACTCTTCAGCTCTGTCAATGATCTTCCAAATGAAATTCCCAAGTTCATGTTCACACTGTTCAGCCTGCAAGGGGCCCAAATTGGACTTACACTGAGAAATGCTGAAATAGCACTCATGCTGAAAACTGCCAGGACATACCCGAGAAGATGACCTTGAATGGGAAATCAGTCAAATTTAAAACAGGCAAGCTTTTAAAATTTTATGGAGCTCAGTTCTCAGAATCTTTTGATCCTACCTTGAAGGATGATTCAGGAGATTCAGAGACTTGTTGAAGGTTGAAGCGTTGTCTCATTTCTATGGAAGCCCGTTTCCGCCACTAAAAAAGCAACAAAACAAAAAAAAATGTATCCATAACTCAAAATTTCAAGTTATTTTCTTGAAATTTCGAGTTATTAACTCGAAATTTCGAGTTAGCTCTGCCAATCAGTAATCTACGAGAATGAGGTCACTTTCTTGTTACCCGGAAGCATGTGGCGCAGAGTAACGCGCACTAAAAACAGGATCGCAACAAATTGGCTCTTTCGCGAGTATGTTGGCTGATAGTAACGCCATGTGATTCAGCTAATAACACAAGGATTTCATCATTTTTGAAGCCACGCTGAAAATACTCAGCAATCTGTGCATTCATGACTGGATGTAATACTGGTAGCTTAGCTGTAGCATTTGTAGCTGAGGGCTTCAGCTTCTGGGTAACAAGGAAATGAGGTCATTCACGTAGATTACTGATTGGCAGTGCTAACTCAAAATTTCGAGTTACTTTTCTCAAAATTTCGAGTTATGGATCCTTTTTTTGTCCCTAAGTGGTGGAAACGGGCTTCCATACATTTCACCTCATTTTAACCCAATTTTTAATTTAAGAAAAAAAAACAACAACACCAAAAATGTCTGAAAGACATTTCAGCCAATACTTTTTCTACATGAATAACTTGCTTCCATTACTTGCTTAATAGCTTGTCCCTTTGAATATACTGCCAACTGTAGCACTGAGGCTGATATTGTTTTCACCTTGCAGGTCAGCTACTTGGATTTTCCTGGAATAATCCTTTGCCTCCTCCCAGGTTTACTCTTCTATCCAACATTTTTAAATTTAGCTGTAATGTCCAGACTTTAATATAGTAAAGGTGTGGTCTGTGACCTTGTTGTGGTCACTGGTTTTAGGGCACATATACAGTGTTTTAGCTTAAAATCAAAACCAGCTATTAGAATCAGAATACTTTATTACTCCAAGGAAAACTATGTGGTCACATTTGCTCCAAGGCAGCAAGAACAATAAGTGTCAATAATTTGAGTCATTAGGGAGTTAAATTTCGGTGTGGCCGTTTGCTAAAGTTTCTGATATATTTGGCTTGGAATGATAACAAAGACAACCTCAAAGAGCTCCCTCCACTCTGCTTGCTGTAATGACTGAATGACATAACATGAGGTTGGCGTAACTGTACTGGAAGGTGGAGGGTGGTCCACCTTAACAGGTGCCACGAGCTAACTAAACCAAAGAGCGAGGGAGATGTCGTGCAAGTACAATCTGCTCACACCCACACAGCCATTATGCTAGCTAATGATATCAGTTCATGCATTTCAATGAACATATGTTTTTGCTTTTTTTCCCGCAAGTGGCTGAAATCAATCTTTCCTCTTCTGCTGATAATCTTAATGGCGGAAAGCAAGCTCGTTAGTTTTTTATAAACCTTAAGCCAGAAAAAGTTAACAGAACTCAACAAAGAAGGCAAAAAGATGTTTTACTGAATGAAACTAACTTGACCTGAGAAAATGTGATTTGTGTGTATTTATGTTTGCTAAACTTAGCATTTATTAGTCCTACCATTGTTGATTTAATTATAACATAAGTAGTGTCGAACTGCGAAAAGATCTGCATAACCTCCATCTTGCAAATTGTCTAACGAGAAAGATGGAAAATAACTTTACAAGTTTTATTTTTGTTTTCACCGAGCAGACGATCCACCTACTCACTTCACTCATGGTGTCAGCATTCCTAATCTAGCTAAGTGTAATCATCTCAGAATGGAAGAAAATGACACAGAGACTCACACAGGAGTTCATAAAAAATATATAATTTGTTGATCTTCGGGTTTCAATAGGCGGAAACATACCTCGACAAAAACGAGCTAACGCTCTAACCGGACAACAAAACCAAAGAGATGTTCCCAACAGGCATAAAAAACATTTAGAAAAACTGGTGTCCCTGCCAAGTCTGTTCTTACCATCAGAATCAGGAGCATAACCTCCATGTGTAATTTTAATACTGTCACGGCTACATTTTGCTATATAAGGAAACACGTTTACCTTGAAGGATACGGCGGGGGAAAGATGTGACGCCAGAAAAGGCAAACCTCTAATGTTTTCCCTCGGTAATGATGGCGGTTTAGCTTATTTTCTTAAGCTATTCATTTGTGTGTGAGCGTGTGTGAGCTGAGGATGCTATAAACGTAAATAAAATATGATGAATCTGGGATTTGTGCATTAAACATTCAGTGCATACACAAATTACTCCATATTTATGGGCACACATTCTTCATGAATCAGATTAGCTCAGGTTAAATGCATCTGAACATGCTGCAGACTCCAAATATGCTAAAGCTGATTAGAAAGATACTGGGGCTTAAACTGTAGGATTTACAGTAACCTATCTATTAGTTATACAACCTCAAATAACGATAATGTGATTAATTTGCCCGAATAGCTATTGTGCTTTTACTTTCCATGGCAATGCTTTTAAAATACAAACTTCCTTTACATGTTTGCGCCAGCTGGAAAAGGAGCCACCTTCTCCTGCACCCTGTGAGTCATTCATTATGTGCAGTGTGAAAACTGAGGCAGTCAGTGCTGCTGTGCCAGGTGTGGGCAATTCTGTTACAAAGAGGTTATTGGAGAAGCTTTGTCTGGCACGGTGCCCAATGGCTCCATTGTGTTTCATTAAATGAAATGCACTTTTATATAATGTAGACCCCAGTGTGATCAAATTAGTTCATATTTTACAGCCAAGGGGTGCTGAGACACTGTTATCAGAAATTGAGATTTAACCTCGATTAGACATGTACATCATGCCGTTTGCAGCCCCGAAGCTGACATTTCAAATTGAGCCCGTGCACTGACAGAAGAACCGCTGATTTGAGTAGCGCTCTTTCATATTATGTTCCCTTTAAATTGCTCCCTGCAACCTTTGATTTGTCATGGGTAATTTGGCCTCCAGCTCTCTTCATCTCTCGATGATACCAAAGGGCAACTCTGGCGTATATTTTACATTTTTAGTCCAGAGACTGATTGAGTTTGCCTCCACTCCCATCTGCTTTCATCACCTCCAGGTAGGGTTTCCCATTCCAAGCCTGGTGCAAAGATACTGCTGTCTTGAGTCACGAAGCATGCTGTTGTTTGTACCAGAAACGACACAGTGTACAGATTTGACAGAAAACCTTGTTTTGTGAGAATTTACAAAATAACAGGCACATTTTTTGGGGGGGTATTTTTACTTTGATTTTGTTTTCTCCAACCTTTCATGACAGGGTTTATGAGGTCATGGTTATTTAGAAGCTGTGAGGTGTAGGCTGACCTACATATGGCTCCAGAGTTTGGGTACGGACACATCGCACTGACTCAAAGTCAGGTAACCACACATAAACAATCACATAATTTTAGGCAGGCATTTGGACACACACACACACACACACACACACACACACACACACACACACACACACACACACACACACACACACACACACACACACACACACACACACTCTTTCTCTCTCTCTCTGATACACAAAAAGATGCACCATTGTGCTATTATTCTGCCTCCAGTTTGTGCTCTGACCCTCTGGCCCAGCGCCAGTTCATTTGCATATTGTACTAATGAGGTGTTGGCACTGCGAACGAGGCGTGAGGCACACACAGGGAGCCACACAGATAAAGGGGATGGGACTGAGATAGATAGCTAGACAGACAGATAGACATGGATAGATGGCTAGATGGACAGACAGATAGATAGACGAATAAATAGATTGATAGTTAGTTAGTTAGTGCAGGACATCGCACGTTGATTTCCTCTCTGCCGGCTCCACCGTCCTGACGGGACGTCACACCAGCTGCCACCACGCAAGCCTCCATCTGGGCATGCATACACGTCCAGGTGTGTGTGCCCATCACCTCCCAAAGAAAGGCGCTCGTAGGCAGGCTTTTCCAAATCCAAACACAAACACAGCCGCGCGCACTAGAGCTCATCCCAAATCCTGAAATGAAGGTGCAATCCTGGCACTATGCAAATGTCAGGCAAGGAAGTGAACGGGCGCACCCCCAAATCAAAAGACAAGTTTGCCTCTACTCTCTGCACCTTGGAAAGACAAACCATTCGATTTTGTTTGCAAAGCATCACTGGAGATTTATGCATGCATGAGGCTCTGATCTTTACACTTAAATTTTTACAAGGGTGTGCAAGTGGGAAGTGGTTAAAAAAACAACAACAAGAAAAACCCTCCAGTCACTTTCTTTACAGCAACATATGCATCAATGTTCCTCTCTTGAACATTTATGTGGCTCTAAATGTAACTTTTGCATATATAATGTTGCAGGCCAGTTTCCTTCTACTAAATCTCTATTTTTTAATGCAGCAAATGCTCATCTTAATATATCTGCTGTGAGCTGTGCAATGCTAAATTGCACATCGCCACTGTACCTGCAAATAAAACACAAAGTACATTTTATTGCACTTTTCATGTGAGTTGAGTGCAAGTTTTAGAAATGACACCAACACATTCTAAGTTCATGTACGTGGCTTCACTTTTAGTCTCCTAGTTAGTCGGAGTTACTTTTGTCTTTATTTGAGCTGAATAGCTGGCAGCTATGAGATAATCACCTTCCTCTTTGTGCCCTGCAGCTGTGTCAGGCAGGCCTCAAGGCTTCGTAACTGCTAGACACTTTACACACTTCATCGCGCACTCAAAATTTCCACAAGGAGCTGCATTCGTACACGCAGAAGGAGCAGTTACATACACAACGTGCATGCTCACACACCCTCGCCCCCCCTACGCGTCTCTCCTGGGCGCGTGCCCTCCTCGGCAGGCGGTGGAGATGCAAAAGCAAATTGCCGGAGCGGGGAGGCAACCACGGGGCTGTGTGGAAGCAGACGTGTGCGTGTTTGAGGTGAATGTGACATTTCTGGGCTGACATGAAGCGGCACTCTGCCCCCTCGCGCCTGGAGGGAGCTCCCAGGGAAAGACACTGATGGAGGTCTGGGGTCTCCAGGGGGGGCATTTCATGGTGTGAACAAAAAGCCTCGCACTGCAACAGAAACGACCCGTGTGACACAAACTGGAGGCTTCCTCCCTAGCCGCTTCATGCTTTTACGAATTATGTGGCTCACGTGCATGCAGTTTTGCTGTTTTCTTCATAAAGACTTATAAAGAAAAAATGAAATTATATATACAAGAAAGACTGCATGATTTCAATTTTGCTTGAAGAAATATTCACTGCAAACCCAAAGAAGTTAACTTGTATTTTATATTTATATTTCTAATATAAGTTTTAGTTGATCTATTCCTCACAAGCAATCTCACACAGTAACAGGTTCTACAGACCATCACCCTGCACACTCCTATGCTTGAAGCCTTCATAAAAACAACCAAACCAGCAGAAACGCAAAGATAATGTAACATACATTTCAATGCAATGTGTCATGCTGTCGTGGTCTTCAGTGTACGCATCAGTTGAGTTTGGTCCCTGTTTAATTTTACTGCTATTCTTTTTGATATTTCTATGTTCATGTGTCTCCAGCTCTTCCGTCTCTTTGCCTTCCTCTGTCCTATCCTTCCTCCCTTACATCCACTCCGGTTTTATTTTGGTAATTACCTTTCTTTGCATATCTCCAGTACCCAACGTCCCGTTTTTCCCTTTTTCTCCTTCTTTTTTTCCCCACCTGTGTCAGGTTATGCTCCTTGTAATCGACTGCTTTCACTCATTGTTTTTTCTTTATTTGATTATTTATTTTTCATGCACTTTTCTCTGCTTGTGGTGCTGTTCTGGTTTTCTGTGCCATAAACCTCATAAACCTTTTCCTGTTCAATTTGTTTGGCAGAAATTTGTTATTTTTCTAATTGTCTCAATTTAGAAAGCTCTTCAAACTACCTGCAGTGCATTTTTGTCACGTTTCCATAAATCCTTAAAATATACACCACATACTCCTAATGTTCTGCATTTGGTTCTGCTGAGGATCTTTTTGCTAGAAGTTGAGACATGTGCAGCATGTGTAGCATGCATAGTTTTGTAGTTCTCACGTCTAAAGATAAAACTCGCAAAGCAGTTCATAAGTTCAAAAAAGCGATATAGATAAGCTGAAAAAGGCTATAATTCACCTTCAAACCTGAATATGTCAGTGACACCAAAGTGAAAAGTTCATTTTCTGCAAACCAGAGGGGTGAAAGTGTTTAGATATAGTATTTTGCCAGAATAATGGTCCACTCCAGCAGCATGGTGGTGCAATGATCACTGAGCAACATGCCGGTTTGCATGTTTTCCTGGTGTTTGCATGGGGCTCCCACAGTCCAAAGACATGCTTGTTGGGTTAACCGATCGTTCTAGAGTGAATGGTTGTAAGAGGGAATGGTCACCTACCCAGGGCGTACACTGGAATAGACTGCAGCTCTCCCACAGCCCTAACAGTTAAGAAAATGGATGGATGACACTGATCCTCATCTTCTAATTTCCACAATGTCTTGTTTTCAGTGTCTATTTACCAGATTATTATTTGTGGAAGCATGCCTGACTGCTGTTCTGTACCAAAGTGAACACTCTTTAGATGCTGACTTCTAGCCTGGAAGGAAAATTCTACTTTTTAAAGAAGAGAGAACATTCATATGTATATTGAGGGGGAAATATGTTCATGCATCACAGTAAACTGCACTAGACAGAAGAAACAAAAAGGAAAGAATGCGCAAAGCACTGTCAAGAACAAAACACGTAGACTATTTGTACTAAAATACCTCACACAAACCAAAAAATTGACCTATTAAGTGCAGTAGTTCAGTAACAAAACAGTGCTGGGAAGCACTGGACTTCCTGCATTCTGTCTCTTACAGATTCACAAATTTTTATAACTGCTTTGCATAAATGTTTTATATATCTCATGACTTAAACCTGTAGGTTTGGCAGATTTTGATAATTAGATGGAGTATTGTGCATATGATGGCTTAAAAAAGACATACACAATTAATATCCGATCTTAGGCATTTACCCTAATACCCTACAACCTTTGCAAACACTAAGAATGATTACTTCACAGGTAGCAAAGTGTTTTCCAAGAATTTCGCATAAAAAATGTCCTCATCATGCCTAAAACTTGACTGCCAGCGTTGGGCCGTAACTCGCTTCTTGTTTCTCTCTGATTAAAGTAATTCATTACAGCACTCACTACATTACTTTTGCAATACTCAGCAGGGTAGCCTGAGTCACACTGTCACATAACTGCCAGCTAACAATACAAACCTTATGCTACAGTCCCACACACTGGCACAAATCCTTATTCTAACAAGGAAATGCACAAGATCTTTGTCTCAGTGTTTGGGTATCAACACAAAGCCAAATGCCGAGATGAAGAAAACCAGCTCAAAGAGCACGTAACAGAAACATGCTGTGGCCTGTGACCACAGTGATTCTACTGCAATAACATTAATGGGCAGAAATGGAGTCACTTGCTTTTGTTACCTTTGAAAATTCAGCTCTTGACAGGATGTGTGCACATTTGATGTTATTTTTTTCTAATGGCAATCAAGAACAAGAACTATAAGTGTGATTAGTAAGTGTAATGAAATTTACTGAATTTAACTTAGTAATGTATGACATTAGTCAAACAGTAAAGTGTAATATGATTACAGTAAAGTGGAAACCTAACACTGATGATTTTACTTTGATGCTTTGAGATAGAGAAAACAAAAGAAATAAGTACAGTAAAAGCAAATCCATCAAATAATTCCAGCTATTTTAGAAATTTGGTGTAATTATCTCAAAAATGTACAATAATGTCACAGAAATTGCAAATATTGCAGTTTAAGGTTTAATCAAATGATTTCATTGCTTTAAAATAGGTTAAACTTTTTAAATAAACCTGCATATAAGCAAAAATCCTGCTTTCTTTCAAGCATGCGAGCAATATTTCTTTATTTTGTACAAATGCAAAATTAAAAGATAAGAAGTAGATGCAAAATTACAAACTAAAGCCCAACTGTGTTTTGAGGAGCTCAAGCTGAGAAACTCAAAGCCAGCTGAGGATGGAAGAAAAAAAAAAGATTGTTGGAGCTATTGCAACAGCAACAAGCAACATTTCATCACAGTTGATGCCACAGCAAAGCATTTGTTACAGCTTCCTGCATTCAAAATCCAGCCCTAAATGATTTGTAGACAATGTGTTTCGCGTACATGCAAAGCAGAGCCTGCTCTCATTCCACCTTTTTTCACAGTCACGGAGCGTAATCCATCACTGCTAATTGCCTAACTTAATCTTGGCACTGTGTCCAATGAGAAAGCTTGTTTATCGGCGTATGTGTGGGTGTCAGATAAAGTAGGAAAACATACAGCTGCGTGTAAAAGTGTGACAGTTAAGCAGCTTTTACCTCCAGCTGAAACTCCACCCTTAATTCTAGTTTAATCCTCCAAACTGTCCAAGATTGGAGCTGAAAACTCGGTGAACTTTTCCGTTGGTTGGCATCTTTCCACTCAGATTTGGTTTGTGCAGTGTACACCACGCAAACCGCCATAATGTGCGCACGGGGAAGGGACTAGGTTGCAGCGAATTACCAAACAAGAAAAAGAGCCAAGTGGTGCCTCTGAATCAATAGCGAATGGTCAAAAAGAGAATGAAAGTGAGCAGACAGTGTGAGGTGACAGACAGAATAATTGAGTGCTGCGAGCGGGGAGGAAGCTGCACCTTCCATACAAACTAATCCAGGAGCTTAAGGCGCACAGTAAACAGGCACATAAGTGATTAGCCCAAGTTAAACTATCAATCATCTTTCGCCACACTCAAATAGGCACTACAGAATGTGGAGTTATGTAGAGATGTGAGAAAGCAGCAGCCATAGTCACCCTAGGAGGCGATTGGGTTTCATGGATGAGGCAGCTGAAGATATTTCATGCAACATAATGCCAGAGCCGCTGCCCACCCCCTGCATCCCCCCTCTCCTTCCCCCATGTCTCCGCTCCTCCAGCCAAAGCACACGTAGACATAAGATACTCTTTTTTTTCAAGCCATGACATTTTTTTTAAGCAGGAAAAAAAAGCCTGGAGGCTGTGTTGTTGTGGCCAACCTTGTGGGTGCATGAGAAAAGAAACACATGGGTATCATTTACACAAATGACCTGCATGAATGTGCAAGAGCCAGACAAAATATAGAATCTGAGCTGCTGTGGTAGAGCAGGCCTTTTCCCAACATGTCTGACTGGCTGAGAACACGCTGTATGTATATAAATGAACATATTACCATAAACTACGCATGATGTGCACTAAACTACACATGACATAACTGACTATGTTTGTATATTTTTTTCTCTGCTGCTGCAAAGAGCGATCGTGGCTCAAGAGTTGGGCGTTCGCCTTGTAATCGGAAGGTTGCCGGTTCGAGCCCCGGCTTGGACAGTCTCGGTCGTTGTGTCCTTGGGCAAGACACTTCACCCGTTGCCTACTGGTGGTGGTCAGAGGGCCCGGTGGCGCCAGTGTCCGGCAGCCTCGCCTCTGTCAGTGCGCCCCAGGGTGGCTGTGGCTACAATGTAGCTTGCCATCACCAGTGTGTGAATGGGTGGATGACTGGATATGTAAAGCGCTTTGGGGTCCTAAGGGACTAGAAAAGCGCTATATAAATACAGGCCATTTACCATTTTATAAGAGAAAAGTGCTCAGCAAAAACCCTTAACTGTGACATGCACAGCTTAAGATTTAAAAATATCCATAAATCAGCATTTATAAAGTAATAATGCGTGCTACATTAGGTTGGATTTTACTATGACAGCTGCAAGATTTATTTTCTAGATTTGGCTACTTAACTGCCAAACAAAAGACGACAGCTACACATTTATTGTTTATCTACCTGGAAAACTATAGAAACAGGCTGGCTAACCAGGCATCGCACGTACTTTCAGTTTTGCTAATTAGTACTCAAGTACTCATGGAAACAACTTAATCTTGTAGTGGATTTTGTTTTGGATGGGTCCACTTATAACCTCCAACATACAATACATTTCCACTGAACAAAAAAGCTGAATATTATTGGACCTAGTGCCACACTTGGATCTCCATCACAGAAACGCTCACCCCAAAGTTAGAACCACTAGCATTGGTGTCTATGGAACTGGCTACCATAAAAAATTGAGGAGCACTCTTTAGATGCAGTCTGTAATGATATTTGAGCATCCTTAAAAGGCATCGCTAGTGAACTGACTCTCCATGCGTTGGTGGTGAGTACGTGTTAAAGGAAAAGGTCATAAAGTAGTGTTGAGTCATTGCTTTTGTCCTACGATGATATATTTTTATCCCAATTTGAGTCATCACTTACAAACTTACAAAGCCACCCATCTTTAGAGCACGAGGATTCAATGGACAGTTTGAAGAGACAAGATCTCAATCTAAACGAATACCTGTGAGAGATATTGGGTTGGCACTCCAGTAGTAGAGTTCCCAAAACATAATAATTGCCAATGTGCATTGATGCTGTTCTGCAAGCATTTAATGCTGCAGCACCTTACTAAAGCACTTTATGTTGGTTTGTCCTTTACTTTAATATCAGTTCATAGCCTTGTAAGTAGGACTGTAAGTAGTAAACTAGGAGGCCAAGCTGTGGTCTTTCAGAGGTATTTCTTGAGAAATATCTTGGAAATTTGTTTTGTTTGGGGTTTTTATTCTGTTTTTTCATATTATTGGGAGCTTTAAATGTTCCTGATTATATGAGTTACATCATATAAAATAAACCAATAAATAAATAACGCAGAGTCTGGGTTTAAAAGTCATGCAGAACTTAAACTTTAAGCTTAAAGTTGGACGTTGCGATATTGCCTCTTTTGTTATTCATTTGGCAGAAATTGACTTCCATACAAAACATGCCTTTAATTTTTAACAGGCCAAATATCAGAAGAGGCTTGTGTGCTTTGTTAGGCTAAAGTGGAATACTTAATTAAATGTTATCGCATCAAGCAGTCGAGTTCATGAAGTGTTTTTGAAGAAGCAGCCGACTGATTGCACTGATGAATCATTTTGCAGCTGAGGGGTAGAAATGTACAATATTAGTGTATAATAGTATTGTTATTATAATCAAGGGCATGTTGAAGCATCAGCAGAACAACAGGCTGACTGTGAGAACTCGTAATGTAAAAGATTTTTTCCAAGACTAATATTATCCCTCCCCTCACTTTGAGTTTTAAAGTCTGAACTTTTCTAAAACTATTAATTGCATGAGGAGCTGTCACCGCACTCGTACGACATGCTTTGAAAATTTCTGTCAGAAGTCTGGAGCAGGTTAATGGGGAGAGCTGGCAAAGAAGTGGAAAGACTACTGCTGCTTCTTTGTATTTGTTCTCAACACACATCACAATACATTTCAGCTCCGCTTTGTTCAAAAATGTCATTGATAAGGTCAGAATGTAATGCAGAGCTCATTAGTCTTGTATATTGTATATTGGAAACGTAAACAGCCAACATTTACCTGATGTGTGTACTTTTCCAGAACATATATCGACATTTTGGATGAAGTCCAAATTGTTTAATTTTGTAAACATACTAGAGTTAAAGGTTTTAACAGAATTGAATTGAAACCTTTCCCTTCTCATTACTCCAGTAATCAGAAAACTGTCGGTCCATCCTCTGTAAACAATAGAGATGCTCATGTGGGAAAATCCCAGTAAGTCACCAATATGAGAAATGATCATACCAGCCCACCTGGCTTTAACACATTTAAAGTAACTTAAATCACCTTTCTTCCCCATTCTGATGCTCAGCCTGAACTTCAGAAGGTCGTCTTGATTATGTCTGCTTACCTAAATGAACTGAATTACTTGCATGTGATTGGTTGATTAGAGATTTGCAATAACGATCAATTCAACCTAACAAAGTAGCCAGTGAGTGTGTATTAGTGAGTGATTTTACAGTCTCATTATATTTCATTCACGCCTTTGTTTACTTTATCCATGACTCATGCTCTAAAATGTTCTAATGCAATGATTTTGATTTTCAGCCTTTTTTATGCAAAGGCTTTATAAAATTAAGCAGTTTTTAACATCGCTTTGGTTATTAATTATCTACCTCAAGGGAGATCTACTGCTCCTCCTGCAGCTGTAGATATTTCTACTCACAGTCTGTTATCCAGAGTTCACTGCAAAAGATTACAGTGTAGTGATCAGAAGTGGAGTATTACAATAGTTTTTTTTAGTGCATGTATTTCCTGGGCTATAAATGACCTCACACGACTTTCCGGTATCTTTGCCACACCAGTGAGCTGACAATAGACTGACAAAGTCACGTCAGGAATCGTTTCACAACAGCACATATAACTATACGACCGGGATCATAAATGACTCCACTTGGTCACTTGAAGGTTACATTTGCAAATGTGGTCTAATCTCATTAAACATGCACTAATTTGCATAAACCTCCAAAGTGTAAAGTAAGATTTAAATTTGTATTTTGGACATTTTCTTTTGAGCAGTCTGACAGAGGAGATATTCCGGAATTACAAAACCTACCGAGGCCTCCAAAATGTATTATATGGGGCGTGTGCAAACTATATTTTCTATTAACTCTGTTTCTTTGATGTATATGTACACTTTACATAAACTGCCTTTCATTTCTGGATAATTTCACACAAGGCCCCCTCCCACTGATTCATAGCAGGGGGCTTCCTTCACAGCGATGAATCTTGTATTTGATGTCCTGTTTACAGCCTCTCTGATTGAGCTCTGATAGATATGAAGCTGCCTCACCTACTTTGCTGCATACCGCGTGACACATACCTGTACGTGCTTTTTTTCCTGACCTCCTCTGGAGCTCAGACATCAAAATAAAACCAGTTCAAAAGAAGCGTTTTGATCTGATATAAAGACTCATAGCTTTTTGTAACTGTCACATATTCCCCTGCGAGGATTCACCACGTCAGACTCCTTGACATCAACAGAATCAACATTCAGTACAATGAAAACTACAAACTCGCTATGAAAGCAAATGAGCTGAAGTGTCAAAGGTAAAAAATTAAAAACATACAACAGTACAGTAGATGCAAGGCTCAATTTGATTGTCATGCTTTGGGGAAAAAGTGTCATAAAAAAAAAAAATTGAATCTCACTAACTGAAATGAAGAGACGTAGTCTAAGTGCTCCCCTATGGTTCCTGCTTCAGTGCAGTGCTTGAAGAGTGATTATGTTTGAATGATTTTAGGACAGACAAGCAGGAGAGTAAAACATCATACTCACGGTATAATTCCTTATAAATCCAAGCTTTGGTACAAGAGAGAAAGGAGAGTATTTAACTACAGTAACTGGAGGGGGAGGGATGGCAACACAATAACAACTTTGATAATTGCTAATGTGGTTTGTAGCCAAAAATGTGCCATTTTTAAACAAGATTTAACCTTTTGTTGCACCAAGTCACAATTTAGGTTGATAAGATGAAGCTTTTCACATACGGCAGAATATGGTGTGTTAATAAGATGAAAGGCTTGATGGGTGATATTCTAGTTTTTGGGAACCATATTAATTGCTGATACTCTGCTTCTAACAGTAAAACAGATACATAATGTGTGAATAGAATCAAGATGTTAGGTTGCAAGTCATACAGGCCAGGAGACTGGTTGGTAAACTTCTGGCAACCTCCAGTTGCTAGGGAAAAGTGTTTATTCCTCAGCCTGTTGGCAAAATGTTGCTGGCAGTCGCTGGGGGAAATTAGTAACAAAAACTGCTGCACCAAAACTGAAATGGAGAAGATTTTCTATCAAAGTAAAATGTTTTAATTTAAAAGGGTAACTTTTACTTTGAAGAAGTTTGCAGTTTCATTAATGCTTGCAAGTAGTTTAGTGCTTGCAAACAAGTTGGCATCTTTTACCATGCAACCTGCAAAAACTACTGAAGAGGTTTTCAGTGCAGCACAGTAAATCTCTTTGTGACCACCAACAACCTCCAGCAACCACTTGCCAAATGGCTGTGAAAAACACTGTTTTTCCTAACGACTAACAGTTATTAAGGATGTCACTCTAAGCCTGCAGGAATAGGGGTAAGTCTAAGATTTCATGGTGACTGCTAGCAACTTCTAGCAACCACTTGGCCAGGAAATACACATTTTCTTCAAATTTTAGTTCACTTTAAGGAGAAATGATACTGTGAGAAAATGAGGCTAAAGGGGAGGGGGGGGGGGGGGGGGGGGGTTGGTACCCTGACCAAGCATCAGTATTGTTCAGAGTGGAACATGTACACATTCTGAGATGATGACCACTATTAAACCAATTCACACTATACCCAGTAACCATTCCTATCATACTAACAATTGCAGACCTATCGCGATATTTGTTGGGGGGGAGGGGATTTCACTTTCTTCTCTGGGTCTCACCAGTAGATTTGTAACACAAAGTCTCTGAAAAGTGTCTAAAATACATCATATTAAAGAGTCAAGCTGTTGACAAGGAAGGGATGTTACCTTGTTTCTCTTAAAATAGGCTCTGCGGCAGGCAGCGAAGCATTTCTCACTGCAGAAGCTCTTCAGCTCACTCCCCATGCTCAGAGAATAGCGCTTGACGCCGACCTTCTGGCACCAGGCGCACATGATCTGCACATTGGACGCATCCTCGTCTACAGAGAAAAGGAGAGGTAATGAAATGAGCATTATGATGTGCTCTTTACACCAAGGGCTTTTACTATATTCTAATACGATGTCCAATAAAATAACCTTGTGGTACAATTCTCAAATTCTGTAATCAAAGTGAGCCTGATACTGATTACAACCTATCCTATATGGAAGGTAAAAAGTGCACAGCAGGGACAAAGTATGCAACTACACGTATTAAACACACAAACCATAAAGGCATTAATTCCACTGATGAAGCCCAGCTGCTCAACTGGATAAAACTTTTCAAGACTCAAGCCACAAAACCACTGCAGGATTTATAATGAAGCCCTGCCATGGATAAATGTAGCCACAACAGATGAGCCTGGGATATGGGAAAATGCTTGTTTATGGCTGTGCTCTGTGGGTATTAGAGAACTTGAAGGGACAAAAGCATGTATTCTGCTGCTGCTGAAGATGACGCAGGAGTCTCTGTGAGGTGTAGCGTCCTCTTGATAGTTTGTGCCATCAAAGGTGTAAGTTTGGTGAGGCGTGTTTCACACAAATGGAACACATGAGTTAAAAGTTTTCCGTGTTACACAAGCCTGATTTCCACCGTCTCTATATAAACAGTAAAACCTAATGTGAAACCACACTTTATTTTTATTTTTGTAATTCCCAAATTATTCATGACGAGAGCACTTTTAGGGCAGAGGAAAGGAAGAAAAAGAACAAAATTAAAAAACATGAGGGGAAAAACTGAATACATATACAAATTTAGCCCACAAGGACAGTCGCTGTGATAAACATATATTCACATTACAGGTTCACAACAAGATTAAGGTTATGGTGTTTCAGCAAAGACTGGAGCTATAGGATGTCTGTTAACTGCTAAATAAACAGGCACACTTTGGGCCGTATCCACACTGATATGTCTTCATTTTGAAATGTGTAGCATTTGAAATCTAGACAGGAAGAAATCGGAACTTCTGGGACTTTGTACAGTACGGTACCATTCAGAAGGTTGTCGGTCTTATGTACAGGAAAAAAGTGAATGTGTGTCACTCGATGCATAAGGTTTGCTTTGAGTGCTCACTTATAGTAGAAAAGCGCTATTCAAGGTACCACTTCTGGGTTATGTGTGTTGCCGACTACGCTCTCTCCAAGCGGACACGCAAGAAACAAAGCCAACATGGAAGTGCAGTTCCTCTAATGTCTCACAGAAGTGAGTCAATCTTGAACCTTACAAGAGAAATAAACATGCTTACAGCCTGGTAACAAAGACTAGTTTGGCTTCTTTGAACCCTTTCACCGTTCACATTTGGATGGTGTGTGGGATATTTTTTCTCCCCCCTCAGAAAAATAATTCAGGAGCCAGAAAAATCCTACATACTCTGAAGCCTTATGGAATACTTAGAATTTATTACTGCTCTCATTGTAACATTTATACACTTTAACTAATGGAGTTCAGCCCTTAAAAATATAACCACAGTGTTTACAATAACATTGTAATATATATTTTTTTAAATGACATTAATATGCGCTATATTCCTAGTATGCAACAGCACAAAAATACTGTCAGTTTAAAGGACGAATGAATGAAAATGACACCACAGTAGATTAGTAGAAGAAAACAATCTGTTTGATGTTACTTTTTTTCTGCATTTCCTGCAGAGCACTGTCTGCAGTGTGTCGCCCTCTTGTATCCACACTGGGAAGGGGACATCCATTTCCATTTACTGAGATCAGCAGCAGACTTTTATAAGAGTCAATAAACATGTAAAAATAAATCAGCTTTGTATAATGCTTTATTGCACCACAGGCCGCATGATCTAACTGTGAGCGATGCAGTGAATCATGGTCAGATTAGAGCTTATCTTTTCATATATGAGTGTGGCTGGATCTTCTCTATCCGTCCATCACAGCAACTGCAATATCAATTGCAAACAAACTGCATGTAACAATTCATTTAGAGACGAGGCTTTCTAACTGCACAGACAGCAGATATGATGCATAACTGCAATTCAACAAGCTGAAATAATAAACTGCAGATCTGACCTTTGTAGAGAAGTTTGATCAGGCATGTGTTTGACACTTCACTTTCTCCTCACCCCCAACCGGTTTGTGGCAGATGACTTCCCCCAACTGAGCCTGACGTTAGTTACAAGTTCTTGCTCATAAGTGGTCATCTGATTGTTGGGGTTTCCTTTTTAATATTGTAGGGTCTTTAGCATACAATAAGCACACTGAGGTGATCATTTTTCTGGTTTGGTGCCATATAAATGAGACTGAATTGAATTTGCCTTTTATCTAGTTAGTGGTAGTTTTCATGTTGAAATAGCAGTTGTGTAAGTTGTCCTGAGTGCTACAAGTGAAATTCACTTTCTGACTTTGTTATTATTTGCAGTGTAGACTGTTTCAGGATGTTTTGTTTGAGCCCCATTGGGGCTAAAAAACAAATAGTAGAGGCAGGGACATGTAGGCCACATGGGGATAAAAAATAACAGGCAGAATTAAGGTGCTACATAGTGATAATTACAGTAGTATGCAGCATTTTTACATTATATTAGCACATAATGAAAATTTCTGTTCTGGGACTGACTCATAAATAAAAATAAAGTATTATTTTAAGTGTGTGGATTTAGGCCACATTTAACGGCCTACCACAGTTTACAGTGAGATATAGTGATCTTGACTTCTGCTTATTCTGGGATAAAAAAGATTTTTAAAAAAGGATTTTTAAAAGGTATCCAGGGCTCATCTGTCTGGTAAAGGGGACCCGTTATGGTAATTTCTAGGTATTGTTATTCTTGGACTCTAGTAGAGTAGCTTTGCATAATTCATAGTTCAAAATAGTTCTCGTTTATCTCATACAGAGCCTCGGAGCAGCACATTAGTTCATTCTCTGGCTGAAGCTGATTTAGCTCCTTTCCCATTAAGGCTAACTTTCTACTGATTGGCTGCCTCTCGCAAACTGATGACTTGAACTGCTGGTGAGTAGAGCTACTGCATTCACAGTTATCATTAGAAATCAATCATAATCAGTCAATCATATTAGAAAAATCACATCTCTATGACATCATTTAGATGCAAGCATAGAGAACAAAAAGGAGGGTTAAGAATATTCTGAAGCCTGAGCTTTTGGCTCATAGGACTCCAGGATATATGCTGTTTGGCGTGTTTAATATGAGCACCAAGCATTGTTACAGTATATATGACAGAAAATAAGGAAAATGAAACAGTACAGCTGCAGCTGACCCCCTCACATTCCCCTTTTAATTCTCGAAATCATGTTTATGACAACAACAAATGTATTCCCTTGTTTAACCGTGAATGTAATTGTATTGCATGCAGCTGCCGCGTTGCTGTGTGGTCAACAAATTATTTTAACAGACCCTCAGTGACAGCGAAATGCCTCTTCTGCGGTAAACTGTGACTGCTGATGATGAGCTGCGGGCTTTTAGTGCCGCTGCTGCTGAAATGAGAGAGATCCTCCGAGATTCCCTCCAGTATCTCCCAATTATCACATTATGACTATACGTGGGTGTGAGGGCGAAAAAACGCAGGCCCATTAGTCTTTCACCTCTGTTCACCTCCCTATCGCACGCTGGCCAGGCTTTTCACCTCTTGTGGAGCTTAATGGATCTACAGGGCCATCAGATTTTAAGTAAAGACTAACTCACAATTAAAGGAATAACTCCCTGGGGCACTAAAGACAGCATAGCAGACCCAACATGCATATTTTATGGCTTAGCTTCCCCTCTGCTCTCATTCCTATACTCTCTCTGCCTTTTTGTGTCTATCTGAATAGCTGCCCACTGCAGCGATTAGAGAAAAAAGACAAAATATCTTAATTCTAAGCTGACTGAGTGGGTGGATCAGGGTTTGTACGTTGCTCGAAAAAATGCATGCACCGCAGCATAATGATCAGGATCGAAGGCCAATATGAAATCACAACATCTTTCACAGTATCTCAACATTTTCACACAAAGAGACATCTTGAGGTGGAGTTGTTTTCGCCTTCCCACATCCTGGCACATCCTACAAGCTCATCTGAAAACACTCACATCTGCATGAGCAGGGAAAAAAAACATGCCAGTAATTATGCAGCCTCCGTACTAAATGCCACCGTCATTCGCCGTACCTGCACCTCAAAAGGTCCTTTGTCGGATTTTGCGGGGGCACATGAATAATTCAGTGTATGTGTGGAGCTGGAGGGTGGGGGAGTTGAGGGAGGTATTGGCCGGGTAGTTAGTTGGTGCTGGTGGGCTTTAAGTGGGACCGCACCATCTGTTTCCCCGCCTAGGCAGGGCCAGCGGGGACTCCTCTTGGGCGATGCCAAGGAGGCTTGCTCCCTTCGCCGGGGCGTACCAGCCTCCTGTCCACAGCAGACGCAAGGGATAATGAAGCCCTCTGTCTGGCCGAGTAACGTGGACATTTCCTCAGAGACTTGATGGGGTAATATTGACACTTGGGCAGGTGGAGAAAAACAAGGTGTACAGCAGGTAGCTAGCTCATTAGTCGCCTGCCTCTGCTCTGATACGAAGGCTTTCAGACCATTGCACAAACCGAAACCTTCATAACTGCATAAATCCTGAGTTTCCATGCTAAGTGCTGGGGAATCAGCATTTAGGTATCTTCATTGCAACCCGGTCTGTCTGGAAAGCAGGTGTGGTTTAAGTCTATGACATTTCTTCTTTCAGACTGGAGACACAACTGTTCTGTGTTTGTGTGTGTGTGTGTGTGTGTGTGTGTGTGTGTGTGTGTGTGTGTGTGTGTGTGTGTGTGTGTGTGTGTGTGTGTGTGTGTGTTTGCTTGCTTTCAGGCATTTGAGTGAATATATTAGCAATCAGCGATGGGTTGAAAATGACCTTGATCTTTTTGCAAATTTAATAAGTAACCTTCCTCATAACATAAAAGCAGAAAACAGTTGTAACTTTCTACACAAGCTGTGATGTGGCTGGTGTGCCAACTTTTAAACTGTTTTTTCCTATTTCTAGAAGGCATCACGTTTTACTGCTCTTGAAAAATCAAGGACATGCATGCATGCATACTTACATGCAAGTCTAAACTACTTTATCAATTAATCTGCTGCATTAATCTCTCCAAAATGGCATTAGTGCTCTGTACCTGCAGGGGGCTTGATCAGTGGCGGAGGGATCATGGGGACCATGATGGGCAGGTTGCCATGCTCCTTGGTGCTGGGCGTGGAGGTGGACGGCGTGGTGGAGGTCTCTGTGAGTCCGTTCCTGGAGGCTGGCAACGAATGAAAGCTGTTGGCTCGATCCGGAGAGCCTTCACTGTTCTCTGTTGAAGCTGGGATTTTTGGCAACGAGTTTTCTAGATGGGAAAAGTTAAGTAAAATAAAGCATTTACTGACCAACTAATGAGCAGCATTTGCTGCAAATACTCTGAGTGTAAATGCCCAGGATTCACCTAAATTATGACTCAATATTTTCCACCAATGTAGAAGCAAAAATACTCAAAAATGACTGGATTTTAAGTTAAATCCAGACCTCTCTGAAATCAACTGACGTAGCATCACTCAGCTCATTGTTTTGGTTGTAAACGTACAACTTTAATGTTTGTTTTAGTGTGATTTCTCTTTTCAGGCTGCAGCAGGTTGAACAAGCTGCATTAAACCTAAAGTGCACAACCTGCACAGCACCAAACAGCAGTTAAAAGTTTACAAAGTTATTCAGCTCTGAGCACATGTAGCAGATTAAAAGATTATGCTGCACAAAAGATTTGGCAAGTAGATTTTCAGAAGACATTAAAAGAGTTTAAACATCTTGTAAATGGCAAGTAGATTGGCAAGTAGATTTATAAAAAAGGAAAGTTAGATTTTCAGAAGACATTAAAAGAGTTTAAACATCTTGTAAATATGACAACCCATTAAAAAGCAGCCAAAGTGGAAGTGCCAAAAACTGCAGTTCCTCTAGTGGCCAATTGAGGCTGGCTCCAAAGGCGACTCAGTTCCAATAGGATGAAATCCTTAAAAGTATGATTTGAAAGCTAAAATAAACCTGTTTACAGCCTTGTAAAACTCTATATAGGCTTAAAACTTTCCTTTTTTATAAAGCATATAATTAATGCTGGATCAAATCACGGGTGAATCGTCTTTTAGTTATGCTGCTATAGCCCTAGGTTAATGGAGACTTCCCATAATGCACTGTGTGTTTCTTCTTCACTCAACTATTTCACTCACTTATACAGAATTCGAATCATTACTTATTATTAATCTCTGGCTCTCTTCCACAGGGAAGAGTATTTTGTCCTGTCTCCCTCCCCTCATCCCCAATTGGTTGTGGCAGATGGCCACGCCTCCCTGAGCCTGGTTCTGCTAGAGGTGTCTTCCTATAGAAAGGGAGTTTTTCCTCCCCACTGTTGCCATATGCTTGCTCGTAGAGAGTGAGCGGATTGTTGGGGGTTTTCTCTGGATTACTGTAGAGTCTCTACCTTAAAATATAAAACACCTTGAGGCGACTGTTGTTGTAATTTGGCAGTGAATTGAATTGAATTGAATTAAATTGAATTGAATTGAATTGAATTAGGGGCAAAGACACTTTGAGTGTAAGGTGATTTGCTCACCAGCTGTTTGCTCACTGAACTGGACCTCTCCAGAAAATCAGGAAATAAAGTAAAGTTAGGTATTTAGAAAGGGACCACAGAAACCAGAGATTACACCCATCATTTATATTCAGGCTATATTGGTTATATTGACTAGATTTCAGTTGAATTCAATTCAGTTTTATTTATATGGCACCAAAATCCAGTAAGGACAAAAGTAAGTACAGAAATCTGCTGATGGCTCCATAATAAGGCTTGCCTGTTAACACAGAAACAACATGCCTGTATGATCAGATCATGAAACATGATCTGATCATATTTTCCACTAAAGCTGTATACCTTTGAGGACAGAGATGTGCTGTGGTGTCTCCCCTATTTCCAGGCTGTCAGAGTCTCTCAGCTCCACCTTGTCATAACCGTACCAGCCCAGCAGCTCATTCATGGTGTTCTCTGCAAAACTCTGCAACACAAAGAGAAGGAACAAAGCTCTTTATATAGGGACAGTCGGGCTTAAAAAATAATTGTCAGCCCGCTTTAATTATACACAGTGATACAATACTAATGAGCAGCGATATAGTAAAAGTCAAATAATAGCAAGTTAAAGGTCAGAAACTTCTTCTTTTTTTTCTTTTTTAAAAAAAGTAAATTTTCACATGAAATATTAATGTTACCCAAGCTGGAACAAGAAGAAGATAAATGAGGTTTGAGGTCATTTGTTACAAATGCTAATGCAGCAATCTGGTATTTTGTTGCATTTTTTTGCGCCTCTCTTGAGACCTTGACTCGCTCTTTAGATTTGTCCACATTTCTTCAGCTAATTAAGGAGAGACATTGTGATCCCACTCAAAATTTTAACTCTGTGTCAAGAGAAAACTGCAATGTGGAGTTTTCACTGCATGTCCTCTTCATAAGTACAGGTCAACCTAATTGGGGCAAACTCCTGTCCAAACGCTGCAGTGTGCAGCCAGCTGAACTAATAGCCCCTATCACTGCACAATAAAAGAGGAGGATCTTATCAGAGTGTAATAAAGAGAATGGGAACCCTATCACAGAATGGTAACCAGCATAGAAAATGTATCAATTTACAGTAACTGGAACAGTACAGTACAGTAAAGACACAGTAACAGTGCAGATAAGGGACAGACTAATGTTTTTTTATGCTGTTGCTGGTCTTTGAGATTTTCTGATCAGCTAAAACAGCTTCCCCGCATCACTTAAATGGCTCTTGATTCCCTCAGTTATGTCATTCAATGCTAAGAAACCCAAAAATAAGTCTTCCTTGGAGATAGGAACCTCACTTACACTCAAACAACCCAGTCTCACATCAAAATGTTAACCTCCCTTGCTCTTTCTTGGTCTCTTATTTTAACCTATTTACCTGGATCACTGTTGGTGCTGCACTACGAGGCTGATTGGGTTCAACAAACATATCTGCAGTGGTGATTTAGTCGACCCTTTTCAACCCGGTAAATTAATTTGCAAATCAAAAAGTACCAAAACACTGTGTCTCCTTCTTTTTGGCTCTGCAGAAACATATGAATGCAAATGCACTCTTACTCATTGGTTTTTGGAGTGACAGTAGCCAGATGGAAAGTTTTAACCTATCACCCAGACTGAGGCAGCAGAGGCCTACCTCTGTGCATTCATCCATGGCATGAATGTTAAAGTCACAACACTTTAACCCAGGAAGCTGGGGTTTGTGCCCTCTGTAGTACCCTTTTCATTAAATTTTTTCACCTTGTTTTTGTTATCAGACACAGTTTTACTTGCTCTTTGATTGGTTTAGGGAAAAGGCCGCCTTTTAGAATTGGCAGCCAGTGGCCGAGTGGATCTTCTTATTGTAAAAAGAAGGTCCCTGGTCCAAATCCAGGCTTAGGCCTTTTTTTTGTGCATGTTGCATGTTCTCCCAATGCTTGTGTGGGCTCTCTCTGGGTAATCTGGCTTCCTCCCACGGCCCAAAGACATGCATTGGATTATTAATTGGTTGTTCTAAACTGACCGGATGTGTGAATGTGAGACTGAATGGTCAGTTTCTGTGTATTAGCCCTGCGACAAGCTAACGACCTGTCCACAGTGTATCCTGCCTCACCCATGACAGCTGGCTCCATATCTCAAAATTGACTGGATGGATAGTTTATAGCCCTTGAACACTGTTTTGGTCCTTAGCATGAGAGTATAAAGACTGATAAAGGACACATTTAACATCCTCTTTCCTGTCAAGAGATAGATGAGAAGATCAATACTGGCTTGTTTTAATATAAATCTGTGATCCATTTACTTTGAAAACAGAGGTGGGGGGGGGGGGGGGGGGTGTAGAGGAAAAACATTATATATATATATATATATATATATATATATATATATATATATATATATATATATATATATAAAAACACCCAGCACGCCCCTGCGGGCGGTTTATCCTTCAAGCTCGGGTCCTCTACCAGAGGCCTGGGAGCTTGAGGGTCCTGCGCAGTATCTTAGCTGTTCCCAGGACTGCGCTCTTCTGGACAGAGATCTCCGATGTTGTTCCTGGGATCTGCTGGAGCCACTCGCCTAGCTTGGGAGTCACCGCACCTAGTGCTCCGATTACCACGGGGACCACCGTTACCTTCACCCTCCACATCCTCTCGAGCTCTTCTCTGAGCCCTTGGTATTTGTCCAGCTTCTCGTGTTCCTTCTTCCTGATATTGCTGTCATTCGGAACCGCTACATCGATCACTACGGCCATCTTCTTCTGTTTGTCTACCACCACTATGTCCGGTTGGTTAGCCACCACCATTTTGTCCGTCTGTATCTGGAAGTCCCACAGGATCTTAGCTCGGTCATTCTCCACCACCCTTGGGGGCATCTCCCATTTTGACCTCGGGACTTCCAGGTTATACTCGGCACAGATGTTCCTGTACACTATGCCGGCCACTTGGTTATGGCGTTCCATGTATGCCTTGCCTGCTAGCATCTTGCACCCTGCTGTTATGTGCTGGATTGTCTCTGGGGCATCTTTACACAGCCTGCACCTGGGGTCTTGCCTGGTGTGATAGACCCCAGCCTCTATGGATCTTGTGCTCAGAGCTTGTTCTTGTGCTGCCATGATTAGTGCCTCTGTGCTGTCTTTCAGTCCAGCTTTGTCCAGCCACTGGTAGGATTTCTGGATATCAGCCACCTCCTCTATCTGCCGGTGGTACATACCGTGCAGATAGAGGAGGTGGCTGATATGAATAGGATGAGGGACCTATGGATATATATATATATATATATATATATATATATATATATATATATATATATATATATATATATATATATATATATATATATATATATGTAGTATATACACTGGGTGAATGTGCAGTAGTAGCAGCAAGCAGGTGAATTCTGTACATTAATAAGAATAGACATCTGACTATTTTACAGGATAGACAATATAAACATATTTAAAATTAAAGGAATTGAAATGTACATTGTGCCTTGGTTTAGAGTGTCTGGAAGAGAGTCCTGTCTCAGTCAATTATAGATGATGTGAGAGGGCGGGTGTGTGTGTTTAGGGCACGGATGGCTTGGGGATAGAAGCTCCTCTTGAGTCTCTCTGTCCTTGCCCGGAAGATGCGGAACCTTCTACCAGATTGCAGAAGTTGGAACAGTTTGTTGCCAGGATGGGACGGGTCCTTCAGTATCTGCGCTGCTCTAGTCCGGCATCTCCTGGTGTAGGTGTCCTGAAGCTCTCTGGAGAGCTTTTTGGTCCTTCACACAGCTGTTCCCAAACCACGATGTCATGTTCTGTGTGAGGATGCTCTCCACAGCGCCTGTATAGAAAATCCTGAGGATCTTTGGAGAGATCCTGAACTTCCTCAGTTGTCGTAGGTGATACAGGCGCTGCCTAGCCTTTTTGGTCTGGACCTGAATGTGGGCAGCCCATGTCAGGTCTGAGGAGATGTGGACACCAAGATACTTGAAGGACTGCACCCTCTCCACTGGAGCTCCATTGATGATAATGGGCTTGTAGTCTCTGTGCTGACCCCTCCTGAAGTCCACCACCAGCTCCTTGGTCTTGCTGACGTTCAGCTTGAGGTGGTTGTCCTGGCACCACGATGCCAGATTCTTCACTTCATCCATGTAGGCCATCTCATCATTGTTGGAGATGGCACCCAACACCACTGTGTCGTCAGCAAACTTCACAATGGTGTTGGAGCCATGGGTGGCCACACAGTCTGAAGTGTAGAGGGAGTAGAGCAGTGGCGAGAGGACACATCCCTGAGGTGCTCCTGTGTTGATGGTGATGCTGTTGGAGAAGCACCTGCCCACCCTCACCACCTGAGTTCTGCCAGTGAGGAAGTCCAACACCCATGCACACAGACGGCTGTTAAGTCCCAGATCCCTCAGCTTTGTGAACAGTCTGCAGGGCACTATTGTGTTAAACGCTGTGTTAAACGAGCAAATGGATTCCTTTAAAATGCACTGACTTCAGTATTCGAAACTTTGGCTAATCCAAGACTGAAACAATAGACAAAGGAGATTCTCTGTGCATTCCCAAGTGCTGGACAAACACAAACTAAGTCAATTAATACAGCAGAAAATAACACTTCACAGTTAATGTCCAGTCCAGTAAATGATATAAGTTGCATCTTGTGACATAGTGTCACCCAACTTGATTTGAGCATAGCAATAAAGTTCTAACAGTCACCGCAGACATAGCAAATTGTGATGTAATTCAGGGAGAGTGTGAATATGAATATATAAAACTCAATGCAGGTGAAACATTAAAAAGTATTTCCTCCATAACATCCTCTCACAACACAGTCAATAAGCACTATACTCAAAACAAAATCATAACCCCGCTAATGCATACAGCCCATTATCACCATGCACCTCTCAGCTGGAACGGTCCCAGAAGCGTCTGATCACTGAACCGTAAACTATTGTAAATGGTTCAGCTTTCAATTGACTCTAAACATGGATGAAAATGTTCTTCCTTTAGAAACAGACTTCAGCAGTGACCGAGAATAAAGCCGCCATAATTCTTTGGACTTGGCGATAAGATATTAGTCACAGGTCACTAAACTATCAGCATAGAGGGAACGCTGGCACTTTGAAGGGATTATTTCCAAATAGTGAGGGTAATGCATTCATATGTTCTCATAACAATAAAAACTTTAAGTTCAAAGTTTAAAGTACTGTGAGGTGCACTGCCACATGCTCAATCAGAGGTGCTGGTTCATTATTTAATGGTCAGTTGCAATTTTTCTGTATATGATTTCATCATGGCAGCAGGCGTCACTCATTAATCACTACAACAAGCAGTTAAATGTCAATTACAAACAGCTCCTATCGATACGACACAGCAAGGGCGATCATGTCAGGGTGAATCAGTGCCACCCAGCACATCTGACATTCACAGCCAGCCTTAATTCACATTATGCACAATTGTTACCAACATGGATGAAAAAAAATACAGCAGCTAGTGCGATTAGTGCATTTAACTTAACATTACTTTCTTATGAGGTAACTCTACTTTTAATAATAACAATATTATTTAAGAAGCACGTGTAAATAGGGAGGCTGACAGATAAGCAAAAGTGGAATAATGCCAGAATAATTAATAAATACCATTAAAAGAATAAAATACAGTAATTATAGCAGAAAAATGCTCAAATAATTTAAAAATAAGAGCTGATAAAAGACAAGTCAAACAAAGCTTTAAAATTTTTTTTGATAAGTGATATAAAGGAAGTCATGGAGCTTTATCTCCTCAGGCAGGTGGTTCAAAAAGCTGAGGGGCGTGATGGCGAAAGGTCACCTTTAGATTTGGAAAGGTCATAAGGGTCACTGCTAAGGATTTAATAATCAGTACTTTGTTTTCTTCTCGAGTAATGAGAATATTAATGATAAAGTTTAAGTCTAAACTAAGGAGTGTTGCAATCATTATTTTAGTTCATTTGTTTAGATGTTTGTTGGATGGGAATGTAGTTTATGGGAAAATTAGGCTACTAACTGTGCGGTGTATGGGTCACAGCCTGAGCTCTGTTTTTGTCCACGTATACATTCATATTAAAATGAATAACTGTCTTTTCTACATTATATATCTTAGTATAATGCATGAAATGTCTTGTGAGTTTGTTTATTTGTCCTCCTCCATGATCAGGAGCTCAGCTACCAATTAGCATCATCGTGCTGCCTTGAATCTTTTGCATTTATGCAGCTGTGGTTTAAAAGCATCATATCAACAGGCCAAACAATACTGCAGTGTTGGCATCTACTATTGAAGTTCATGTGACTTGTAATAAAACTTGTCTGTCTTGAGTTCATTTTAATGACCTTTTTAAGGTCACTATGTTGCTTTTTAAACCACCTGTGCAAAACCAAGAAAAGAAATGCTTGATATGGAAGATTTGGCGCACACAGATCTGGAAAACACATTCAGACTCGATACAAAGCTGTACATGAAAGGCTCACGTGGAATAAAAATGCACTTGAATAACATCTGACTTCCAACAGCCTGTGGTGGTGTAGAAAGATGAGGTATCAGCTCATTGCAGCTCATTGGTTCGTGTTGACCAGCCTATGCTGACCTGTGTTGTTTCACACCAAAGTAATCAGACAGAGAAAGTTAGGCAAGTCCAGATTTATCCGGAGAGAGTAGCATGGAGGCAGCTCTGCAGCATCAATTTGTGTTTTTTTTGTGGGTGATAAAGTGACCGTATCCAAGGGTAGAATTTAATTTGGGAAAGAAAATGAATCTGGAGGATCTCGGTGGAGGTAGGGTGGTCTACTTTCACAATAAAATACCCTGTACAGCTCTTGAAAAGAAAAGAAAGAGTCTGCTTTGATGGCTTCTGACACAGTGTGGCCTGGTGTGCATGGAGCTGCAGAAAACAGGTAGATGCATCGGCTTAATTACTTAATACAAACTCAATCACCAATGATAACTGCAGTTTGAATACTGCTTACAGTGGTGTTATATGTATTATATCATGGGAAAAAACAAGTGGGAATGAGCTCTCACACACACAACATTCACTGTAGCATGCATATTTGAGACACTGTGGCACACACAGGAGTGACAGAGGCAGATTTTCTCCTGCTTCATCAGCACATTTGGGCCATTTCTAAGCATTTTATGGAGAAATTCATAATGTGTTGTATTTGTACCACAGAGTAGTAGCACCACTCTTGGCTCAGTTTTACCTCAGTTTGGCTGTGTTCACACAGAGCCTATAG
Organism: Copadichromis virginalis; assembly: GCF_057382275.1. Lineage (NCBI taxonomy): Eukaryota > Metazoa > Chordata > Actinopteri > Cichliformes > Cichlidae > Copadichromis > Copadichromis virginalis. The sequence goes on along the minus strand of NC_140636.1, from coordinate 19,485,280 downwards.
TTTTTCTGCAGTGCTGTGCAAGAAGACCTGTGTGGCAGTTAAAAGAAGCCAAAATGTAGGGATGGCTTTATTAATGAAGAATGACAGTATTTATCGATCTGTCTGTTATTAAATACCGCTGTGGTGGGGTGGTCAGTGGGTAGTGCGTGGCACAAAGGTGCAGGGCACAGTTTAAATCAATAACAGGTGAAGTCAAAGCACAACATCCATGTGCATGACATACCTGCAGGCCTAGCATGCAAGCACATGTGAGCGCACATCTGGAGCTCTGTGTGCGTCAAGGTTAGACAGCATCACCATCAACAATGAAAGGATTTGCAGTGATTATTTACAGTAATTAAAGTCTAATCCAAACATTCATAATCGCAGCCTGCATTTTTTTTTTTTTTTTTTTTTTTTTTGCCACAGAGCTTTTTAAAAATGGTGGTTAAAGCAGTGAAGGCTGTTAATGAGGACAGCTCATGTGTGCAGATGTAACGACGCTAATGCTTGAACAATGATGAGTGACAGCAGTGCTTTTTCTGCCTGAAGGTTCCTGGGAGTCAGATTTAGTACTGCGTCCTGAGCAGAGCTAAAGTTAGGTGCTGACAGCTAAATACATAACCTTGTTGTCACCCACTAAGACACGCTGTGAACACATTCCACATCCATTAAATAGTCACAATTTCGCCTCCTTTAGTTTTAACTAAACATGTTTTATTAATTTCTTAATTTGTATTCCCCAACCAGCTGGTGAGAAGTTGCTGGCTGTAGCTAGGTGAAATTGGTCACATGTTTGGATGAAAGAAATCTGAAAGAGTATGGCGCAATCCTGAAACACAGAATATTCACCTTACTGCTGCAACAGACATTTTAAAAGGAGCAGCTCCTTTAAGCAAGCATTTTCATGTGATACGTTTCGGTTTCACTATCACTTAGTGAGTAGTTGGAAGATATTTGCAGAAAAATCTGTCTTCCATGTAATCTGCTAGCAACTAGGGGTGGGTTTTTATAATCGATTCATCGATTAAAATCGATTCTGGCTTGGATAACGTAAAATCGATTCATTAAAATCCTGAATCGATTTTTTTAATATAAATTTATTTTGCCCGAAATGCCAGAATCTCTGGTGACATCTCACAAAATTTCAAGAACCACCAAACAGTTAAGACAGTAAATGAGAGCAGGTACACGGATTCTGCACATAGACTTAAACACACAGCGCGACCTGCGGATCAGAATCAGTTAGATGTCGCCTTTCTCACGGTCGGGGCTGAAAGCCGACAGCTCGCTGATTCTGATCTGTCGGCGGGTCCACGCTTTGTGTTCACGCCCTTTATGAGCCGATTCTAAAGCTGTTAGTTTGATCTCTCTCCAAACAATATTGACCAAACCAGCAGCAAAAGAAGATCCAAACTAGGGCTGGGCGATATGACCCAAAATTCATATCTCGATATTTTTTAGCTGGATGGCGATATAAGATATATATCTCGATTTTTTTTTTTTTTTAAGCCATAAGTTAAGAACAAAAAGAGAGTTCTTAGTCACACTGTGTCCCAGATGTCACACGGGCACTTTTATTTACATACAGCGTAGATATTACTCAAAAATAAATTATCAGCATATATTAAATAATCATGGTCCATAAATAAAAGAAAACAATGTTGTTTTTGTGCATAACAAAAAGCTGACAATTGTGCAGTCAAAATGTAAACTAATAGAAGCTGAGCATAATAACAAAGAGACAGATTTCACAGCTGCACCACGTCTCTGAACAGGTGCCATTTGTGGTCCTTATACACACACAGTACGTATCACTCCGCGAGGCTCCTCCTCTGTAGCCGTAATTCTCCGACAATCCATCAAGCGGTGCAGCTCCGTAGCTTAGCAAAGTCATATTAAAACATTTTTTGACAGATTGCTGAGCGCTGTGTACCACATAAAATCGGTTCGCGGTCAGTAAGCACAACCAGAATTCATACATAAGGCGCATTGTCGATTTTTGAGAAAATGAAAGGATTTTAGGCCGTGCAGCCCCTCTGGGCTGCATGTCGTTAGCGCGGTTAGCTCGCTAACACGTTGACGCCATCCAGCCCCACGCACGGTAACTCGCTAACGGAGAGTTTCCGCTTTCATCTTGTCATTGCCTGCAGGTGAAGCTATGGGGGAGTTGTGTTCAGTGCAGGAGAGGCGAGGCCGAGTAACGTTGCGTAGAGACAAAAGTGGACGAAAGAGAGGCAAACCTGCGGCTCCACAAGTATAATTATAACGTAACATAGACTATATCGATATAAACGATATTGTCACATCTTATATCTCGTATGAAAATATATCGATATTTTTTAAAAACTCGATATATCGCCCAGCCCTAATCCAAACGCTTCACATAAACATCGTCATGTATTCACTCTGACTTTTACTGTTTTGCTTCCACCGCGATGCACAGCTCTCTCTCTCTCTCTCTCTGTACTTCAAGAACAGTTTCCCTTTCTTCATTATTCGCTTGCTTGTTACGCACAAGTCTACTGTTGTTTACAACACTGTCAGCCGCTGTTTTTTTCCCTTTTACATTCTTCCGAAAAGAAAACCTCATTTCTGCTGTTCAATACTGAACAAATTTAAACTTTTTAAAATTATTCAAAATGCAAAACGCTGTGTCTCTAATAAAACCGCTGTAACTTCAGAGGTAATGTTCATATGTTGATTAATGGTTTTCTTTCGTTTTTGATGTACTGCAGAATATTTTATAAAATCCCAGGCCAGGAAAATCACCTTCATGTTTTTCTGTGTTTTATCTTCAGCTACTTTGACACAAAGGCATCTGCTGTGACGCTCACACCTGTGATAAAGTCTTGCGTGTGTCAGCTTCCTTTTTATTGATACAAAAATATGTAAATGTACTGATCTGAATTATAATATTTCTGACTGTCAAAATTTCCCAGATTTAAATCGAATCGAATCGAATTAAATCGAATCGTGGATCGAATCGATTCGGGACCTTGTGAATCGGAATTGAATCGATTCTAGAAATCAGTGACGATACCCAGCCCTACTAGCAACCAAAGCAATCGCAAGGATTTCAGTTTCAGTTTAGGACCATACACCTATACACACATATACACCATATACCAACGTATACTTCTTAGTGACCAGTTTCACCTAGTGACTCCCAGCAACCACTTGCATACTAATAGGGGAATACACATTTCTCTAAAGCAACTGGTGTTTGTCAGGGGGTTGCTGAGCAGTCCTGAGTGACTTGGGACAAACACTAGCAACCATGGCTAGCAAGATGTACCTATTCTATGTATGGATGCATGCCACAGATACGTATAAAAATAATCTAATGTTAATTTTAAGACACAGAAAATACAAATAAAATACAAGCCACCTGTCAAAGTAGCTATTCTCCTACTAGTGTGAAGTCTTAATAAACCTTTACAGAATTTAAAAGGGTGATATTTTTTTAAATATTACAATTTTTAAAAATTAGCTACACAAACTCAAAGCTGTGCTACAACATGCCTACGACAGAGTATTATTTTTAAAATAATGTCTGTTTTTTTGAACATTAAGAAGTCTATAATATTCCAGTAAAATTCTAAAAATAAAATTGAAAAGCTGTAAACCAGCCCACTATGGCCTCTTTAAAATTATTGGAATAATTAATAAAACCTTAATGGAGAGGAAGATTTATGGGCAACTTACATAACAATAACCTGAAAAGAGGAAGAGTGCTGACAGACTCGAAGCGCACAAATTGGCAGGCACAAGTGCAGCAATTAGCCCAACTGCAAGGATGAAACCTCGGGAGGAACAAAATCACCCAGGAGAAAATCCTCCTTTTGAACAAACGAGATGGAGCATAACCCAAGCTGAATGTACTCCTGAGTAAACGGATGTAGCTGTAAAATAACCACATCACCAAGACAAAAACACAGCATCTCTCTGTGTCTCCCTTTCCTTCCTACCATCCTGTCCTCTAAGTCACCCCACTACTTCGAGAAAGGGGGAGCGTTATTAAGAGGGGAACCTAATCCCTGTTGGCGGCTCATCAAAGCAGCGGCACCAACTTTGGCTCCGCATGTGCCGGAGAGCAAGAGGCAGAAGGGCAGCTGCAGGTATCTGTATGTTACACTGGATGTATAGCCTTTTTATCTGGTTCATAATGGACAAAATCTCTGTTTATCTGCTGTAATAAGCAGAAAGGCTTCCGAGAGCCTTGGACAAAACTGAGGTCAAAGTGTGTTTCCTGCTGATTTCCTGATTTTGGCTGATCTCAAGAAAGTTCATATCTCATTCTGAGGAGTCAAACTTGCACATTACTCCCTCCCTTGCATAAATCTTGGACTTCCCTGTCAGTTCATTTTCTCTAGTTTTGCATCAACAGATGTTGTTTACACGGCTTATCTTTACCCAGCATTTGGACTTGGTTTTGATGGTGGTTGCCAATGCTGTAAAACGATAAAGGTAAAAAAAATGAACTTTTAAAGGAGGCTCTAAGAACCATGATGGTCTCCAGTTTTTGCAGTGCAGACAGAGAAATAAAGGCGATTCTACCTTCAGCCTAAAGTCCCTGCAAAATCTTTTTCCCAAAGCTTTTGTGAATGCCTGTGATGTTACCAATTGCTGAAGTCTTTGCTCATAATCAGAGGAAATTGGTGTTTCTCCAAGGTGGATTCTCTTTTACAGCCTTTAAAAAAAACTTATAACTTATAATGCCTTGCAGACAACCTGCTGAGGGATATTACTATAAACTACTCACTGGTGAAGTAAAACAATGGATTCATTTTAAAGAAGCTCTTCACTGGAAAAAATGACTAACTGCATGTGTTTTGCCTCATGTTTTGAGTTATTCAGAGGGGACGGTGCCTCCCTGGAAAGCCTGGTCAAGAACAAGTTTTCTGGACTTCGTGCATCTTTCCAATGGGATCATCAAACACGAAAGCAGCAGGAGGTTCTGCAACAGTGCTGTGAAACTGGGCTAGCTCCACAGAGCAAACACAGCAACCCGACATAATGAATGCAGAACTGAAGGTAAAAGCCAGTTAGAAGACTACCTCTGATCAGTTAGAAGACTACCTCTGACTGCGTGGGAAAACGCAAAAGAATAAGGTGGATTATCTGTTTAAAGGAACTTATTGTTAAAATTCCAATGTTTAAATAAACTATAGCAATACTAAAACAACCACTATTACTTTATTTTTACATTGTGCGGAAGACCTATCAATCGAAGCTGAACAAGGACCAGCAGGTACTTTCAAGTAATATCGATTTGTACAAGCAGAAGATGCAGTGAGAAAATTCACATAATAAGAAAAACACATCTGGTTTGATCCCGGGAGGAGACACAAACCCTGTTTGGTCTTGCCTTCACTAAGGGCGTGTGGCATTAAAACAACTATGCCGAATCAAAGATGTGGAGTGACCCACTGTGGCGACCCTCCGTGAATGATGGAGCAGCTGAAAGTAGCATTATCTATTCCCTTTAACCTTCTGGTAGTTAAAGTTTTCCTCAAAATTTGGTGATGGAAATGACAAAAAGTACCTTTAAATTTCCTCAGCACACCCTTTCAGCCCGACTTAACAAGCCCTGTGGATGTCTCAGAGTCTCGGGACCTTCACACGACATCGACCTTGAAATATGTTTTTTTTCATGCTGACTGATGGTAAGACAGAACATTCATCACTGTGTTGGTTTCTCCATGCAATGGTGAAGAGGTGAAGTGAAAGCTACAACTTTACTTGCTGTTACCCATGTGCTCTTTTGTCAGTGAAGCAGTAAAGAGAAAGAACGACAGCAGGGACTGACTGCTGGCTCTAGAACTGCGGTTTCAAAAAGCCATGAAATGACCAAAGATAATTATACGCTGTATTTAAAAACAAAAGAAGAAATAGAATAACCCTTCTTTTACAGTGAGGCTTGAATTCATACCAAAAAAAAGTTGAGTTGGTCTGCTACGACCAGTACACGAGTGGCTAATGTCAGCCCACTGTGGACAGGAACAGACGCTAAAGCTGACTTACTGAATCGGTTTGTTGACTTGCAGGCTTTCAGATTTAAGCATTTATCATTATCCTGATTTAAAATGCCTGCAATGCTGCGGAAAAAATGATGTATGTATGTAAAATGTATCTCCACTATTATGGACTTTATCTCCTTATAATCCAGAAACAGCCATTCTAGGCTACTTGCAACCTCTAGAAGCTAAGTCACTGGAAAACCTGATAGATCCAGTTTGGAATGATCACTGATATTCTTGTTGCTCTTGTAGGAACAGACCAAGGGCAGTAAATGAAAATTACCCCATAAGTCTAAAGCTGGCTCATTTACAGGTATTTTTCTGTTAATCTATGAGCTCTGTCGCTTTCAAGTAAACAAAGAAATGAGAAATGTAACAAAAACATAGATTTAAACGGATACAGCCAGCCTTCCATGATTCATTGGGGGGATTATAACACTAAATGTCTTTGTATATACAGTATAAATACAACACCTATGAAGCACGCTTGCTTTTTTTATCCTTCTCTGCTAACATGTGATGGGTGGAGAACTAAGTACTCCAAGTACTAAGTACTCTAAGAAGTAAGTATTGCTTGTGTTTGCTGACTGCCTCTCTAATTCAAGCTCTTCGCCTTTACTTTTCTCCTAAAATGGTTTATTTATGGTCTACATTTATTTTATTTCAAAGGTACTGTGCGTGTTAATTAATGTGAGCAGTGAAGTCGCGTTATGCAAATATAGGACAATTTTCACCTACAGTCACAGGCAGGTAGATGGCATTTATAGACAATTAAAGAAAACTGAAGATGCAAAACCCTCTGAGCACAGATGAGAGCAGGAAGCATGAGAGTGATAAAACAAAGACAAAGCCATATAGTGTATTAAGGAAACATTAAAGATAAATTATGAAAACTCACAAATAGGCACAATAGTACATAAACATAGACTGTTTGTAAACGCAGTGACTTACAGCGACAGCACCTCTACTGAGCTGTCAGAGCAGACGCTACTGTTTGCCATCTCTAACACTGAGAGGCCACTACATTACTGCAGACACCTTCATCCAGTGCAATCTAATACTTCAGGACTGTATTTATGAAGCTTATCATATGCAGTTGACAATCCATCAAAGAGGTGTTGAAGCATCTACAGGGTCACTGTGACCCTGTAGATGTGGATTTGAGCGTTTTTAAAGGTTATTTCTTATATGCCCGTCAAGTTGCAACATAGAGGGCTTAAAAAATGAAGCCAAAATAAACGTGTGAGAAATTCAAGTTCCTCAAATGCCCACTTGAGGTTGACTCACCCTTAGACTTGAATATTTTATTTTATTGAGGCTTAGATTATACTCAATTCCTGACAAGACACGGACCGCTGGACTGCCTAGGGCTCATGCTTAGCTGGTGCATTGTAATGTAAATTCTCCACGGATGAGTCTGAGAAGTCATGCAGACACGTGCACCAACCCTCATGCTTACTCTTACCAGTTCTGGTCCGTGAGTCGTTGGTACCGGGCCGTGAGAGTTGAGGCTTGGGTGCGAAATTTATGGTTTTCAGGGTTTTTCTCAGTTTATATTGTTATTTTTCATTGTTTTTATCGTTAACTTGGTTTCCTTGGGTCTTTTCCCATGTGTTATGGATAAATCTTCTTCTGTTTGGTACCGGTACTGGTTTTATTTATCCGCGACACCCTAAAGGCCGGTCCGTGAAAATATTGTTGGACATAAAATGGTCCGTGGTACAAAAAAGGCTGGGAACCGCTGACTTAGACCCAAGAGGACTCACGGACAGCAAACATTTAATCCCAGTTTAAAAATTTAATTGATGCAGATGATAAGACCAACAGGTAAATGCTAGGCTAATTTGAGAGAGGTGCAATTAAACGTATCAATGGGCACTCTAATGAGTCAGTGCAACTGCTTTTAGTAAGTTAAATTGTAGTGCTTATTAGCAAGTGTGCATTGCATACGGGTGGTACCTTGCTCGCCAAGCTTGCCAGCATTAGCAAATAGTCGACCCTCTCGTTCAAATATAGTTACTAAAGAATAACATGGTGACAAACTGGTGACACGGCGGCTATTTCTATCTTTTATATACAGTCTATAGTCATGGATTTTTATGGCTTCACTGTCCGAGTTGCAGTTCCAAATGTTTTTGTAAATCCTTGCCATTTCTGATGTCCTCTTTGTGCTCTACAGGTTATGGGTCACACAGTATGTTTATGATGTTTAAGTGTATTTATCTATACCAGAGGTGGGCAATTCATTTTCCAAAGGCCACCAATAAGCGGAACTTAGTTCTGCTCAATATTAATTTTAGTTCTCTAGAAGCCTACTGGTGTGGCCTATTGTTTCTCATGTGGCCCCTTGGGAAAATTAATTGCCTACCCCAGATCGATACAGTCAATAATTGGAAACCATCTGCAGTAAAATACCCTTTTCACAGGGACTCTTACAAGCTTTCACTTAAATCTGCAGGATAATTAGCAGCTTATTGATGACCTACTCCTGATACTTTCGCCTCACAAGCTGACACTTCTCTGTCACAAGTTCAGCAGCTGACCCTGCTTCTGCCTGTCTTCCCCCTTGTTTCCCCTCCAGTAAGACCCAAACATGGCCAGTAGGGCTTGTGGTAATGATGATGGTGGAAACTGGATACCTTGCGGGTGGAAACCAGAGCAGGACACAATACACCATGATAAAATTCCTGAATCCACGCGCCAAGTTTCCTCTTTGCCTCCTCCTTCCTCTCCACTTTTCCACTCCCATGCTCCCTCTCCTCTGCTTTCATTTCCCTTTACTTTCCTTGATATGTGATACAGCGGAGACGCTCGGGTTACAGTTTTTACAGCTCAGCCAGCCCAGTGCTGTATACATTCCTTTCTCCCCTGTTTCTTACCCCACTCTCCAGCGTTTCATATCCCCTCCAAGCCCACTCCTCCTTCTCCTAGATTACTCACCGAGGCTTATTTTACCATGGCGCACATTAAGCAGCCAGATGAAGGAAACACTGTCAGACTGTTTAGTTTTTCAGAGGAGTATGATCCCTCAAAAGGGCACATTGTGTGCCTCACTCTCTCCTTCTGTGTTTTCCTCCAGCTTTGGTTTGTATTATTGAAGATGAGGGAATCTTAAGAGGAGACGGGAACAAATCAGGTCTGTTTTTGTTCTGAACAGAAGAACCTAAAAGTTTTCTGCAGAAAATCAATACTTTTAAACTCAGGACTTGGTGTTCTGAAGGAGGCAACCATCATGCAACTCTGCAGCATAATATTAATTAACTGCAGCTCTGCAGGGAGCATCAGAAAGCTGAATCCAGGTTTTGCATATGCCAAATTACACTTATTAATCATGGTATTTAAAGTGAAGGCTGCACGCAGGTGGAACTTTCTACCACTGGATCAGTGTCTTAAATTAATTGTGTATAGACAACAGCTTGTGTGATGTAATGAGAGTTGAAATCCAAGGTTGTGTAAGGAGCTGCAATCGAACTTGTTTAGCCTTTTAAAGGTGTTTTGACACCTTAACCACATCTGCTACTCCCTTTAGTAGCTTCCCCTGGTATTGATGGAGATATTGGAGTTGTCACGAGGCGGCATCACTTTTCCCTCCACACCATCGGCACAGCTCTACAGTGTATCCACTGCACTGCCGTACGCATTTATTGTCATATCTTAAAATCCACAAGCTGCTGACAGCTTTATTTGCTCACATATTCAAAATTTAAAAAATAAAAGTGATGACAAATTAAGCTGCTGCCATTCAAATGAGATGTTTAACGGGCATGACACCTCTCCAAAACATACAAGAGATGTCAATTCTGCTGAATCCTGAATGATGACCCGTGTCACAAAATCTGTCATCTAACAGCAAAACACAGACCTGCAAATAAAACATCATTTCTGACTGATGACTGGCATCATATAATTACTTGGTCAAAGTGATAAATTATCAGATGAGACATTCAGTGTGATTTTTTTTTTTAATTTGTGTCTTTTGCGAATAGATTTTTAGCCTGATAGCTGACGTCTGAAATAATGACAGAACTGACAAAAATCAAACCTAGACTTGTGCTACAGAATTTGACAGGAAGACACCTCCTTCTGCCTAAAAGGCAGCTGGGAAACATTGGGCACATTTTAAAAGCTCCTCTGAGAACACCTTTAGTACTAGAACTAGGGAAATTTCTCCATGGAGAAAACCCTGCCTGACACACACCCCACCCACCCACCCACCCGCCTCCACCACCACCACAACCCTGCATCCCTCCCTTCTGCCATCAGGACCAGACAGAGAGAAAGAAAGAGAGAGAGAGAGAGAGAGAGAGAGAGAGAGTGAGTGAGAAAGATGGGTTAACTTTATTCTTCCTGAGAAAATGGGTCTCATTTCATCACAAAAAAATGTGCATTCAATTAAAATTCTGTTACAGCGTGGACTCTCCTTCCTCTAGGCTTACAATGAATTTTATCTGACAAACAAGGACTCTGAGAATTAAAAGTGAAGGCATGCATCTGTTCAAGCAAATGCTGGCAATAACAGTAGATTGCACTGGTTTGAAGTTGTGCAAAATTATTACAGTTTACTGCTCCATTCTTATGCATCTTTGACAGCTGCTTTGTTATCAGTAAAGTGCACATTACCCTCTTTGTACAGTTAAAAATAATAACAAATAAATAAGTGAAGCAGTGACACGTGAACGCGGGGGTATTTTGGAGGGGTCTACATACAAAAAAGCTCTTTTTTATTTATTTATTTTTATTCCAGGGTTGTTTCAGGACTCGCTCAACGCCAGCACCCTCGCATCTCCTCTGACAACCTAAGAATAAAAATTTACAATTGCCGCAGTTATTCTCGGTGTGATCACCTGCACATTCATCCCATAACCGTGAAAACACCGGGTACTTCTGCGTCTCCGGCCAGATGTGTACAAACAATGAGGAGATGTAGACAAAGCGGACACGCAGCCTGCCTCTGTCACACACACAGACGCCACGAGCACTTTCTTTTCTTTTCTTTTTTTTTTTGCTCCATAATGAACCACACGGAGCTCGCGGCTCAAATATCACAATGTGTACCGAGCGAAGAAAAAAATAGAAAACACAGGAATAGAAACAACGTGTGTTTGAATGTCGACGGGGGAGAATCGTGCAGGTCGATCCCGGGAGACAATGTGCTCTTGTCGGGTGCGTAAAGCTCACAGACGCACATCTGGATCACACGCCTCTGGGCAGCTGGTCAACACACTAGCAAAAGCACACACACAAACGCAGGCATACAAAAACATCTCCAGTCAGAGACAAACCCACAAAAGCATCGCGGGGAAACCAGTGTTCCCCCATTGATTTACACTAATTATGCACATTGGCCGCTCTCCCCTGCGCTGTAGTGTAGCAGTATTAATAGTAATAGTAGAAGCTCTGTTGACGCCTTCACTGACGCACTGGATTTTCCATTAACTCTGGGTGAGCCATGAAAGGCAGGGCACACAAACGGATAGATTATGCCATGAATTGAAGCGACAGTATTCCTCCACTGACTCAAAACTTAATAGTAGAGGAGTAGCTGTGAATGGGTGCCGCATCCATTGTGCAAGGCGGTATTGGCAGGCTGCGCTTAGAGCCTGGCGTTCAGCGTGGATGTGACAATAGAACTTGGATAAATCAAAACATCATAAATTAAAGTTTCACTATCACGCAGCCAATTGCACTTCAGTGCATCGTATTTTCTTTCACTGCCTGGCTAGTGCTTCAACACACATGCACGCTCCTCACAGCCACTCCACGCGTAATCACATGCAGCTGGGCACAGATCCCCCTTTACCTTCATCTCTTCATTTATTTCCCTTTTCACTGGGTGAGCTGGTTTTCGGCTTCTTTTATTTTCCGGAGGTCTGCCCTCTTTTTCCATCTCTGCCATGTTTTCTCTGTGATACTTCTGTCAATATTTGCGGTGAGGAGGGGAGAGGAGGGGTTGAGAGAGGCAGCTGTTTACAGTCGCCAGACGGCGGGTGTCTTGCAGCTTTTCAGCGGCCCGTGTGACGCTGGTGATGCCGCCGAGGGCTTGCGGTGCCCGGCTAAGTCAGCCATCTTCTGCCCGTATCCTCCACGGTCCGTGCGCCAGTGGTGAGCCGCCTCTGTGAGTCAAAGGAGAGGTTGAGTGAGGGGAAAAAACGAGACAGGGGGAGGGGCGTCCGCTGAAACATTATATGACGCGTTGATGATCAGAGGTAGGCTATTTCTTCTCGCTTTCCCATGGAGTGCAATCAGAGCAGTCACATCCACTTAGCGGTGCTTCCTCATGGTGACAGTCTGTAACCAGCAAACAGGTGCCCCCACACAGTCCTCCAGCCTTTTCAGGGGAGCCTGCTGTTGGTCATAGCAACATTTAATCATGCTGTTAGTTCCCAACCCTTCTCCTTCAATCATTTAACACCACGAAATCAAAGTTTCAGTGCGTAGGAAGAAGTGAGCAAGTACAGTGGGTGGAGAGCTCTGTGGCGCTTCAGTAGGTCGGCCAGTGTTGCAGGGGTTCAGTGAAACTATGTCTTTTTGATTTTCCCTGCAAAGAGAATTTTAGTGAAAAGTGTGGAGCAGGTGCATAAATAAAGTGTGTGTGTGTGTGTGTGTGTGTGTGTGTGTGTGTGTGTGCGCGCGCGCGCGCAGACAGAAGGGAAGTACAGCGTGCCTGAAATTAAGTTTCCATCTGGCCCTCACAGTGTTGCTTTTTCTCACTAATTTCTCAACATGCAAAGGACCAACTGAGGCCACGAACTGTGTCATTTCCATTTACTTTTATTTATATAGCAACAGTTCACAAAAGTGGCCATCTCAAGAGGCCTTATAATGTGACTCTATAATATTAAGATCTCCCTTCCTCTTTAACAGAACCAAGCTCACAAAGGAGGAAGTCACATGCCACGACTGGTTGGGGTGTGAGGAGAAAGAGAGAGAGGCCACAAACAACAAACAGGACAAAACACAAACACAAACTTAAAGAAAGAAAAGATGGGGAGAGCTCGAGAAATCTTCAGTGCATCATGCGAAGTATGCCAGCAACTTGAACCCTAAGCAGCATAAATTAGAGCTGGTTCAGGGTAAACAAATCCAATCCTAATTAAGCTTTATCAAAAAGGAAAGACTGGAGCCTAATCTTAAAAGAAGAAAGAGTGTCTGTCTCCTGAACCCAAACTGTGAGCTGCACGGTAGCTGAAGAAGTGTTCAATGCCCATTGCACTTATGGGAAATTCTTAAAATATATCTTTGATATCCTTGAATTGCCTCATTAACTGACAGCTGGGATATGCTCCAGAATATTCAAATTCAAATTCAAATTAGATAGATAGATGCATGGATATAGCAAAGCAAAGCAGCAGTTATCCCCCCCAATGGTCAGATGGTCTACAAGCAGAGCTTGGCGATAGTGGTGGTATAGCCAGAAGCCAGCTCGGGGAAGTGTGGAAATGTGCTGCAACTCAAAGACAAGATGAGCACAGAGTTTTACTTAGTTTGAGGTTTATTCTGATTACACCTGTTTGCAGAGACTTGAAAGATTCATGAGAGTGATACTACAGAAGTCCTACAGGACATTTCTCTTTCCAATACAACTGTGAGCACGAGTCCAACAGTTTAAATGTAAATCAATTCCAGAGCTGATCTATACAATGTGGTTTCCACTATACTGATCAATCCTGTTTACTGCAGTTGTTCCATTACCATCCAATATTCTACAGTAAAAAAAAAATCTGTCCTAATAAATCACGGTAGGCCATATTGATTGAGTCTGATTGTTCCGGAGGAAAACATGTATCAGCTCAGTATACACATTATCGCATATACTGTACATTCATGCCGGTACATGCTGGTCTTGCAAAGCTCTTTAAACAAGACAATGTGACTGAATGTTTATAAATTGTGTTTTTTCCTCATGTCTAAAATGCATCATTTTCTTTGTGTCATACAAAACTGATCCAGCTGCCCTTTACTCTGTGATATTTCTTTGAATACAAGGCCGTGAGGTTCATGCATCCCTCTGCCTTAAAGTGGAATTACAATAAGGGAAGCTGCTGAGAGTGCTGCTGCTGCTGAGGCTGCTTGTGGCATAGTGACACCCATTTGAGCCGGAAAATCAGCAGGAACAGGAGCTGTGAACCGTGATGTGGGGTCAGGGTGAGATGACTTGTGTGTTACATGCTCTTGCCATGCCTTGCAAAGTGGCAGCTCAGCTACATGACAGGAGCCCTTTCTTTAATGTGCTCCCCCAGGTTTACAGCAGTCTGGTTTAGTGTAATTTAAATCTAACACTTTGAAAAAGGGCTACAGTCGAAGTGAATTTTTGATCGTACATGTAAAATCCACACCTGTGTACACCCTAAAGCAAATTACTGGACTTAAGGGTACATGTGTATAATTTTAAGGTCTTTCAACATCTGGTCTGTGTTTGGCCTAATGTAAACCAAAATTCTGTAAAACTTCTAGTCTTGGATTTTAAAATTATACCTTTATTTAAGATGCATAAAAACATTTAATACAACTGACAAGTTTAATTCTTTATCAGTCTGAACCGTCCACTCATATCTGAGCTCACTGACTTACTGACTTCATAGTGTCTTAGATTCAGCTTTTTAAATCATATTCTTTTAGTTCATTTAGACTTTTATTTAGATAAAGTATCTTATCCAGATTTTTCAAGGTCCTTTAAAGTCCTGTCTAGGGTAAAAGAGAAGTACCTTAGAGGGTACAGCCCAAATGCATCTCTAAAGATACAATAATGTACTTTATTTTCTCAGAGTGTGCAATCTTACATGAATCAGTAGAATTCTGGTACAAATTTGCTAAAACTAAATTTGATCCTAACCTTCTTTGCTCAAAATCACCAAAAGGAATACATGGCTCAGTTACAAAGTGCAGTTTTCCTACTGCCTAAACACAAGAACGTTGTATCTGTGTGTGTTTTGTAAGTGGCTACAGTAAAAGAGGATGCAGCTCTATGTTGTGTAAGCTGTCCTTGACAGACTTCTCTGCAGTCCTGTTATAAGCAGATGGAGGAGGATTCAATGAAAGCTTTGTTAAACCACTGAGGCTGTGAGGGCATTACCTTATCACACTGTGGAACGGTTATATAGTCACAAAGATTGGGTTACATGAACTGCAACATGAGGACGCTCACTTTTCATTATTACAGTTTGAAATCAGTTGATATTTTCAAGGGGTTTTCCTTAGCTGAAGTATGTGACATGACATTAAAATTCATGGTTTTCTTATCTGACATTTGCCTGAATACAAACACATAATAAGTTAGGGAAGGCCTAAACCACAATTTAACCAAAAGTGAGTGCATAGTGGCCTAAAATCTCAGGAAGTATGTCTTTAAGTTGCTGTAATCTGACTGAATATGAAACTCACAGCTGTTTGAAGCAGGAGCAAAATAATGTCACTGTCAGTTAGAAAGAAAGAAAGAAAGAAAGAAAGAAAGAAAGAAAGAAAGAAAGAAAGAAAGAGGGCTGCTTTTTTACAAAACTGAGGAGAACTGATGTTCTCTAATGATCACACATTACATATAAAACACATTAAATCACAGAGCAGTGCTGCCCTCATTCAGCAGCTTTACAAATGTGTATGTAATAACATCCAACTCAAATGGAAAGCAGATGGGCCCTCACATTAGCAGACCACAGACACTGCTCTTTCTGCTATGCAGAGACCTTTCTTGATCTTTGCTCACTTCTGGATAACACATGTTAATGATAACTTAACATTTTGACAGTTTACAGTTTTGCTTGTTTTAAAATAATTGTTTCTATATATTAGTAGATTATCTTACATTGTTTCAGGCTCGACTAATTAAGTCATTTGTAACCTCTGGATTTTCATTTCAAAAATCCAGAGATAAACAGGAATGGTTGTACTAGCTTGATTTCCTCCAAATAGAAAAATCCATCTGTTTGATGTGATCTGGGGAGATCTGGTGGATGGGTCAACACCACGTGGTCTTTGATATGTTCATCAAGCCATTAATGAGCATGTTTTGCAGTCTTGCTCTGAGAGGCTGTTGCTGTTGGTGAGTGCTGTTGTCATTGATGTGTGTGGAGGCTTTTATGGTTAAACAGCCCACAAAATATTGAGCTATCATTGTGGAGAGTGACGATAGATGTTTAGTTTAGGTGTTAAAGTTTAGTTTTGATTAAATCAAAAACACATTTTTTTCCTTATTTGGTCAGTATTTATATTTTACTCCATTCTGCTTCAGTGTCTTCATTCAGACTTGTGGAAAGACACTAAATAACATATTCATTTACGTCGGTCAGTTTCACTGGCGCCAGCATACATTCCAGTTTGATTCCTACCAACACTCTGAAGGTCTGTATTTACTGGTTTACTCACCTGCTTTTCTGATCCTGGATTATAAAACATTTTCTCTTAAAAAGCTGGTGCTGACAGCAGTTTTTAACAAGTGACCAAAAAAAGATTAGCTTATTAATTACACTATAACAACAACAATAACAACAATAACAATAATAATAATAAAAATAATAATAATAGCTCACCTCTGCATGCTTATATAAAATAAAAGTATTAAATTTAGGAGGAAAAACCATGACAAACTTACCATAAAAATAGCAAATTTGTGAGACAAAAGTGTTAAATGAAAATAATCTCAACACATGTATAGTAAAAACTAAAACATTTTTTAGTCAATGAACAATATGGATTTTTTTCCCGCAACCGACCTTTGGTGTTTTCATTATTTATTTATTTATTTATTTGCTGCCCATAAGCCAATTTCAGGTGAGCATCTCAAAATTCTGACTCACTAGGTCTAAATTTTGAGTTACATTTCTATGAATTTGAACTTACTCAAAAGGAAGTTGAAAATTGAACATACTCCGTAAAAGTAAAACATTACTGACTGGAGTTACCTTTGCCTGGCAGAGGCAGAAGCTTCTATACAGTTCATTTTGTACGGTTAGGTTGGGAAAGAAAATCTCACATATCTACAAATTCAGTGACTCTAATATGGCGCTGTCACTAATATTTTACAGTCGTCACATGTAGGGTCTTGCCGCTGAATAAACTGTGTCAAAATAAAAAATAAAATTTTTTTTATGATATATATACTCACCTTGTGATATTTCGATTAAAACACCGCCCCAAACTTTTAAAATACCCCTTTTTTAAAAAGGAGTTTGGTTGGGCGTGCTCTCCGGAGCAGGGGCGTGGCGGAATGTGATAACAGCCCTAACTACGTATTTCGACGTAACGTATCACGTGTGTAAAAATGGCGGCTTGCAGTGGCAGGTCGTGGGTAGTGAAATACAACTGTATATTCTGACTTTGACTTTCTGTTTGTTTAGTTTCGAGATTATTTTTTACGTATTTTTAAACGCGGTTCGGCTCAATGACATGTGGCAGCATTAGCGGTTGAATGAGCGGTTTAAACTTGCAGTAGCTGCTGTCAGAAGCAGCTGTGGGCTACTCGAGTGTTTTTAAGTAGGAGAGAAGATGTTTTCACCTTGTTGGTCACGACTGTCCTGCGTGGCTTTGTCCAGCCGAGGACGTCTGAGGACGCTGAGTCTGTTCTCCAGCTCTGGATCCTCAAACTGGAGCAAAGTTGTCTCCGATGCTGAGAAGATCGTGGGATATCCGACTTCCTTCATGAGCCTCCGCTGCCTCCTCAGTGACGAGCTCAGTAACGTTGCCATGCACCTGAGGAAGTTGGTCGGCACTCAGCACCCTCTCCTCAACACTGCCAGGTAAACACCGGGTTCACCAGGTCCCCATAAATACAAAGAAACACAAAGATAGCGAGTTTATTATAGATAACTGCAAAAAATAAAAAAATAACATCTAGAAAATGCAGCTAGCTAAAATACGTTAAAAACTTGATTTTTAGGGAAATATGGGAATAAAGTGCGTAATTTCAGTTTTAACTTGAGGGGTTTAAAAATAATTCTGCATTACTACTTTAGGTGTTACAGCTATTTCAGAGCCTCAGATGTATTTAGACGAACTAACATACCTTTAAATAAAAGCATTGTTTATTTTCTTGTCGTATCTTTGGCAGTCAATGACCTGCTGGAGTCTAGAACCCATAGAAATCACCATATACAGCATTTCCTTCCTTTAGATGCTTTACTGCCTGTTTATGGGTCTCACTGCCCTCCGTTTTGTATTTAATAACTGTACAGGCATACTCTCTTGGGTTGAGATCAGGTGACCGACTTGGTCATTGAAGAATATTCCATTCTTGGGTTGCTTTTGCAGTGTGCGTCGGCTGATTATTGATTTCCCCTGTGGAGCTCTGTCTGCAACATTTGGCTGAATCTGAGCAGAGAGTGTAGCCCTGTACACCTCTGAGGTCATGCTTCTCTTCTGTAAACTCTACCTGTGGTGCTGGCAGGCATACATGCCCACGTCTACACCATGTTTGACAAATGTGATATGCTTCAGATCTCGGTGCAGGTTCTTTTAGGTGTTCTCTGTTAAGGTCTAAAATGGCTTGCCTGTTCTTGCGTGTAACCGGTGGTTTGCACCTTGCTGTAAATCCTCTGTTTTCATTCATGAATGTAGTCTTGAATGTAGACTGTGACATGTCCTCCAGAGTGTTCTTGACTCAGATGTTGAGAAGATGTTTTTCTGAACCAAGGAAATTCATCAGTTGTCCTCTTCGACTTTCTTCTGTGGTCTTAGACATTAAATCTAATCCAGAGATTTTATTTTATTTCATTAGTTTGCCATGAAATAATGATAGGACAGTCCAAGCCAACTGTACAACTGCACTTGACCTCATTTATCCTCGTATATCCTTTCATTACTCTGTCACCGTCAGGTTACAGAACAGCTGACCACAACCAGCAGTTATTGTTTGGTTTTTTTTTGTTGTTGTTGTTGTTGTTGTTTCTTTGAGTCAAGCAACAGCCGATGCGTTGAGAGTGGAGTTTAATTATGTGTATTTGGAAAAGTGCATACACGTAAATTTCAGTGCTTCATTCTTTACATTTTGATGCAGGGGTACAGGGAGGACTCACTTTAGTCTGTGGTCAAGTGTTTGAAAGTGTCCATAGTTTGATGTGAATACTATAATATCATAAGTAAAGCCAGCTAATAGCCTGTTAATTTCCCAGCTTTGACTGCAAGACTGGCAGATGCGAGGAAACTTATAAACCGATACTAAATGCATTACTCTGATTGCTGTTCTGTCTTACAATAACATGTATTAGCTACATGTGACATGATAGCAACTGTAGGCTCTTCTGCTAAGAAGTTTGGCACTAGCCTTGACTCTGAAGTGTGGAGCTCTCTGCAGGAAGAAACAAATTAACCCTCATAACAATTCAGCAGAAAATTTGCTGTATGTGAAGAGAATGGGGCCACTGGCTGAGATTTAATAAAGATTGAGTTCTTGTACAAAAGTGTTTTTGGGCTGAATTTGGTTCATTTAGTTGCAAGAAATATTTGGAATGAGCAGGATTTCTTTGATGACTTAAGGTGCAACACTACAATTAAACATGTTAAAGATATAAACTAATAGAAATCACCCCGAAACTCCCCGGTTGGTTACCTAAACAGAGGATATATATCTTTGTATTACAAATTTGCTAAAATTGTAAGGGCAACTATTGCACCAACATAATTTTGTAGAACATAAATCAGGTGCAAAAGTTGTTTTTCCAGTTTTTTAACGTGTTTAATTCAAGGATTTTTACAAATGTATCACCGCATGAATCAGAAATGCAAAAAAAAGTCAATTACTACAAGGTTTTTAGGTATAACATTGCTCATAAATAAAGCTCAGAGTGATTTTTTTTATATACAAACACCTCCATAAAAACTTTTAAGAGTATAGACAGGAAGAAAGAAGTTTGTGTTGTGAGTCTGTACCTCTTCAACCACTCCAAGTCTCTCACCCAGTTCTGTTGTCCAAGTTCAAATCAGTTTATATCCAAAAGATCTGGGGAAGATTCTCACACTATTATCAATCAATCCCTTTCATCTGGCTGTAGTCCAGATTACTTTAAAACATCCAGGGAAACAATAATTCGAGGCCAATTTCCAAACTCTTGTTTATTTCCAAACTGCTTGGCCAAAGCTGTTGCTCGTCAGCTCCAGATTGTTGAAGGAAACAGTATCTTTGCTTAATTTCAGTCTGGTTACAGACAGAACTACAGCACTGAAACCCTGCTTGAGCCTGGTTGTGCTGGAGGTTTCTTCCTGTTAAAAGGGAGTTTCTCCTTTCCACTGTTGCTAAAACACTTGCTCAAAGGAGGGTTTGGGGGGGGGTTTGCCCCATAGGTGTGAATGTGCGAATGGTTGTCTGTCTCTGTGTGGTGGCCCTGCGACAGACTGGCAACCTGTCCAGGGTGTACCCCTCCTCGTGCCCTATGACAGCTGATCTAGGCTCCAGGGCCCCCCGTGACCCTGAAAAGGATAAGCGGAAGCGAATGGATCGATGGAAAAATGCCACTGCAGGACAAAAGCTTAATCCAAACTGTGAAGCATGGTGGTGGAACCATCCAGGTTAGGGTCAGCTTTGCTACTTGATGTGTGTTGTGCTTTGTAATTATTGAAGGAGGAGAAGAGGAAAGCGGTCCATGACCTGAAGCTTAGGAGAGGTTGTCTAAGTGAGGAAAGAGGATAATGATCCAAAGTTCAAAAGAAACTTGTTTTTAGAGTAAGAATCAGAGTCCTGTTCTGAAGAGGGCTGTTCAATCAAGACATTTCAGACCCACTGACTCTGTTTTTCCAACCAGTGAATTCAATAAAGACACAAAAATTACAACTGTGTGATTTGCAACTTTATGTGTCTGTCTATAATAAAGATTTATTGTAGATGAACCGCAGACAATATTCTCAGTTCACAGTCCAAAAGCTTTTTTTAATTTTTTGCAACAGTTTATATGGTGCAAAAGCAAGTTCAGAAATATGTTTGTCCTTCATTTACGTCCAGTGAAGGATTTTAGAGGAAGTGACTAAAAATGCTCGGCACTCATTATTATCCCTGAACTTTATCCGGGGAGTTACCTGAACTTTGCTTTATCAAAAGAAATCAGGAACAGCAC
This sequence comes from Copadichromis virginalis, assembly GCF_057382275.1. Taxonomy (NCBI): domain Eukaryota; kingdom Metazoa; phylum Chordata; class Actinopteri; order Cichliformes; family Cichlidae; genus Copadichromis; species Copadichromis virginalis. The sequence continues at coordinate 19,464,243 of NC_140636.1, read as the reverse complement.
TAAGGAAAGAAAACAAGAAGAGTCCTCGAACTCAATCCTGCCATGCGGACGGGTGTGTTGGAAACAGGAACCCAAGGGTGTAATAACCTATACACCTAAATCTGATATGACAATCCATTTGGGTGTTGTAGCAGCAGGGGGTGGGGAGGCTGTGGGGGGGGAGGGGTGTAGCAGACCTCTTGACAGTCTGACTCCTCACTGTCAGCTTGGGTTGGCTGGTTCGTATTTCCCTCTGTGTCTCCGCCATAGACGCGCGGCAGATAAAAATATCCACAATAGCAGACAGGCAGACCCTCGTGGAGTTGGGTTTCGGTTTTTCCTTTCCTTTCATTCTCAAAAACTGCAGCTCAGCTAACTTCACCCCGAAGTGTGGAGTTACAGCGAGAGGCCTGCAGCCCAGAGAGAAGAAACTTTATTTGCTTTAAGGACAGTCCTTGAGAGTTTGACTTCGACTAGAACTCCCTTCTACTGGCTTCTACTCTTTGCATGTGATCTTCAGCCCCCACAGTGGGCATGACTGAAGGGTTATAACATAGTGTACAAAAGAATAGATGAGATAGGCGGAGGTCTTTTGAATAGTCCAGAGCAAGACAAGAACTGCTGAAGAGACAAAAACACTCCCAATAGCAAATATGTGAACAAGTAGCTGCTGCCAGTGTTTAACCTTCAAATGTGTTATAAAAAAAGACTTTAATTTGTGTTAAATTAGAAAAAAGAGGCTAGTTTCCATTTTGCATAGGCTGTAGATTTTCGATGGAATAATGTGTTAAACAAGGACTAGTGACTGATCGTTTTGCAGCAGCACTTTCTTTTCTTTTCTTTTCTGTTCTGTTCTGTTTGTTGCAGTATCATAAGTGCCCACTGGGATAAATTAGCAGAAAGGCTAAGAATAGTGTTAATAAAACTAGCTGATAACTTGCTTCACTAGCTTCACTCTGTCATCCAAATACCATCATTTCTGACTCTAAAAAACCCCCCAAAATGCTAACGTTGAGTCCAAAATCAACTTTAGCATTTATGCAGGCTTTGTCCATTTTTTATATACAGTCTATGCTGTTACCACTCTGCATCCAGTTCCAGCACTGCAATTAATTTATTTTCTTCCACTTATCCAATTCAGCATCACAGGGGATCTGGAGCTTGTCTCAGCTATCAAAGTGTACACCATGGACAGGTCGCCAATCTGTCACAGGCCTAACACATAGACACAGGGAACCATTCACACTAACATTCATACCTACAGTCAATTTAGAATTACAAATTTGGACTATTTAAATGAATTAAAATGTACACACATATAAATGCAAAATGACAAATAAAATGAAGATGAGATGGTGCGCTTAGTTGCTGTGAAATGTGACAAAACATTGAAATCTGCCTTATTATTTTTATCCATTAAGTTTGGTTGTGTATAACTTGGCAAGAGAATCAGTTTTTAATTCTTCTCTGCTCTACATGATAATTTTAAACTACTGAGAAGAGAAAATAAAACATCGACAACTGCCTCTTACCTGGCCCCTTTAGAAACGTATTGTTATTAGTTTTTGCACAATAGCTTTAGGATATTTCACTTTCATACTGTGAGTATTTACAAAAGTGCCGACCTAAAAAGTATATAAAGATGGGCCAAAATTGGTGTGAAGAAACAGAAAAAGGATTGGTACTCTTTCTTAAAAAATATTGGAGAAAACCTCAAACGCTATGGTTTGGTTCAACTTTAAATGGTAGTTTCAGCATGTGGCATAGGTGGTCATATTGATTGAAATGATACACACAATAGTTTGAAAATGTCACATTGATCAAACCACTTTATGTCTTAAAGAATTTTTTCTTAATACTAAATGCAGAAGGACCGTGGATCACAGAGAGTCGAAGAATCAGTGGATCCTTTCAGTGTTATTAAAAGCAGCTACACATTGTGCTTTACAGTGAGGAACTGCCTGCTGTACACCTGACTTTATGGAAATATGAGTCAAATCCTGGAAACCGGTTTAAACTGTTAGTCAATACTCTAAACATATCATCATCTTAATGTATCTGCTGTGCACTGTAGAGGCGGATGCATTGCATAAAATCTGTTAAATCCTGGCAAACTGGGGGGGATAAGGCAGACACGGGATCAATACGACGCCACATGTGAGGTCATACATTTGCATGCATTAATCCCTGCCGGTACTGGACGGTGGCTAAAGTTCCCGAATTCCTGGGCTGCAGTAGCAGAGCAGAAGGCGTGGTGACCTGTTCGCAACCCTTTTAAAATGACAGCAGCCCATTTCTCTCTTACTGCTCCCGCTCTCTTCTACCACATCATCTTTTTGCCCCACCCCCTTTGCACCCTTTGCAGGAGGGCGTTTGTGATTGATTGATGTATGCTGGTGCGGATGGTGACATAAATATTAATCATCTGCCACCCTCAGGCCACAGGCTTCCCTGGACTCCACAGCTTCATAATTTTCGCTCTCTGGTCGGTTTAGCTCAACGGGCCGTGCTGCTGCGTTCATCAGCGCCCCGGTCTCAGCAACTATTTTCCAACTGGGTAGAAATTTAAAGTAGCCATAAATAAATCTTCTGAGCTGCGATGAAAGACAGCCCTGCACAGTGTCATCATAAATTTCTGGAAACTGAGGTGTTTTATGTGATTGGGGTTTTTTTTTTCTATTTCTTTTTTTTTGGAGGGGGGGGCAAAGCTCGGGGGCATTTTTCCTCCTGGTAGCACAACACTGTGAATCACTCCTCTTTCTTTCTTCTGTCATCTTTTCACGCTTTCCCATTTCTGTCTGGCCTCTATTCCCTCCATCTCCCTCCGTCCCCTCCCTCTCTTCATGCTCCGTCTCTCACATCCACTATCTGTCTAGGGTTCCTCCGCCACCACCCCCCCCCCCCCCTCTGTGGCGCAGGGGTGGGTCAGAGAGGGTGGGGGCTCGAGGTTGGTAAGGCCGCTGTCTGGGCTTCGAGCAGAGGGGGGCGTGGCTGCTCGTCTGCCTCGGAGCCCCTAACGAGAGCGTGATTCATGGCACAAGGGGCTCCCATAGGGACAGGATTAGAGGTGCTCTGTCTAACCGCTCCCCAGAGAGACTAAAAAGATATTTAATCTGCCCACCACACAAGCAGCTACCACTGGCCTCTGTGTGTTTGTGTGTGTGTCTTCGTGGGTGTGCGTGTGCCTCTGTGAACACCTCAGAAGATTGTTGGTGAAGGGGGTGGGAATACCACGACCACCTCCATCACCACAACCCTTCAAATCCAAAAGAAAAAAAGTCCTGCAGTAAAAAAATTATCATTTTTTTCTTGTTATTTATTTTTTTCTTGTTATTTTCTGTGTTCAGGAATAAAGTTTAGCAGTAACTATAAATTAACATGGCATTAAATGAATATGCAGAAGTGCGATACTACTGCTGCATGCAATGTGCAATATTTTGAAAAGCTCCTTTGTTGGATAAATAACACTTCTGATCAGAGAAACAAATATGCTGCATGTATGGGTGTCTAACAGTAGGGATATCAAAAATATGGTCATCTCTGAATGTGAGAGCAGACCTACTGTTTTTGCAGGGCAACCAATCAGAAGAAGTGTGATCTTAGAAGGAGGAGGAGCTAAAACATCTTATTTTAGACAAATGATGAACTGAGAGAAATACCAAGATAAATGTTGATTATTCTGACTCATGCACATCTGCTTTATTACAGTAGATAATAAGACAATTACTGCTCTGTTTTAGCTGTTTAAATTAAAAGTTTATTAACTGTAACTTTATAAAAGTATTACCATCCCATGCCAGTGGAACATGATGCTTTATATTCCCTAACTTTAGCTTTCACTGCCTTCTAAGAATTAAACCGAGGTGGTGGTGAAGCAGATATTGAGGTCATTCAGATGGCGCCACGTGCACTTTGCCAGATTCCTCTGGGTGGCATCGAATTCAAAGGTGTTGCACCAAAAGTCATTGCTTTGGTTGCCAGCAGATTGCCACAGTTGCCCATAGTATTTTGCAGAAAAACTAACTACTATCCAAGGTGGAAAAATTGTGTTGCAAACCAAAAATGGAGCAGGTTCACCTGCGGAGTTGTGCCTCATGCCTGCAGCTGGTTTGTGTCCAACTCAGAGGTTAGGATTAGAGAGAGATAGGTTAGGTTTAGGATAGGTTTTTAGGCTTGTCTGATCGGAGCTTTTCACTCATCATTGTCACATGTCGAAAATGTAAGGCAAGTTGACATCACGTGGTTATTGGTCACATGTCTGCAAAACATCAGTAAGTGGAGTAAGCATAAGTGGTACCTGCTACATCTTCCTGTGAGTTTGAACATGGCTGGTTGGCAGAGGTCTTTTTTGGATGTACTTTTGCCTGCGTGGGGCCTCCCAGCGCTCTGGCTTCATCCCAAATTCATGTATTAATTGGTGATTCTAGATTAGCCATAGGTGTAAAAATGGGTGTGAATGGTTGTGCTCTGTGTCTGCCCTGTGATAGACTTCCAGCTGGTCCTGACTTCACACTCTGTGTCTTTGCCAAAACATTGCTGCTTTTGTTGTCACTACACACAATGAAGAGTGCTGCATGTGAGAGGCAGCGCTTTAATGCTGATGCTGTTTCGTTGCAGAGGCTTCGTCTATGACAGTAAGAACAACCTTCAGATGAGGGGACTGGTTGTCCTGCTGCTGTCTAAAGCCGCAGGGCCAAGTTACGCCGCCTCCGATCTCCTAGCCCAAGACATGGTCAGTGGCATCTACCCCAGGTAAATCACCTCAAATCGTGATACTGTTGTGATAATTATGTCTCTGCTTATTAGTAATTAGATTTGGTTAGCAAATATCAATTAAAACACTCGTCTCTGCTTTTTTTTTTTTCTTTATAATACATAACATGAAAACTGCAGCTGGTTGTTTTTCTCATTGAAGGTTAAATGTTCCACCTTCATTTGCAGTTGCATGGCTGCTAAATCAAATCTGTAACCACACACAGGCAGCCAGGCTTTCACTTTTCATGTATGTGCTGTTCGGGGGGAAAACAGTGGGCAGTGTGAACATCTGTAGCGATGGATCGTAGAGCCATAAATGTGCGTGGCAAGCCGAGCGAGAAAGGCGATGCCACTTTTGTCCCTGCTACATGGCTGCTGAAGGATAAACAGTGAAATAAAATCCTCGTGTCAGGTAATTCTATCTCGTCCTCTGTGGTTATCCTTCATATCAATTCCTGTAAATGAAGCACTACATCATCCTGTGAATATGATGAAATATGGAGACAATACAGGCGCAGTTGCAAGATCAAGTGTTTTGTATTGTATTCGGTTATATTTAGATTCCGGGTAATTGTGAGGGGAAATACATTAGGGAGAAATTTTAGCCTGAAAAATGTACATGAGGTGTGAAAACTTTTGTTGATGAAAATTTGATAATAAAAAAAAAAAGTACTTTTTTTTTTTTTTGGTCTACGGATAGACAAGAAATGTGGCCAAAGAAGGGAAGGGGAATTCTGTAAAGGCTCACGATCACTTCTCAGTCAGTGTATCACGAGCTCAGCGGCCTCCCAGGCATCAGTTGAAACTATAGATGGTGTAAAAGAGAGACGCAGCTCCTGGGACTGAAAAGTGAAGCCACTGCTGAAATACCTTAAACCTGCATTCTTGTTCATGCCCAACAGGGGGAGACTCCACTAGTTGTAATAAGATTTCTGGTTGTATGGAAGTCTGAGGAGAAACTGTGACCTCAGTAAATTTGAGGCTTAGTCTCTTGTTTGTTTGTTTTTCACGGTGTACTGGGGAAAAAAAGCCATGAAGCCCATTATGTAAACAAAGGTCATTGTTAAGGTCTTTACACACCGGCCACGTAAAATTCGTGCAAATATTATTTTTTTTAATTTAATTTAAAAAATTTATTTGTAAAAACTGATTAATTAAGATAAGAATAGGTGTGTCTAAAAAACCAAGCTCATTTCAAATTTTTCAAACCCAAATAAACAGATCTGTCCAATCGGACCAGACGTACTGGTACTGAACACACAATGACATGGAAATAGTCAAATATTACTGGTTTACCTCGGACACACAGCTAGACTCTGCAAACAATAGCTCACACATCCTGAAATATTGCAAAAGCATTCGTAATACAGCTTCCTGAGAATTGGATGAACCCAGAATCTCTATTTCTTCCTTTCCTGGTTTAGAGACACCAGGACCAGGGAAAAAAACCCCAGAAAGAAACACCAGGACCAGCTCGTCATTGCTCGATAGAAAAAGAGGATTATGGGTATGCTTACTGGCTAGCAACATAGCAAATGCCAGTTAGAAGAACAGCTAATACTATAAATAATTTTAAAGCTTTTAAGAAAGGGAACAGGTGCAAAGATTATTCAGTATTACTGTTTTAGCTCTATTATGTCTGCTTATTAAGTTGGGCTGAAACTCCCCGCTGTCACTGGTCATGAGAGGTGAAGATTATATTTTTAGGCTTATATATGCCACAGCCCAGGTAGTATATAATAATATCATATTCCAGTAGCGCTTGGACCAAATCCTCCATCCTCTTGGCTGCTGGAGCTTCTGGGTTTACCACCTTGCACCCAGGTTGTATGCACTCTAACCAGTCATCCCCATTGGGTTGGTTTGCCACTGTTAGCCATTTGAGTGTCATAGCTTTAAAAAATGTTACAGACGTCCATAATTCCGGCATTAATTAGAAGTTAAATTTTAGTATTAAACTAAGATTGGTACACGATTCATATAAATTTGCTCCCCAGAGTATGAATCTGGCATATCTTCGCAAATACGTATTAAACTGAAATCATCATATTCATGTTCTCAACAAAATGCCATCAATTACTCTGGCAAACTGCTTTGAGATGGAGGGAGTTTCAGCCTTGGTTTCCAGACTGGAGGTGTTCAGTCTCAGTTGTTTAGAGTTCTTTAAAATGAGCAACAAAGCCTCAGGGAGCAGCTGCAGACTGTTAAGTCTAAATATGGTGTAAATGCAATAAAATGGCTCAACAAAATCACAAACTTAACACAGCAGTTTATTTTACATATTTAAATAAAAAGTGTTTAATGTGGTGTTGATGCTCTGATGCTAAAATACTTTAGGCAGTGCTCCACAGTCCTCTCAGGCTTCCACACACATATCCAACTAGCAGCATGCAGCTCAGAACAGGGGTGTGGGTGTGTGCCAAGTGGTTTCCAGAAGTGACTGCTGTGTTTGGCGTGGCTATGTGCTGGGAGCCTGAAAGCCTCCTTTCTTACTGCAAGCTGGCACCAGGCACATGTGTGCAGTGGAGCCGCGTCTGTGCAGAAACATCCTAATATTAGAACTAATTGAAATAAGCCAGGCGTTGTGGAGGAGCTCGAGCCCAGCCCCGTTCGGTCTGCAAGGCCGCGAGTTTCTACACAGTCACCTCGTGTTACATCCCTGTGACACCGGATCACCAAATCCAACATGCTGCATTCTCTCACTTGCGTGATAGATGGTCCGAACCCAAACACACACACACACAGAGCATGACTTGATCACCTCATTTGCACTATTTTGCCTCTTCTCTCTCTCTCTCTCTCTCTTTCTCTGCCCCCACCTCTCATGAGCTCATTAGCACCTCTGCTGATGGCGAGATGGAAGGATGGAGGGAGTCAGGGTGGGGCGGGTTTGGGGGGTGATTGAAACCTCCGGGGGATGGTCTCCTCCCTCCTGACAGGCAGCATTTGTAAAACATTTCCCACTCTGCTGCCTGACACTGATGATTCACCAGAGCACCACCATGATAGATAGATAGATGGATAGAAACACAGGCACATACATGTACAGTCCAACTTGTACCCACCACACCTCTTAATTTTTTGTGACAAATGAAAACCATGCTACTGTGCATCATGCAGGCCGTGTGATGGACAGGCCACCTCTTTAAATCGCACACAGGGACGCACACAGATCTGCAAGGCAGTGTTTGATGGCGAGGCAGACTGCGGAGGGAGGAAATTGAACAGAACAGTCAGGACAAGGGGCGTGGTGAGGGGCGTTACACCTCTGCAAGATGGCATCGGTTGCTATGCAACTGGGCACCAAAGCTATTTATACATCGGCCCCCTTGTCCCCCTTTTTCCTCCCCAAGCTCTACTGCTGCTGATCAGGTCTGGCAGAGTGGAGAGTGGGAATTTGTATGCACCGGAGTTCGACTGACAGGGGGGTTCTGGTACTTTGTGCAGGAGTTTCATTTTGGGTTTCCTCATTTTCTTCCACTGCTGTTAGAAGTTAAAACGATAAATAATAATAATAATATTATCTCTAAAAGAAAAAAATGAATTCTCACCAATTAAACATTTTGCATTGAACCACATTGGGAAATTAATTATCTACATTAATTCAATCTGATCGATCATCTGCCAGATTCAAATCTTTTATATTTTCTTTTTTTAGCGACTCCCTTCACCTTTTCAAAGATCTCTTGTTTGGCCTTAAAATATAAATAGATAGTTTTTTCTTCCAGCAACCTTTTTATGTATATAATCAAAATAAGCATCCAGAAACAAACCAATACAAAAAAGCACAAACTAAAAAACTGCTCTACTTCCATGAATAAAACATCAAGAATATTTGTAGAAAATACCTGGGTTGGATAAATACTGCATGATTTATAGACATTATTTTTTTTCTTTTTGTTCACTAAACTCACACCTGCACCATCATGCAACTTGTCCACTGGTGGAGGCCTTTTGTAACGGTCAATGTAGCAGAAATGAAAAATGCTGCTGCGGGGATGTGAGACAAAGTGGGGGACCAATCCATGCCCAGGTCTGGGTCTCCACTGACAGGTGATTTAACTTGAAGGACTTCTAGGTAAGTACTGAAAATGTTGCCGTAGCTTGATATAATATTTGTGGATTTTTGAAGAATAAAAAAACAACCCAAATCAGCTCTTTTACTCTAAATAGGGCAGCGATTTTCAAAATGAGCATTATCATGAAAAAATTTGCAAGACAAGCAATTAAGACCATAAACTTCAAGTAATCAGGAAGTAAAATAAAAAGTGGGGTTGTTTTGCCTGCAGACCTCTACATCCTTTTACTGTTTTTTTAGGTAGGAGAGTCGCCCCCTGCTGGCTGTTTAGGAAATAAAATGAGCATAATATGTTTTTCTGAAAAACTTAAGACTTAAATTTTTATTCACGTATTAACATGATGGGAGTTTTTTGTTTTGTTTTTTGCCCCTTTACGGTTAAAGAATTTTTTCTTGTGTAGTGTACTTCGGAAAATCTGATAAAATAAAATTTTCCCAGATTGTTACTTTACTTGAAACAATTATGCACTGAAATAAAAATGATAAATTCATAAATAGTTTTGTTTCAGTGTTTTCAAAATAAAGAACGGCTCTGACAAAAATGTCACTCTGTTTAAAAACTGTAATGTGTCTCGATTGCTAAGTTGTTGTTTGTTTGTTTTTTAACTTAGTAGACTTAAACTGACATTGCTGTCTGGATTTTTTATTCATAAACAAGCATAAAATGAGCTGCTTCATTAAATAAAGTCACTTTAAGGTTGGCCAAATAGGCTCTGAAGTGAGAATCATAAAGTGACATTTTTAAAGCCGGTTTCAGCAGAGAAACTCTTGTATATTGATTTAACCAAGGCTAAAGGGGCTGCTTTTTTTTTTCTGTGTCAATGACCATTTGTCGGGTATTGTATATTATTTTGCTGTATCCCTGTGGAGCTTGAGTAGACGGTCTCTTGGCTCTCTCTTAGTTCAAGTGAAAAAGCAAAGAAAAGGGTCACCGTAAGATGACTTGGAATAAATTTTAGCCTGTTGTTTTTGCGATCCAGAATCAGCCCCGGCTCTTTTTCTTGTTCCTCTTGTTGAAACAATGAGTCTTCCTCGTGCAGCCCACCGAGCGTAGCCATCACTTCAAGGCACCTTGAGAACACGAGCCTGTCAATCTGTTAATTTCCTCTTATTTAAACCCTGAACTTATTAACTTCTCATTCTGTGTTGTTGCTCTGCGTCACCGAGCAGAGAAACCAACCAGACAATGGGTGTGATTGAGAGGCAAAATAGATGACATTATTGAATTTTAATCACATCTTTTCCTTCACCGTCGTCGAACACGGCAATTACCTGGCTACAAGTGTGTGTGTGTGTGTGTCTTTAGGAAGGAGTTGAAGCTCAAAGCCGACGACCGGCTCATCAGGTCCTCATGGCGGCTGAAAGAAGGTCGTAAGTGGCTATCAGTGCACCCGACCCTGTCTGGATGGATCCCTCCTGTCACAGCATGGCGAGCTCCTTCCATATGGAGAGGGGCCTAATTATCCCCCACCAATGACTGAATCAACATTTGATTATATCCTCCCCAAGGCTGCGCTGAAAGGCTCTATTCAAAGACCACGTTTATGTCTTTTCTCTCATAATCAAGAAAGGCTGTTATTTGCTAATGATAAGCCTAATTTCTTTTTTTAACACAACCACTGACGTGCTGTGCAGCAAAATGTCTGACATATCTGCTGCTTTATGCCCTTGAGGATACCGACTCCGATTTTAAAGGGGACCTATTATACTTATCCATAATTTATGTCATATATTTATACAGCTACAACAGTGGATGCTCGTATTAAACATGGCCAAAGATTCATATAATAAGATCAGCGTATGCAGACATTATTTTTTTTTCTGCATTTGGATCTGTAGGCTGTTGAAGTCGGGAGATGTACCTAATATCGTTGCTCGTCTCTGGCACACTGAACAGAAAGGGCAACCAATCAGGGTAATAGTGGCTTAAAGGGAAAAGGAAGAAGGCTGAAAAGGCTCGTTTCTGACGTAGACTGTATATAAAAGAAGTACTTAAAGTTGCGTTGTTTTTGATGACCAGCGCGGGGAGGGGGGCTCCTATGGTTCCAAAACGTCCATTAATATAGAAGCCGATGGGAAAATGTATCTCCCACAGTTCCTCGTGGGTTTCAAATCTTGGTGGTCTACAGCCAAAATGTTTCAGAAATATACGTAATAAAACATTTCTAATATTGGACCACTGGCTCTGGTTTTCATGATGTGCTACCAGGTCGGGTGTAAGACCAAAAGCTCATAACTACAACCAGAAAAGACGCAGACCTTGGATTCGACCTTCTTAGTGTAATTTGTCTAAGTACAGACTAATGATTAACAAACTTCTGTGTGTCTGAAAGGAAAAACATGTGAGCCGGTATATTGGCTTTTTAATTTACCAAATATCTGCGTGGTGCCCGTCTGACTTTGTATTGGAGTTCAGAGTCGTAGCCGACAATGCAATCACTGTGGTGACTGCAAACACATCCTTTATTAAATTCAGTACAGTTTTTTATCAGTGGATCTAAAGCTAAGCTAAACTGCTAATATAGGGCTTTATTCATTTTTCTCCACAAATGTCTTAATTTGTTACATAATAAAGAACAGATGAGAAAACATATGCTTGTAATTTATGATTAAAACTCATCTAATAGCCAATCAAGTCAGCTTTATTTAAATAACATTAAAAATGCAACAGATGTGAAAGTGCTGGGCAACATCTGCAGTCAGTTGTTTTAATCATCTTATTTGGACTTAGCACATCCAAATCAATGGGTAATGGCACATTTTAAAAATTCGTCCCATTTAATGGTTTGACACATTTTAGAGACCCTCTCTTTTTATAAGTGTTTGATTGAAGTGAAAGGACTGCAGCTCCTGAATATTGGCGCTTTATTGGTTGAATAGATGGTTTTCCTTTTCTGAACGTGGAAGATCAAGAAACCCATAAGTCCTTTGTTTTGACCGATTTCTTTGTGATCAGCATACCTCTGCGGTAATGCTTGAATGAGTTTTCAAACTTTGCCGACTCGAAGACAATAAAAATGTTTCTGTCAAAAAGCTCTCTAACTGTCAAACCTCAGGAACGCCTATTTTAAAAGCTGCTGATGACAAAGCTGTGATTTTTAGATTTATTGTTGTTTTTGGTGGGGGGATTTCTGTCTCACAGTCAGAGGAACCTGGCAGAAATCACAGAGTTGATCCACACAGCCTTCCTGGTGCATCGTGGGATTGTTAACTTGAAGGAGTGGACGGACTCAGACGGCCCGCTGAAGGACATGCAGTTTGGGAATAAGATGGCTGTTCTGAGCGGCGACTTTCTGCTGGCCAATGCTTGCACGGGACTGGCCCAGCTCAACAACACTAAGGTATCCTGTCCGTCACTAACACTTCTCCTGAGAAATATTTGACCTGACATGACTGATTTCAGGGGGAAGGGCTGCTCAGTATGAGCCCTTCGAGGTCCCGAGAGCCTCACGTATCAGTGCCAGACTTCATACCAACATCTTTTCTCTCAGTCATCTCTTTGTAGACATGAAATGTATTCAATAAAACACATTTTTAGCAGTTTTGCTAATTCTTATTCAAGGTGATGCAATCCTGATATTCATTTATTTGTGTTAATCTGCTTTAATGTCATGTTTTTCATTTTGCCTGCTTACTGCTCCCAATTCCTTTCCTATAGTCCTTTACATCCTATCCCAGGGTTAGGGCCTGAAAGCCTAGAAAGCCTAGCTTCATCCCAGACCTTTTGAATCATCTCCTAATATTGTTTTTGATTAATGTCAGCATTATCAGTTGAAGAATCAGATACCAATCGGAGAAGAGTTTGTCAACTAAAGAAAATGGGAAAGGAAAAAAGTCCTGAAAAAAGCTTGATTTGTAGTCCTGTGTTGAACCTGGGCTGACAAAACAGAGCAGATCATGTTGGACATGGAACTAATAAATATTACAGAATATTCCCTTTTACTGAAGAGCTGGAGAGAGAGAAACGACTCAAAATCAATTGAATCTAACCCAGATCGCTAGAGCAAAAGAAATGAGAGGAAAAAAGCTTTTTGCTTTTGCTTTTCAGTAGACTGCTCACATGGCGTATTACTAGCAAGCGGATCCATCACAGTCATGGTTGCGTTGCCAAAATGCGAAGCTATATTTCTATAGTTCACTTCAAGCTACAGCACAAGTTGCATCATAGGACATATGCCTAAGGATTTCAAGCATTTAAATGAACAACTGTTCATTTAGATTTTTTGTGTGCACACATGTGCATAGTGTAGTGAACGTTCTATTTTTAAATATCAGAGCTTTGCAACTGTGAGATGAAATGTGTTCAATGTGTTTGTTTGACGTGACACAAACGATAATCGTAAAGACAGTGGTTTACCCATCGGGCACCTTTTTAGTTAAATCAGGGCTGTCAAATTTATTTTAGTTCAGGGCCCGCAGACTTCTTCAGATTTTCCTCTTTTGTTTAAGTGTAAAGGTCCATGTGAAAATGTTCACATTTAATGAACTGTTTTTTATTTGCAAAACACGAAGAGCAATTTGAACAATATGCATTTTTTCCACTTTGAGTCATTCCAGTTATTTAAAAATAAAATACACTGGCATTGGTTCTTGGCTTAACCACATCACTTGTGTGCAGTGTAGCAGACTATATGTGAGGTCTTTCAGTCGTTCTAGTGATGATGCAAAGTACTGGAAAAACTTCCACATTTTATTCCTCCGTCTGTGATTTTCAGCGCTGCAAACCCAGACTGGATCCTTTGGCGGGCCGTTTTTGGCACCCTGGAGTTAAATGGTTCTAGAAAACCAAAGCTTTGGTTCAGACATAGTGGGATAGAACGGTTCTTCACTGCTAATTTGGGGGGGGCTTTTTTGTCATTTTGAAGATCTGAAACAGAATTAAATGACTTAATTGTCTTTCTTTGACACATCCTTCAACTTTCCAACAAATTTCAAGAAATTCATCTCAGTTTTTGCAGGCTAAGAAAGAGGGCGTGCACTCCAGCAGTTTAAGTGGAGGAATAACTTCTATTACAACTACAACTTGGCTAATGGTAACACTTTCTCATAGCATTGTTTTAGTGAGCAGACACTGCTTGGCAAGCATGACAAGTTTTGAAATTCAAGGATGTGTGATGAGACACAGGTGAGACCTGATCTTTTCCTGGTTCCTAGATTCTCAGCAGGTGGTCCCTTTTCTTGACAATTCAGCTGTTATTCTAATAACTTCATGTTTCACACGGTAATCATCTGGCCACCTGGAGGGGCTTTCATCCTCAAACTCCTTCAAACATGGATCTTCCTAGCAGCATATTTGAGGTGCAAGTGTCAGTCTTTGCTACATGCTGGTAACGAGGTTATCAAGCATATAAACTAGTTATAGTTTTAATCTTTTGACGTTGGTGTGGGGGCAGCCTTGTGAGAGCATCTGAGATCATATCTGCTGCGTAGCCTGGTAACCCCTCGTTGACAGATGCTGTCACCACGCTGCTGCCTCAGAATGCAGTTGCCTGAGTGGATCAAAATAACCATCTCCCCCTCCCGTGCCATCAACCGGACCAGCCCTTGCCGCCTTCCCTGATGCTTCTTTTTCAGCACACGCAGGCATATGTTGTAGGTTCCCAGTAGTGCTTGTTGTATAAGAAACACAGAGGGAGTTATAAACCAACCTTTCCTTGATCAGTTACAGATAATTCTAAAGGTGTGGTGCTTCCTTAATAGTGCTAATTGGCTCTGTAACAATACTAAGAGATAATAGACACTCTGTGGCTAAGCTACAAATTACAGTAATGGAACTGATATTGTTGTTTCCCTGGAAGATGAAGAAAAACACAGTGAGAATGAAATGATGGCAGATCTGCTGATGACTCAAACTAACGATGATTTAATCCTATTAAGCGTGCATTCAAGCCAAGCACATTGGCATTGATTAAACTGAACGCTTACAGCACATTTTCCTTTAGCATTGTTCATTTTCAAGGTGAGAACAATGCCATTCATACTCAGCTAGCACTAAATTACCACAGAGCAATGCTGGAGAGTATTAACCTTTTTTTTTTTTTTTTTTTTCTTTCTCCCAAACAAGCCTGCAATCTGAAGCAACCACAGGAAGCATCCCCCGTAGTGGAAGTTTTTAGAGGTAATAAGGAGATGGACATCTGATAGCTCACAGTTACTCATGTTTGAAAAGGTTAGCAAAACAAAATGAACCAAGGGGAAACCACACCACAGCATGCACTGATGCTCATATTTTCAGCCTTTTTCTCTGGTTGGAACACAGTGGAAATGAGATTATTGTAAACAGCAGAGATGAGTCCATAATGCTGAGCTGAAGGTACAGAAATGTGGTTTAGTTTGGGCTGGATTTTGGTGTTGAGCTCTGCTCTGTTTAATTTATTGGAAAAGTAAAGCACAGTTAATTTCTTTGACTGTAATTTTTACCTGAAGAAATTTTTACATCCTTAGTCTGATGTTTTTATATCAGATTGTTGTTGTTTGTTTGTTTGTTTGTTTTACTTTTATACATATGTGCATCTACGTTTATACATCGTTTTAAGCATTTATTTGAGTGGTTTCTACTACTCAAATGACTTCCAAGTCCACCTAATTATACTTAATTAAATCAGCACTGGTGAAAAAGAAAAATCTGTGTTATCTGTGTATTTTTTAATGGTTTTTGCTGCTCCATGTGCATAATTCTTATGGGCAGAATTTCAAATGTAGCCAAGTGTAGAAAGTTGAAACTTTGGTGACCTCAGAATCGAGTCTCTCATTTTTGTGGATGATGTGGTTCTGTTGCCCTCACCATGTGACGCCCTCATACTTTGCTGCTTTGCACCTGAGAGTGAAGCAGCAGGAATAAGGTCCAGGTCAGGGCTCAGTTGCATAGTGACCTAAAGAGCATGATTACAGATGAACTTCCTATGAAGGGTTGTTGGACTCTCCCTTAGCAATAGGGGGAGGAGCTACTACTACTGAGTCACTGCTACTCCTCCACATGGTTCAGGAATCTGACTGGGGCCTCCTTGGTAAGGTGTTCTGGGTTTTCCTACTTGGTGGAGCCCATGAGATCTCACACCTGGCTTGGGCGCACGTCACTGTCTCCTCAGATAGGCTGAAGGACGTGGCTAGGGAGAGGGAGGTCTGGTCTTTCCTGCTAACCTGTTCCACAATATATCACATATTATTATTATTATTATTATTATTAAATATTTCTTTTGCAAAATTGGTCTTTAAATATGTTTACATTTACTTTTCTGTATCAAGAGTCTCTAGAATTAAAAAATAGTAATTTAATATCATAATAAATACATAAAACGAGAAGCCAGCTCAGTTCATCGGGTTGAGCAGGTGATCCATGTGCTGTAAGGCTTTAGCAGAGGCCCAAGTTTGAATCCATCCAACATCCGGGGTCAGCCTAAAGCACAAAAAGCCCCCAAAATACTTTAAAAAGACATAAAACATGAATAAAATACTCAACTAAAACTAATCCCTCAAATTTTATTAAGAAAAATAAAATATTTGGCACAGGCCTATAGAGGCATTACTTAAAATGCTGCCTGTTATATTTGGATGTGCAGCAGCTGTTGCACAAAGCCAACATCTGTCTCGTTAGCATTAATGTTTCCAGAGCAGAGCTACAGCTTTAAAACAAACTAAATTTTGACTTATTCTTAAAGCATTTGTTGCACAAATTATTCTGTTGTCAGGAAAAACACCTGTTAGCCTCGAGTAACGTGTTATCTTTACCTCACCTGCTTTCCTGTCGCTGTGTGTGAGGAGCTGCCTCAGTCTGAGGGGACGAGAGCACAAGCAATGAAGCTAAATGAATCTCATTCTTTAAATCCGAAACAGCTCCTTTTATTTGTCGCAAGTTACTCTGGAGCATCACTTGACCATTTAGCATACCCATTATACCATTTGGTTGTGTAATTCCATGAATGCGGATTTACTCTGTTGATTAGTGTCAGCTGTGCGTTATTAGTTGTTGTATTATAATATAAATGATTCGTATGATTAGAACTGTGAGTTAGAAGGATGCACAGTAAATGCAAGTCCACTTTTAATAGGTTCATCAGCACTGCTTGTCGTGAACAGTATAATACATTAAATCCTAACGGAAAACTGCAGCAGGTGCTGTGAGTTCATATAGGAGCTGAAACATTCATGTCACGTATATAAATCTGACTATACGCTTTAGAACTAATCTGCCTGGCCACTCTGTTAGTGCAATTAACCAGACAGCAAGCTATGCTGTTGTCAGATAACTGCACTAAAATGCTCAAAAAGGCACAAATGCAACAAACGTTGTTGAGTAATTCAGATTGGTGAGAGTGGAGGTAAAGCCTCGCAGAAAGCTAACGGTGCCAACCTGTCACTTAAAGTAACCCCAACACCCAAAATTTCAAACATTAAGCACTGATACAGTTTAAATGGATGAATTATGAAATAAATTTGTTATGAAAGTGTAAGTTAGCTGAAACTGTTTTATGGTTGTTGCAGGTTTTAATCATGTCTACTTCTGCTGCGAAGTGCTCAGTTTAACATGGGAATCTATGTGGATCGACTCCCTTTTGGAGCCAGCCCCAAGAGGACATTTGAGGAACTGCAGTTTTTGGAATTTGCAAAAAAAACCCAGTTGGAACTGTTGTACACGAGAGACGCAGTATCGTATTTCTAGAAAATGGCATGAGAATTGCCACTCTAACATTTTCATTTTTGCATATATTTTTCCTGTTTTTTGTAGAGTTTGTAAAGATTTACTCTTAATCCTGTATCCTCTTTGTTTTACCTGAAAGAAAAAAAAAACTAACAAATATGCTGTTGCATTTTCAAACTTATAATTACTCCAAGGCTAATGCAGTGAAGGCTATAAGACATTTTGCTTTTCACCGTTAAAATCTGTTAACAGCCGGATATTTACAGCCCTTTAACAGCTAAACTGTGCAGTTGAGTCTGTTGTTAAATATTGAAGGTGCAGGGTAACAGATGAGTGTTTCCTGTAGCTTTTAAAGTTTTTCTCATAAACCAGGCTTTTTTTTTTCTTTTAAGGCACTGAGAGCGATGGAGATTATATGTCGTGGCCTTGAGAGAAAACCTATGCCACTACTTGTATAAACTGTAAAATAATCTTCCCGTGGAGCTCCGGTTTCTTCCCCCTCGCAGACCTGTCGGCAAAACACGATCTGGCTAGATTTGGGAATGGAGTAAGGGGGAGGCAGGGGGAGAGATGATCTGATACTTTCCAAAAAAAGCCCCCCACTGGCCCCCACTTCCCAACGCAGGCCAGGCAGAGACACCACATCTGGTAATACTGTAGGCACATTGTCCTTCCAGGTCTGTGGGCGAAGCTCAGGTTTCCTCAATATTTTCCCCTAGTGGATTCAGTTACCCAAAGGACATTGCGAGGCTGACGGAGCAGCCAGCGTCACCAGACTTTTCTGATGAACCAAGGATGTCTGGGATGAGCTGAAGGAGCTCTAAATTTAACCTCATTCATTTGAACTGTAACAGGCGTGGCCCCGTCTCCACTGTCCACGCTGTTCTGTGGCTGTGAATGAAGGACGGAGACATGGTCTGCCTTTTTTTTTTTTTTTCTTTTACTCATTCAATAGATCCAGACATAAACAACCACTTTAAAAGATACAGCCTCTTATCTGGTGGTTGATGAGAGGCTGGTAGGGTTTCTGTAAGCTAAAATGTAGGCATGCATGCCCCCTGTAAGGGGAAATGGGCAACTGCACTCTTAAGCAAACAAAACACACACATAAGGCCCATTTTAGCCTCATCTTTAAGTTTTGTCTTAGTTTGGTTTTTAAAAATGTATACAAAGCATATTTAATGGCTCACTGATTGCAGATGTAGTGGTTATTTAGACTTAAGGCTCATTTTCCTTTTCCATTTGACTCACAATGTTTTTGCAGAATCCTAACCTTGTATACTAATGAGGCAAACCCAGAGGTACAAAGCGTAAGAAATCTTTGAATAATGAGGGACTATGAGAAAAGAGAACCCGGAGGTCAGATCATCACTCTCAAAACCTTGTTAACCCCTCTGCTCTCTGGACACCACCTTATTTTGTCTCACCATCTGCCTTTTAGCTCCATTTCAGCCCCTCAGACCAGACAGACACCCGAGCCGGCTCTCTCAAACCGGACTCCTCTATAAATACAAAGTATAATGAACGAAGGCGAGCCTGGATGTGCTTCGTGAAATCGCCAGGAGCTCCCCTACGGAGCGAAAATGAGCAGCCGAGTTGCAGTTCACCTGGCTTCCAGCACATCTCACCTCCGATTAATTCTCCAAACCAGCTGTTCAGATACCGTTTCCTCGCTCTTCAGTCAAGGGGGAGGGGGTGTGGGGGGGGGGATTGTGGTTTTTAATTACAAATGTCACAGATGAACCGAATAGCGTGTCGGTTGTGATCAGCCTCATTTACATCGACATTTTAGGAGTTTAATCAGCGCTGTTAGCGTTAGTGATTTATGAGGAGGGAGAGGCTAAGTGCAGTACCTGACCTGGGGACACTTGAAGAGGTCAAGTAGCTGCACATGTTGACCGCTGTGTGAATCAAACCTGTAATCTCTGGCTCAGATATGCACCTTTTGGCACCTTTTGCTTTTTGTTTGGCCTCTCAGGCGGCTTCATGAGGTCGTCACCTGAAGCTTTTTTTTTTTTTTTAGCAGACTGAAAGGAGTTCCCACATGTGCTGAGGAATTGTTGGCTGCTTTTCCCTCACTGTGTGATCCAGCTCATCCCTAATCAACTCAGCTGGGTTTAGGTTTGGTGATTGTGGGGGACCAGTAAACTGATGCAGCACTCTGCTTCTTGGTGAGATGGCCTTTACAGCGGCTGGCGGTTTATTTGAGGTCATCCCACTCAGTATAAAGCAGGTCTTCACT
This sequence comes from Copadichromis virginalis, assembly GCF_057382275.1. NCBI lineage: Eukaryota > Metazoa > Chordata > Actinopteri > Cichliformes > Cichlidae > Copadichromis > Copadichromis virginalis. The sequence goes on along the minus strand of NC_140636.1, from coordinate 19,444,551 downwards.
GCTCCTGGTTCAGGCTTCACTGTTGGGACCAAGCATGCAGACACCTGTGCGTCCTAGCTTTGGTTTCACAGTTGAATTTCTTGTGCTTTTCTTCTTGGTCATCAAAAATCTTTTTTGCAAAGTTTAACATGCTTTCTGATGAAATTCCTGTCTGTCTTTAAGTGATTTATTGTTGATTTTAATTCCTGGTTTGATACAGTTATTATATTTTGGAGTCAATGATATCAAGTAAAATGAGCGTGAATACGAAAATTTCAGGTCCTAATCTGAAACAAACATCTTCAACGTGTTTTTCTTTCATTTTGTCTTCAACAGGTCGTTGAATTGATCTCCAGTGCCATTGGTGATTTGGTTCAAGGAGTCTATTATGAGAATTCCCACAATACAGAGGTAAAACATCTTTTCTTCCCATACAATGCATACTTATCCGTTTTCTCTGGACCTTGAAATATCCCAATGCCTTACTCAAATTAAATTTGGTTGATCTCCTGTTCAAGGTAATCTTCTCTGTATCTCTGCAGTGTTTAGGTCTCTCTGTGGAAGCGTCATTCTGGCCATACTGTGCGCTCTGCAATTTCGCAATTGTAAAGTGTAGAAACTTGCATGTGCCATTTCAGTCTAGTGATGAGAGATGAGTCTCCAGCTATGATGACTGAGCAGTTTTCTGCTGAAGAGACCTCTGTTCACAAGGCTTAAATGGACTGTACTTAGATGGTGCTTTTTTCTCACTTTGAGCACTCCTCACACATAAACAGGTTTGGGGTTTTTTTGTCTATGCATGACATAAACACACGCTGATGAATGCATCTTGCCTATACTTCGGCATGCACACTGGGTGAACCAGGAATCTTCAGATTAATAGCCAACCTGCTCTATTTTCGCACCACCCGGTATTCCCAGGTGGTCTCCCATCCAAGTCCTATCCAGGGACAACCCTGCTTAGCTTCTGAGATCAGATGAGAAGGATATATGGCTGTAAGCGCTGACAGGGTGAACTTCTCTGTGCTGTAACATCCTAAGCTGTCTGAGAGAACATTCAGTTCATTACATTATTATGACACCTTTTTTTGACCTGCCCAGCTCGCTTTACATCACTGCGATTTCATCTGCTTCCCAAAAGTAAAGATCAAGTTGAAGAATTCTGACACATTGGAGGAGGCATAGTGCTAAGACACAAGGCACAAATACATGAAACAACGTACACTGACGCACTAGGAATGGTCCAGAGATACATAAGAAGGCCATTCAACAGCGGGAGACCTACCATTCCAATCATTTATGCCAATTTAAACAAGGTTAAAGTTTAAAATAGAGAAGATATCCTTGCTATCCTCATCTTGGCCACACAGCTCCGTCTGTGAGCACAGAAGTCCCACCTACCTGCTGTTCAAGCCTTGTGGTTACAATGGGCAGCCAATCAGAAGAAAGTTGGCCTTAAAGTGACGATGACCTGAGCTGAAGAGCTAAAACGGTTTATTTCAGACAGAGGATGAACTGAGGGGCAGCATCAAGGCCCAGGAAATGATAAATAAGGTCAGAATCTCAACAGTGAATCAGTAAAAGCTCTTCTAGTAGACCTCACTAAAGTCCGTTTTTATGTTACTGCCACATTATTAGGACTATACTGAGCAGAGGACATCAAGCTCATAATTTATGTGCAACTACCTTTATTAATAAGCAGTAATTATGAGGTTATTGAGCAGAAAGTTCTCAGTTGAAGTAGAGCATGGTCAGGTTTTGTAATTGCTCACAAACAGTTAATTTACTACTAATAAAGAGGTTAATTGGCAATTTGTTTATGGTGAACATGTGCTCAGTAATGTAAACTATTGCTGTGGCTGTGTAGTTGTTAGCACATTTGCCTAATAGCAAGAAGGTCCAGGGTTTGAATCCACTGGCTGGGGCCTTTCTGAGTGGAGTTTGCATGTTCTCCGTGTGCCTGAGTAGCTTCTCATGAAACACCCACATTTCCAGCCAGAGTCCAAAGACATGCACAAGGTTATAATTGGTCATTATGTCATTATGTGAATGGTGTTTCTAGATGATATAGTGGCAAACTGTCCAGGGTATGCCCCACCTTTAGCCTTTTAAGGGTAGGTTCCCTCCACCAATACAATGCCTGCTACAGCTTTAGTGCCTGACTGCTTCATGGAAATGACCTTTTTAGGAACAAAGAAAAACGTCATATAGCCTCTTTTGAAATGTCTGAATCATCCGTAGAAAAAATTTGGGTATAATGTCAGAAAATCAGAAAGTACTGAGAGGCAGAGAAAAATGCTTTAGGTTATGTACTTTTTTCATGTAGTAACACCAGCATCCTTATTTTAAGAAATATACTATTGCAAAAACAAGCTTACTCAGATTCAGTTAAAAGCTTCAAGAAACCAAAGATAATATGTTTGGTTGCCTTTAGATTAAATAGTTAACACCTACTGTGAGCAGCATAGAAAGGTTAGTAATGCTTCTGTGTGAAAGTGGCCAACAATAACTGAATAAGACTAATAATAGTAATAAGCAGCTTTCTTTCCTAAATAGTCCACAGTAATCAGAGGTACCAGTGAGCAACAATTTTCTTTAACTCATCTAAATCTGTGGGTTATGTGCTGAGTTTATAACTAGTTAATTTGAGGTAGTTTAAAAAAACATCTCCAACTCTGACACAATTTACTTATTTTATTACTTTTATATATTTTAGAAAATGTCATACACATAATTGATGTGTTTCAATGGCTTTTTATTCTCTATTTTCCAGAAATTTAGAATTTATTTAATAGTTTCTAATAATAACAACCTGTTTCCATTTGTGTATATTTCTTATGATTTACTTAAATTTGCAAATTAAAAAAAGCAAACTCTCAGTTGTTTTTCTGCTGTTACTGTTTCCTTCTTCCTTTAAAATGACTGAGGAACTTGTGGAAAATAACTGTGTGCTGCTCCTCGCTGAGGCCTCACGAATTACACACTGAGAAATAAAGTCAAAGAGCAAGGAAGGCTTGTTTTGGTGGAGCAGCGAGGTGCTCTGTGGGAACTTAAAAGCGGAGGAAGCTCAGGCCTGCTCACACATGCTCTTTGCCTCTGTTTGCTCTGCAGGAGAACGGCCTCACCGACGGCATCGACGTGGCGGCGTGGGAGGAGCAGACGTTCCTGTCTCATGGGGCGCTGCTAGCCAAGAGCTGTCAAGCTGCGATGGAGCTCGCCAAACACGACAAAGAGTCTCAAAGACTGGCCTACAAGTACGGCAAACACCTGTCGCTGGGCCACAAGGTGAGGCGAATCCAGCAAGTAACATATACAAGAAAGGAGGTTGTCTGAGCAATAAATCTATAATGGTTGATCAGCGTATCATCACGATGCCTTTTTTAGCGGGAAACCAACTGGATTTCAAGGGATTAGATACAAGAAGAACAAACTCTTTTGATAATTTAAACAAGAGATTTAAAAAAAGATGTAATAAACGCCTGACTGTCTTAGAAAAAAGCCAAGAGAAGGATCCTAGTCGCTCCTGTCATTAGTTCCATGGAAACAGAAAAAATATTGTAATTCCCGGGATTTTTGTCTCTATGAATATGGATGGTTCAGGAGCATAGTCCCAGTCCTCCATAATTCAGCAGCTTAAGGATGTCAGTATGTTGAAGTTTTTAGGTATGAGGTCTAGACTTCGAGTGGGCTGCTGCAGCAGCTTGATTCTTTTCTTTGTCAGCCATGCTATGTGTCGATCGCTGTCCTGGTGCTTGACCCAATTTCAGCCAAACTTTAACTGTCGGGTAGAAGGACTCCTTCTAGAATATGTTGGTATACAGAGGAGTTTGTGGTTGAGTGAATGACTGCAAGGTACCCATGTCCTGTGGCTGCAAACTAAGCCCAAATCGTCACTCCTCCACCGCCGTGCTGATATATGTTTGGTTATTGCCAAATGTGGAGCTGTGCATTTTGTTCAGACATCGTTCCAGAAGTCTTGCGCTTTTTTCAGATGTAACATTGCAAACCTAAGCCGTGCAGCCGTGTTCTTTTTAGAGAGAAGAGGCAACATAGATTGTTGCATTTTGTTATGTGCAGTGAAAAAAAATGTTATGTCAGTACTTAAATTAAAAATGTGGAGGTTTTCTGGCGGTTCTAATTTAGTCTTTGATCTTTTTTTATGCCAAAGTTTTGGACCTCCTGACTGACATACTTTCTGTGATCAAGTTAATTCAAAGTAAAGAAAAAAATCTGGCTTCTAGTAATGTCTGACTTCTTTCTCTCTCATCCTCGGTATGAATAATTGCCCTTCTTTTCAAAAGTGTTTTTATGTCTATTTATCAAATACTTCACACTGTAGCTGAATTGATACATAAAAGCGTGACGTTAAAGGGAGCAGAGTGATTTATCAGCACTACAAAAAGTGCAAACGAAACATAGGAAACATTAGACTTAAGTGCCTGTCTGTCTTATTATTCTTGTATCAGAGAGGGGCATAAAAATGTGGAAACAGGAAGAAGGTTGATTTGTTATGTGCTAGAATGTCATTAAGATGTAAATAATGCAGCTGCTCAGTTATTTTTCCCAAGGTTCAGAGATTTTCAGCTGAATATTATTGGCGCTGGTGTAGAAGTCATTCATAATGATCCCACTCTCATTGCTGCTTTAGTGCGTCCTCTCCTGCTGGGGCTCCCTGTAGCTGCCTGCCTGCAGGCCTCAGTGGCTACAGGGAATCTCAGCATGGGAGGAACCAAAAATGAGGTCTTTGAAGGAGAACCGTCCTCATCAGGCTAGCTGTGTCTGTTCATTAACAGGGTCAGCTCAGAGTGTAGGCAGGCAAATGCAACCTTGACTGTTTTCACCACTGACTTGGTTTAATTGATAAGCTGAAAGTTACAAAGTAGAAGCTCCGCAATGACGAATGTTCTCTGCCTTTCTGCAGCTGAACTCTGACCTGCAGCCGTTTATGAAGAGCAGAGTAGGAGAGCCGCTGTCATTTAGTCTGAGCGCCGCCCCGGTCGTTTTCCACCGTCAAATTATGGGCCGGGAGACGTGGCATCATCAGCTGCAGCAGGTACGTTAAGGATGGTCCATGACACCAGGGCCAGCTGGATTCACTGCCTTTATGTTTCTAGCAGGAGTATCAGCTTTAATTTAAATAGGTTTGCATCAGATCTGAAAGAGCTGCGTGCAACCACTTGAAAAGTTGAATGAATCTTACTTTATAATATAATTCACAGTATCTGTTACTGTGATGAGTAAAGAAGATCAAACTGAGGTCTAAAACAAAGGTGAGAGAGAAAGCTGTTAAATTTCTCCATACTGCTGAAACAAAACTCACCTGATCTCAGTCCGACTGACCTGCCCTCCATTCACTCAGTGACTGAATGAACAAATTCAGTCACTGAATGAACAAATTCAGTCACTGAGTCCAGAAAAAGTTTTGGGGATGTGTTTTGGTAAAGCCATACGCAGCAGTCTTATCAAATAGGACCTGATGGTTGGTCAGAATAGTGTTTACCCCACCCCTGCTCCACTGTGATTGGATGGCCTGGCCAAAAGAGGGTTTGCAACCAGAGAAGCAGACCCCCAGCGTCTCCTCACACTGCTGCTGTTTTGAGTATAATTTAAAAACACTGTGCTTCTAGTGCTTCTGCAGGCCTCAGGTAAAAATAACTTCCCCTACAGGCAGAGAACAATAGCAGTGAGGCTGGCAGAGCATCATCGGGAAAGTTAAGACTTCAGGGTTGTTCCTTATTGAAAAAGTTTTGCCCTGACCCCCTCTGAATCAGTGGAAGTCGTTTTTATTGTAGTACATACTGCAACAACTACTCCAGGTGTCACTTTTTCACTATTCAGCTTCAGTTGTTATTGCATCTGACTTGCTTGCTTGACTCTTTGCTTTAGTTTTATGCATTTATTTTGTATTTGCTATTGTGCAAATTGTAACAACGAAGAAGCACGCTTTGTCCTCTGACTATTGTAGGTGTAGGTGGGGAAATAGACAGTGAAATATTTAGAAATTTCTAAAGCTTACCCTTAGAAGCCAGAGATACATGCCTGCTTTATCTCTTTTTCTTTTATTCTTCAAGGCAAAAACTTTGAGAAACCAGCTGGATTACTCAAAGGTAAGCACACAGCTTTACGAATGCCTTTATCCAGAATCTGCCCGTTCCGTGAGATATGAACTCTTAATGTTATTTCACAGTGTGACACAAAGTTCAGTTTTATTCTGTTATCTTTGAGTTGCACTTTTGTTACAAGTTTGTTAGATGGCCACAATTTTCCTTTGCCGTATTTCACAGTTTTTACCTCCTTACTGTCTGCCCTCAAAGACGGCAAAGAGAAACAGGATGTCTTTTCACTGTAACTTATATCAAAGTTGGGAAACAAGCTTTCCAAAGTCAATGTGTGAGGCATAGAAGGGGACCGATAGGGGTGCAAAAAAAGAGCGAAGCTACAGAGGAGGGGGGGTCCGATGGTGTTGGAAGAGGGGAGGAGGGGGGTGTTATCTGGTCTCGCCTGAAACAAGAGCAGGAAGGATTAGTTACCGAGGCCTATTTGCGGAGGAGACACCGAGACTCTGAGACAGTGGCATTGTGAGAGAATCTCCTTCAGCAGGGCTGCTGAAAAGGGGAGAGAAGTTTGAGGGGAAGGAGAGGTGAGGAGACACAAGGAGGGAAACTAAGAGCAGCACACGGGGGTGAGAAAACGTTAAAGTTTGGATTCAGCACAAAGTTAGGAACCTGTAATAGCTAAAACCAGCATGAATTAACTGAAAAATGACAAGCAGAGTTTCGTGTTGACTGTTAGTCTTTTGTTCCCCAGTAGCTCTACACACACAAAATCAGTCAGAAGTTTTATTTGTAGGCACTTATGTTTTGGTTTTAATCATCTAAGAAAATCTGAGTACAGAAAAGACGTGAGGATGACTCGCTGTAGCCTGAGGAGCTGCTTCAGCTACTCAGGATGTGTGCTCACCATTCAACGCACAATTTATTGTGACCTTCAGTAAGCATGGTCAGGTTTTAATCAGTGGATTGTATAAAAAGAAATGTCTGTTTTTTATATAACTTGTCATTGCTGTGTAGCTGTTAGATGGTGACCCTGCAGAAAGTTTGAGTGTGATTGGCTGAATAGTGATGATGAGCAGCAAGGGAGGAAGATATGGAGAGTTAAACATGTCTGCTAAATTGATCAGGGTTTATTATGTTGTTAAATCTTGACCAGATTAAAAACAAACATTAAGCAGAAACACCAACTTTATTCTGTGTAAGTTCCAATTTTTCCAAGTATTTAAATGTTTCTCAGGCTACGTCCAGACTAGCCTGGATAAATTTGAAAACGGCGTTTTCGTCTGAAAACGCTCTGCGTCCACACTGAAACGGCCGAAAACGTTTAGGTTCCAGTACTGCGGATGCGTGAAAGGCAAGACTATTCGACCTGCCTCATTTTTGTCTGCCGTTTATTTACTTTTCGGCTCTTTGAAACGTCGCGGCACAAGGTCGAGGAAAAGCACTGAGTTTTTTAAATGGACTAACAATGAGGTGGAGTTGTTGCTGCGAGTAACACAAAAGTACAAAGTTGCAAAAGCGAGTGAGAATTAAAAAATTTGAAGAAAAACTATCTGGAGCATGTACAAACTGATATTAGTCTTTAATAGGGCTGTCAAAATTGAGAGCAAACAAAACAACTGCTGTATAATGCCCTCCGCTATCTTAGTTTCATTGGTTACATGACTGTATCACATGACTAAATTGTGTCATCGTTTTCGAAAAGGCTCCGGGTTCGCTGTCCACACTGCGATGCGAAAACGTATCTGCTTTGGAGAGTGTTTTCAAAACACGTTTTCCTTGACCGAAAACGCCGTCTCAGTGTGAACGGAAGGTCAAAACGGGGAGAAAAAGATGCGTTTTCAAACAAAAACGTATTAGTGTGGACATGGCCTCAGTGTCTTGCCATTTAGCAGCCATCTTGGTATCACCTGTGGGCAGTTATTTTGTGTTGCCAAGAGCAATTGTAATGTTTTTGGCATTACACAATTTACATTATGTGCCACAGACTTACCAGGACCTGAAAAGCATAGAAAAGGACTCTAGAAGATGGGCTGGCTTATAATCAGTGGAAAGTTGCAGCAGTAATCAGGAGCCACAGAGCAAGCCTTGATATCGTGGACAGGTGCTTCAGGAGCTGCTCAGGGTCTCTCATTGGCTTTTAATTTAATTACACGGGGGTAACTCACCGTTTCATACTAAATCTTGACAAAGTGGCGTTTTCAGATGAAAAACTAACTCCATCTTTTATTAAATGATGTTTAATATATTCAGTGTACATTACTTTTGAAAAATGAATTAACCTGATCATATTTTATTGAATTATGTCAGCTATCATGCTCACTTGTCCTGTTTAATTTTTTCTCACGTGCTGCATGTGAATATTGATGAGATCAGGAGACTCAAGGCGGCAAAGACAGACAAATCTTGTTCGGAGCATGAAGAAAGAACAGGATGTGGAACCAAACATAACGCGCAAACAGAGGAGGGAGAGAGGAAACGTTAAAAACTAATGCCGAATTAAAGAAGGTTAACGGAGAAGATGGCGCGAAATGTTCCAGGAAATATAGTCTTTTCTAAATTTAAGAAGAAAAATGATAATAAAGAACTGCAGGTGTCGAACTCAGCATCACCCTGGCTGGTGATTTAGAGAAGAAAGGCCTACGGGGTTTTCCACCTCCAGAATTCATCAGGTAAAACGCCTCCAGCAAAAAGATGTCCCAACACAGCAGCAGTAAAGCACAGGGAGGTGCACAAATTCACTCAGTCTGTGTACTTAAAGCTGATGTTAGAGTTGATTTGATTTGATGGCCTCTGCTTCCTCATGCGTGAAATGTGTAAGTTGTGTAAGGTGCATGAGGTGCTCTCTGGAATATAGCAGCAGAAATCAATGTGTTAAAAAAAATCCAACAATCCGTGACTTTGTGACGGACAGTCTTCACGGAAATCCTTTGTTCAGTTCATTACCTGGCGTGCAGAAAAACCGGTGCCTTCATTAGTAAAGTGGAAAGACAGAAAAGCTGTGAGCTACGTAATTAGCACTGGCAGAGAAACACGATTCAGGGCATTTCCTTTCTCATTGTCAAATGCCAAATTTTTAAAGCCTAACTCACAGTGATGAGTCTGAAAATTTCCTCTTGTAGTTAAATTTGGGAAGCTGCCTTCAGTGGTACCACTGGCAGCACAGACGTGATTGTGATTGGGGTTTTTTGGGGAGGGGTTATTAAAAGGCATCTTTCCTCCCGTTTTACCCCTCGGGCCCGCTTTAACAGCGAGCTAACTTTCGCTGCCTCTTAACAGTTTATTGTGTTGACAGCTGGATAGTAACGAGAGTGACACAAACATGACAAACTAATGCGTGTTTTCATCCGTCTGCAGCTTTTGGCAGCGGTTAAATCGGAGAAAGGCGTGAGCACGGCGATGGACTTGTGCTGTTACCATGGCAACAAGGCTCTGGAGGCCATCCAGGCTTTCCCCTCCTCCGAGGCTCGATCCGCCTTGGAGAACATCGCCTCTGCCGTCACCAAATTTTGACCTGGACACACACACACACACACACACACACTCCTGTACAGCCTGGAGGGGTCTTTGTCTGCAGAGGCCAAAGAACGAGAACAGATTAACTTTGTTTTACTTGATCCAGATGCTGAGAAACTGTTCTGCTCTCTGGTCATCATTAAATAAAAAAGTTTTTTTTAAAAACCCCACATTACTTCAGCATCATGTCATGCGTTTTGTTTTCTCTCATGCCTGGAGAAAATAATCACACCGGGCTGCTGCAGTTTCAAACCTGGCATTTATTGTTGCTTTGCTTATCAGCGAAAGCACATCCCAGGCAGAACGTAATTTAAGATGTTTTGAAGAATTGTTATTGTCATCTGGAAAATGTACCATGAACAGGAAATGATACACCGAGCGGCACTTATTTTTTCAAAAATTACTTTTAAGAATAGCTTCCTCCTGGTTGCCGCTGCACGGCACAGATGATGGTGAAATCATAGCTGCTGGATTTAGTGGGTGTTTGCCAAGTTGAAAAGCGGCACCAAACTGGTTGTAAAAATGTCTCAAAGTCATGTTCTACCTGGTGTGTACCACTGCTGATAAGCACAGCTGCAAAAAAATGTATTTTTTTTAATAGCATTTGGCGTGCTCTTCGCTACAGAGGAGGAACCGGCATGAATCAGGGGTAATGTCATCTGTGTTGCCTTATTATGTCTCTCCCCGTGTTTGTCTGTGTGATCCAAGTCAAGCCAGGGGCGGGGAGAGGTCACCCAGCCTCTCCCCTTGGCCCAGCCAGCGAGCGCATTGAAGCTCCGCCAAGCAGTAATTATTAATGAAGAGACCTGAGCAAATGGACAGGAAATGCAGAGGTATTGATTGGGCCGGCTGCCCTGCTCTAAGCCGTACAGGCTGGCGCCAGCCTGGTGCCCTGTGGTTTCCCAGGCTGCTGTCTGCAGAGGGAGGCGGCGGGGGGGCAGCCAAGGTGTGAAACCAGGCCACCACTGGCAGCTGTCTGTCACATCGAGGCCACACCTGAAGGACAGACGGCCGAAGACGGGACGAGAAAGAAAGGGGGCTGAAGGTACACAGATTGTGACGAGGAGGAATTGAAAATTAACTAACAAATACGCAAACACCACCTCAAAATTAATTTCGTATCATGTGAGAGGACCCGAAGACACTGGGAGGAGTATTATAGTCACATCCTTTACATTTTTTAAATTAAAAAATATATTTAGGAAAGATCATTAATAAAAGACTTTCTATTAGTCCTGTTGGTGATGTTATTTAATGGTGGCCTGTAAGCTGCATCTTTTCAGGACCTTTTTTGCTTCTCAGGAATCAGGAGAATTTTAATAATCCCAACATGGAATTATATACCTGTCACAAATATTTTAAATTAATTAAATATTAAACAAGAAATCATTTTATTTAAAACAAATTGTGAAATTCCTGTATGGAGGACCCCGCGTGTCATGGAAATGGTGATAAATCACTTTACTATTAGTGATAGTTAGTAAAATGAATCTCAGAGAGAGAGAGAGAGAGATTCATATTCATTTTTAAAAAGGCCCAATATTGACAACCTCAAAAATTAAAGGGAAAAAGAAATGGCAAAGACCAGTTGTGATACCGTAATCACAACCGTAGTTTTCCTCATAACTAAGCAACCACCAGCATTATCCATGTCATCAGTTTTTTAGTGTGTTATGAAATAAGCACCGCTGTTGTTTTTCCCATTATTTATGTTGCTTTCACATAGTGAAATGAAGATCACAGCAGAGGTATTTGTTGGTGTGGAAGTAAACAGAAAAAAAAATCCCTGTTCTAGTGTCATTGATTTTTGTCTGTATGCCTGTTGTTTTATATGAGGAATTTAATAATATAAAACATTTTAAAGACAACACACACACACAGCAGTTTTTGTAATAAAAATGAATGGCAAACATGATGTCTATTGTCACTTTAAATAACTAATGGGATATTCATTTAAAAAAATGAAATTGTATAAATTAATCTATATTTATTTTTGTTGTTTTATTTATATAATTACATGTATTTATTTGTTTTATATTGGCAGATTTGGTCCTCCGTACAGGTAACAAAGTTTTATAATGATGTTGCAAATTTTCTACTTCTGCTAACAAAAACTAAAACATTCAAATTAATTAATGAATAATTTAGACAAAATAGTTTTGTTTTTGTTTTGTTTTTTGTTTTTTTTGTGGGAATAACTGTGGAGGATGAATTTGTAAATGTCCTTTAGGACCCTTTGGCTTTTACACTTCAGCTCCTCAGTTTTGGTACCGGTGATATGAATATAGTAACATCACGCCAGTGTGTTTAAACACAGTCTCACTGAGCTTCTAGTCTAAAGTCTTTGATGGTTCCCTAAAGAAAAGAAAAAAAAAACTCCAACACAGCAGCGTGATCAGTGAGAAAATGGTTATTTAGTCCTGTCTAATCTGAAAAACCTGTGAGCTATTTGGAGTGGGGGGAAGAAAACTACATTCGAAGGTTACCTGCTGGGAGTGGTGTTGTTTTTTAGAGCTTACATGTTGGTTGTAATTATTTGATCCCAAACTTCAGATAGTAACGGCTTTGAAACCAGAGTAGCACTGGTGGGGAAAGGGACCTGAGGTGAGGAAGAAGAAGCAGAGTGGTGGATGAGGAGCAGGGAATAGGAGATGATAGGATATAAAAGAAGAAGGTGGGGTTGAAGTGCAAGAGGAGGTGATGTGGAGCGAACTGTTTGAAAAACAAGCTCATTTCTGTTGCTGGGTTGTTCGTCCACTTCCTCGTCTGTTTTGGTTTCCGCTGCCTGGGCTTCCTGCGTACAGAGAGGTACTGCATTTGCCAGGGAAAGCCTCAGGCACTTCATGAAATATTTATCCTCGCCGTGAGGAGACATTAGGAAAGTTACACGGAAAGTTAAAAGGACCAAACAAGGAGAGAGGCCATGGCACTGCCAGAATGACAAATATAGTTGCTAAACAAAACTTTATTTCAGAGGATGAGGTCTGGCCTAAGCAATGAAACTGTTGCATAGACATTCCCAGCAGAAATCAGCCAAGCACAGCAGAAGAAGACTTGATGGGTGAAGTTTTTTTTCAGTGGTAAAGCTGAATGTTTAATGCCGAACAGAAATCATAGCATTTTTCCTTCCCTGACAACATTGTTGCTGCCAGTATTAATCTTTCTGATACCTCGTAGCCCAAACAAAGAGCAGAATGAGGAAGGTGAGGGGCTTTTGTCAAGTTTCTATCCTGCACTGCAGCAACTTGACGCTATGTTTGCTTACAGTTTCCAGTTTGGGAGTCTTGGGTTTCATGAAAAGGAAGACTTGGCAAGGCTATAAGTTTACATCCAAAACATGAAGTGTGAAAGAGAGGCCTTAGTGTGCCCAGCCCAGGCGACGAGTGGTGTAATTACAGCAGAGTCCAGTGGAGAGAGCAGGTCAGCGCAGCCCAACAAATTTCCATTACACACTCAAACACTGGAACACTGCTGTGGAAGCTGGGAACGGTGACTATTAGATCTACGGTTGTCTGAAAACATATTTCTGGATTTTTTTAAGTGCCAAATTCAATAATTAAAACATGATATAAATGTTAAATTAGAAATTCCCTGATTTGCAGTGTTAAAAGAAATACAACTTTATTTTCGATTCCTAGGAGTATTAGGAATTGCTGGAGCGAAGGCTCAAATGCAGCACGTTGACATAAGCATCTTTATTGGCTGATGGAAAGATCAAAGTGATCAAACAGCTGAAATTAAACAGGAGGAGGGAGTCAATCTAACAGAAGGGAAAGTATTTAAAGCCACAAGAAGACAGGAGAAAATTAACTTTCAAATTACAACACTGAATTATGAGGCCTACTATTACATATAAATGCCTTATTAATGGTTAATTATTCATTACTGCATTCACTGTACTTTATAAAAGATTAAAAGTGATGGATTGGTCCTTGTGCTTTGATTTCCAAAAGCACTTTTCGTTATATTTCCATTATATTCAAAGTATGGCAGCTATTTCTATAGCTGATATCTCCAAAGTAAGAGTAGATGGATACATTATTACACATTTTAGAAGAACAGGAGATGAACCAAACCCACTTTCAGATAGTAGGGTCAGAATTTGATAGAATATATTTAATAAATATAAACATAACAGAATAAATATATTTTTAAAAGACTACAACAACAACAACCAGTTGTTGTTGTGGGGAATAAAATGCAGTATTTTTTTAATGGGAAGGCAATTCCATTGACTTGATGAAGAGAACCTGCCTCTTACCGTCCATCCATCCATTTTCTTAATCACTTAGTTCAAGGTTGCAGGAGGCTGGAGCCTCATTTACCACAGGACGAGAGGCGTGGCACAGACCGGACAGCCTGCCAGTTCATCACAGAGATACAGAGAACCATACACTCTCACATCCACACGTCCACACTTTTAACTGAGTTTGCTTTACACGTGAAGATCAGTTTACTTATAATGAGGATTATTATTCAAGCCTGTGGGGGGAAACACATCAGCTATAGCTGTGGGGGAGCCTTTAAACATTTAAGGCAATCCTTGTGTGACAAACCAAGTCTGGAGAGTTTGGAAGATTAGGGTATTTACCAGTGAGGGCCTACTTAAAGATGCAGCCGACAATGCATCTTGGGAAGTGTAGTAGCAGCTGTTTTAGGTTTGGTCATTCTTTCTTTGATCTTAGTTGTTCTCAGTTGGATTTTAATGATTTGGGCTATTGTACATAACATACATTAATTTCTTGTTAATTCATTTTTAAACAATAATGAATTCTTGATTGTCATGAATTCACAAGCTTCATTGCCTATTAATAAAAACGATAAAAGCTTTGTACATTCATGAGTTTGACCATAAAAAAATCTTCATTAGGCCTAAAGTGGAAATTAGTTTCTAAATTCTGATACATAAATTTAATAATTACACCTGATAGCTGTTTATTAAAACGTATGTCTAATAAGCCGATCCAAAGGATCAAATGATCTTTAAAATAAAGTCCTATAATTTGCTCTACTTGCCTCTTAGCACTCTTGCTGCACCATTTTTGAATCAACTAGAAGCTTTTCAGGGAGATAATAAAGGATTGCAATAGTCCAGCCTAGAAATAACGAATGTGTGGACTAGTTTCCAACCTCACACTGAAACAGGATGTTTCTCATTTTTATTCCTCAGATGAAAGAAAGCAGTCCAGCACATTTGTTTAATGTAGTGTTGAAGGACATAGCCTGGTCATAAATGACAGTGTTACCAGAGGCCAGGTTAAAGACATCCAGAGTAAATATCTGCTTAGACACCATGTTTCAAAGGTTTTCAGTACAATAAGCTCAGGTTTTTTTTTCCAAATGTACTATATTTCAATACTTAAACGAATGTTTCGAAGGGTTTTTTTTGTTTTTGTTTTTTTGCCAGTTTTCACCACAGCCTACCTGAGTATTGTTACTGACCATCTCTATCCCGTCATGAACACAGTGTAGCCATCATCTAATAGCACATTAAGACTCCGTTACCTTTACGGTGGCGTGAAGTCAGAGATGTGCATTTAGGAAGAGCCTGTCAACAAAGCTGTAACACATGTAATACTGTCTGGTCTATATAGATGGAAATCTCAGAGCAAGGGTTCAGACGTCTTTTCAAATCGGTGCCACAAAAAGGATTAAAAGTGGCCCTAAAATCAGCAGATTTAGATGAACTAAAAGCCATGAAGCCATTGCAGAAGTGCCCAAAACTGCAGTTCTTCAAACGCCTATTTTATGTTGACTGTAAATTGAATCAGTCTCAATAAACCCAGGTGTTAAAATCCTCAAAATCTTCACAGCAAAAATTAACAACCTTAACAACCTTCCACAGCATGTCTTTTATCCTGTCTTCCTTCTCTCACCCCAACCGGTCGCAGCAGATGGCCCCGCCCCTCCCTGAGCCTGGTTCTGCCGGAGGTTTCTTCCTGTTAAAAGGGAGTTTTTCCTTCCCACTGTCGCCAAAGTGCTTGCTCATAGGGGGTCATATGATTGTTGGGTTTTTCTCTGTATCTATGAAGCGCCTTGAGGCGACTTTTGTTGTGATTTGGCGCTATATAAAAAAAATTGAATTGAATTGAACTTGACTGACAACAACAGGTTGTCCATGGCTGCAAGCAAGCTGGAGACAGAAACGCTATAAATATCTCCTGGGTTTCTCTCTTTTACCATAAAAGGAAGAACTAACTAATTGCTTTAAATGGAAAACTAACACTTGTTACAGTGAAAAAGTAGCCTGATGCTAAGGAGAGTAACATAACAACCAATACTTGTGCACACTTCATACTGCTGATGAATGTAGGTGTTTACACTATAAAAATGACATAAATATTTCAAGCTTTTTGGCTTCATTTGGTCTCCATGTTTCTAAGTACGGGGTTCAATTTCACAGACATAGATGTCAGAGTCTCTGGCTACACACCAGTGATTGTGACCTAATATTTCCCTGCCTCCCTTCTTTATCCACACCAGGATTGATTCTATGTGACCCTATTACGAGTGAGCCTGAATGTAAAATGACTGAGTGAATGTAAGCGTGGAAGGATGTTAGAATCTCCATTTGTCTTCCTCTGAATGGGCTATCAGTAAACACCTGCTAATATCATCATATAGCTGACGGTGATGGATGAAAGTCATTCTCCTGAGATGGGAACAGTATGGCTGATTGGCCTCTTCCACACAGACGAGCATATTGACCAAAAATGACACTTTAACGAGCTCTTCCCCGTGTTAAGTGCCGCACGCCGGCCCCTCGTCGCAAGCTGCCGCCTGGCTGACCCTGGGCTGTGCTCTTCCCCCTGCACAGGGCCTACTCGCTTCATTGGCTGACAGATCAGACTGCCAAGGAGACAGCTCATTAGTCGAATAATGAGAACCACACCAGCCACACGTTGTCTTGTTATATCATCTCGGTATCGACATATTTGTGGCTGAGGACAGAACATTGTGTGCCACTGTGTGCATAAAAGAGCCGATGATTAAGATAGAATTATGTGAGGTCTTCTGTTCATCTCTGAGTGACTTCTGAGGAAGCCAGTGCTGCTTAACAGCTTCTGCCCGTTACAAATCAAAATCTTCTCCTGATTGCAACAATATGGCATACCTCCATTTGTCTTCCCTCTCTTATTAATCATTTCCCACAGTTTCTTTCTGCTGCCACCAGCTGTGTGTTACAAATATTTCTCTGCAGTTTTGACCTTGCAATCTTAAACCCAGGCCTTCATTTGATTCTGTTATTACTGATGGACAAACTGTCGTTGGAATTTCATTGGTCGACAGAGTGAATGAGGCAAAACGGTATTTTAGATACCACAGCATTTTGTTCTCATACATCAGTTCTCTTTTCAAGTAGGCCATCTCTACAGTGTAGTTCGGCTGGGTTTATCAGTCTCCCGCCAACAATCTAAAGACACGCACAGTGGGTTAAGTGGTGACCCTAAATTGGTTATAGGTGTAAATGTGAATGGCTGTCTGTCACTGTGTTAGCTCTACAGTAGACCTAGCGATCTCTAACCGTAACATAACCACCCGACTTTCAACTGCAGATAACTGCCGCCTCCCTGTTCCTGGTTTCTTCTTTCTCCGAGGTTCTTTTCTGTTAAAAGGGAGTTTTTCCTTCCCATTGTCACCAAGTGCTTGCTCAGAGGGAATCATTTGACTGTTGGGGTTTTCTCAGTATTGTTGTAGGGTCTTTACCTTACAATAAAAAGTACTTTGAGGCAACTTTTGTGATTTGGCATTATGTAAACTGAACTGAATTGAATTGCTTTTGTTTTTTATAAAATTTGCCCTTTCTCTTGTGTGCAAAAAGAGTTTCTGGTTATGACTGAATTCAGTCTGGATAGTGATGCTAAATGAATGCAATGACGCACCCACTCAAGCTTTTTAAGATAAGATAAGAGATAAGATAAGACTTTATTGATCCCACAACGGGGAAATTTTGCGTCACCTCAGCTCAGGTACAGATATATGAAGGAAATACAAAAATACAATTAAGTACAATCAATGAAAAAAGTAAGATAATACACTATATACAATGGGCTGGGAGCATTTCCACCATTTTCAGCTTGAATCTGAGTGAAACAAAACCAAGGGGGGAAAAAACAAAAACCATGGGACATTTTTCAAACAGTGGCTCAGAATGAAGCTGATCACAGAGGCAAAAAGTGGGGCAAACTTGTTGGCGTGACTTCTTCTCTGTGCCAACTGAGAAGCAGAGACTTTGTTGTGAAGAGCTCAGCATGTGGATCGAATTATCGTTTCATGGGTAAATATATTCCTCTAACGGTAGTTTCAGCATCCACTATAATCATGTAGTGCTACTCCACTTTTTGTCCAAATACATTTCCTGTTCACACGCGTAAACATGGTGCATAATTACACGCTGTGCAGATCTGCTGGCCACACATCTACGACTGCATCTGATAGGTCTGAGCAGCTTCATCATCTTACTTAGAGAACACTGAACGCTTAAAGACCGCTGAGCACATTGTTGCTTCCTACATCAATCTAACAGGTGGTTCACTTTTAGGGAGGGATGGTTTTCTGTCTGGCATGAGAGCATCTGATACTCCTCACCTTTCACATTTCTTACATTTTCACTCTCTGTCTGAGGACATTTATACTTCATGTGGTGGAAAATTGTAGGCTGGCCCTTTGGTTTTAGTTGTTTCTTGTAACCAGCTGCTCTTTTAGAAGCCATAGAGATTGATATTGCTTTTCTCATTTTCTGTCTGGAAATTACAACCAATAACAGCATAATGCACTATTTCTTTAATATTATGTATACTCCATGACATCATAAGTGTACCCAGCATACATTGTTAAGCCACAGTGCATATCACATGCAGAATGATGGCAGCCCTCAGAGGTCAACGGGTATTAAACAGAGTATTTATGAGTACACAAGATGACAGTCAGCAATCGTTTAAAAGAAAGTTGGAGGACTAATCAAGACAAATCAGTATATTTGGAGGAGAAAGCAGCCGTATCATCGACACAATGTAATGTTAAGTTAAACAATGACGTTGTCCCCCTGTTTTACACACAGAGCGGATTCACGTGGTTTTGCTGCTTTTTTCCACTTGAGGGCGATCTTGTCCACATGATGTTGGCTCTGTAGTTTTATTTTCACAGAGATCCTGCCTGCATGGGTGGCAAGGTTTTTAGAACTACACATAAAGTAATTTTGATAGCTAGCAAAACAATATGGCAGCTACTTAAGGAACTGCAAATACACAGGAAGTATTAGGCCTATAACCATCCCTCCCTAGTATAATATAGGATTAGTTACATTAGGATAGATAGATAGATAGATAGATAGATAGATAGATAGATAGATAGATAGATAGATAGATAGATAGATAGATAGATAGATAGATAGATAGATAGATAGATAGATAGATAGATAGATAGATAGATAGATGAAAATAGTAAATCTTGTATTGACCTATAGAACAATATAGAATAGAACAATAAATGTATCTATGAACAGAATATAAAAATACTGAAGAGACACCACAACATACAGTTCAATACAACATGACTTCTCTTGCTAGCTGCAGCCTTTATCACAGAATGTGCTCACATGTTATTTAACAGTGACACAGAGATGCCGTGCTGATAATTTGTTCTAATGAGGAGAAACAGTCGGCTTTAAAAAAAACATTACTCAAAAAAGTCCTGCATTAAAAATTGTTGTTTGGCAAAAGTGTAAAATACACAAAAAATCAAAAAAAAAAATCTCAGTAAGTAAAATAAACTACTTTAACAGAAGGGTTCCTGAGAGCAAGCAGCCTATGTTAAGATGAAACAGACAAATAATGCTGTTAGTGGCCAAAGTGGTGCTGACAATAGCCCCTCATTTACTCTTTCGGTCTTGTTTTTTTTTTTTTTTTTTTGGTCTGGATGAAAAGATTTGTATAATAAATTGATCCAGCTCTGGATGCAGGATCTATTTGAAGGATTCTTTCCTATTACAAACTGGATATTTCAAATCATGCCTTCACAAGTATTTTTTTAAATAAAAGAAAGGGTTGTGTGCATGCTGTGATTTATTTTATTTTTTTTAAACATTTTAAGTTATTGTCTAACCTCTCGGTCACAAGCTGCATCTACAACAATCAAGCCTCTTATGATGATATACAATCATGCAATCAACATTCTGGAGAGGAAGCTGATGAGACACATTGTTTCCATGCACTTCAGAATTTACATGTGCCAGGTTCTATAATTTTATTACATTTGCTCATCTTAAATGTATTTATAAGTGCTTATATAATTAGTCTCTCTCGGTGATCATTGTCCTCTTGAGAAATAGAAAACTCAAGAGCTTTCTATAGGAGCTCAACTTGTAGTATTTCTTACTTAATTAAACTGAATCCCTTTAAAAGAAGAATCAGTACTGCTGTCATTAATAATCTGCAGCTTTTTTCTCATGCTTCATTGTACTACAGCCTCGGCCTTGTACTTTGCTGTATGTGTGGCTTTTTTGATATGACTTAATGTATTTATTGTATAGATTCTATTTCTACTCTGTAATTGTATTTCTACTCTTGTATGTGCTTACAGCCTGGGCCTTTGAAATAAGTCAGGATGGATCCCTTGTTTTCATACACCAATTTTCTCTTTTTTCAGACCATTCTCCTGAAACCCTGGAGATGCTTGTGTATGAAGATCCCAGTATTCAGACTAGTCCATGTCATATTCAAGCTCTGCTTGAACTCCAATAGGTCATTTTGAGCATGTTTACATGTCTAAATACCAGTGTTGGGGAGTAACGGAATACATGTACCGCCGTTACGTATTTAAAATACAAAATATGAGTAACTGTATTCCGTTACAGTTACCGTTTAAAAAGGTGGTATTCAGAATACAGTTACGTTGTTGAAATAAATGGATTACACTGCGGTACTTTCCTGTTTCATTTTGTCGCAGGTCAGGACTGTTTGGGTTTTGTTTGACAGCTACGTTCTGTTGTTCCAGGCGGAAGCGTTACGGTTGCCATGGTTACAGGGCGACGCTCTCTCTCTCTCTCTGCGACTGTGTGTTTCCTGGGTGAGAGAGCGCCTTTTCGTTGTTGTTGTTGTTGTTGTGCTAAGCTAACAGGCAGAATGCTACAAGCATAGCTCTAAAGAATGTAGCATCATGGGCAGTGTAGTCCGTGTTGCTGGGAGAATGGACTGCCATACACGTTATGGGTCTGTGAGCGCGAGGAGGGAGAAAAAGGGGAGTGGAAAGGTACGAGTTGTCATCGAGGAAAAACGGGAGCTGGAAGCATGTAAATATAATAATAACCACTTCAGCCAAGAAGAGTGCCTGACGAGCCGTAAGTAAGCTATTAAGACTCGACTGTACACCGTGTTCGTGTTTTCCTCCTAAAACAATAAGTTCCGTTGGAGCAGTCTTTCAACGCCTCTCTCTGTCTCTCGCAAGAAAAGTTGACCCACACAACAAAGTAAAGCTATTTTTCGGCTACGAGCCGACAGGGACCCCGCCGTATTAGTCAGAGGTCCCTTTACTACAGTTCGGAGTCGCGGACCTTCAGTAATAGTAATAAATCACACAGCAATAGTACATTCACGTTGTTGTAAAAAGCATGATAATATATTAAGTAATCCAAAGTATTCAGAATACGTTACTGTCATTGAGTAACGTAACGGAATACGTTACAGAATACATTTTGGGGCATGTATTCTGTATTCTGTAATGCAATACATTTTAAAAGTAACCTTCCCAACACTGCTAAATGCACTCAGTTCCTGCTATGTGATTAGCTGGTTAGCAAGGTTATTATAATTAACTAAAACTAAATTAAAAAGTTAAGTTAGATGCAAAAACAATTTTGCAAAATGAGCATATTTCTTCCACAAGACAACTGCCTTTAAAAACTTGTGTTTTTATTGTAAGCATGTACTCATTTTCCTAAATCTTCCCTCTGCCATATGTCCTCCGTACAGTAATAATAATAAAAAATAATAATAAAACTGAAACAAAACTGAAACTATACTGAAGTAAAAACAAAAAATTAAAATGAATGAAAAATAAAAACTAATTAGAAAATGCAAAACTAATATTATATTATAAACTATTATAACTAATATGAGTTCAGAGCAGTTGAATAAAAGTGTCCAGTGTGTGTGTGTGTGTGTGTGTGTGTGTGTGTGTGTGTGTGTGTGTGTGTGTGTGTGTGTTAATTCATGGGATATGTTTTATAACGTTTCGTGATTGTGTCCTTCGCGTGGGCTAACAGCTGCTCAGCATGTTGAGGATTATTTTTTTATTATTCGGTTATTTATTCAAACCCTTCTTTAGCTGGAGGACTCTCAGTTAAATACAAGTCAAAGAGTGTAACGGCAGCCCTGTGCATTTACAATGTAAAACTGTAACTGTGGTCCTTTTTCTTTTTTTTTCACCCGTCTCTTCTTCCACAGCTGTGCGGAAGTGACACAGCAGGCGCGCGCCCGTCACGTCACGCGAGAAAGCACAGGAGCCGAGCGAGAAAAAAAAACACCAACAAGAAGAATTACCTTCTTTTATTACCTGCGGAACAAACTGCCGTGATAGTCCGCGGACATGTCACTGACGGTCCCGGGGGGAGGCATGGACTAGTGAAGGTGAGCTCAAACCGCTGGTCACGCGGGTTTTCGGTTAATTTAGCGAGAGTCGGGACACAGGAGGAGGAATAGGACGGGGGTAGGAGGGAAGGTGGGGGGCAGTAAGGCAGGCAGTCGTCCACGCAAACGTTGCCGCGTCATTAAAATTCACAAACAAAATGTGGCGGTGTTATAGAAACGAAGCGTAAAGACGCGCAGTGTTTCTGAAAAACACCAAGTTTGTAGAAGAGTTCGGCCCACACGGCGGCTTCGGCTCGTGTTGTGGTTCAAGGGTTCATGGGCGGAAGAATGAGGAAGTAGCGGGTTATGAACGCTGGAGGGGAGCTGGGAGGGAACTCTGTATGGAGGCATTCACCTAAAACGGGCTGACTTTAGGTAACAGGGGGGTCAGAGCTGTGCGGGCATTAACTACGCGTTTATATCAGCCTCACGAGCCTGGGATAAAATACTCAGGCAAACCCAGAGGTGTGTGTGTGTGTGTATGTGTGTGTGTGTGTGTGATTAGCTACGAGGCTGCAACCGGTCACATGGTGTTTGCTATAAGGGTGATACGCCAGCCACAACATGTATGTATTTTAACTAAAAGCAGTAGTTTATAAAGCAGTTATCAAAGTAGTAATCATCAAGCTCATTTTAGGCGTCATGTTTGTAGTCTTTGACTCCACTAGCATAGCTTTGCATGATTCACAGCTAAAAAAAAAATCATCATTAAATCTTTTATTTTTAAAAAAGAAGCATGTGCAAGAACGGTTACAGATAGTTAATTACTCCAGTTATAGAGCATTGTGTTTACATGTAAGAAAACCGCAGAGGTAACCAAGTGTCCATTGTAGTAGACTACATTTAATATTGCTCTCTTCCAACGTGGACCACCTCTGTTTTAATTTTCTCCACAGGGAGCTTAAAGGATTTTACCATCCAGATAGAGTTTGAAGTATTTAAAACAATTTTGTGATGATAACTTTTCAGGGAGCTTGTAAATGGCTTAGGTGCATCAAAAGCATTTCTGGTGCTTTCTTAAATTTAACAAAACATACTGAAGATCTGCAATGGGCAGATTAATGACAGAGCCAGTGGTTTAGTGGTTTTGCTCTTTAGTTTAGAGCCAGTCATGGGCATGAATGTCGTGATAATTTTGGGCTTTCAAGTATTTCTTTGAACTCTTCGAATTTATTTGAATGGTATCCCACAAAACAAAAAAGTATACATATACAGACTCTAATATATAAAAACACCACTACTAATATGCGTCTGGCATAGTTTTGTTCTGGTTTTGCATATTTGACTGGTCTTTTTGGCGGGATCGGTAGAGGTCATTTAGACTGGTTTCCTGGCATGGACCGAGCTTTGAAGCACAATCCAAAGATTTTCATTACACAAATGTGAAGTTGAAGAATTTGGAAGATGGTCCTCCTCTTTCATTATTCCATCCACTTTGTAATTCAATGAAATACCTGTATCACTGGCAGGACAACAGCCCCACAGCATGATGCTATCACCACCAATTGACATTTAGTACAGTGCTCTTAGGTTTGAAAGCCTCACCTTTACTCCTGCAAACATACCTCTTATCATTGTGACCAAATAGCTCAATCTTTGTCTCGTCGGATCATTAAACTTTTTCTCCAGAAGATATTTTGGGCAGCTGCAAGTTACAGTCAAGCTTGAAGGTGTCTGTTTTTGGAGGAGGGGCTTCTTTCTTGTTCAGCACCCTCTCAGTCCGTGTGGCTTCACTGTAGATAGTGTTGCTAGTGTTTGCAGTTCATGGCAGGCTTAAGCATCAGTGTTTTCCGGGTTGTTCCTGAACATCCAGACCAATTTTCTCTCATCTGTGGATGACAGTTTGGGCCTTCTTCCAGACTTTGCAAAGTGATAACCCATATGAGTAAATTGTTTAAACAATCGTACAGTGCAATTTACTCATCTGCAAAGCTACAATTGTCCTTAGATCTTCCTGTCTCTTTTAGTACACTTTTATCTGATTGGTTGCTAATTGTAAAGAGAAGATATGAACAACAGTTGGACAGGTACATTAGCTAATTTTAGCGTTAATAACCTTTCCGTGTAATTTATCCAAACCTAAGAATATGTGTATTACACACATTACTGTCACATTGTTCCCATTGATGTATTAAGTGTTTGCATATTAAGTAACTTTCTGAATTTTTTATCTAGGCTATGAATTCCCGTGAGCATGGGGAAATCTCAGATGAAGCAATGCTTGAAAAAGGCAAGTTCTGCATTGTTGTCTTTGCAGCTACAGCAATAAAAATTCACAGATTAACAAAGTATGTTTTGGTTTATTTTTGTAGTGTATGCAGTAAAATAAATTCTGCATTATTTTGCAGAACACAAGCATGTCCAAGATTGTAAGGAGGAGACAGAGGACATTGCTATTAGTGAACAACCTCAGGTACATGGAGGGGGATCTTCTGGAGCTGCCGAGGCTGGGAAACGGTCATCTGCAGAGATGGGACCTGAAACAGACCAGTCCACTAGCAGCAAGAGAGTCAGGGTGTCTAGTGAGGTAAATGAAGATCAACTCATGATTAAAACAATACCTTATATGTTATTACACATCCTTGACTGACATTTATTGTGTCTAGATGAGGCGGCACTTGATAGACGAGAGCAGCAGGATTGAACCTCTTTGCCTCACCACAACCGGAGAGAAGAGAGACTGCATCCAGGAGAAATCTAGAGTCTCCTACAGAAAGCCTCTCTTCAGCATCTCCCACCGAATCTCGGAGAAGAGGAACACCCCGAATCTGGAGCAGCAGGCAAGTCTTGGCAGCTTGAATCAGCTCAACAATATGCTCTCATCCAAGCTCCAAAATCCAGAGCAAAATGGCCCAGCAGAGCCCATCCCCTCCACAGACACTTTAGGCCAAGCTTCCACAGCGGACTCCAGCCTTTATCCACTGATTGAGAAAATGTTTTTCATTCTCAACACTCTGAATTCAAGCATGACGCAGCTGCACAGTAAAGTGGACTTGCTGACGCTGGAAGTCATGAGGATAAAGAAGCAGATCAAACCGGCTGAGATGGTGACAGAGTTCCAGCCTCCCCCCGAGTATTTGCTAACCAGCGATGAATTGAATCAGCTGATGGAGCAGACGTCAAGTGCTGGGGAACTGGGCTGTCGACTGCTTGTGCATCTGTTCCCGGAGCTGTTCAAAGCAAGGGAGTGCTCTCACGACTGCATGGCGAGCAAGAGAACGCTGGAGTCTCTACATCTGCAGCTTATTCGAAACTATGTCGAGGTGTGCTACCCCACGGTTAAAAACAACAGCGTGTGGCAGGAAGAGTGCCTCCTCCAGATTAATGACTTTTTTAATCGCTTCTGGGCGCAGAGGGACATGGAAAGTGCCCGGCTGCTCAGGAAGCAGGCGGGCACAGCTGGTGGCGTAAAAGCTGAGCAGCCTCAAACCTTTCGTTTCATTAATGAACAGGGTCAGGAGGAGCACATATCTCTAGATCACCAACAGGGCAGCCTGGCTGGTTCAGATGTCGGGTTTGGTACACAAGCCACAGAGGAGTTGGATGAGTTCTCCTCCCCAGAAGACTTTGTTGTTTTCCTAATTCACCGTCTCTTCCCTGAAGTTTTTGAAGAGGGGAAAATACCAGAAGACTGTGGCAATTTTAGTAGTGTGGGACAGCTAATTCTCGACTCTGACAAGATGGACATAATTAGAAAGTATATGGAAGCGAATTTCCCTGATGTGCCTGAGGACAGCTGGCTGCAGGTGTGCATTCAGCATATGGAAGACGCACTTGAGGGTCCTCACAGTAATGGCAACGGGAGTGAACCGGACAACATCAATGAGGAGGGCTACGAACTGGCCAGTTTTCCTGAAGATGTTTCAATTATCAAGGTTCCAGAAGTGAGTGAATATGAAAGACCCAGTCGCAAGTCTAAAAAGTCGCTGCTCACGCCTGTAGATTTTGACAATCTGGAGATTCCTCTGCCTGACTTTACTGTTCCCCAGGAATACATCCTGTCCAGGGAACAGCTCAAGAGCAACTATGAATGTAGCTTGTCCGTTGGGAACTTTGCCTCTCGGCTGCTGGTGCTCATGTTTCCTGAGCTCTTTACCTACGAGAATGCTAGAAAGCAGTATAACTGTAGCGGTTCTCTTGGGAAAAAGCAACTCGACCCTGTTCGCGTAAACCTGATCCGTCATTACGTGCAGTTGGTCTACCCCCGGGCCAAGAACGACAGAGTGTGGATGTTGGAATTTGTTGGCAAACTTGACGAGCGGTGCAGGAGACGTGACACGGAGCAGAGGAGATCCTACCTGCAGCAGCGCAAAGTGTACGGTCAGGAGACAGAGCAGGACTTTCTCTGCCAGCTGAACCAGCTCCATCCCGATAACGGCAGACAGGATCCAGATATTCCCTCTTTACCTCCCGAGAAAAGTAGCAAAGACTTCTGCAAAATCCCCCTTGATGAGCTGACTGTGTCCAAACCAGATTTCCCTGTTCCCTCCGTCTACCTACTCTCTGATACCGAGGTACGGGAAATTGTCCAGCAGAGTCTCTCTGTTGGGAACTTTGCTGCCCGCTTGCTGGTGCGCCTCTTCCCCGAGCTCTTCACCCACGAGAACCTGCGGCTGCAGTACAACCATTCAGGCGCCTGCAATAAGAAGCAGCTTGACCCTGTTCGACTGAGACTGATCCGTCACTACGTGGAAGCCGTGTATCCTGTGGATAAGATGGAGGAGGTGTGGCACTACGAATGTGTGCCAAGCATTGACGAACGCTGCCGGCGCCCCAATCGCAAGAAGTGTGACATTCTTAAAAAGGCCAAGAGGTCAAGCACTGTGTCCTAGTTACAGTACTCTGCAGTTACCCAACACTTTCTGTCATAAAAACAGTTGCACAGTATATAAGCTGAAATCGCATTGTTGAACTTCTACACACTGTCCTCTGTAGGAAGAAGCCAAGCTGTTGCGAGTTTCTTTAGTAGTATTCTTACTCATATTTTACCTTTTTGGCTACAGCAGTACATGTTCTAGTTTATGTAGTCTTTATTATTGTTCGATAAAAGTTACAACCGCTCCTATTTATAAGCCAAACATGTCATAGCTTCTCTAACATACTCTGTTGATAAATGTTGTAGCCTTATAACAATAATAATGATAGTAGCTAACAGCATAGATCACACATTTGCTCTATGAACAGAAATCAAATCACAAGGACGTGATATATTTCCATCGCAGTTACTGATGTAGCATCGTGCCACCACTGTTTTAATAACTATGTGCTTATGTTAAGCCTTCTTATAGAAGTTTATATTATAAAGATAATTTAACATGACAATGGCTCATGATAACCAGTTTCTAATAAAACCACAGTTATAAATGTGACATACAATCACAATGTTTTACATAATCGCACCAGAGCAAGTTCAACATACAGAGCATAGCCTTTCTTTATCTGGTTTCACTTACCCGTTAGGCTAAGAGGTCCCTTGAAGGTGATTATCAACTTGAAAAATCAACCCAATCACATGACATTGGAGACATGTTTAAGTCTGTTAGCAGATGACTGATTTTTATAGATAAAAATGTGATTTAAGGTTGAAAGCAACACAAGTTCTGCAGACAAATTAGCAGTGTGTGTGTGTGAGAGAGAGAGAGCGCTATTAAATGTGTGCACTTTAAGTGCTTTGGTCAGAAAGACTTGCTGTATTAATAACATTAGCAAAATGTCAACTTTATAAGTGTCACGGGTAATGGGGGAAATACGGACTCAGTCGCGGAGCTCTGGATGCGAAGCAAACAGTGCGTTTATTTACAGTGCTCAAAACAGTCACAAAGCGAAGTACAAAAATCCAACGGTGATCATCTCCAAACTCCCAGTGGTGTGCAGGTGAGTCTCCCAAGTGATTATCTGAGTGTGTTTCTCCTCCGAGGGCTTAATCCAGCGGACTCCTTCTCTCCAACCCTCTGCTCCGTATCACTTCCTCCTATAAACAAGTGACGACAGCTACAGGTGAGAAGGGTAGCCGGCTAAGGCTATGTTAAAAGTAAGAAAACACTCTTTACTACCGAGCCTCCAGTACAATCCAGCGTCGACTGCCATCCAGACACATGGTTAAGTACCTCAGTCCACAACGAGGATGATCAGTGACAGCTGGATGGCAAATTAGGTGCAGGTGTGTCAGCCACTGGGTGGAGGAGGAGAGAGAGAGAGAGAGAAGCACACACATACACACACAGACAGGTCGCTCCGGGAAGGACCGTCCGACCATGACAGTACCCCCCCTCTAACGGGAGCCCCCGGGCGACCTACGAAACTTGTCAGGGTGCCGACGGCGGAACTCTCTCACCATAGCGTGGTCGAGAACCGCAGACCGCGGCACCCAGGAACGCTCTTCCGGACCGTACCCCGCCCAATCCACCAAAAACTGGAAGCCCCTACCGCGGCGCCTGGCATCCATTATGCGAGTAATGGAATACGCCGGAGCGCCAGCGATATCCAGGGCGGGTGGCGGGGGCCCGGGAGGCGGGCACAACGGGCTGGTCCGGACCGGCCTAATTTGAGAAACATGAAACACGTCGTGTACCTTCATGTTGCGCGGGAGGGCCAGTCGGACAGTCACTGGATTCAGGATGGCTTGCACAGAAAAGGGTCCAAGGAACCGGGGAGCCAGCTTCTTGGACTCAGTCCGCAGAGTGATGTTCTTAGAGGAAAGCCACACCTGCTGGCCCACCCGATAGGCCGGTGTAGGGACGCGGCGGCGGTCAGCCAGTCTCTTGTTTTGAGCGCTCGTACGCAGCAGTGCCGCTCGAGTCGCCCGCCAGATCCGTCGACAGCGCCTCATGTGATGTTGCACGGAAGGCACGGCCACCTCTCCCTCCGTGATGCAGAGGAGCGGGGGTTGATACCCCAGGGACGCCTCGAAGGGAGAGACACCCGTAGCGGCCGACGTGCTAGAGTTATGGGCGTATTCGGCCCACGCCAACTGCTCACTCCATGACGACTGGTTGGAGGAAACGACGCAGCGCAGCATGGCCTCCAGCTCCTGGTTCGCTCGCTCAGTCTGCCCATTAGTCTGCGGGTGGAACCCAGAGGACAGGCTGACCTGGACCCCCAGCTCGGTACAAAACATCTTCCATACCCGCGAGGTGAACTGGGGCCCACGGTCAGAAACAACGTCCAGAGGAATGCCGTGAAGGCGGAAAACATGTTGGGTCAAGAGCTGGGCAGTCTCTAGAGCGGTGGGAAGTTTGGTAAGGGCAACAAAATGGGCAGCCTTAGAAAAACGGTCAATGATGGTGAGTATAACAGTTTTACCAGAGGACGGAGGGAGGCCAGTGATGAAGTCCAGAGCGACGTGCGACCACGGCCGGCTGGGGACAGGCAGTGGTCTGAGGAGTCCCGATGGAGGGGAGTTGGACGTCTTATTTCGGGCGCACACAGGACATGCGGCCACATACTCCCGGACGTCCTGAGAGAGAGAGGGCCACCAAAACAGCCTTTGTAAGAAGGTGACAGTTCGGTTCCTGCCCGGATGGCAGGTAAACCGTGCGGTGTGTGCCCAGTGGATGACCTTACCCCTGACCGCTGAGGGAACGTACAATCTACCTGCTGGACCGGTGCCGGGGTCGGGTTCTTGTCGCTGAGCATCTTGGACCACCCTTTCTATCTCCCAGGTGAGGGTCCCCACGATGCATGAGGCTGGCAGAATGGGTTTCTCCTTCTCCTCAGGGTCCGTGTCTGGCGCGAACTGGCGCGACAAGGCGTCTGGCTTCGTATTCCGGGACCCGGGCCTGTAGGTGATGGTTAGGTTAAACCGTGCAAAAAACAGTGCCCACCTGGCCTGTCGGGCATTCAGGCGCTTAGCCGCTTGGAGGTAGGCGAGGTTCTTGTGGTCCGTCCACACGATAACAGGATGTTCGCTCCCCTCCAACCAGTGCCGCCACTCCTCCAGCGCCAACTTGATGGCAAGAAGCTCCCGGTCGCCCACGTCATAATTCCTTTCAGCCTGAGTGAGCCGACGGGAGAAAAAGGCACAGGGGTGTAGTTTACCTGCCTTGCGCTGAGAGAGAACCGCCCCAACTCCAGAATCAGAAGCGTCCACCTCCACCACAAACGGCAGGGCGAGGTCAGCCTGGGCCAGGATGGGGGCCGAGGCAAACAAGCTCTTGAGACGGTCGAATGCTTGCTGAGCCGCTGGAGACCACTGGTACGGCTGTTTGGGCGACGTGAGTTGGGTAAGAGGCAATGCCACCTTACCGAAGTCCCGGATGAAGCGTCTGTAGAAGTTGCTGAATCCCAGAAAACTTTGCAACTTCTTCCGAGTGCCGGGCACAGGCCACTCCAACACAGCTTTGACCTTAGCCGGGTCTGCTCGCAACCGGCCCTGTTCAATGATGAAACCCAGAAAAGAGACAGTTGAGGCATGAAACTCACATTTCTC
Organism: Copadichromis virginalis; assembly: GCF_057382275.1. Classification (NCBI taxonomy): domain Eukaryota; kingdom Metazoa; phylum Chordata; class Actinopteri; order Cichliformes; family Cichlidae; genus Copadichromis; species Copadichromis virginalis. The sequence goes on along the minus strand of NC_140636.1, from coordinate 19,413,949 downwards.
CGCTTTACAAAACAGCCGATTCTCCAGCAGGCGGTGCAACACCAGTCTCACATGCTTAACATGCTCAGCTCCGGACCTGGAGAAAATCAGAATGTCATCAAGGTAGACGAACACGAAGTGGTTTAAAAAATCTCGTAGGACGTCATTTACCAGGGCTTGGAAAATGGCAGGGGCGTTAGTGAGTCCGAACGGCATTACCAGGTACTCGAAGTGGCCCAGATGGGTGTTGAAGGCCGTCTTCCACTCGTCCCCCTCGCGGATGCGGACCAGGTGATAAGCATTGCGGAGATCAAGTTTGGAGAAATGGGTGGCTCCTTGAAGGAGTTCAAAAGCTGAGGTGAGCAGAGGTAGAGGATACTTGTTTTTGATAGTGATCTTGTTCAGTCCCCGATAGTCAATGCAGGGGCGTAGGGACGCATCTTTCTTTTTAACAAAAAAGAAGCCTGCACCCAAGGGAGAGGTGGAGGGACGGATGATGCCCGCTGCCAGGGAGTCTGTGATGTAGCGCTCCATAGACTCGCGCTCAGGTTTCGAGATACTGTAGAGTCGGCTAGTGGGCAAGGGGGCGCCTGAGAGCAAATCAATCCCGCAGTCGTACGGACGATGGGGGGGCAGCGATTGGGCCCCGTCTTCGCTAAAGACTCGACCTAGATCATGATATTCGGCTGGCACGGTTGACAAGTCGAGGCGAGAGGGCGGCCCCGCAAGATCGTCTGACATGCAACCCGGCACAGCAGAGCGTAAACACTGCTCATGGCAACGGGTGCTCCACCCTACGATACATCCCTTGGCCCAATCAATCTGTGGATTGTGTCGCTGGAGCCAGGGGAATCCCAAAACTAAGGGTGTGTCAGGTGCCTTGAAGAGAAACAGGAACATCTGTTCAGTGTGGTTGCCGGAGAGAGTGAGTGTGATTTCTTGAGTGCGGTGAGTGACAGCGGCTAAAGGCCTGCCATTAAGCGCTGACACCTGGAGTGTTTCCGGGAGAGGAACAACAGGCAAACCCATCTTGTGGGCCAAAGCCTCATCCAAAAAACTTTGTTCAGCTCCTGAGTCTATTAGTGCATCACAAGAATGGGTGCGGGAAAGAAACCATAATTTAGCAGGGCAGCTGAGGTGGAGGAATGTATTCACCGGCGCACCCGTCAGTATCCCCACCTTTACTGACGGGCTGAGTCTTTTAGCCGTGAGGGACAGGAGTCCGCGAAATGCCCCTTCTTCCCGCACACAAAACACTCACCCACCAGTTGTCTTCTGCTCCGGGTGAATTTAGTCCGTCCGAGCTGCATGGGTTGCTCCTCGTCAGCAGGTGAGTCCGTTCCCTCCTCTCTCCACTCGAGAGAGGGGAGTCCAGTCGAAACTCCTACGACCCCTACCGACCGTCGCCCATCTCCAGTCCGCCTGCCAAACTCCCGCATATGGTCGTCTAGACTGATACACATGTTAACCAGGGCACTTAACGATTTAGGAAGCTCTTTAGTGGCCAACTCACGTTTGACATTCTCGTTTAAGCTGTTTAGGAATGCTCCTCGGAGCGCCTTTTCCTCCCAACCCGTCTCCTCGGCCAGGATCCAAAAGTCCACGGAGAAGTCTGCCACGCTTCGCCGGCCCTGCTTTAAAGTAAACATGCGATGAGCAGCACTGTCAGGGTTAGAGCCTTTGTCAAACACACACCGAAATTTGCTCAAAAAATCACTATATGAGATGGAGGATTGGGCGCTCAGGACTGCTTGAGCCCAGAGTAGCGCTCGTCCAGTCATGAGCTCCACCATGAGGGTGATCTTGGCGATATCAGAGGCATAAGCTCGAGTCTGCTGCCTAAAGATCAGAGAGCATTGAGCCAAAAACCCCCGGCTCTTGTCCAACTCTCCACTGAATTTTTCAGGTATAGGGAACGTGTGTTCTCGCTGAGGCGGAGGCGGAGATGGGGGAAGGGGACAGGCCGCCGCTATATTTAGAAGCTCCACTGGTGGTTGTGGTGGTGTACTGGGCTCTGGTGGTTGAATGGGTGCCCTAGGTGTAGCAAGCAACATACCTTTCAGTTCAGATACCACCTGTAGTAGCGCGGACTGCTCCTTGGCAACATGCTGCAGCATCTGTTCATGCCGCTCCAACCGTTCAGCTTGAAGCGCGAGCTCGCGCTGGACGGGGGTTGAGTCCGCTGAGTCCATAGCTGGCTGGATTGTTCTGTCACGGGTAATGGGGGAAATACGGACTCAGTCGCGGAGCTCTGGATGCGAAGCAAACAGTGCGTTTATTTACAGTGCTCAAAACAGTCACAAAGCGAAGTACAAAAATCCAACGGTGATCATCTCCAAACTCCCAGTGGTGTGCAGGTGAGTCTCCCAAGTGATTATCTGAGTGTGTTTCTCCTCCGAGGGCTTAATCCAGCGGACTCCTTCTCTCCAACCCTCTGCTCCGTATCACTTCCTCCTATAAACAAGTGACGACAGCTACAGGTGAGAAGGGTAGCCGGCTAAGGCTATGTTAAAAGTAAGAAAACACTCTTTACTACCGAGCCTCCAGTACAATCCAGCGTCGACTGCCATCCAGACACATGGTTAAGTACCTCAGTCCACAACGAGGATGATCAGTGACAGCTGGATGGCAAATTAGGTGCAGGTGTGTCAGCCACTGGGTGGAGGAGGAGAGAGAGAGAGAGAGAAGCACACACATACACACACAGACAGGTCGCTCCGGGAAGGACCGTCCGACCATGACAATAAGTTAATAGACTTGAGTGTCTTGGACTGAGCAGGCTACACGGTGGTACATGGAGCATTTCTGCTCTTAGCACTCAAAAGCACTTTCTACTGCAAGCCACATTCACACAGTGCTTTATTCTATACCTTTAAGTGCTATCACATGCAGATGCACCAGGGACAATTTAGGGTTCACAACATTGCCCCAGGACACTGATTTGCAGCCCACTTATCGCCCACCAACCTTCTGACTGGTGGGCGACAGGTGGTGCTCCATCTCCTGAGCCACAGGCATCCAGCTCTTAGTTCCATCATTAACATAAGAGAATCAGATGAATTGCACTTTTATTCCATTAAATTAATGTTGAGATGTGCATGAGACAGTTTTAGTTCTCATTTTTTCAGGTTAGAGAGAATAAATTAGAGCTCCAAAAGTACAAATAAGGGGTCCTGTTTTAAGAATCATATAAAGTGCTTTTTTCCAGCCAACAGGATTAAAGCCAGATATTTCTTACTCATGCTTATAAAAAAAAAAAATCTATTGTATATTATATACAATAACATTTCCTTATTAATATTTGGGGATATTTAATAGAAATTTAAAGTTATTTATTTATTCCTGTATATTAAGTGTTGGCAGTTTCAGTTCTGAAACCATGAAAAACACCACACAGCTTTCCAAAAGAATTAAAAAAAAAATCCACCAGGACACAAATGGTGAAGTCTAAACCCTCACAGTGCACCTTTATTGGGGGAGTGTCACACTATAGAAGGGCGAAGTACACATTTAAGCACAGTGAGAGTTGTGAGCTCTGCACAACATTTTTGTAATCCATTCTACATCCACCTCATTGGAGAGCCACTCAGTGCTGTTGACCTCACAGGCCAATGGCATTACAGTCAGTACGGTCTTAGGCAGATTCAAGGTTTAAAGGCCTCCTCCCTGGGAAGCTCAAGACATTTCCAGCGCCTTATGGCAACTTTGTGCTTTTCAGTGTTACCAGGGTCAGTAAAAACCCTTCTGAGGATAACTCTCATCAATGTAACAGTGTTTGTTTCTGGGTTCTCTGACAGGACCAGGTCCAGGGTGTCCCCCAGTTTTACCTGAGAAAAGAACAAAATATGAGGAACACTGGATTACCTAATTCGTGCACTGTCGTAAGCAAGCAGCACTCACCGTTTTACTTTTCTTGATGAGTTTCTGTCCGTTAAATCTGAGCTTGTTGTTGTAGAACGCATCTTCAATTTTACTGTGACAAGACAGAAGCACATTAGACTCTGGTATAATGGTGACAAATGTTGTGAAGTCCCTACTGTTTGCAGTTTTGTGTGTGTGCCTTCTTTCTATGCGATTGTGGCATCGAGGTATGGTCTGTGCCTCAGATGCACGAGGGAAAGGTGGAGCTGGATGGTTGAGATTGGGGGACCAGTTTGGGGAGAGAGGCACACCTGGCGTGTGGCTGCCAATTATTCTCTTTTCTTATATAGTAGTTGTGAGACTGGAGAAGGAGGAAGACAAAGAGTGAAGCACAGTGGCAGTAATGCTCAATTGCTGGGCAATCGATGAAGCAAATTTAACTGTGTAGAACTAAAGTCGTCCCCTCTTTGTGGATACTATGGGGAACCTGCTACAGTGGTTAAAGGGAAAAACAAAGTTTCTTGATGAGCTCACAGTGTGCCACTAGAACAGCTTGTGGCACACTGAGAGCACCCTGGCACTGATTCTCCACGCCATTTCCTTATTTCCTGTTTTGATTATGAAGTATGGAGGAAAGAGGGCAAAATCCTGTTTATCTTTAGCAGCAACTTAATCACTTATCAACACCCACCCAGCCTTAGATTCTTATGCTGACTCACTTGCGTGCCATATCCAGGCCAGCTTTTATAATGACATCGTAGCGGAAGGACTGAACATATTTCTCAATGTCTTTATAGTCCTTGGGTAGATTTGGGTCCGAATCTTCATAATCACTGTCCTCTGCGTCTTTATCATCCTCATCTTCCTCCTCCTCATCATATGCACTTGAAGCACCTTTCTTCTTGTTGCTTTTAAACCTCAAATGATGAGCAGACCAACACCTGAGAGCGTCTCTTCCACGGAAAGCAGGCCGGTGACAGCCAGGTGTCACAGGGAAGACCGAGTAGCCGCACAGCTGGCGTGTATGAATGGTCCTGGGACACCATTCGGTCTGCCTCAGACCATATCCAGTAGCTAGCAGGTGGCGAGGGCTCAACCTTCCAAGCTGCCTCATGGCAAGAGCTTGCACCACCAAACTCTGCATGTTTGTGCTCCACCCAGTCACTGAAAGGAAGGAGGAGATTGTCAAAACAACAACAACAAAAAGGTTCAGTTAATTAATTAATATGGATTCAATATAAAGAGCCACGGTTCAAGAACAGGACTCACGATTTCTGTCTTTTTACTTCATGATCATGTGATATCACAACATCTATTAAATTTAGAAAACAAAAATAGAACCACTTTGAATTCATCTTTATTTTTTGTGTGTTTTGGATCATCTTTGCAAATTCAGTTAGAATAATGACAAGTTTAGGGAGGCTGACAGGCTGCATATGTTGTGTTATCATCTTCACACAGCAGAACATCTGCCTCCTCACCTGATCCATAATTTTACACACACTTTTTTAAACTGCTGAACATAAGTTTAGATCAGCTGGATTTACTGTAATCTTCAGAATAAAAGCATCAATTTATTTCAGGCTCGGCTAAAAAAAAAAAAAAAACTAATTTCAATTATTTTAGTTTAATAAATACAAGAAAAGGATCAAATGCTTCTTCTTGAACTAACTGACCGGATTAAAAGCAATGGTTAAGCTTTACTATTTTAGTCGACATGCGTTTGTTTATTCCGGAAGTACTCAGTAAGGACGTTCTTTGGTCGTTGCTGACCTCGGATGTGTTACGTTCTCACTAAAGCGGGCACATTTTATATACATCTCCTGCTTTTCACACACTTTTATGTCATAATTGTTACCGGTTGCTGTCTCCGCTCAATGTTGAGGTTAAAGTTGAAGCCAAGCGGACGCAGATACGGGCCGTTAGCTAGCTTTACTTTTCTCCGCTGAGCTCGTGGACTCATTACTTCAACCTAAGCGTGACCCAGCCCGAGCTTCGTGACCATCAAACGTGGCACAAACAGTTTTTATCGAATGAAAACTTAACTACGAGTTTCCTAACACGCTGCAGGACACTCACCTATGGAATAACCTTTCATAGCTTCTTACTGTACTTCGTCGTCTCCGCTGCCGTGGAGTAGACGTGTGGTCGCCGATTTAAATATACTGCCTCCTACGGCACCGGTGGATTATTACATGTATGGCCGAGGCAAATGGCAGTGAAGGAATTTAAACGCAAAATGGTTCAATCTGGGAAAGATCACGTGTCCTTTTTTTCAGGAATCTATAGATTTATATTTTAAAAATGAAAAACTTAGGCAAACAACTCTGGGATGAGTAACCATGAAATTAATTAAATATTAAAGTTTGATTCATTTAATAAAAAGAATATAGACATCGTTTTGTGATATGTGGCATTCTTAAAGTAGACCATACAGCTCTGTCCTAAATTCGGCCGATGAGGATTTGATTACTCACCAAACACTGTGCACCACTGCTTGCAAAACTCAAATTTGGGCATGTTGGAAGACATTTATGCTCCATTTAATCAACCCTGAAGCCACTCTCAGTTGCTTTTTTGATATAATAACAGTAAAAGACATTCCAGCTTCTCCTAAAATATAACAGTAATGTGTAATTTACCACAACAACTTAGATGTCTCTTATAAATAGAAGGCATTGTCATAATGTTGCAGTTGTTGGCTCATCAGAGCAGGCAGGTTTTCCCGTCTTTGATGTTCAGTTCTGGTGATTCTGTGTGAATTAGTCTTAGTTTCTAGTGTGGTCTTATGGTGCTGTAGCCTATCCGGTTTTGATGTATTGTTCATTTAGAGTTACTTTTCTACAAACCTTTATTGCAATGAGCGGTTATTTGAGTCACTGTTGCCATCCTCTCAACTCGAAGCAGTTTGGCCATTGTCCTCCATCTTCTGGCACCAACAAAGCGTTTTCTTCCTGCATGTTTTCTCTTTTTCAGACCATTCTCTGTAACCCAGGAGATGACTGTGCGGAAAGATAAGCAGTTTCTGGAATACTCAGAGCAGCCTGTCCGGCACTAATTACTGTAAAAATCAATGAAATCAGCTTTCTTCGCCATTTTGTTGCTCAATGTGAACTTCAGCAGGTCGTTTTCATGTCTTCATACCTAAATGCACTGAGGTATTGTCATGTGGTTGGTTGATTGGATATTTGCATTAACAAGCAGTTGAACAGGTGTAGTAGTGATTGTATGTACAAGGTGGATGTAGTCTCTCTAAAGTTAACCAGATTTTTGAAGATTCAACTTTTGCATTTTGGCAATTTGCCCATCTTTTGGTTATCAGCCAGTCTGCTTTGCCAGCAATTCACACATTATTAAATAAAATTGAAACTGAAGCAACTTTAAATAAACAGGGGTTTTATCACAAGGATGGATAAACATAAGTAGCAATTTGTTACACTTTATGAATTAGTTAATAGCTTCATTATTTGTTATTTCTGGAGCTTTTAAAAGGATTTGAAGGTAGTTATTGAAACAAAACCTTATTTCTTTTCTTGATTTTTCACAGTTTTGTCTCTCTACAGCTAAGAGGGGGGGCAGGCAAAGGATTAAATGGATCTGAGGATACAAGAAAGCAACATTTTGTTTAACTGTACATGGGTATGACCCAGACATTTATTGCAACTTTTATTTTTCCAGCATAAGATAAGTTGAAATACATATTCTAAAAAGTAATTAAGTTATTTATTCAGCCCATTTGGTTATAGTGACATTTATGACACTTTTTTCTACAAGGTAATTTACACCAACATTCAGCTCCACTACAATTCATAATGTCTATAGTGTCACTTCCATCAAGTGCATAATAATATGAATGTCACTACATTATTGAAAACAATGTATGAATATGGAGGGCCAAAACTGACAGGATTAAAATTATAAATAAATTTAAAAATCAGTAAATATGCCACTAAATGCCACAAAAATAAATTTAATATTTTTGATTTTTTTTTTTATTTGATCCTATGTTAATTTTACATTTTCTTTATTAAAATAATTTATGCATTAATATGTTTATTTCCCCCCAAATACATTCATTTTGTGTTTTTACATTTTTTTATGCATTTCTGCTTTATTGTACATATAAGAGGGCTTAGCTGACCTATTTTAAATCTTTAGTGACTAAGACTTATTTAAACATTTATTTACAAAGGTAAAAGGTTCACCTCATGACTGCTTTTAATTCATAGCCAACTTATTTGCAAAAGAAAGCAGAAATGTGGAAAGAAATTTGAAAAGAGAATACAACAATACAGTCGTTTGGGTAAAAAAACAAAAAACACAACTAATGCTTAAAGTAACTTGTGCTATTTGAGAGGCATTTAATGGCATATGAATTTATTTAAAAAGTAATTTATTTTAAATTTTTGGCTGTTTTGGTCCTCCATAGGGAACAAGCTGTATTGTGGCACATTGAATACAACATTTTTTATATTTAAAAAAAAGCATGTATTATAAAGTTTGTATAATGTGTAAACATAAGCACATTTACATCCTTGCATATACTAACTGTAAACTCAGAAGAGTCACATATCCTCCACATGACAACATCCAAAGTCTTTCAGTAACATGGTGGCATATCAGTACATGCTGGACAGCGAGATCACCATTTTACAGATGAAAAATGGAGAATTATTCCTTTACTATCAACACATAATGGTACAGAGTATATCGTATATGCTGGTGGTTTACATTCATGGATATGGTTTTACCACAGTGTCTCAGCAGGAGGAAATCATGCGAAAACAGGCATGGATTTGATGATCTTATGATCTTTTTTTGCAGCTAAATCCACACTCACCTGCTCACATGTACTGTGATAAACCAGTCTCTATCTTTTATGTCCCAATGATGGATGTAATGATGTGTATTTGTACCACAGTTGCCGGCAGGTTTCATCATGGCAGTAGGCAGCAGAAAAGTCCAATTTTATGCGTAATGCTTGATTGAGTTTTCATGATGCGTTTTAGTCTGTCAAGGTAAAGGCTCATAGGACTAGACAGTGTTAGTGCGCCCACATTTTTTCATTTTCTGGGTCAGTCAAGACAAATTAATCGCATGTTAAAGCCACTAAAAAAAAAAAAAAAGTCCACCTGATTCTGTTTTCTCTCTTATTTTCTTCAAGATGGCCAAACTGTTAATTCCAACATTTACATCCGAGGTTAGAAGGAAAGCACCAACTGTAAACATCATGTTAATGTGTCAGTCACTCAACATCCACAACAGTCTGGAGCTGCCACATAGCACCAACGCCCAACAGTCAATTACAAAGAAATCCACTAAAGAAGAAGAAAAAGAAGCAGAGATGCACCAGGATGCAACGAAACCACAGGACCGGCTGTTAGTAGGGCATGAGTCTGAACTTCTCTCAGTCTGAACAAATGCCTCACGCTTTCTAACATCCTTAGGTCACTGTCTGCTGAAATTAAGCTTATACCTGTTGTCTGGAGTTAATAAAAGGCATTCTGGATAATGTAGGAAAAAACAGATGATTTAAAAAGAATTTACAGATATGGTTTAACAGTAAGTGAGAATGTCCAAGATTTAAATTGTCACTTGAAGTCAGAGGTTTCCACTTTGGGATGTGCACCAGCACAAACTGGCAATCCTCCATTTGAGATTTATTTTCACAGTTATTGCTGTAGTTAGAAGTTAAATTTGTAGAAGCTGCTCCATAATGACTCACTAAATGAACGTGAGATGTTTAAACCTGTCCATGTGTGACCTCTGAGAAAGTTCCTATGAGGTATCTGCAGCCTTAGTTTCACATGCACTGTAAAAGCTGTAGCGATGGTGTGCTTTGTAACAGTCTGCGTCTTCTTGGTTTTTCCTGGAAGCCAAGCAGATATGATTTGTTTGTGTGTGTGAGCTTATCATGAGATGCCACTTTGTTCTCCACTCACTGACCGCTGTTATTGCTTTGGTGATTCACACATTCAGGATTCAGGCAATTGTTTCTTACAGCATCCACTACGCCCTGTTTTTGAAATGCTACAGAAATGCCGCTGTGACTGCATATCATAAAGAGGTCTCCACGCAGGAGCCATTTCTGTGGAAAGATCTGTGGTTGTGGCAGTTCTCACTGCAGTGGACAATGAGCACCGGGTAACAAAGTGCATCCTCGTAGTCCGGGGGCTCCTCGTCATCTGTGGTGAGGCGTTCCGATAGGCAGCGGGTATTTTCACTGGGGCTCACCTGGTCGTCTAGGCTGCCGCTCCTCCAGAAGCAGCTGCGCTGGGAGCCATAGCGCCGGGCCAAGGAGAAGCGGCTGCTGCTGAAGGGGATGCGGGAGCTGGCACCGGTGCAGATGCTGAGGGCGCTTCTGGAGAACACTGAGGAGCAGCTAATGGCTCTGTGGCAGCGCTCGCAGTTCTGACGAAGCCCACTGAAGCTGGAGGGGCACTGGGCCAGGTCCATGAGGCCAGCCTCTGAGTAACTGGGAACCAGCTGCTGGTTGGAGCGAATGTGCCACTCCAATTCTGTGCTGTCAATGGTGTTAACTCGAGGGATACGGCGCCAATAAGGCCGATCGTCACAAGGGGTAACAGGGAGGTAATCGTGACCGAAGAGCTTTTCAACACGATAGTGGACGTATGCAGTGCGATACTCTGTGAAGACTCTGAGAGGCCAAGAAAACGTGAGGAAGGAGGCAAACCAAAAGACGTAGTGGGACAGATACCAAGGGTGGTGCTCCGGGTCACAGAGCACCAAGACATACTCCTTCAGTTCAATGTTCTTCAGGTGCATGCCCTCTCTGGCTTCCATGTAGTCATCCAGGCCCTCGTTGTCGGTGAAAAACCTCGCCCTTTGTGTGAGATAAGAATTCTCGGACTCCACGTTGGCAAAACTGAAGCACTTAGTGAAGCGCATCTTTGTCAACGCAGACTTCTCCAAGCCAAGCAGCTGTTTGGAAACATCTTTGACACCACAGTGGCTGTAGTCAAATTCTGCTTCTGCCACGTGGGTGTTGACACGCTCATGGTAAACCTGAGTGCTCGTGTAGGCGTCTCCATTGCGGTAGCGCGTGACTTGTCGAGTTCGGCGCACATAGTGATAGCTGATGGCCTTCCACCAGATGCAGGGCTTAGCCTGCTGCATCCTCTGGATGCGCTCGGAGATGCCCTCCACGTCCACTTTGTGCTGCAGCTCATTCTTCACGTGACAGTGCCAGCACTCGACTAGGTAAACTAAATAGAGCATGCCCAGTAGGGCCAAGGGAATGTAGATGTAGCCATCAGAACAGGGGCTGTCATGGTACATCATGGATTTCCCTTTGAAGTCGCTGTCGAAGGTGAGGCGGGTCACCTTGGTGATGTGACACCAAACCATGGTTCCCATGCAGCCATACATGAGAACGGAAAGGAGGAAGCATTTCCAGAAACTCTCCCGACATAAGGACTTGCTTAGAGATTGCTTCAGCGGTCTTTGCTGTTGAGTGAAAGCACACATAAGAAGAAACGTTTTAAAAACTGATCAGTAGAGCAGGGCAATATGACCAAAAATATTTATCACGATATACATTTGAAAATTTGCAATAACGATATAACTGACGATATAATTGACACTAGACAAAATACTTTACAACTCCATAACTTTATTAGTGCAAAAAAAAAAACCATCGATGTATTTTCACTTAAACAAGCAGCTGTTTTTTATGTGCATTAAAGTCATATAAAAATTTAACAGTGCAAATGCAAATTCCTTGCTGACAGTTTAACCAAAAGGCATTTCCAGTGGAAATTGGCCGACATATCCTCAGCATAACCATGTATAATATCCACAAAACTTAAAAAGAGGTTATACACACACAATACGGTAATATTATGTTGAAGTTTAAGTCCTCCACATGTAAACACCACAGACTACCAGTAGCTGTCAAATGCAGGATTGTGTTTTGGTCGTTTGCTATCTGACTAATTTTGTTAGATTAAATATCAGAAACGTTAATAATTTTTTAATCGTAGGCGAAAAGCTTTAGAAAAGAGGAATTTCCGATTAAATTAAAATGTGTAAATAAAGTAAAAGCCTGGCCTTTATCATTTCTAACTGTGTTCCTCAGTGAACCTGACTGGCGTCGTCCGTATCTGCTGGGTTTGTGTTTCTGGTTTGTGTGGCAACAAATAAATTATGTTGCCACTGTGAGTTATTTCTCTTTTAGCCAGCTTGTGCTTTTTTCAGTTATCTCATGTGTATTATTGTGGCTTTTCCTTCCTTCCTTTCCACTTCTTTCCTCCTTCGTGTTTCCTAATTGTGTCTTGATCCCCCAGTCAGTCCTTTGTGTAGCCCCCTGTCAGGTCAGTTGATCTGCTTTACAGTGTTTTTGCATGCTTTGATTGCAGCTGCTGATTAATAACTGCAACATTGTTCAATCTTTCGCATAATTAGACCAAAATAAACAAAGGAGTCGCAAACCCTTGCAAGCAGCACTGGGGTTATGGTTGAAAAGAACAACAAGATAATTATGTAAATTGTCAGATGAAGTATGCAGCACTTACATGATATAGAAAATGTTGCCACACACTTTCAGACAATAAAAGTGCCTTTTTGCTTTTTACTTTTAGTGGTACAGAGGTTTATCATTGAGGCTTTATCCTCTGAGGTGCAGAGTGCGGGGGAGACTTCTTTACACCCTTTGCACATCTGGTGTCAATAAGTGCACATAAGGCTCCCAGAAACAGGGAGAACAGGTGACAGTCCTCTGCAATTCTGCACCTTTAACCTTAAATCTTAAAATGGAAGAGTAAATTATATATTTCACCTAGTTCTGAAACAGTCACACTAGCACGTTTCAAATTATCTGATTTTATTATTAGACAAAGATAACCCAAGTAAGACACACAGAAAAAAGACATAAAGAAGAGTTAAATTTCATTCATCACACCCAGACCTGATTACTGTCCAACCTGTCGCATCAAGAATTTACTTAAACAGAACCTGTCCAACAAAGTAAAGTAGGCTAAAAGTTGACAAAAAGCAACACATTGTGCCACGATCTAAAGAAACTGAGAAAAAAAATCATTGACATGTGTGAGTCTTAAATGGTTACATTGTCATTTCTGAGGCTTTGGGACTCCAGTGAATCACGGTGAAGACCATTATTGATAAATAGAGAGAATTTGGAACAGTGGTGAACCTTCCCAGGAGTGGCCAGCATACCAAAATAACCTCCAGCGTCCAGTGACGACTCATCCAGGAGGTCACAAAAGAATCCAAAAGAAAATCGAAATAACTGCAGGTCTCACTTTCCTCAGTTAAGATCAGAGGTCATGAATCAACAATAAGAAAGAGACTGGGAAAAATTGAGAGAGCCCAAGGAGAAAAGCACTGAGAAAACACAAGGACTTGTTTCACATTCACAAAAAAAACCATTAATGATCCCCAAGACTTTGGGGAAAATTATTCTCTGGACTAATGAGACTTGTTGTAATGGATGGAACAAGAAAAGATGAAGGAGAATGTCCGGCCATGACTTCATGCCCTGAAACTCCATCACTGTTGGGTTATCCAGCATGACAGTGATTTGCAACAGACCAGCAAGTCCACCTCAAACAACCCTTCAATGTGGCTGAATTAAAACAACAATGCCAAAATTTCTCCACAGTGATATGAAAAACTCATTGCCAGTTATCACAAATGCTTGATTCTGCCAAGCTGGCACAGCCAGCCATAAGATTTAGTTTTCACACAAGGCTATGCAGGTTTGGATAGCTTATTTTTCTTAATAAATAAAATCATCATCTATAAACTACTGCGTTTTGCATTTAGCCAGGTTATTTTTGTCTAATATTAAAATGTATTTGGTGAGCTGAGACATTCAAAAATACAAAAAGAAACCATTGAGGGGCCAACCACTAAACAGTACTGCACCCTTTTGATCCTTAAAAAGGTATATAGTTATCTTGAAGTCTAATAATTAGCTTAATGGGTGCAGATGTGTGTTGATTATACTTTTAGGGGCAGAAATTTGTGTTTTCATTTCTGTGAGCGTCCATGCATTTGGGCTTGCAATTATGTAATTATTGCATTGGATGAAAATTACTTAAGAAAGAATGGATGTTAACTCTAACCCTAAACGGATCCCAGCCAAACTGATGGATGTTATTAGGTCACTGTCTCGTTTGCAGCTGACCTGCATCTCTGCTGACTGATAACTGCAACGTCTGTGGATGTTTTGCATAAAAGTATCACCAAAACGGTCAAACACACACGGATCAGACATTTCTGTGCAAAGAAAATCAATCTGCAAACAATAAGAATAACAGGATATTCCGTCCGTGGTCAGGTTCACAGGCCCGCTGCGGCACACGGGAGGTGAAAAACAGGTACAGACGCTGGCTGGCTGATTCCCAATCACATATCCTGCAGTTTTCCTCTAAAACAATCAATGCATGCTACAAGATTATTGAATTCCTTTCTATATCAGACTGTGGAACAGTGGCATATCTGTAACACCAAATTCCCGTCAGATTATCCACCTGCAGCGTGTCACAGCCTGCACAGCACGCACATGGACAAATTAAAGCTCCGCGACAAGCTCTGACAAACAGACCGTAACAAAAGGCATTTACTGTGCCAAAAAAAAAGGATTGCCAGAAAATTCTACCTCCTCTCTGGTGTCCTCCTCGAAAACGGTGGTGGTGCTGCTTTCACTCGCTGTCGCAGCCGATGCTGGAGGAGACATGGTGCTGGGCAGCTACTGGTAGTGATGACAGGGCGTGGAGGAGGAGGAAGAGCGAGAGATTTCACCGCCTTTACTCCACAGCGACCCTCAAATGAGACTCGTCACATCTGCTGTCATTTAGAGGCATTTAGAGCTGAGCCGACGGGGACCGGCTGATCGGTGAAAGACAAAATAAGAGCATCTGTACCTTCCTTAAGAAACGAAAATCGATACGCGAGGGTGTTTCTACAGGAACTCCCACCTCCTGCTGTCTACGGTTCAGCTGTCAGTGCCGCAGTAACATGATGGGAGATATTAGCTGGTCGTCGTTACTGAAGGAGCGTGCCCTGCCCCTCGGGGTCCGCTGGGTGCGCAGGAGGCGGCCGCAGAGCTGGCGGGGTCGCTGTCCATGGTGCTGACTGAGGTAGACTGAGGTACCAGGAGATGCTGTTGCATAAATCACTTAAAGGGAAAGTCCGACCTAAAATGTGCCGCCTCACTGATTATCAACATATGGAGCAAAAATAAAGTTATTTTTACTTTAACAAAGTAATCTGGTCACTCTTTAGGCTTAACCAACGGTTTTCTTTGGACGGCTTAATTGTTCGTAGTGTTGTTGTGACGTTGTGATCTCTGGTTACTTACTATGAATGACTTTTGATTTTATTGAAGTTTTGGATTCTCCTGTTTGTTGATTTGTTGTTTGTTGATGATACTGCCTAAGGGAAGCATGTATAATTATGTTCACATAAACATGCTTCCCTTAGGCAGTATCATTAGAAGACAGTATACATTTGCACTGCTATGCAGATGACACCCGACTTTATCTGTCCATGAAGCCAAGTAACACACCCCAAATTGTTAAACTGCAGGAATGTCTTAAAGACACTAAGACCTGGGTGACCACTAATTTTCTGCTTATAAATTCAGTTAAAACTGAGGTTATTGTACTTGGCCCTGAAAATCTTAGTAATATGCCCTCTAACAAGATACTTGCCCTGGTTTGCATTGCCTTGACCTCCAAACTGCAGGCTTGCTTGTTGTTCCTAAAGTATTTAAAAGTAGAATTGGAGGCAGAGCCTTAAGCTTTCACGCCCCTCTTTTGTGGAACCAGCTTCCAGTTTGGATTCAGGAGACAGACACAATCTCCAAAGGCTTAAAACTTTAATTTTTGGGGCTGGATCAGGTGACCTTGACTCCTCCCTTAGTTATGCTGCAATAGGTGTAGGCTGCTGGGGGAGTCCCATGATGCAGTGAGTGCTTCTTCTTTAGTCACCTTTCTCACTCACTATGTGTTAACAGACCTCTCTGCATTGAATCATACTTGTTATTAATCTCTGGCTCTCTTCCACTGCATGTCTTTTATCCTGTCTTCCTCCCCTCACCCAAACCGGTCAGATGGCCGCCCCTCTGCCTAGTCCTGCTGGAGGTTTCTTCCTGTTAGACGGGGGTTTTTCCTTACCACTGTCACCAATGCGCTTGCTCATAGGGAGTCATGTGATTGTTGGGGTTTTCGCTGTTGTATTATTGTATGGTCAGCATTGCAATATAAAGTGCCTTGAGGCAACTCCTGTTGTGATTTGTCTCTGTATAAATAAAATTGAATTGAGTTGGGTTCCTGCTTTGTTTTTATGGTTATTCTGTTGATGTGTTTTAGTTTTTGTGTTGTTTGGGGATATTAAACTCCAGTATTTGAAGTTGTCAACTTGACCTAATTACAGTTCCAACATGCTTCATATCTAATTATTTCATTTCCTGTTATACTTTGACCGTTTTCCCCTGTGTCTCTCTGTCTGATTATCCTCACCTGTGTCTTGTTCCCCTCCTCTTTCTAACCTATAATTGGCTTGGATTAGTGATTTTTTTTTTTGTTAAACAAATATTCTGCTTTCTGTGTTTGTATTTGGCTCCTAACTTCTACATTCAACCTGATGTTTTCTGATGTTGTGTTTTGGGTCCTTGTCTTGGTTTTCTAATTCTGGGTTATGAGGTAGATTTTATTACACAGACTGAAACACCCTCTGTTTCCTTAGTGTGTCTGTGTCTGTTTATTCGTCCAGTCTCATTTTTCCTTTGGTTATTTCTTGTTTTACTTGTTTTACTGTGTGTAGTTGTGTCCGCCTTTTGCCTCCTTTGTGATTGTTTCCCTCTGTGTCATGTTTCACTATTATTCTGTGCATTTTTAATCATTGTTCTTTGTAGATAACCTAGTGTATATAAGTGTATACCTACTTTTTTCCAGGACCCTCTAAACATTAAACATTCTTTGAAAAGAAATTAGTTCCATTTCTAGCTTTTCTCAACTTTTGTATATTCAGCTTCATTCAATTTATCTTTACTGGGCATTTCTTTTTTCTGTTTAACTAATTTATGTCTTTTTGATGTGGTTTTCCCCACTTTTATTTTCACTTCTGTTTCTTTGTTCTATTCTGGAGTCATCAAAGAGAAATGGTAAAAATAAAATACTTTTTATTATTGATTTACATATTTAAATTTAAATATGAATACCATCAGTCACATTACTAATGTTACATCTGTTATACAATGTGTAAAATGTTTTCAAGAACCTCAATAAGCGTTCAAGAAATGTAGTGAACACGGGAGCAAAAGTTTCCAGAAACCATCAAGCATCAAATCTACTGCATGAAAACTCTTATTTCTTTAAGTCTAATAAAGATATTTGTAAGTAGAGCTCATCCTGTGTGCGAGTCATGTGTCATACATGATATGAAGCACATTTAATGCTGGCATTATTACCAAAAAGCACATTTCTTCACATAATTGGGATACATGAAACATCAAAATTATATCACATTCTGGGTCACAATTAAACTTACAACTCACAACAAAAGTAATGTTTGTGTTATGTATGATCTAAAGCTGCCTGTTCAGCTGTTTGGTTCTAATTTCTCTTTACTGAAACAAGGAGAACATCAGTTCAGCAGGATGTTGGAAAATCTTATGGGTCATTTGGAAGGGTTGTGGTGTTACTAAATGACTAAATGTGCTATTAAAATGTAACAGCACATTTAACAGCATTTCAGTACATTATTTCTTTACTTGATACTGTATAAATGTAACTGAGCATCAGTCTTTAGTAAAATAGTCTTCATTTTAACCCTCAAATAACTCGTCTATTACTATTTTCACTGCAAAGAGGAGTTGCACAAATAAAATGACACTTTATTTAGACAATCCTATAATTTTTCTCACAAAACAAATTTTCTTTGTTTCAATAACACTAGAAAAATATGTATGTAAGTATATGTAATATACTTTTAAGCAGATTATGTATCATTTAACACCGAACTATGAAATGGTGACTCAATAATACTTTGATCACCAACAAATTACAGTGAAGTTATCACAGTCAGGAGGTTTGTTTTTCATCTTTTGTTACTCCCAGGCTCAAACTCAATCTGCGTGTTAATGTGTTATATGATTCTTTTAGCAGAAACACTCAAAATTCCCAGATTACTAAAATATCTAAAAATAATAATGGTCAAAATTGGACTCGTAAATATGACATTATTACCAACAAGTCACAAACCACAATAAAATCAAAGCCTATAACGATAAAATAAGAAGAAGGTGGAAAAAATCCTGGCAAGAAATAGTTCTATGGTCAAAAATATCACAAAGGCACATATAAATATAAGGCTGGGGTCATAAATGACTCCACACAGGTCACCTGAAGGCTAAAGAAACATAAAATTACAGAAAAGGATTCTTGACGGTGACAAAACTACAACAAAGTCGATGTTGGGATCCTTTAAAGGAATGTTGGCACAAGTGCAGATGCTGAGGGGGCTTCTAAAGAACACTGAGGATCAGATGATGACTCTGTGGCAGCACTCACAGTTCTGATGAATCTCGCTGAAGTTGGACGGTCGCTGGGCCAGATCCATGAGGTCAGCCTCTGGGTAAGCAGCTGCTGGTTGGAGCAAATGTGCCACTCCAGTTCTGTAACATCAGTGCTTTTAACTCGAGGGATACGACACCAGTATCGTCGATCAACACATGGCGACACAGGTCGGTAATCATGCCCGAAGACCTTCTCAACGCGATAGTGGACGTATGCAGTGCGATACTCCGTGAAGACTCTGAGAGGCCAGGAGAACGTGAGGAAGGAGGCAAACCAGAAGACGTAGTGGGACAGATACCAAGGGTGGTGCTTTGGGTTGCAGAGCACCAAGACATACTCCTTCAGGTCATTGTTCTTTAGATTCATGTCTTCTCTGGCTTCCATGTAGTCATCCAGGCCCTCGTTGTCGGTGAAAAACCTCGCCCTTTGAGTGAGATAAGAATTCTCGGACTCCACGTTGGCAAAACTGAAGCACTTAGTCAAGCGCATCTTTGTAAGCACAGACTTCTCCAAGCCCAGCAGCTGTTTGGAAACATCTTTGACACCACAGTGGCTGTAGTCAAATTCTGCTTCTGCCACGTGGGAGTCGAGGCGCTCATGGTAAACCTGGGTGCAAGTATAACGGCGGTAGCGCGTGACTTGTCGAGTTCGGCGCACATAGTGATAGCTGAAGGCCTTCCACCAGATGCAGGGCTTAGCCTGCTGCATCTTCTTGATGTGCTCATAGATGCCCTCCACGTCCATTTTGTCCAGCAACTCATTCTTCACGTGACAGTGCCAGCACTCCAACAGGTAGACTAAATAGAGGATGCCCAGTAGGGCCAAGGGAATGTAGATGTAGCCATCAGAACAGGGGCTGTCATGGTACATCTTGGATTTTCCTTTTAAGGCACTGTCGAAGGTGAAACGAGTCACTTTGGTGATGTGACACCAAACCATGGCTCCCATGCAGCCATACATGAGAACGGACAGGAGTAGGCATTTCCAGAAACTCTCCCGACATAAGGACTTGCTTAGAGATTGCTTCAGCGGTCTTTGCTGTTGAGTGAAAGCACACATAAGAAGAAACATTTTAAAAACTGATCAGGACATATTTATAATCCTATAACCACCTAAACTCTTAGTATCCACAATCTCATGGTGTATTGTACAAGTCCTCAGGTCCCGTGGACAAAATTCAGCATTTTGCAAATACTAATCCAGCCTGCATTATGCAACTTTGGAAGGAGAGGTTTGCTTTTTTAGAGAACAGTTTGTATTTTCATTCAGACTGCACAACATTGCAGAGTTTAGGACTGAAATGCAGGATTATGAGTCTGGCAGGTGTAAAACCTACTTTTACTCCAGGCATGGTAGGCAAACTTCAAAAGTCCAAAGTTCAAACAAACTTAACAATAGTCTGGCCAGAGTAATGCAATGGTATCTTACAGGGTAAAAACACTAATCAGGGCTAATCAGGGGGAGTGAGCACAGCTGGGCAGAAACTGGGCACATGTTAACAGAATCTAGATAACGAGGTAAGAAAAATAAAGGCGATTTTATTTATATAGCACAGAAAATACAGGGGAAAAAAACAGAAATCCTTGTAGGTTTACAATTCATTAAGGCAGTGAAAACAATGAGATATAATTTTTTTTTAAAGCCAATCAAAATTAAGCAAAAAAACAAACTTGAGCGTGGTCCTGTGTGAATAGTAAAGGTAAAGAAAAACTAAAAAGCAAGGCACAAAAGCCAAGAAGAATAGACTTGGCAAAAATATACAAGAGGATGAAGAGGAAGTCTGGAACAAGCAAAGACTCAAACATGACTCTAAACACGAACTAGAAAAGAATGAAATTGGCCACAGAGGTGTTACAGTAAAACACAATAATCCTACAATGTAAGAAAAAAAAACAGAGATTAATAATGAAGAATTCAAAGTTAAAAAAAACTCTAAACTTCATGTTTCAAATGAGGAACATGACAAGTATTTCTATATGTACTTGCTGTAAAGACAAGTTTCATGGTATGGAGGACAAAAATGGCTCAATTTGAGTAATAAAACTATAATTTAAAGTTAACATACATAAAAGCAGACATTAATTTGGTTGAAGAGAACAGACATTAATATGCTGTCATTTGTTTTGTAATTCTTTTTGTAAAAAACAAAATAGGAAATTAAAAGTATTTATGTTTACCCTTTTTGATCTACATTTTCTCTCATTTCATTTATTTCTATATCTCAAAAATAATTCATAAAAACGAGAAGCTGTGAGAAAACATTACTTAAAACATGTTTTAAATAAAATGAACAAATTAATAAATAAAATTGAAACTTAAGTGGAAAACTAAATAAACAGGAGGATAAGCAGAGTGAATCGCCACTGCCTCACGCACTCCCGTGTCCAAGTTTACACCGATGACACCTGTCAGATCATCCACCTGCAGCGTGTCACAGCCTGCACAGCACGCGCGCGGACACAATAAAAATCAACAACACAGAGAGAGTAAGAAAAAAGAAAAAGAAAAAGAAAGGATTGCCAGAAAATTCTACCTCCTCTCTGGTGTCCTCCTCGAAAACGGTGGTGGTGCTGCTTTCACTCGCTGTCGCAGCCGATGGTGGAGAAGACATGGTGCTGGGCAGCTACTGGTAGTGATGACAGGGCGTGAAGGAGGAGGAAGAGCGAGAGATTTCACCACCTTTGCTCCACAGCGACCCTCAAATGAGACTCGTCACATCTGCTGTCGTTTAGAGGCATTTACAGCCGGTGATCGGCCAAAAAAGAGCATCTGTACCTTCCAGCTGCTGGGAAACGGGTTAAGACAAGAAAAACAATATGCGAGGGTGTTTCTATGGGAAATCCCGCATCCTGCTTTCTACGGTTCAGCTGTCAGTGCCGCAGTAACATGATGGGAGATATTAGCTGGTCGTCGTTACTGAAGGAGCGTGCCCTGCCCCTCGGGGCCCGCTGGGTGCGCAGGAGGCGGCCGGAGAGCTGGCGGGGTCGCTGTCCATGGTGCTGACTGAGGTAGACTGAGGTACCGGGAGATGCTGTTGCATAAATCACTTAAAGGGAAAGTCCGACCATAAGCGAGTCTTAAAATGTGCAGCTCCGCTGATTTTCAATGCAGGGAAGGAAAAACAGAGATTTTCGCTTTAACTGAGTAATCCGGTGACACTTAAAGGTTCCTTGTCGATATGCCGGCTCATCCGCTTGGTCAAGGTGTCATGGTCCCAGGGTTTTGTTCCATATTCATGACTTTTGACTTCAGTGCTGTTGTGGAGGATTTTTTTATTTTTTTTATTTTTTTTAAGTTTTTGCATTCATGGATTCGGGGTTTTTAGTCACGGTCTTGGGCTTTTGTGTTCTTTGAGAGTTTTTCATTCTTAATACATTTGAATTCTTATTTTTAAAACTCTTTTTTTTTTTTAATTTATTATCATTCTGCTAGTGAGTTTAAGACATCATCAAGTCTTTGTTTCCTGTTTTTAACTTTATGATTTTCCAGTTTTGTTATATTGGGTTTTTTGGTTTTGATCCTGTGAATTTCAGATTTCTGTGTTTTTGTTTTCCACCATTATTGTCATGGTCGGACGGTCCTTCCCGGGGTGACCTGCCTGTGTGTGTATTTGTGTGTTTCTCTCTCTCTCCTCCTCCACCACCCAGTGGCTGACACACCTGCACCTAATTTGCCACCCAGCTGTCACTGATCATCCTTCGTTGTGGGCTGAGGTATTTAACTGTGTGTCCAGATGGCAGTCGACGCTGGATTGTACTTGAAGCGCGGTAGTAAAGAGTGTTTTGTGACTTGCAGCTTAGCTTTAGCCGGCTAGCCTCCTCACCTGTTGTTTTTGCACGTTTGTAGGAGGAAGAGATGCAGAGCTGGAGGTTGGAGAGAAGGAGCCCGTGGGATTAAGCTATTGGAGGAGAACACACACTCGGATAATCACTTTGGAAACTCACCTGCGCACCACTGCGAGTTTGGAGAAGATCACTGTTGGACTTTGCACTTCACTTTGTGTTTCGAAACTGTTTTTGGGCACTGTAAATAAACGCACTGTGTACTTTGCATCCAGAGCTCCTCCTGAGTCCGTATTTTCCCATTACCCGTGACAATTATAACAAATCTTGTTTTGTCTTCTCCCTGTGTAGGTCTGTATGATGTTTTCCTACCATGTTCCTTCCTGAAATAGTTCAATAATATTTAGAATGTTTGTTTCATGTCTCCTTGTTTGGTCATTTCCTTTTTTCTAATTGATAGTTTCCTCTTCTCTCTTCTTTTGGGTTTTATTTCCTCTTCTGTTTCTATTCCCTAATCAGCCCTCTGGATATTTATAGTCATGTTTTCATCTTTATTAAAGAGTCTGTTACATCAGCAAAAGTCTAAAACCCACGAAAACACAAAGCCGCAAAGAAGTTTTGGGTTTCTTCAGTTTGTGGATTTTTGTTAATTATTTTATTTAATATTTATTTTTTGGTTGAAACTTTCAGCTTATTTCATTTAGGATTCTGCTTTAGGTTACTTATTTTAGACTCTTAATTTTCTTAACATTTCCTTTGTGTTTAGTTACCTCCTGTGTTATTTTTGACAGTCATGTTTCCTTGTGTCTGGAAACTAGAAGTTTTCCTGCTGAGCAGTGAAGTACAAAGAGTTGGTAAAAGATACATTTTTACTGATTTGCCTGTTTAATTTTAAACATGAATTCCACCAGTAACATCAGTTATGTTGCAAATGATATATTATGTCAAATGTTTTCAAAAATCTTGATAAGTCCAAAATAAATCTAGTTAACAAGGGTTTCCAGAAACTGTCAAGCATAAAACCTGCAGTATGAAAATGCATTCAATTATTATAAAGGCTTTTATATTTACAGTTCACTGTATTTGTGTGAATCTGGTCTCAGAGATGATATGAAGCACATTCAATCTAGAAATGAATGCAAAATCTTTACAAACAGAAAAGACCTATTCATTCATGAAAGACTCCATGAAATATCAAAATCGTGTCAGATTCTAGGGCACAAATAAACTCACAATTTAAAAAATACAATTT
This sequence comes from Copadichromis virginalis, assembly GCF_057382275.1. Taxonomy (NCBI): domain Eukaryota; kingdom Metazoa; phylum Chordata; class Actinopteri; order Cichliformes; family Cichlidae; genus Copadichromis; species Copadichromis virginalis. Next base: position 19,390,511 of record NC_140636.1, on the reverse strand, counting down.
ACTTCTCAGAAACTCCCTAAACCTCAGAGCAGTGAGTAAAATTGTTTATCAGCTGTTTGGTTTAAATCTGTACTGAAACACATGAAGCACATGTCGGAAAATTGTGGAACATTTTTGAAGGGCTGTTCATCCATCCATTTTATTCTGCTCATATTCGATTCGAAGGCATGTGGGGTCCCTGGACAGGTCGCCAGTCTGCCGCAGGGCTAACACAGAGACATAGAACCATCCTCACTATCACGCCTACAGTCAATAACCCACAGAGACTCGGGGAGAACATGCAAAGAAAGGCCACAGGGTGGATTCAAACAAAGCATCAATCTCTACTAAAACTTTCTTTTAATCCTCAACAATCACTTTTTCCATTTTCAATGCAAAAAGGAGTTAAAATGAAATTGTATGAACAAAATTGCATTTAATTGGACAATCCTTTTTTGTTTCTTCACACAAAACATTTTTTCTCTGTCAGTAAACCAGAAAACTTTTAAAACTTAAGATTTGTTTGATAGAATCATATGTGGACAGGTTGTTACTTTCAACAAGTTGTAATGAAATAAACACCAATAAATTCCAAATTGCAATAAAATAAACGTTTGTAGTGTTCAATGTCTGTACAAATATTAACTCTATCCAGTTTAGTTTCCTAGTTGCCCATAAACAGCTGTGAAAAGTAGTACAAGAAGTCAAATCAAAAATATTTGTGGTCAAAAATATCCTGAAGGCACATGTAAATATGAGGCTGGGATCGTGAATGACTCCACGTCACGTGAAGAAACAGAAGTCACTGAAAGGGATTCAGGGTGGAGGCAAAGCTTCCTCAGGACTGCTCCTCCCTGATGTGCCCACGGTGTGAAATCCCACGCTGTTCACTACTTTTCCCAGGGTCTCCTTTTCTGGTGACGAAGGGAACCCTAAAAGGAAAAGTAAATAAGGGTTATGAGTGCATGGAAATCTCTTCATGATCAGATATATTCCATAACCTTTCAGTCTGACTTCATACATGTTAATAAAAGAGGATAAAGCTTTATTTAAAATTGTTTCTGATGACGCACTCAGCTACTTACGGAGTACATGTTGGAGAGGTTGTTGAAAAGCACTTGGCCTGCGCTCACTTTGTTCCTCACTCCTCTCACGGTCCCATTCTTGCTGCATATATTGATCCGCTTGTTGCTAAACAGCATCTCTCTCTTGGCACTGGCGTACAAAAGTAGGTCATCGGGTTCACAGCCGTTCTCGTCCACGGCTGCTTCCACCACCAAACCGTTCAGGTGGCGGTTGGCCTCGCTGGTGGGGAGAGAGCCGCCCTGCTGCTCTGCCTCTGGGCTGCTGGTCGAGTCAGACTCCACCGAGTCCTCCACCGAGTCCTCCACCAAGCCGCACCAGGCTCTCTCATCCTTGAACACCTCCGCCAAGACCCGGCCACTGTTGGCAGACGCTACTCTAAACCTGACTGTTTTCCCAGCCTTCTCGTTCTCCTGTTTCAGTTTTGGCCTCTCCATTGAAATACAAGAATGTCTCACATGTTTTACATCCCATTCAGAAAAGCCAGACGCGCTCTCTCAGTGCTGCGCAATTATCAAACAATAATATCCTCATTGATGTGTCAAAATGAGCTGAGTACAAAAACTAGACACCCAGATGGTTAATAATTAATGAGCTTCTGCCATGGTAACCGCTAAAACAGGTAAACAGTAAACTGATATTACCATGTTCAATAATTAATCAAGGTTAGTTTTCAAACAGCTACAGAAGTGTGTGATCCTTTATGGTCGACTGGGCCAGCAACAAGGATGAATTACCCAGGAAACACCAGACAACCTCCGGTGACCTTTTCTGTGGCCCCCGTTTTGTTTGTCTGACCCCGAGGTTATCACGAGAGCGCAGACTCGAAAACCAAAGTAGGCAGATTGTTCTTTTCTGTGTTGGCCACTTTATTATATGCATCTATTCAACTGCTCACAAATATCCAATCAGCTAATCACATGGCAGCAGCTCAGTGCATTTAGGCATGTAGACATGATCAAGATGAAGAAAGAACAAATGGCATGACGGATGGTGGTTCTCCAGAGAGCCTCTCCGCTGGAACCTCAGTAAGCTCACTCTTTCAATTCATCTCATAAATATTTTCTTGGAAAAATCTGGACCACTAGGATTAACCCCTGTCTCATCTCTCTCCCTACACCTGGAAAAGGACCGCTGTATTGTAACTCACGCTTCCACTGATACAAGTCAGCAGTGGGAGTCATGACAAATCATGACATGCTCATAAATACACTGTGTGTCCTTTCAGTCAGTGTGGAAGGTTATTGCTTTGTATTTTGGTTCTTGTTGTGATAGCTTGTTTTGTTGTGTTTCTTTGTTTTCAGTTTCAGTGTTGTTTGCCTTTTAGTTACTTCGTGTTTTATTTTGAAGGTTGACTTTTCCTTTGTGTCTTGTCCTAGTTTTATTTCCAACTTTTTGCAACCTCTGCACTTTGCAGCAGGCTATTTTATTTGTCAGAGTAAAACACAGTAGGTTCAGTTAAGTCCCACAAAGTAATGAACAGAGCCAGAGGCAAAACTTTAAGCCTTACCACCATCAAGTTAGCTAGTGGGTACTTAACTGATCTCCTTGACCTGTATAACCCAAAAAGAGCACGAAGATCCTCCAGCCAACTGCTCCTAATACAACCAAGGTCTCGTTTAAAAGCCAGAGGTGACCGTGCCTTTGCTATTGCTGCATCTAGACTCTGGAATAATCTCCTAGTTGATATCCGTACATCGGAATCTATTCAATTGTTTCAATTGTAAAAGCCCACCTGTTCAACTTAGCTTTTGAAGCAAATTAGTTTGACTTTCACTTGGCCCGCACTACACCATGTAATTGTACATTTTAATTGAAATTGTACTATTTGTTTCTTGTTTCTGCCCGCATTGCGGTATTATTGTGAAGTACTTTGATCTACACTAATCTTTTAAAATGTGCTATAGAAATAAACTGATTTGATTTGAAGATGGTGAGTTTTTTTTATGTTATGTTATTATTAAATAAGATGGGAAGCTATCCACAGAGACCAGGATTATTATTATTATTATTATTATTATTATTATTATTATTATTATTATTATTATTATTATTATTATTATTATTATTATTATTCGGCTGTAATCATGTTCATATCGACTACAAAGTTGATTATTTTAGAATTAGAATCTGTGGCGATTCATCGACTTTTCGAGCCAGCCTCAAGTGGCCACAGCAGGAACTGCAGTTTTATTTTTATTTTTTTCTGAGAATGTAGCTGCTTGTCTTTAAACTATCAATGGTAACAAAATTCTCATCTTTGCCTCTGAAAGCCTCTCTGGCAGGTTGTTTTTATACCTAACCATGTTTTTCATCAATCAGGTGTTTGTGAGGGTTTTGTTATTTGTTTTGCTTTTTTTGTATTGTACTAAACAACTTTCCAGTCATTTAAGTGTTGCTAGGATCAAAGGAAAATATGTACTAGTTAAGTTCTTCTCCATTCTTCTCATGCAACTCATTAGCGAGTGCATTTCCTAATGTTGATCCTAATGCAGGGATCGGGCAAATTCGTGGCCAAATAAAATATACGGATCATAAAGTCCCCAGCCTGTAATTCCACCCCGCTCCTGTAGATGGCAGGAAGCGCCCGCTGCTGGCGCACAGCAAGAGGAGGAAGAAGCAGACCTCACACGTGTTCCTGCACCAGAGTGTCAACATGGGCAAAAGAAAACAAAATAAGCAGTTTCTAACTACTTTATCCAAAAAACAGAAGAAGCACTTGAAGGAGTTTGGAGAGGAACATCCTTTTCACGATGTGTAAGCAGAACGACAGCAACTTCCGGTCTGGTTTAAAGGAAGAAGCTGCTTTATATTAGCAAGGCTGCTAATTTCTAGTTTTTCATTCCATTTTTTAAATGTAACTGTAGTTTTTCCCGTATTATCTCGGTGTAAAGTACAAACAGAAATGTAGCAAACATCTTAAATTTACTTTTTCTAAGGAGGGCAATGTGCTGATGTTTACCTGATGACATGGATTTTTAATATTAGAAACTATCAGTGAGTTAAGCCCCTAGTAAAGCCGAAACAAGAGAAGAAGAATGGCGCATTTTAAGGGGACACTTTAACACTTTAACTTCAGTAAGAACCGTTTCTTCTACCCTGGGGAAAGTGACGCAGGTACGCCGGAGAGGCAACAACAGCACAACGTCGCTTCTAATACCTCCTGGCTGATCGTTCTATAGGTTTGCATTTGGTGGTACTTTTTTCTACTGGTAGCTCAGGAGATGGACTGTTACACAAGGAGAGCTGGACAGAGCCGCAGAAAGGCATCGGCACCGGTACAGCACTGCTATCTGCTCCTCTGTGTGATTAGAAACTGGTGGAGCACCGCTAAAGCTCTAAATGATGACCTCGTTTATTTTCTGCCTAAACTGTGAATAAGACTCCATGCGGACGGCAGGAGGAGCTCACATCTTGTGGGAGCTGTCAGACTGCTGTTTTTACATGTAATTCTGAAAGCCATCCAGTGGGTTGAATTCTATCCTTTGGTGGGTCAGCTCTGGTGCCATCTCTGATCTACATATGCAGCGGTGCAGGCCAAAAGAACAATGCGTTAATATATATATATATATATATATATATATATATATATATATATATATATATATATATATATATAATAAACTGCACTTACTGGTTACAATAAGTGGCAGATTATTAATCATTGTTGTAAAACTAGTACAAAGCTTTACTTTGTCCTAATAATTTAAATATTTTTACAAATATGTTTTCTGAGCAGCTTCATTTAATTTTCTCTCTCTTTTTCTCTCTGTCTTTTTTTTTTTTTTTTTACAGAGTTAATGAAAGACCTGAAAAAACTCAAGTAATGGAACTGGTGAGTAGAAAGTCCTAAACAGTTTAGTGCTGTAAAAAGTGTGTGGCTTGTCAAAGTCTACTTTTCCTCCCCGACTTCCTGTATATGATTCTATAAATACAGTTTGGAAAAAAAATTCTGTTTCATTTTGTGCCTTTGTTTTTCCTTTTTTACATTGTATTGCACTGTAATGCTTTACTTAAAGTATGTAATAATAGGTGGTATTTATTGTTTTGGCTCCTCTAATACATGAAATTTAAAAATGTCTTATTTTATCAGTTTGGGCTCGTTTTTACCAACGCTGCTGTCAGACTTGTTTTAAAACTTAATGTCTTGTGTGAGTGTCTTCCAAAAAAGCCTTGATTATACTTTCCACATTGATGAGTCCTCTCAGGTTAGACTGATTTAAGTTTTATCGTAACACGGCAAGCCCGAGGGTCCGTGCGGACGGCTGCATGCCTGCCTGTTTTTTGTGATCAGCTATGCATGCGCTCCAGGTGGTGGTCTTCAAAGAAGTGTAACAGGAAAGACCACGGAACAAAATCAAAGCTTTTTAGTACTGATCCCCAAAGGGTGGGCTAGGGCCCCCCTGGTGGGCTGCCTAAGGAACTGTAGGTGGGCCAGAGTAATAACAGAAATTCAGTTTGAAATTACTTACTAGTATGTTCAGTTACAGACTTGTATAAATGTATTTATTTATATAAAAAGGGAAACAAAACTGGTAGTATGAGGTGGTAGTTTGTGACATTACTGTGACCTAAGGCTAAATTTAATAAGTAAGTAAGTTTGTGTCCCAGTGGCAGGTGGGTCACTTGCGTTAGTGTTCGCATATGACTGTATAACCTAAAGCCTGTGTGGTTTATGGGTTCTGAGTACATGTTTTAATGAAATACAATATTTCTGTTGCATTCTTAACAAGAGTAAGTGGGCTGCACACTCTTGACTTGGGGAGTGGCTGCTTTAGCCTAAGGTTTACATTGTTAATTTGTCATTCCAAGCATCTCAGGTCATCTGAAGTAATGAACAAGTAATGTCGTGTATCAAATTACCTTCTTCAGACAGTAAAGTGAGTAAATAAATAGTTACTTTTAAAATAATTAATCTGTAATATACTTTTTTTAATATCTATGACACCCCATCCTTGCATAAACCATCACATTTGATCCAGTTTTGAGGTTAGATTTAGGTTCAGTATTCACTATTATACACAAAGCGATGATGCCACATTCAGTGAACAGCAATAATCGTGAACAGCATCAACACAGCGATAATAAATGGATTCATGAGCTACCTTTTTTAATTTTTAGCCGTCAAGTCCAGAACAATCTGAGTCAGAGGCCGATGAGCTGGAACCAGAAGAAGAAGAGGAGGAACCAGAGCAGAAAACAGCCTATCAGAAACTTCTTTCAACTCTCAGCCAACCAAGAGGTGAAGCTCAGAGCGAAGAGGAGGACAGCACAGATGATGAGGAGGAGGAGGAGGAAGAAGAGGAGGAGCTTCTTGGTGAAGGTGAGCTGTTTGTTTCCAGAGCTCTTTATTTCAACAACCACTTTGGATTTCACTGAATGTGTTTGTGTTTTTTCCATCTCAGATGAGATTGATGCTGAGGAGGGAAGTGAGGGTGGTGATGAAGATGAAAAGGGAGAAGGAGAACCTGCAGATGGAGAGGAAGCTTTGATGGAAGCAGGAGATGGGGAGGATGACAGGAAGGAGCCGGGAGATGAGTTTGTAGACAAAGAGCATGAGTCCCAGTTCTGTCTGGAGACCAACTTCACGGGAAAAGGAGAACAGGAGGAAACACGGGACGAAGATAGTAAAGGTACTTAAAGGGTTGGAGGGGAAAAAAAGATCTCCTGAATTCTTTAGCAGAATTATTTAGTATCTTAAAAAACAGATTTTTAAATGTTTTCTTGTACATTTGTTTTATCAGCTCTAGATACGAGTATGGTGTGTCTTATAGTTTTGCTCTTTGTTTACAGACATGTTTGTCCAGCATTTGGACACAGAGCTTGACGAAGAGGACGTGCAGAAGATAACATCGGGCTGCAAATCAAAGACTCAGATTACGGTACACCAGTCTCATTAAATACATCTTCATTAAAGGAGACTTCTAATGCTCATCGACAGCTGCATTTTTTTAGTCGTAGAGTAGCTTTATGTTGCTGATCCTTGGTGCAGCCCCTCATTTTATATTCCTCTGCCTGACAAAAACCGTGTTAGCCCCTTCTCCTTTAAGGCCCCCCCCCCAAACTTTCTTCAGATTGGTTCCACCTCTAAAACATAGGGTTTGATTAGCAAGGAGGGGTGGACTTTATGTGCTTTTAGTCCCAAGCCATGTGCCTGAGGTGATTGTGTTAAGCGTATTTGTGCTCAGTGACATCACACGGAGCCATAAGTAAAATATGAAGCCTAAAACTGAGGTTCTGGCTCACGGGAGCAACTTGCACATGTTCTGGGAATGTTTAATATTGGCATCCATTATTGTATACGTGTATATATCACATAAAAGAAGTAAAAGCATGATAGGTCATAAAATCTGAATCAGAAATGCTTTATTAATCCCAGAGGAAGTTGTGTGGTCTCAGTTGCTCCATGACAATAAGAACATTAACAAACAAATTAAAATACAAATAATACGTTAAAGAATAGCTCTAATACAAATAACTCTAATATATAAATATCCAGAAATATTCCCAAGAATTGGAATATAAAAGTTGAAATTGAAGTGCCGCTCTTATCATATTACAAAACGTAAAGTTTCAGCCTTTGCCTTTCTCTTTCTTAGTGGCCAAAGCTGGGAACTCTGCTTTGCACCAATCCCCTGGAGAAGTTTGGCCCTATCGGCCCCCAGACAGACACAAACCTCCCAGTTTTCCATAAACTTGTGGAGACACGCTGGAGGGATCTGAACCAGACGTTCAATCATAAAGGGCAGGCCGAAGAGATCAGCCCTCTCCAGCTGGAGTTGCTGGCCCTAATGGGCTCCTATAAAGATCTGTACTACCCGGAGACATGCCCTGTCAAGCAGGGACCACATGTGCGCAGTGCATATTGCCTCCATGTGCTTAACCATGTACTGAAGGCTAATTCTCAGGTCCTGGCTCATAACTCACAGTTGAAAGAGCAGAAGAGTTGGACTAAAGCCGGAGCCGAGCCACAGGATGAACTCCGAGACCAAGGACTCACCAGGCCAAAAGTAATCCACAGAAATGTTCATTTATTCTTCTTTTTGTTCTTTTTACTTACATATCAGTATTGCTGAGTATCTGCTAACCTGCTGTCATCGCCCTGATGAATCTGTCAGGTCCTGATCCTCGTTCCATTTCGGGGAAGCGCGCTGCAGGTCGTCCATACGCTCATCAGCCTGCTGGAGACTAAAGGCAAGAAAGTGATGGTGAGCAACAAGAAGAAGTTCAAGGAAGAATTTGGAGAGGACGAGGATGAGAAGCCGCCCAATTTGCAGAGACCAGACGACTATAACGCTATCTTTACAGGCAACGTGGACGATCACTTCAGGATAGGTACGCTCTGAAAAAAGAACCCTAGCTTCTTTAAAAACCCGAGTTTGTCTCTTTGACCTTCTCCTGCTCTGTCCTCTCCAGGTGTCTCCATTTTGAAGGGCAGCATGCGCCTCTATGCCCCCTTCTACTCATCCGACATCATCATCACGTCTCCTCTGGGCCTTCGCACTGTGCTGGGAGCAGAAGGAGAACGCAAGAGAGACTTTGATTTCTTGTCCTCTATCGAACTGCTAGTGGTGGATCAGGCAGACGTCTTCCTCATGCAGAACTGGGAGCACGTGCTGGTAAGAACGTAGCGCCCTCTGCTGTCTAGGAAGCAATTTTGGGCATAAACAACAAACATGTTTGCATTTTAAATGCAAACATGAGATGAAAGCTTCATTTAAGACTCATTCTGACCAGATTTACTTCACTCATGCTTTTACTGCTACCTGCTCTACTCATTTATCACAATCAAAGTCCAAAGTGCATTTGAGTTATTATTATTATTATTATTACTGCTGCAATTTAAATCCCATCCAGAGTGATGAAATGTACTTTTTAATCTTAGTTGGAAAATTATTTTGCTTTATCCTGTTTCTTATCTGCGCAGTGTAATAATTAAACTTCAGTGTGATAATGGAGGAAGTTCATTATGTTTTTTTACAGATTTGATGGAAACAAAAAGCTTACAGACCTAATTGAGTGATTATAAAGGAAACAAAAGCCATTACGAGAATGCCAACCTGTAGAATAATTCATGAGCTGAGTTAAGCTTTCTTTTAAGCCTTTATGTAGGGATAGGCGTCAACGTTATTTAGTATTTACTAAGACCTTTTCACCCGTTCTTAAGCATAACTTCCCCTGCACCCTCACTTTAAATCAGTATGTATAGCTGTTATAAAGTTATGACATTTTAGCTTTATACAAGCCCTGATTTTCATTTTAATGCTTTTAATGTGTTCTTCACTTCTGTTTATTAGTGTCTGGCACATAGTAGCATAGTAATTCCGGAAATGGTTGAAAAACATGGTGACTGTCCTTAGTATTTAACATTTGAACAAGTTGGTACCATTAAAACTATGTTGGATCAGCTATTAGCAGATGCTACTTACAAAGTACTCTGGATGTAATAACAATAATAATCATTCATTTATGTAGCACATTTAAAAATCCACATTACATCGTTTTTAATAGGAGAAGCAAAAACGACGAAATCAGGGAAATCTTTCCTCTAAATGTATTTTTTCAGATCTGATTTAAATGAATAGCAGGAAAATTCTGAGCTTTTATCTTCCATAATTCCTCATAATGTTATTATTTCCTTCCTTTTGTTTTTCCCCGTTATGGTCACCAGCATGTGATGAAGCACATGAACCTGCAGCCGCTGGACTCCCACGGTGTCGACTTTTCCAGAGTGAGGATGTGGAATCTGAACAACTGGGCCCGACACTACAGGCAGACGCTGGTTTTCAGCTCCATTCAGGACCCACAGATCAACAACATCCTCTCCAAGCACTGCGCCAACTACCGCGGACAGGTAGGCCACACTTCACACTTTACTATTGCTGAGAGAGAGAGGTGGTGGATGTACACCCTTTATCGTGTAACATTTTTAGAACAAGGCTCGGAAATATCTGCAGGTTCATATTGATTTGGTTTTAACTAAGGTGTTAATTCTTTTGTTTTCTTTGTGTGTTTTTTGGCTCAGATTGTCATAAAGAACATACCAAAAACTGGTTCCATCTGCCAGGTCTTGGTCCAGCTGCCTCATGTCTTCCAGATGTTTTCCTCCGCCAGCTTCATCGACCACGATGCTCGGTAAAGTCCAGCGTGTACCTTCACCCTAAACTGTCTCCTGACATTAGTGCTCTTTTTTTCTCTCTCACAGCATTCTACGATATAGGTCCTGGCAGCTGATTGGTTGTTTTCTCCGATTTTGTGTATAGGTTTCAGTTCTTTATAGACAAAGTGCTGCCGCAGTACAAGGATTCGGTTATGTCACACACTCTGATCTACATCCCGTCTTACTTCGACTACGTTCGGCTGCGTAACTACATGAAGAAAGAGGAGATGAACTTTGCCAGCGTCTGCGAGTACTCCAGCAAATCCGAGGTGTCCCGAGCACGCCACTTTTTCCAAAAGGGGGAGAAACAGTTCATGCTCTTTACGGAGCGCTTTCACTTCTACAAGAGGTCAGTTCTTTGTAATGCCCTGTCATGTGGGCCTTTTCCATAGTAAATCAAACAAATCTGAAGAAAAAAAACCCACCTGACCACCTCTGAGTCATCTGATTTATTTTGTACAATAACTTTGGTATGTTAAATATGGTGGGAATTTCCTAAGTTAAAGACCCTCAGGGTGCAAAGGGTGGTCAAAATGTAGCTTTGTTTAATCTGCATGTTTTTCGGGGCCTTAAAAAGACATTTAAGATCTGGTTTGGATTTTTAATTTGTTTGTTTGTTTTTTTCAAACAGCAACCAAATAAATTTTATACCCACTCAAAGTGTCACAATCTAAAGCCAAAAAAACATCCCTGTTGTGGGAGTTTCAATAACAAGACTGTACCAGCTTTTACCAATTGGTCGCTTATTACCTGTTCAGCTTGTAACACTTTTCTTTTGGCTTTACTAAACTTTAGAGATTCAACTGTAAGAGAACTTATATCCGTCGCTTCTGTCGGCTGTGAAGGCTTTAAAGGCACTAATCTTTAGAGTTAACGTCACCAGATAACTGATATATATTTGTAATCCATTTTATTGCACTCACCTGATAGCTGCATATGACAAGTTGCCAAGAGAGAAACTATGGTACTGTATGATGAAGTCACAAGTGGCAGAGAAGTATGTGAGCCTGGTACAGGGCATGAATGTGGGGGTGGGATTGCATCAGGGATCATCTCTGAGCCCCCTGTTGTTTGCATTGGCGATGAACAGGTTGACAGACGGGGTCAAGCATGAGTCTCTGCAGATGACAGGACAGAATGTGTGTGTGAATAAGGGGGAGATTTTGGAAGTTTTCTAGTCTGTTCTGGGGGAGACAGGTGAAGAGGTGAACAGGCAGATTTTAAATACCTGATAGAAGAATAGCAGAAAGAGTGAAAGCGAAGTTTTACAAGATGGTAGTGAGAGCTGCTATGATGTGTGGTTTGTGAGGTGGTGGTACTGACAAAAAGACAGGAGGCTGAGCTGAAGATGGTAGGATTTTCATTGGGAGTGACCTGGACAAGAGTGGAAATAAGTAATCTGAGGGACAGCTCAGTTTGAAAACAACGTTAGAGAGCCAATGCTGAGCTTGTTTGGAAATGTGAAGAGAAAGAATATGAGATATATTCGACAAAGGATGGAGAAGCCAGGCAGGAGGCAAAGAGGAAGACCTCGAGAAGAATTGTGAATAAAGTGAAGGAGGACATGCAGAGGTTTGGTGTAACAGAGGGCTGGGCTGAAATGGAGCCAGATTATCTGCTGTGGTAACCTCTTAGGGGAGCAGTCAGAAGAAGAATTGTAGTACTGTCAGGTGTTTTCATCTTGTTGTTGCTTTGATGCTTCTTTTCTTTCTTTCTTTTTGTAATTTAGAGCACATAAATGTCTAATCATGGAATAACTCCTAAATATTTCAAAAGAAAACATGAAGCCATTTTCTGCTAGATTTATCCAACTAATTTCCTCCTTGTTTACAATTACTGCAACGTAAAAAAAAAAAGAGCCTTGCATTCATGGCTTATTCCAGCCGATCCGAAATGAAAATTATTTAAATTAAAGGTTGCAGCTACTCCAACAGTTATTACTAAGCAAATTAAGTTACATTAAATCCTTGAATGCACTTTGATCAATTAATACAGCTCACGATCTCAATTTAGGAAGCTTATATAAATCTATGCTCTCAAGGTAACACCTTGATAAGATTTTATTACACCAGCGTGATAGTGTAATCGTTCGGCGTGATAGTTCAGCTGCGGGTTAAATAGGCTGTTGAAAAGTCAAATCGCATCAGCAATGCATGTACTTATAACGTTTCTTGTTATAGAAACTGGTTTAGTATATCCTCTGCTGTAGGAGATAATAAAGGACAGTTTATATCAGTTCTATCCTCTCGCTTAAAGAGAATAATCACTCGGCTTTAGCCAGTGTCTTGTCCCATTAATTTGCTCCCCTTGATCCGTTTTAAAGAGCTCTGGAAGACTATTGGACCAATCGTTCAGACCACTGTTTAAAATAAATAGGCCGTTCAGACTGATGTTAATAAGCTGTGGTACTCCTGCCGATGAAAACACAAATCCTAATGCTTTGGTTTTCTCTAATTTTAGACTTATTTAAAAACTGCCATATATACCTAAAGTTTTAGAGAAAACTGTACTTTTAAAATGGCAGTTCTTTTTACAGTATTTTGGAAGTTTTCTAGTCTGTTCTGAAAATCATCCATGTTTTTGTGAATTGCATGACTTCACTATTATTGTGCTTTTAAATCTTACTGATGCTTCTGATGCTGTGAACCACACAAGTTTCTTGTCCCGTGTAGAACACTAAGGCATCGAGGGTGGTTTAAACACAGAGAACCTTCTCGGCTCGTTTTGGTGACAGACTTCTTCCTCAGCCACTCTTGCATGTGGAGTCCAATGGGTTTAATTCTTGGGCCAATTCTCTTCTCTTTATTTTTCCCTATGGGACTAATTGCAGATGACACCGTAATTTATGTGCCAATAAAAAGAAACTATGTCAGCTCCCTTAAAGCACTGCTGGTGGCTCTAAGCTTTTTTTTCTTTTTTTTTTAATGAATGTCTTAGTCATGCTTTTATAATGCACCTGGCCTACTTTAATGCACTTTCCGTTGCCTTTAGCAACACTTCAATTGCTCGTCTGTAGTTAGTCGGGTTTTTTGTTTTTTAAACCTTTGAAAGATCAGCACCAACTTGGGTATCCAAGCTGCTGACTATTCATTTTAATAGAATCTTATTACTAAATCTTACTAGTCTAACCCAGGTTGCCCTCAGTTTGGCATCTTTCTAGGTAAAACTGTTTCACTGCTTTTTTTTCATCACTGGACGAGGCCTTTATCTTCTCAAGGGCATTCAAATGTGTGTTGAAGTTTATCCAACCAGTCTACATGTGTTTTGTGGACTTTAAGGGAACTGGCCTATTATTGCAGGGAATTTGGTCCTTGTATTACCATAGCTTGGTTTGCATCAGCATCAGAAATCCAGCTTGCAGATTGGATGACAGTCAGCTCCTCCAAGTATAAAGCCAGGGTTTTTAGCTGGAAAAAACGTGAGAAGATGATGGACCATGTTGTCCTTGGTTTAAAAGAGTCTGATCTCTGACATGCTTCTTTTAGGTACACAATCAAAGGGATCCAGAACCTGATATTTTATGGATTGCCCTCCTTCCCACACTTCTATAGCGAGGTGTGTAACATGCTGGCAACAGCAACTCAGGGGGAGGAGGCCAGCTGGACCTGCACGGCACTCTACTCGCGCTACGACGCTCACAAACTGGCTGCCATCACCGGAGCACAGCGAGCAGGACAGATGCTGAACTCCAACAAGGCTGTTCACCTCTTTGTCACGGGAGGGGAAGACAAAAATGTGTGATGACACTGGATGAATATGAAAAGGACCACTGGAGTAAATTGAGCATAGGTGTTTACCATGCTTAATAATCAGGAAAGTTTCCAAATGCACCAGAAAACATGTTTATTGGCTTTGTTTTATGGTCTCCTGCAACAACATTCCTTTCATTTGTAAAGAGATTATTAACTTGTCACTGATAAGAAGAGTTGGATGTTTATTATTAAAAACTTTCCTTATCTTTTACTTGATTAAAGTTCATGCATAGCAAAATGTGACCTAACACGGCCATGAAGTGCCAAAATAATTGCATAATAGTTTTCATGAGGTGATAATGCAGTAATCTTATGAGAATTTCAAGCTGTTAAGGTTCAAAATATTGGGGATGGAGACAAGAGAAAAAACCACAATAACAACACTGGTCTGGCCTGGTTGAGTCAAACGATGATTTTAATGAACACACGCGTGGGAGATGGACACTGATGCAGACAGCCTCAAAATCTCAAAATGGTGGAGCATTGCTCAAACTTTTATAGCCTCTGGTGCCTCCACCTTATCATACAAAGCCTAAACATTCACATGCTTTCTCTCACACAGCGCCTAAGCTACGACCTTGGCTCCCTGTTTATCTGCTCCTGCTGAAATGGGGCAGAAAACTCCAGCACACTCTGTTCTCTTCTACTCAGACAAATTAGATTTCTTATAACTCAGCAGTATAATGCATCATAAAACAATATCATTCATTCACAACAAGTCAGCAGTTTAATGTAATGCAAATCAGTTTAACTAATGCAATAGTTATCAGCTTCTTCTAATTCAGGAGAATAATGCAAACTAAAACTACATAATAATTCACAATCTTTAATTAGGGGTATAACATGGCATAAAATAATATCATAATCTAACAATTCCCCCTGATGAGGTCATTAGAATAATGACCTCACAAACACCCTGTAGCCCAGTGTGGCCGGGTTCATCTCTTCTCACTCCTGAGGTCCTTTGTCCCCCTGACGGGCAAACCATATGTAAGATGACCTCTGTGTTTGCGCAAGTCAGGTGCAAGACAAACTATTACTACAAGGATAGCAGGTCCAGATGACACTCCCCTGTTCTCCCACAGCTAAGCCAAAACAACCTGCGAGAGTAGCTTTGCATGATTTATAGTTCAGATTAATCCTCATAAAACTCAAACAAGGACAGTGTAGATTAAAACCTTAATGTCACCATGATCGTCATGGATATAAATGTGGAGAGACTAAAACTCACAAACTCAACATGTAAATGTTGATGTTGAGGGTTCAAAGCTAGGAGAAGACCCCCATTTCAGACAGGTCATTGAAGGTGAACACTATTTTTACAGGTTGTTTATTTAATTCCATTTTGCTCTTGTTTTATGACTACTAAACAAGCAAAGGTGGGGAGATAATAACCGTCTTTAAGCATCAAGAAACCCCAGCAAAGTAAGGCTAGTGGAGGGGTAACAATCTATTACATCAGGTTTGGGGCATGAGGGAACCAAAGAGAGCTGGAGGAGTATATAGAGGCCACTATTAATTGAAACAATACATTAAAGAGACAACACAAAAGATAATGCATGCAGAAATGTGTAAAAATACTGGTGAACCATAGATTATGAGCATTTTTCTCCTCTTTTTATTAAATGCAGCTGATCAAAGCGCTGATAAGTCCAAGGCTTAAGCTGTCCTGCGGGTAAGGAGACTATTTTAGGGCTTTGAATTGGTCTTTTTGTAAAACAGTCTAACTTCCATTCGAATAACAAATGCACAAAATGACGTCTAGTCTTACCCTAAAAATTGATCTAGAGTGTGTTTGTGAAACCAGCCCTTGTCTAGAGGACACTGAAAGCGGAAGGCTCTACCTCCTATTTTGCAGTCTCATCGTGATATGCTCTATTGGGATAATATGTTATTAGCGGGTAACATAACATCTCAAGGCCAATGGAGGAGTACAAGAGAGTCTTTGCGGTCTGATTTACATATTTCTGACTCAGGGCTGCTTAGGTGCTGGGCATCCCTGTCGTCCCTGAAGCAGCCAATCAGTGAAGCCCAGCAAACGTGTGAGAATACCAAGCAAAACAGGTGGTTGTATGAGCCGCCAACATAATTATTAACTCCTTGTGTTGATGCAATAGTGACTTTGGTCACGTTATTATAGTGTTTTCTCCGCTGTTAAAGGTGTCAGGTTGTAGGCAGCTGTTTAACTGCAGTGATGACGGAAGAAAAGCCGCAGAAGCTCAAACTAAAGCGGGAGCTGGGGATGCTGGGAGCCGTGTCCCTCATCGTGGGGACGGCGGTCGGATCTGGGATCTTCATGACCCCACAGACGGTGATCAGCTCCATCGGGAGCCCCGGTGCCAGCCTGGTTATATGGGCGTCTTGCGGCCTGCTGGCGATTCTGGCGTCTTTCTGCTACGCCGAGCTCGGCACAGTTATAAAAGAATCAGGGGGCGAGTACATCTACATTCTGAGGACTTCATGTCCAGCGCTTGCCTTCATGTTCATCTTTAGCTCTGTGCTCTTTGTGAGACCTGCAGCCATTGCTGGCATAGGACTGAGTTTTGCTGTCTATGTTGTGACTCCTTTCTACGGAGACTGCCCCCCTCCGGTGCTGGTGGTGAAGTGCGTGGCCGCAGCGGCAATTATCACGCTCGCCACCGTGAACTGCATGAAAGTTCGCTTTGCAATGTCAATCCAAGTTTTCTTTACTGTAGTCAAAGTCTTGGCTCTGGCAGGGATTATCATAGGAGGTGTGGTGATGCTTATCAAAGGCCACACTGAGAATTTTGAAAACTCCTTTGAGAACACAAATGTTGGCGTCAATTCAATAGGAATTGCTTTCTACCAGGGGCTGTGGTCATACGACGGCTGGAACAATCTGAACTCAGTGACTGAAGAGTTAAAACGTCCCGAGGTAAGTGGGAGGGCCTTCAGAGGCTGACCCATGCCCTGACTGTAAAACACAATCACCCCGAATAAATAAGTAATGGGTTCTCTGCAGGGAGAAAATAATTTATTTTTATTGCTGAGAAATTTACAAATGTTTAACGTGAACTTTGAGCTATAACCGACTGAGACTTTTATGTTGAGGCCACAGAAGTACAGTAGCGACAGAGGTAATAAATAAATAAACGGTTTAATTTTAGATCTAACAGAAAGATTATCTGTTACTAGTGTGCATTATAACATCACATAAAGAAAAACGTTTTTTTTTCTGTTGATATTCTTCCTATTTCTAATCTTCCGGCAGCATAATAAGACCCTAAACTTAAATCAATAGTTTCTTATCATAAAACTTGTTCTGTTGAAACCCATTTTAATAAACAACATTATTTGAGTATAACTACTTTTTTTTTTTCCTTTTAGCCATAAAATGCAGATGAGGTATTCATCACACAGGCGGGCAGGCGACGTAGACGCCCAAGTTTGTAAATGCAATACGATGTCGGAGTAGGCGTTGATTGAATGATTTGGTCAAATTAATCTCTGTTTAGTAATAAAGACCAAGTGAAAAAGAATATGATCACTTTTATATATATTTTTCTCTTATTAAGGAACATTGTACATGTATCACATTGTTATGTATTTAAACGGTTATAAGCTGTTACTCATTTCTGACACATTTTAAATCTTGGTACCTTTAAGAGTCAGCTTTTCAATAAATTATTAAGTTGACCTTGAGAATAATTTAATGATTTAATGTCTGACAAAGATGGATGTAGCCCAGATGTTGAATGATAGATTCATTTATTTGGTAACATGAGCCCATTAAATGATTATTGGGTTTTTCTCCTGAAGTCCAGATTCACTCTGTGCTCCTGTGTTCAGGCTTAGATCCGTTTGCATTTATCTATTTAGTTTATTCGGCTCTATTATATTTTTAATGTATTTATTTAAACGGGACAGTGCATCTTTATGTAAATATGTCAGAGTTAGCCAAACAGCAAGTCAAGCAAAAGCAATAGAAAAGACATTTAACACAACATCAGACAATGAACAAGAATCTTGCTCTAACAATATTAGAGGCTGTTCTTTTCTTTCTAAACATTCAGCAGGGGATCAAATAATTATTTCTCCCCTATAAAAAGAAAATCTCTTTTCCCTTTCAGAATATAACAGAATAATAGTTACTCATTTTCCTAATCTATTGGTCCACACTAGTTTATCCCAGAGTAGACAAATATTTATATTTATCAGGTTTCCTGATAAGATGTGGCTCAGGATTAAAATCCCCAAATAAATATTTTTGAGTGCAACGGCAACTTTAAATCTGGTGTTTTGTGTGTTAGTTGGGGCATCTCGCTGCAAGAAATTGAGTGCCTTTAAACGGTTCATAATGCAAAAATCTCATCTCAACCCACAGTTTGCACTGGAGAGTTTGTGGTTTTGCAGGCTTTACAGCGCTATAACCTGGTAGTTAGGATTGTGCTAAGTCATGCAGAACTGCTCGTGCTGTTCATGAGAGCATATTGCTAAGCAGTTTTATTTTTCTCGTATTTTTATTTTTAGCTTTTTAGTTTCTGGAGTGGGAGTGGTTATTTAAGATTCTCACTTATTCATTCATTGCATAGTTATACATTTATTTTTGTTAAGCTACAGTGTAGCTTGCCATCACCAGTGTGTGAATGTGTGTGTGTGAATGACTGAATGTAGTGTAAAGCGCTTTGGGGTCCTTAGGGACTAAGTAAAGCGCTGTAAAAATACAGGCCATTTACCATTTTTACCATTTAATGTTACTGTCTTATTACAAATGTATGGGTATTTCTAGTATATATACATATATTTTTGTACCCCCAAAATATTTAGTTAGTTTTTATATTTTTCTAAAGTACATAGTAACTATTAAAATATTTTTGAAACTATAACTAATGTGTGTATGTGTTAGTCCCCATAGGGAAATAGTTCCTCTGCATTTAACCCATTCACCCAGTGAAGCAGTGGGCAGCCACCAATGCAGCGCCTGGGGAGCAGTGTGTAGGGACGGTACCTTGCTCAGGGGTACCTCAGGGTAGCCGTTCAGCGGAGTTGAACCCCCGACCTTCCGATCATGGGGCCACCAAGCTACCTACTGAGCTATCCCTGCCCTAATAACGCGGAGCTAGGTAAAACACGTGAATTAAACACCTATAATTCAGAACTGAACATTGAAGTCATTTCTTCATATACAGATGGTGATACCGACCGCCTGTATTTTATTTATAAGTTGTTTTATTTTGAAAAGCTTATGTTTAAGTAGTTGAGTAATGAGAGAAAAAACACAGAGTAAGTGCATTAAATGTGCACTCTGCTTTTTATTGACCAGGTTTTATCAGTTCTGAAAGTACACTGAGGACAGACTGAGCTGTGAGGCAAAGAATAACTTGGTGTCTTTACTTGGCCATGTCCTTTCTATGATAACATTGTTAACATTGTTAAGCAGATGTTCATGTCTTCTCTCAGATTAGGTATTTTTCTGCTGCCAGTACAGCTCTCCAAACTATTCATGTAGGTCCAGACACAAGAAAACATTATATTGAGGACTGAAGACAGTCTTTCTCTGACTTTGAGGACACTAGTAGAATGCATTCGGTTTGCAGGGACTTTTACTGTAGAAAAGCAAGACTGAAATGATTTAAAACATGTATATTTTTAATGCTTTACTTCCCTGTCAGTGTTTTATAAAAAACCTAAAATAAATTACTGCTTACGTGAAACCTAAGAGAAAAGAAGAACTTTAAACAGCCATGCTGATGATAGCCTCGCCTTACTTTCGTAGCTGTATAATTAAGTGTGCTCCGCCTCTTATGTAAAAGACAACACTTTACAGCTACAGGTCTTCTTGTCCGCTGCTTCTAGAAAGACAAAAGCTTTCTGACCATGGGACATGACACACATGGACTCAATCTGCAGAGGGAAGTGGGGCTCATAGGAGCAGTTTCCTTCATTGGTGGAACCATGATTGGATCTGGGATCTTCATTTCTCCCCAGTACGTCCTTTCCACTATTGGGAGCCCAGGGGCCAGCTTCATTATATGGTCCTGCTGTGGACTGATAGCCATGCTGGGGGGTCTGTGCTATGCTGAACTGGGCACTATCATACCAGAGTCTGGAGCTGAGTACATTTACATACTGCGGACTGCAGGGAAAGTGGTGGCCTTCATGTTCGTCTTCAGCTTCATCATGGTCATGAGGCCGGCTAGTGGCACAGGAGTCGCTCTCATCTTTGCTGAATATGCTGTGGCCCCCTTTTACAGCGGCTGCACTCCTCCACAGCTGGCTGTGAAGTTAATGGCTGCTGTATCAATCTTGGTGCTGGCTATAATCAACTGTCTGAGCGTCCGCTTGGCCACAGGCATCCAGGTGGTCACCATGGCAGTGAAGGTGGTGGCCCTGGTGGTGATCATCCTGGGAGGCATTGTGATGCTTTTCCAGGGCCGCACTGAGAACTTTGAGGACTCATTTGAGGGAACCAATGCAGGGATCAGCTCCATTGGCATTGCTTTCTATCAGGGCTTGTGGTCGTATGATGGCTGGAACACTTTAAATTATTTAACTGAGGAGGTGAAACATCCAGAAGTAAGTCTGCGTGGGTTTGCAGTAATCTAAGTCATGGTAGTCTTAAGAGCTTCAAAAACTGGTACTTTTTTTTAACAATATGGTTCATGTGATGACACACATGATTAATAGTAGATCAACAACTGTGGTTTAAATACCTGGAACTCTTCACCTTTTGTTTTTAGAACGTTAGAAGCCTCAGGGATGACAGGTAAAATGTTCTTAAGACATCAAAAAAGTCAGAATTTGAACATTTACTGTTTGTGTTTAATATTATACAAAAAAAGGAGACAAATCGATCCAAGACTTTGGCTTTTTAGTCAGGATTGTATATAATTTATCTTGTTATGAGTGATGAGTGGACTGGACAAAGTAACAAGAAAACTGATATTACTTTTAGATATGATAACCCAAGCCTGTTGGCCCTTTGGTTCAGTGGTTAGCACTTTTGCTATAGAGCAAAAAAAAAAAAAAAGGTAGAGTTAATATTTAAATGAGGGTAACGACTAGGTTTTACAATCCCTTGATAACACTGAAAGTTTTTTCTACGCAGTTTGTAGCATCTGAATTCTTTGTGATCTTTCTCAGTCTGCTCTGTAGACGTGTCGTTTTGTGCTCCCTGCTCTCTCTCAACATGGCGGACAAAACCCCAAAAAACGAAGGGCTGCAACTGAAAAGAGAAATTGGATTGATTGGTGGAGTAGCAATAGTTTCTGGAACCATGATTGGATCTGGTATCTTCATGTCCCCACAGTATGTCCTGGCGTATGTGGGAAGTCCTGGGGCCAGCATGTTAATCTGGTTTTTTTCAGGTGTTGTAGCTTTGCTTGCAGCTCTCTCCTACACTGAGCTTGGGACCATTATTCCTGAATCCGGTGGGGAATTTACTTACATCCTGAGGATCTATGGTTCATTCCCAGCCTTCTTTGCAGCAATCACTTTCATCCTGCTTTTGAAACCTTCCAGCATTGCAGCAATGGCAATGGCCATTGCACAGTATGCCATGGCTCCCTTTTACCCAGGCTGCCCACCTCCTCAGCTGGCTGTGAAATGCTTTGCAGCTTTTAGTATTCTGGTAGTTGCCATTACCAACATCCTGAATGTCCGATTTGCTCTGAGAGTGCAGGTGATCTTCTTGGTGGCCAAAGTGTTTTCACTCACTTTCATTGTAATTGGAGGGCTAGTGAAAGTCATACAGAGCAGCACTGTGATCGAGGAAAATTTTAATGTTGAGAATGCTTTTCAAGGCACAGAGTATTCTGTGGGCACTCTGGGAATGGCTTTCTATCAAGGCCTCTGGTCTTACGCTGGCTGGAGCAACTTAAACTATGTGACTGAGGAGCTGAACAAACCAGAGGTGAGGCTGAAAGGGTCAGAAATGACCTGAAATAGTAGCATTTATTCATGCTAATTTTTTTTTAAATACAGCTTAAAACCTGTCAAGAATGATTTGATGCATTAGTGCAAAAGATGCCTATATGCTGCTATATTTTCTTCCTTAACTCTGAATTTGTACCTCAGGTAATTTATTGACTTTGTCCTAACACAAAGTCAATAACACTCTGTAAATCAGTGATCAAAGTGTCTGAGGTGTTGTATGGCGATAATAAATGTACACGAGAGTAGAGTATGTTTGCTTTGCTATCATTTCAGTCCTAACTCCAATGAGGTGTGACTCCTAGATCTCAAAGACTGTATATAAAGATGTTTGGTGAATATAATATATGAGGATCAAGTATCAGAATATATTTTGACAACAAGAAGCATTTTGACCAACATTTTTCTGTATCTCCAGCTTTTCCAGAACATATACTTTGTTTTTAGTTGCAGCTCCTTACAGCATTTTATATAATAATATTACTGTTTAAATAGGAATTTAATATTTTTAAAGAATTTCTCAACTTATGACAAACTTAATTTATCCTTATCTTAAATGACTGAAACTTCAGTGTGATCGTCCCTTTTTGTTCACGCCGGTTCATAATAATTAACCCATTTCCACTGACTGCTTTTTGCAGCTTGGTGCTTGGTGTTCTTTTCTATTGTATCATACTGGAGTCCAATTTAATTAAAAGAAGAGTATGGGCAGAACTTTGTGCCATCAGAAACTGAACCTGAATTGTAACTTGAATAAATGCTTTTTAAAACTGAATTTGAATCAGTCTAATTTGAAATTCAATGTACAGTTTTGAAAATTATCGTCACTAAATTGAAATTGAATTTTATATTTTGAAAATGAATTCATTTACTTTGAAACTGTATTTTATCCTTTAAAAGTGTAGCTCTCGAATAATTTCAGTTTCACTTCCATCATTCAGATTCAGCTCCAAAATTCATTTTTTTGGGACTTACATCCATACAACTAAATGGTTTAGCAAAGTATTAAAGAAAGTAAATATTCAACTTAGTTTTATGTTATTCTGTTGGACTGCTTAACTGGCACAAGGGAGAACCAGGTCAAGTCACGTCCTTCCTCTGATAACATTGTTATGCAGATACTCTGTTACTTTCTTCACTCAGATGAGGCCCTGTCTAATCTTTTACTGGAAGTTCAGTGTTTTTTTTTTGTTTTTTTTAATCTTCATGTAGGTCACGTAGATCCAGACACAAGTATACATAAAACGAACAAACACCAGAGAAAGAATTGAGGACACCAGAAGAATCAACTTGGCTTGCAGGGACATTTCCAGTAGACTGGAAATATTCAAAATAGTCTCTATTTTGAATTTTTCGTTTCTCCAACTGTGTTTTATAGAGCAGAACCTAAAATAAATCATCGTTAACGTGAAATCTAAGAAAAAACCAACTCTGGACAAGCAGACATTCTTAAAATCTGCTTAAAAGTAGCCTCATTTTAATTTCATAGCAGTTTAATTTTGTGCACTCCTCCTATTGGGCAACAGGCAGCGTTTTGTAACTGCACGTCTGTTCTTCGCTGCTGCTTCAGAGAAGACAAAAGCTTTCTGACCATGGGACATGACACACATGGACTCAATCTGCAGAGGGAAGTGGGGCTCATAGGAGCAGTTTCCTTCATTGGTGGAACCATGATTGGATCTGGGATCTTCATTTCTCCCCAGTACGTCCTTTCCACTATTGGGAGCCCAGGGGCCAGCTTCATTATATGGTCCTGATGTGGACTGATAGCCATGCTGGGGGGTCTGTGCTATGCTGAACTGGGCACTATCATACCAGAGTCTGGAGCTGAGTACATTTACATACTGCGGACTGCAGGGAAAGTGGTGGCCTTCATGTTCGTCTTCAGCTTCATCATGGTCATGAGGCCGGCTAGTGGCACAGGAGTCGCTCTCATCTTTGCTGAATATGCTGTGGCCCCCTTTTACAGCGGCTGCACTCCTCCACAGCTGGCTGTGAAGTTAATGGCTGCTGTATCAATCTTGGTGCTGGCTATAATCAACTGTCTGAGCGTCCGCTTGGCCACAGGCATCCAGGTGGTCACCATGGCAGTGAAGGTGGTGGCCCTGGTGGTGATCATCCTGGGAGGCATTGTGATGCTTTTCCAGGGCCGCACTGAGAACTTTGAGGACTCATTTGAGGGAACCAATGCAGGGGTCAGCTCCATTGGCATTGCTTTCTATCAGGGCTTGTGGTCGTATGATGGCTGGAACACTTTAAATTATTTAACTGAGGAGGTGAAACATCCAGAAGTAAGAATTTCAATATTTACTATTAGTAGTTTATAGAAAGTCAAAATAAAGATGAAGCATGCCAACACTGTGCGTCTTCACTCATGATTGTGCTTTTTTTTTTATCTTCTTACAGATTTAGATGAGTAGGCCAGGACAAACTGTAGTAACCTGAGAACTGATATTGGTTTAGGATATAATAATCCAAACCAACTGGTGGCTCATTGGTGCAGTGGTTAGCACTTTTTCCACAGTTAGAAAACTGAAGAGTTAATATTTAATTGAAGGCAAAACAAGTACATTTTACACCACGTGATTTCTTTTGAAAGCTTTTTCTACGCAGTTTGTAGCATCTGAATTCTTTGTGATCTTTCTCAGTCTGCTCTGTAGACGTGTCGTTTTGTGCTCCCTGCTCTCTCTCACCATGGCGGACAAAACCCCAAAAAACGAAGGCCTGCAACTGAAGAGGCAGATTGGATTGATTGGTGGTGTCGCAATAGTTTCTGGAACCATGATTGGATCTGGTATCTTCATGTCCCCACAGTATGTCCTGGCGTATGTGGGAAGTCCTGGGGCCAGCATGTTAATCTGGTTTTTTTCAGGTGTTGTAGCTTTGCTTGCAGCTCTCTCCTACACTGAGCTTGGGACCATTATTCCTGAATCCGGTGGGGAATTTACTTACATCCTGAGGATCTATGGTTCATTCCCAGCCTTCTTTGCGGCAATCACTTTCATCCTGCTTTTGAAACCTTCCAGCATTGCAGCAATGTCAATGACCATTGCACAGTATGTCATGGCTCCCTTTTACCCAGGCTGCCCACCTCCTCAGCTGGCTGTGAAATGCTTTGCAGCTTTTAGTATTCTGGTAGTTGCCATTATCAACATCCTGAATGTCCGATTTGCTCTGAGAGTGCAGGTGATCTTCTTGGTGGCCAAAGTGTTTTCACTCACTTTCATTGTAATTGGAGGGCTAGTGGAAGTGATACAGAGCAGCACTGTGATCGAGGAAAATTTTAACATTGAGAATGCTTTTCAAGGAACTCAGTTTTCTTTGAACACTCTGGGAAAGGCTTTACTTCAAGGCCTCTGGTCTTACTCTGGCTGGAGCAACTTGAATTATGTGACTGAGGAGCTGAACAAACCAGAGGTGAGGCTGAAAGGGTCTGAAGTGACCTGAAATAGTAGCATTTATTCATGCTAAATTTTTCAAATACAGCTTAAAACCTGTCCAGAATGATTTGATTCTTTACTGTAAAAGATGCCTATATGCTGCTATATTTTCTTCCTTAACTCTGAATTTGTATTTCAGGTAATTTATTGACTTTGTCCTAACACAGGATGTCTATAACACTCTGTAAATCAGTGCAGTTAGCTTGTTAATGTTTGACACCATGCAGCCCCACGCACACGGCGGTAACGGAGATTTGCCGCGTTAATGCAGTTATGGCATTAACGTCATTTTAACGAGATTAACGCTGACAGCACCAATAATAATATGACTGTTTAAATAGGAATTTAATATTTTTAAAGACTTGGTAAATTCTTTAAAAATACCTCAACTTATGTGTAGTGTTCTGTTGCAGAGTGTAGCAACTCTGATCAAACACCAAGCTAACCCTCTGTCAATGAATACACGAGTCCGAGTAGAGTTGACTTTTTACTCAGAATCTTCATTTGACAAGCGGTAAAAACTGTAGTTGAAAAGAAATACAGAATAGAAAAAATGATCGTTTACATAAATATTGCATCACGAAATAACTCAAAATGTGACCTTACACCTTCGTGTTAGCTTTAGCAACAGTAATGATCATCAAAACTGCCTTTTTTAACATGTACAAATTAACCTCCATGAATCACAAACAAAATATAATTTTTAACAAATACCGCTATTTATGCCTTTTTAACATCTTCATCATGAAATATATACACTTACGGCGTTGCCTGAACAATGTTCCCAAGTGGATGGCTGTGGATAAGCCTCAGAGCAAGACCGCATGTCCCTCTCCCCAGGAAGAGGAATTAAACAGGAAATGAGGTTATTAGCAAGTTCACCTTCAAAATTAAACCTTCTTAACATTTTTAACTCTTTTTACTGTTCTTTTTAACTTAAATACATACAAAAGAATTATTTTAAAGCAAACATTAAAGATAAATAACATAAATGCCTTTGAGGCATCACACTCCCCGCCTGGCCTATGTGAGGCCACTATGAACTTGAATGAGTCCAAACAACAGTCCTTAAATCAGTCCTTAGGCAGAAGAAGAACTACTTCTGCAACTGGCCTAAGGAAGGTTCTTGTGTCACCTTGGTCGGTCGTTTTTACTTCAACCTTTCTCACATGTCCATCCTTCCCAGGAAAGGTTGCTGTGACTATGGCCATGGGCCAGTAGTTGCGGATGGTCTGCTTGTCCCTGAGGAGGACCAGATCCCCAACTTGAAGGTTTCTGCGTGTCACTGTCCATTTTTGTCTTTGTTGTAAGGTTGGTAAGTATTCTTTGCTCCAACGGGCCCAAAACTGGTTCGCGAGTGCTTGAACTTGCCTCCATTGTTTTGTGAAGAGGTCCTTCTCTGTGAAATCTCCTGGAGGAGGTGGAACTCCTGATTTCTGTGTGAGGAGCATGGCTGGTGAAAGAATGAAAGGTTGGTGTGGGTCTGTAGACACAGGTAGGAGTGGACGTGCATTGATGATGGCTGTAATTTCTGCCATTAGCGTTGACAGCACTTCATGGGTCAGGCGACTCTTTTGCTGCAAGAGCATTGAATCAAGGATTCTCCTGGCAACACCAATCATCCAAATTCAAATTCAAATTCAAATTTTATTTGTCACGTACACAGTCATACACAGTACGATATGTAGTGAAATGCTTGGACAACTGCTCGTGACCTAAAGAAAACAAAAAAGGAAAAGGCTATGAATAAGATAGGAAATAAATATGAAAAATTAAAAAGGGTAAATTTAACTAGGAAGGAATAAAATATAAATTAAGGTTAAAAATGAAATAACTGTACAACACAAATTAGAATGAAGGGTAAATTTAACTGGGAGAATAAGATAAAATATATAAATTAAAGTTGAAAATAAAATAACTGTACAACAAAATACACAATATAGAACTATCTTGGGAACTATCATCCGTTCCCATGAGCCTCCCATGTGGGAAGCATGTGGAGGTCTGAAGTTCCAGCTACATCCTTGCTTGCTGAGGTACCCCTGTACAGTATTATCCATCTCCAACTCCTTGCTAGCTCCAATGAAGTTGGTCCCACAATCAGACTGAAGTCCTTTTGCAGGGCCTCTGAGAGCGAAGAACCGCCTGAGAGCATTTATACAGCTAGATGTGTCCATAGACTCAATCAGCTCAATGTGGACGGCCCTTGAACTCAAACAACTAAACATCATGGCCCACCGTTTGCTCTCTGCCTGCCCTCCTCTGGTGCGTCTGGTTACAACAGACCAAGGTCCAAAGACGTCAAGCCCCACGTATGTGAAGGGAGGGCAAACCTTGAGACGTTCCGGCAGTAAGTCAGCCATACGTTGTTCTTCCGGTCTCCCACGCAGCTTCCGGCAGATTACGCATTTGTGTAGGACTGAATTGATTAGTCGCTTCCCACCCAAAATCCACAGTCCAGCTGCCCTTACTGCACCTTCTGTGTCTCACCTGCTCATGGTGATGTCGTACGAGCAGTAAGGAAACGTAGCTGTCCTTGGGTAGGATTACTGGGTTCTTTTCTTCACACGTTAGTTGAGAATGTTTCAGTCTGCCTCCAACGCAGATGAGACTACTCTCCAAAGTTGGACTGAGTTTATGCAACGGGCTGTTTGTGGGCACCACTTTGTTTGCTTGGAGGGCTGACAGTTCCTTGGCAAAGGCTGGCATTTGTGCTGCTTGCAGAATGACATGTTTTACTTGAGCTATTTCATCCACAGTACGAGGTAAGCGACATGTGTGCCATCCTGTACACCTGCTGTTTTGGTTTGAATGTTTGTGAGATCTTGCCACATGGATAAGGAAAGCCACTGCTCGCAGTAGAGAGGTAAAGGTGGAGAAACGGCGAAAGCGATCAGGGGTAAGTACAGGTTCCTTCAGATGAGTAGTGTAGGTGCGTACCTGTGGTCGAATCTCTGAGTCATTTCCCGGGTCGATGAGCTCAAACGTCTCACTGGTTTGTGTTGTTTCTGCAGATAACTGATGCAGGAATGAAGGTCCGGTGAACCAAGAACTCTGTGTCAGATGGGATGCAGGCAAAGATCTGGATGCATGGTCCGCAGGGTTTGGTTCCGTGCACACATAATGCCATTGTTCTGGTCTGGTAGATCGTCGGATACGTTGGACTCTGTTATGGACATATGTGTAGAAGCGTTTTGTCGTGTTACAAATGTACCCGAGTACCACCTTACTGTCCGTGTAGAACCTGACAGCATCCAATTTCAGATCCAGCTCCTCCCGGATGAGATCCGCCATTTCTACTGCAAGGACAGCAGCGCAGAGTTCGAGCCTCGGGATTGTTGGTTCAGACTGGGGTGCTAATTTGGCTTTGCCCATAATAAATCCTACTTCCACTTTTCCATCCTCCTGGATGGCTCTCAAGTAAGCGATAGCCCCAATGGCCATAGTTGAGGCATCTGAGAATACAAACAACTCTGTGCGCACAGCTTTGGTGAGCGAGGTTGATGTGTATGCACGTGGCACATGAAGCTCCTTTAGGACTCGAAGAGAATCTCTCCAGGTTTCCCATTTCTTCAGCTTGTCTTCTGGGAGAGGTGCATCCCAGTCAGTCAGTTCCGAACTAAGTTCCCTAAGAAGAGCTCGTCCCTGGATTGTGACGGGTGCCAGCATACCCATTGGATCAAAAACACTATTGACGGTAGAGAGGACTCCACGTCGGGTGAAAGGTTTGATAATAGTTGATGCAGAGAATGTGAATGTGTCTTTTCTGATCTCCCAAAGCAAACCCAGGCTGCGCTGCATGGATGCTGTCTCTCCGCTCAAATCCAGATCCTTGATGAGCGGGACACAATCTTCTGGCGGGAAAGCTCCAGTGACTGCTGGACTGTTCGACACAAACTTGTGCAAGCGGAGGTTTGATTCAGCAAGTGAAGCCTGAGTCCGTTGGAGAAGGTTGATTGCTTCTGCTTCAGATGGGAGAGACACCAAGCCATCATCCACGTAAAAGTGCCTTTCCACAAATTTCACTGTGTCGGCACCGTACTTCTGGGCACCTTCAGCAATGGCTCTTCGCAGACCATAGATGGCCACAGCCGGAGATGGTGAGTTGCCAAAGACATGAACCCTCATGCGATAGTCAATAACTGCCTTGGTGAGGTCGTTGTCCTCATACCACAAAAACCAGAGGAAGTTGCGGTGCCTTTCATGGACCAAAAAGCAGTGAAACATTTGTTGGATGTCGGCGAGGATAGCTACTCTCTCCCTTCAAAAGCGTAGAAGGACACCCAAGAGAGAATTGTTGAGGTCGGGACCAGTCAGAAGCACGTCATTGAGGGAGACCCCGCAGTACTGAGCGCTGGAATCAAAAACCACCCTGATTTGGTTGGGCTTTTGTAGGTGGTATACCCCGAATGATGGAAGAAACCAGCACTCTTCATCTTCCCTCAAGGGTGGTGCCACCTCTGCGCGACCGTTGGCAATGATCTTCTCCATGAATGCCACATATTGCTTCTGCATCTCGGGTTTCTTCCTGAATTGGCGTTGCAAGGATTCAAACCTCTTAACCGCATGCTCTTTATTATTTGGCAAACGTTGCCGTGGTTCTTTGAACGGCAATGGAGCAACCCAACTACCAGTGTCATCTCTGTAGACATTTGTATCCATGATCTCTAGGAAGAGGATGTCTTCTATTGATGGGGCAGGTTTGTTATCATGTTCAGATTGGTTAAACACTGTGTGTCCTAGCATCCTCTCTGGCATTTTGTTAGACTTGTTGAAGCTTGGCTGTGTTTCTTTGACCTGCATGAAACTTGCACAGGGCTGAAATATGGAATGGCGACCGCTGTCTAGCACATGGGTCTTGAATGTGTCAACTGTTGGCTTATGCACATTAACTAGGCACACCTCCCCTATCACCACCCAGCCTAGATCGAGACGTTGTGCAAAGGGAGCATTGTGTGGCCCGTTAATTTGCTGCCTGACCTTGTGTGCTCTAAGCACGTCTCTCCCGAGCAGCAGGAGTATCTCTGCTTCTGGGTCTAGATCAGGGATGTATTTGGCTATATGGTGGAGATGAGGATGATGCAAAACTGCACCTGGTGTTGGGATTTCAGCTCGATTGTTAGGGATTTCAGGGCACTCAAGGAGTGGTGGAAGAGGTATGAGAACGTTGCCGTTCAACGACTCTATCTGGAATCCTTCTGCCTTCCTGCCATACGTTTCGATGACGCTGGAGCATGTTCTGAGATGGTATAAGAGTGGTTTGTTCTCCACACCAAACGGCTCAAAGAACTCTGGCCTGGCTAATGAGCGATTGCTCTGGTCGTCCAGAATTACATAAGCTTTAATGGCTTTGTGTTTTGAATGTTTGGGGTAGACCTTTGCAAGGCAGATCTTAGAGCAAGAACGACCCCACTGGCCGGGGCCACAAACCTCTGTGCAGCTGGTTCTAACATCAGTTACATTAGAGTCATCTTCTCCCTCCCCGCCGTTCTCTTGTGGTGGTGGAGGAGCCTTGGTGAGTTGAGGTTGTGGGCCAGGGTGCATAGCTGCATCATGATAGATGCTTTCACACTCTAAGCATTTCACGGAAGATTTGCAGTCTTTGGCAACATGTGAAGTTGAAGAACAACACTTGAAGCATATTCCTTTCTGTTTTAGAAAGGCCTTCCTGTCATCGATGGACTTGTTTCTGAATGTCCTGCATTTTTTAAGTGGGTGAGGTTTATTGTGCAATGCGCAGTTCTTGTTAGGGTCGTTGTTGATTGTAGAGACATCTGTTTTGTGAACTGCGATAGACTTGTTGGTGTTAAAGCTCTTCATAGGTAATCTTTCTGATTTTGTGGGGTTTGCGCCGTTGCTTTGACGAATAAAGCTGGGGTCATTTCGCTTCTTTGCCTCATGACAGACAAAGTTACAAAAGTAACTAAAGGGAGGGAAGCAGCCGTTATTCTCTTCTTTGTACCACGACCCAGATGACACCCACTTCTCCTGGAGCCCATATGGGAGCTTGTCTACTATGGGTCCAATACCTCTGGAGGTGTCTAGATATGACAGCCCAGTGAGGTATCCATCCTCCTTGGCGCCTTGTATCTCCATAAGCAAATCCCCAAGTTCACGTAATCTGATGTGATCTTTGGCTGCAATTTTTGGAAAACTGTCAAGTCTCTGAAACAGTGACTGCTCAATCATCTCAGGAGCACCATAGCAGTCATTCAGCCTCTCCCATGTCTTGCGCAGAGCCAAACCAGCATTATTCACATGCACTGAGTGTATGCATCTTATTTGCTGTCCAGACTCTTTTCCTAACCATTTGGTCATGAGGTCTAATTCTTGTGTTTCTGTAAGTTGAACCTCAGCCACAGCATTAGTGAATGAGGACCGCCATGCACGGAAATTCTCTGGCTTATCATCAAATTGGTACAGTCCTGACGTAACGAGATCACGTCGCGCCAAATATTGTGCCAGAGGGTCAGGTGGTTGTGACACGCTCACTGGACGCATATGCCGGGGTGTTTGTGATTGAGCACCTATATACGTGCGACGTCGGTCTTCAATTCAGCTCTGGTCAGTTTAGACAGGTTTGTTGTGGGTGGATACGTCCCATTATCCACTTCAGGCTTGGGCTTGCTATTGCTATGTTGGAATTCCGCTAAGCTTACAGGTGGATGCCATGTTCTGAAACTGTCTTGTGATTCTGCACGGTCTACAGATTTAACAGGTGGGACAGATACTGGTGCGAAGGTAGACTGATTCTGATCATTTTGAGAGCAAACATATTCACTAGTACGGTGCAATCTAAGCCTGTCTTCTGACTCAGATGTCACATTTTCTACATTTCCATGCATTTCTGCTACATCTTCTAACACCTGTGCTTCAGCGATGGCTGCGTCTGCTTCACGATTTAATGTTAGCACTTCCAGCTCTGTATCAATTCTAGCGGCTTCCAACTGATTTTGAGCTTCTCTAGTTTTCCTTTCTGCTTCTCTAGCAGCCTTTTCCAATTTTAATTTAGCCTCCTGGCTAGCATATGATGCTCGTACCTTAGCAGCTTCTGCTTTAGCTCTGGCGCGAGCCGCACTTGCAGATGATGCTGATGTCACGTTGCTCCTGGTATTTGATACCGATGACTTGTTGCTTGCTGCCATCACGAACACGTAGGACCATCGAGTGCCGCCTTTTCACTGTAGTGTTCTGTTGCAGAGTGTAGCAACTCTGATCAAACACCAAGCTAAACCTCTGTCAATGAATACACGAGTCCGAGTAGAGTTGACTTTTTACTCAGAATCTTCATTTGACAAGCGGTGAAAACTGTAGTTGAAAAGAAATACAGAATAGAAAAAATGATCGTTTACATAAATATTGCATCACGAAATAACTCAAAATGTGACCTTACACCTTCGTGTTAGCTTTAGCAACAGTAATGATCATCAAAACTGCCTTTCTTAACATGTACAAATCAACCTCCATGAATCACAAACAAAATATAATTTTTAACAAATACCGCTATTTATGCCTTTTTAACACCTTCATCATGAAATATATACACTTACAGCGTTGCCTGAACAATGTTCCCAAGTGGATGGCTGTGGATAAGCCTCAGAGCAAGACCGCATGTCCCTCTCCCTCTTAGAGCAACCAGGAAGAGGAATTAAACAGGAAATGAAGCAATACAGGTAAACCACCAGGAAGTGAGGTTATTAGCAAGTTCACCTTCAAAATTAAAGCTTCTTAACATTTTTAACTCTTTTTACTGTTCTTTTTAACTTAAATACATACAAAAGAATTATTTTAAAGCAAACATTAAAGATAAATAACATAAATGCCTTTGAGGCATCACATTATGACAAACTTAATTTATCCTTATCTTAAATGGTTAAAACTTCAGTGTGATTGTTCTTATTGTTCATGCCAGTTCATAATAATTAACCCATTTCCACTGACTGCATTTTGCAACTTGGTGCTTGGTGTTCTTTTCTATTATTTTAGATTCGAGTCCTATTTAATTAAAGTTCAACTAGAGTTAGAGTTCAACTTTGGAGAGCATTTTTAACTAAATGGTTTAGCAAAGCATTAAAGAAAGTAAATATTCAACTTAGTTTTATGTTATTCTGTTGGACTGCTTAAACTGGCACAAGGGAGAACCAGGTCAAGTCATGGCTTTCCTCTGATAACATTGTTATGCAGATACTCTGTCCATTTCTTCACTCAGATCCAGACACAAGTATACATAATATGAACAAACACCAGAGAAAGAATTGAGGACACCAGAAGAATCAACTTGGCTTGCGGGGACATTTCCAGTAGACTAGAAATATTCAAAACAGTCTCTATTTTGAATTTTTCGTTTCTCCAACTGTGTTTTATAGAGCAGAACCTAAAATAAATCATTGTTAACGTGAAACCTAAGAAAAAACCAACTCTGGACAAGCAGACATTCTTAAAATCTGCTTAAAAGTAGCCTCATTTCGTAGCTGTATAATTAAGTGTGCTCCACCTCTTATGTAACAAACAACGCTTCAGGTGTTCTTGTCCGCTGCTTCTAGGAAGACAAAAACTTTCTGAACATGGGAGATGATACACATGGACTCAATCTGCAGAGGGAAGTGGGGATCATAGTAGCAGTTTCCTTCATTGGTGGAACCATGATTGGATCTGGGATCTTCATTTCTCCCCAGTACGTCCTTTCCACTATTAGGAGCTGTTGCGAAATCAGTTTGACCCCGGTTCTTTTATTCGTCGAGGCATCCAGAGACGGCACCGGAACTCAGTAGTTATTTCACAAAATCTTTATTCATCTTCATTTAAGCCTGCACTTCTAGAAGGGAAGACGAGGCCGGTGTGTCCCTCTGCAAAAT
This sequence comes from Copadichromis virginalis, assembly GCF_057382275.1. Taxonomy (NCBI): domain Eukaryota; kingdom Metazoa; phylum Chordata; class Actinopteri; order Cichliformes; family Cichlidae; genus Copadichromis; species Copadichromis virginalis. The sequence goes on along the minus strand of NC_140636.1, from coordinate 19,356,349 downwards.
CTTCACCCCTTTGTTAGTTACAGCCCCCCCAGCTTCATTATATGGTCCTGCTGTGGACTGATAGCCATGCTGGGGGGTCTGTGCTATGCTGAGCTGGGCACTATCATACCAGAGTCTGGAGCTGAGTACATTTACATACTGCGGACTGCAGGGAAAGTGGTGGCCTTCATGTTCGTCTTCAGCTTCATCATGGTCATGAGGCCGGCTAGTGGCACAGGAGTCGCTCTCATCTTTGCTGAATATGCTGTGGCCCCCTTTTACAGCGGCTGCACTCCTTCACAGATGGCAGTGAAGTTCGTGGCTGCTGTATCAATCTTGGTGCTGGCTATAATCAAATGTCTGAGCGTCCGCTTGGCCACAGGCATCCAGGTGGTCACCATGGCAGTGAAGGTGGTGGCCCTGGTGGTGATCATCCTGGGAGGCATTGTGATGCTTTTCCAGGGCCGCACTGAGAACTTTGAGGACTCATTTGAGGGAACCAATGCAGGGGTCAGCTCCATTGGCATTGCTTTCTATCAGGGCTTGTGGTCGTATGATGGCTGGAACACTTTAAATTGTTTAACCGAGGAGGTGAAACATCCAGAAGTGAGATTTTCAATATTTACTATTAGTAGTTTATAGAAAGTCAAAATAAAGATGAAGCATGCCAACACTGTGCGTCTCCACTCATGATTGTGCATTTTTTTTTATCTTCTTACAGATTTAGATGAGTAGGCCAGGACAAACTGTAGTAACCTGAGAACTGATATTGGTTTAGGATATAATAATCCAAACCAACTGGTGGCTCATTGGTGCAGTGGTTAGCACTTTTTCCACAGTTAGAAAGCTGACGAGTTAATATTTAATTGAAGGCAAAACAAGTACATTTTACACCACGTGATTTCTTTTGAAAGCTTTTTCTACGCAGTTTGTAGCATCTGAATTCTTTGTGATCTTTCTCAGTCTGCTCTGTAGACGTGTCGTTTTGTGCTCCCTGCTCTCTCTCACCATGGCGGACAAAACCCCAAAAAACGAAGGCCTGCAACTGAAGAGGCAGATTGGATTGATTGGTGGTGTCGCAATAGTTTCTGGAACCATGATTGGATCCGGTATCTTCATGTCCCCACAGTATGTCCTGGCGTATGTGGGAAGTCCTGGGGCCAGCATGTTAATCTGGTTTTTTTCAGGTGTTGTAGCTTTGCTTGCAGCTCTCTCCTACACTGAGCTTGGGACCATTATTCCTGAATCTGGTGGGGAATTTACTTACATCCTGAGGATCTATGGTTCATTCCCAGCCTTCTTTGCGGCAATCACTTTCATCCTGCTTTTGAAACCTTCCAGCATTGCAGCAAAATCAATGACCATTGCACAGTATGTCATGGCTCCCTTTTACCCAGGCTGCCCACCTCCTCAGCTGGCTGTGAAATGCTTTGCAGCTTTTAGTATTCTGGTAGTTGCCATTACCAACATCCTGAATGTCCGATTTGCTCTGAGAGTGCAGGTGATCTTCTTGGTGGCCAAAGTGTTTTCACTCACTTTCATTGTAATTGGAGGGCTAGTGGAAGTGATACAGAGCAGCACTGTCATCGAGGAAAATTTTAACATTGAGAATGCTTTTCAAGGAACTCAGTTTTCTTTGAACACTCTGGGAAAGGCTTTACTTCAAGGCCTCTGGTCTTACGGTGGCTGGAGCAACTTGAATTATGTGACTGAGGAGCTGAACAAACCAGAGGTGAGGCTGAAAGGGTCTGAAGTGACCTGAAATAGTAGCATTTATTCATGCTAAATTTTTCAAATACAGCTTAAAACCTGTCCAGAATGATTTGATTCTTTACTGTAAAAGATGCCTATATGCTGCTATATTTTCTTCCTTAACTCTGAATTTGTATTTCAGGTAATTTATTGACTTTGTCCTAACACAGGATGTATATAACACTCTGTAAATCAGTGCAGTTAGCTTGTTAATGTTTGACACCATGCAGCCCCACGCACACGGCGGTAATGGAGATTTGCCGCGTTAATGCAGTTATGGCATTAACGTCATTTTAACGAGATTAACGCTGACAGCACCAATAATAATATGACTGTTTAAATAGGAATTTAATATTTTTAAAGACTTGGTGAATTCTTTAAAAATACCTCAACTTATGACAAACTTAATTTATCCTTATCTTAAATGGTTAAAACTTCAGTGTGATTGTCCTTATTGTTCATGCCAGTTCATAATAATTAACCCATTTCCACTGACTGCATTTTGCAACTTGGTGCTTGGTGTTTTTTTCTATTATTTTAGACTCGAGTCCTATTTAATTAAAAGTAGAGTTCAACTTTGGAGAACTAAATGGTTTAGCAAAGCATTAAAGAAAGTAAATATTCAACTTAGTTTTATGTTATTCTGTTGGACTGCTTAAACTGGCACAAGGGAGAACCAGGTCAAGTCATGTCTTTCCTCTGATAACATTGTTATGCAGATACTCTGTTACTTTCTTCACTCAGATGAGGCCCTGTCTAATCTTTTACTGAAAGTACAGGGGTTTTTTTTAATCTTCATGTAGGTCACGTAGATCCAGACACAAGTATACATAATATGAACAAACACCAGAGAAAGAATTGAGGACACCAGAAGAATCAACTTGGCTTGCAGGGACATTTCCAGGAGACTGGAAATATTCAAAATAGTCTCTATTTTGAATTTTTCATTTCCATTTTTAATTTTTCGTTTCTCCAACTGTGTTTTATAGAGCAGAACCTAAAATAACTCATTGTTAATGTGAAACCTAAGAAAAAACCAACTCTGGACAAGCAGACTAAATTCTAAATTTTTTAAAATACAGCTTATAATCTTTGATAAAGATTCTGCTGGGAAATATGATTGTTTTCTTGCTGCTATCCTGAGAAAAATGACCACTTACCTTTTTCCCCCCTAAACTCTGAATTTGTGTTTCAGGTAATTCATTGACTTTGTACCAACATATACCCCTACAATGCTTAAATCAGTGTTTAAAGTGTCTGAGGTGACTAAAGAGGTACACGAGTTGGCATTGTTAGGATTGTTGTAATTGCAGTTCCAGCTTGTCCTGACTGCATGAAACTTGGTGCTTGGTGTTGCTTGGGGAGCATTTCCCCCCACGGTTTGGCAAAGTATTAAAAAAGTAAATATTCAATGAGGCTTTGTTTTGTCATGAGAGACTGCTTTGTTAATATGTGTAATCAAGGTTTAGCCAAACTTTACAACCATGTCATGTCATGACATTTTATTTCATGTCATATCTTTTTTTTGTACAGGTGAATCTTCCTCGGGCGGTGCTGATAGCCATTTCTCTTGTGACTACTTTGTACCTGCTGGTGAATGTGAGCTATCTGGCAGTAATGACGCCTAAAGAGCTCGTGTCCTCAAGCGCGGTAGCAGTTACCTGGGGGTAAGACAACACCTGTTCTCAACCTGATAAGATCTTTTTTTTTTTTTTTTTATTACTTCTCCCATAGAACAGGAAGCAAACCTGAAGAAATCCTCTTCTCTGTACAATCATTTGATATGTGCATTAAAATTACTGATGGTCAAACAAATGGGGCTTTTGTAAGTTGAAAATACAGACTGTATTTAAAGATGGATGTTGCAATCCTGTCTCCATTTTGAATCCTCTGTATTAGCATTTTAGCTCCCTGCCATGTTGATACCAGAGATTAAATCATCCAGTGGGATTAATAGGTGATTAATAGGCAATTTAAATCTGCCCACTGTGCAAGTAATTATGAAACTTATCTTACACAGTTGATGTGATTTCTCGCAAGACTCATCAATCCACTGTAAGGAAAATTACTTAAGAGTCGCCTCCAAACACTTCAAACATAGAAGGAATGGCAGCAAAGAGCATCACTACAGTTAGGTGCTCACTTCTGGTGTCACACAAATACCAAGAGATATTGGACCCCTTCTCTTCACCGTCTCTATGTTCCTCCTTGGTCAGATCATCCACCGCCATGGTCTCTGCTTCCATTCCTATGCTGATGATACACAACTTTATCTCTGTACTAAACCCTCTACCCTGCTCCCCCACGATCACTTCTCAACCGTCTGCATGAAATAGAAATATGGATGTCAATTAACCTACTCAAGCTCAACAGTAATAACGCAGAGGTCTTGGTTGAGGCCCCTAAAGCCCTACTCCAGAAGACTGGCCATCTACTTATTGATATAGACCAGGGGTAGGCAACTGCAGGCCTCGCGTGCCAGTTTCCTGCAGGTTTTAAATTTGTCCTTGACCCAGCACAACTGATTTAAATGGCTACATTACCTCCTAAACATGTCTTGAAGTTCTCCAGAGGCCTGGTAATCAACTAATCATTTGATTCAGGTGTGCTGACCCAGGGTGAGATCTAAAACCTGCAGGACACAGGCACGCGAGGCCTGGAGTTGCCTACCCCTGATATAGATGGTTTCCTCATCTGGCCTTCCTTCAACGTTTGCAATCTGGGTGTCATTTTGGAACTCTCTCCCATATGAACTTCTCAACAACCCGTCACTGGAGTCCTTCAAGAAACTTCTCAAAATTCACCTCTTCAATAAAACCTTCGATCTCTAAGCCTTTTTTATTTATTCTGTTTTGTAAAGCGTCCTTGGGTTTCTTGAAAGGCGCTTTACAAGTCTAATGTATTATCATCATTATTATTAATATTATTGTTATATAGGCAGAAGGGGCCTCAGAACAGATGTTTGTAGTGTTAAACCTGGTCACACCAGCAAAGGCCCCATTCAACACCTTTCAAGACAAATATTACATTGAGGTGACATCACATCCTGTCCAAAAGGTTTATTCCTAAATATGTCCACAGAAGATGTTTTTGATTTAATTTGTTAAATTACTGAAATGTATATAGAAAAGGGTTGATTGATATGCACTACAAGATTTTTTATAATACAAACGGTTTTCATGCAGGAATAAGGTGCTGGGCAGCTGGGGCTGGGTCATGTCTGTGGCCGCAGCCTTGTCAGCTTTCGGTTCTCTAAACGGGACGTTCTTCAGCGGCAGCCGTGTGTGCTTTGTTGCTGCCCGGGAAGGACACATGGTAACAGTCTCTCTGTCTTATAAAAACACACACACCTGTTTAAAATAAAGCTACGTACAGATTTTTACACAGACCAGTGCTGGTTTTGCAGCCAGATATTCTGTCCATGGCCCACGTCCACAGACTGACTCCATCTCCGGCGCTGATCTTCACCACAATAATCTCTCTGGTGGTGCTGATTCCTGGAGACTTTCAGAGTATCGTCAACTACTTCAGGTGAAGGCTGACTCTGTTTCTGCTCCATTTCTACTTTGTTTGGGTTTTTTTTTTTTTTTTAGCACACATTGCTTTTTTTGTTTGTCTTTAATTTCTCTTCCTCTGCCGTTTTCAGTTTTAGTGCCTGGTTTTTCTATGCCATTGTCCTGTCTGGGCTCATCTATCTCAAAATCAAGAAGAAGGACCTCCCAAGGTCGTACAAGGTTAGTGTCATCATTGTTTTCACATTACATGACAATAACATCTTGTCCTCACGCCTGGTTATTCCTCTCCCCACAGGTTCCCATTGTAATTCCTATACTGGTCCTCATTGCAGCGATATTCCTCGTGCTGGCACCCATCATAGACAATCCTCAGATTGAGTACCTCTACGTGGTTTTATTTATCTCAAGTGGCATTGTAGTCTACATACCCTTCATCCATTACAAGCTCTGCCCAAGAGTGCTGGACAAGTTAACAGTGTTCTTGCAGCTCTTCTTAGAGGTCGCCCCTGCAGACAAAAACCTGTAATTTCTACTGAACACACATGGATAACATGCAGATAACTGAAAGCTACCAATAAAATAAGCCTTTTTCCATGAATTATCCTTGCATGTTAAATTACATCTGATAATGCAGTGTTGCTATTTTATTTAAAGGTGCATTTAAAGTGTTTTACTTGCATTTTTAAATTGATGTTATTGTAAATTCACAACTTTCATTTAAGCTCATTGTAAAAGATCGTTTGCAAGATGTTTAAGTTCAAAATTCATTAAGATTTACAGGGGGACACAAATCCATATTTGTCATTGAAAAACATTGATTATCTTTTTTTAATACAATAAACACTAAAACACGCTATAATTCAGCATTGCAGGGGACCTTACAGCTCTGCCATTTACTGCATGTCAGTCATACCTTGCTGTCACTTTATAATCAACAAAAAAATAAAGTATTTCAAACATATCAGCGAACTTAGTGCTCCTGACATTTCCTGATTTCTTGCAATATTCAGATTCTGTTTGTATTCGTCTGTACTCGCTACAAGTTTGCGTGAATAAGCATCACAAAAGCATCTGAATGGAGCAGATCTTCATGAAGTAGATGTGCTTTTTGGGTCTGAGAACACTCGTACAGATGTGTGAATTAAAAAGAAAATAAAAAGTTTATTAAATATTTTTCACCAAATTGCTAAAACAAGACATTGTCAATTTATAGTGCAACTTTCACGAGACAGGACATAAATCAGGGGAAAGCAAGGAAAAGAGAGCGTGTATGAATATGCTGTTTATTCATATTTAGACCACTTTTGGATTGGCGTTCAGAGAAGTTTGGCAGTTTGTGTAAAAGCCACATTCTCAAAATTAAGACTGGAAATTTTCTTCAGCTCTAATTTTCAGATACTTAATAAATTTCATGTTGACAGTTTGGAAAAATCACTTTCTTCCTCAAAGCTTAAATTATTTAATACCATTAAGATCCAAAAAAAAAAAGCTTTTCCAAACAAAACAAAATTTAAAGTCTTTTTTACGCGTTCTTTATGTGTGTGAAAGTCTTTTAATGACAATCTGACCGATCCATCACTCTACTCCAGTTTTCTTCTCTGTGCCATTAGCAGCAGTTGACCTGTTTTCGCCACTCTGCTCGCCTGTCTCGCCTTTGCCCCCCAGTGGTGACTGGTGGTACAGCTTGTAAAGCCTCTCTGCATACTGGTCTGCATCCTCCACCCCCTCACAGCACCTTATCCAGGACTGAGGGACGGTCTCGATGCCGTAGTGGGCCCCCGCGATGGCCCCAGCCATGCAGGCTATGGTATCAGTGTCCCCTCCCAGCGCCAGGCTGTACGCTATCGTCCTCTCCACGCCGCCGTAGCTCTCTGGGAGACATTCCCGGGGTTGCAGGCAGTGGAGCACACAGAAAATTGCAGTGGGGACGGAGTGAAGAGCTGCAATGCCATTACCTGGTAAAAGTCACAAAGAGAGGGGCGTGTTTTTGTGGTGGCAGTCAAGAGAAACAGGAAATGTCATGTAAAAAAGGAAGTGGATCGGGGCCTTATTGCACATGTGGCTTGCTCCCTAACCCCCATTAATACTTCCTCATATACTAAAAGATAAATAAGATGGGGAAATTTACTTAGAATAAATCAGGAGAAATATATCTAAAATTTTAAAAATATATAGTAATGGTGGGGTTTTTTTTTTATCATGTTCTTTGTCTTTACAGTGTTTATTTGATGATGGCTTATTCAACCAAGTTGGTAATAACCCCTCTGTATTAAATTTTGCTCCCCCTCTGATATTCAGCTCCCAACACAGTCTCACTGTGGGCGTGGCAGATGGCAGTAATAGTCAGAGTGGTGGTTTTGAATGACTGATTCTGTAACAGGGGCACGGTGGTATGAACAAAACTGGGCAGGCTTCATGAATCTAAATGTAATTTTGCATGTACACTTCCTAAAAAAACCCAGATCCAGATTCAGATTGACTCTTAAAGTCACCTCTAATTTTAGATCAAACCCAAAATCTGTCAATAAACCTTTCTTATGGAATTCTTTAAATAAACATTTCCGTAATCCTGAAAACAAACAAACTCGATCACATACCCCTCCTCATCAGCGATAAATAATCATACTGACCCAGTTCAGAGATGACTTCCTCTATGCTAACTTTGCTCCTGTCCATCAGGTCTCTGATTCGGTGGAGACGTTCACAGAATGGCTTCTCTGCTTCTTTTAAACTGCAAAAGCATACATTAAAAATATATACATCTCACACAGCATGAAAAGGGATGTTTCAACCTTTAAAAACAGACATAAATCCCTCCTACGGTTGTTTTTTCTGACTCAGAATTAGCCTTTTGATGTGAAAGTTTAATTTAAAAGGTAATTGAGTCTGAGTTACCTTGTATGACAAAGACTTGTAAGATAAATGTCTATTATGCTTCAGGGAATAAAACCTCAAATAAAAAACACAAGTTACAGAAAAACTACAATGTTTTCCTTTGGAGGAAAAACCCTGTTCGCTTTCGCTGCCTCTGACCAGTCTACTCACATTCTTGCATCATTGCGTGCAGTCTCATCACCTTCCACTTCCTCCATCTCTTTAATTAGCCTGCTGATGAACTGGTGAGGCAAGTCCAGTGCCCCCTGCAGAGACAGGTGCACAGCTAACGCTTGCAGCACCGCCCCATTATAACCCAGCGAGCAGGAGTGCGTCAGCATGGCGCCCAGATGGGCAAACTGCAGAGAAAAAGAGCAAATTTAAAGATGTTGTTTCTATCCGATCCATTGGAGAGAGAAAACTCAACATTCAAAAGACCCCTGCTCACCCCTTTAACATCAGACAAGTCCGGAAAGGCCAGGGCAAAGGGAGCTGCTCTCATGGCCCCTCCATTTCCAAAGGAGCCCCGACCGTTAAACTGGTCCCTCGCTGGCTGATACACGTCATTTAACTGGGGGGATGAGAGCTTCTTCAACACCTGGATCACTCCAGCACCATAACCACGATGTGGGGATGCACTGTACTCCTTTGCAAACCTAAAAATGGTGAGTCACCGAGGTAGGAACCATCATCAGCTTACCCAAAGAGCCTTTGGATCCATATTTAACTCCTTAAATCCTTTTCCTTATTTTCTATCATATATACACACTGCTCCAAATGTGGAGCCTCACATTAAACATGTGCAAAGTTTCCAAAAATTAATTTGTTGCAATACAAATAACGCCTGTGAGACTATTTTTCTACTCTTGGCTGTGTACACAGAAGACCCACCCTTCTGCTGTTTAAACCTTTTGTTTACAACAGGGGTAGGGAACTCCAGGCCTCGAGAGCCGGTGTCCTACAGGTTTTAGATGCATCCTTGATCCAACACAGCTGATTTAAATAGCTAAATTACCTCCTCAACATTTCTCAAAGTTCTCCAGAGGCCTGGTAATCAACTAATCATTGGATTCAGGTGTGTTGACCCAGGGTGAGATCTAAAACCTGCAGGATACCAGGTGTCGAGGCCTGGCGTTGCCTACCCCTGGTTTACAAGGAACAACCAATCAGAGGAAAGTTGGCTTAATGCAGGAGAAGGAAGGAAGAAGATGATGGTGAAGTGATTTTAGGCTTATTTTAGATAAAGATGATGATGATTCCTCTACCTGCGAGCCATGTCGTGCTCATCAAAGCCAGTCCTGGTGAGTAGAGACTGAGCCACACAGCGTGCCATGGCTGTGTCATCACTGTATTCAAGGATACCTAAAACACAAGAACATAAATACACACATTTTAACAAATAATAACAGTAATTCCGCACTGGAAATAAATAGCTAACACCAATTTAATCATCCTGAAATTGTAATCACTTTATCGCCTAATCTAGTGGACTGGCTGGAATCCTTAGCCAACAAAGACACCAATATAATTTGCGGATAATAAAATGAACATATCTACAGATGGTGATTGTTTACACAGGAAAAATTAATAGTTTAATTTACTCATTTACCCTGTTACTCATATAAGATTTAAATGAACTATAACCAAGCATATTTATAGAAATACAGTGTGGATGTATTTTTGCTACTTTCTCAAAGAATCCTGACTACAACAAAAAAACTGAGGAGAATACCTTAATGCAAAACATGGTCTCATCTCACTTCCTTCCCTAAAGAGACAATCAACAGCCTAAACAGGAATCACAAGGCCCAATCAGTGGGGCTTTACACAGCATTTGTTCTGAGATCTGATGAGATGAGCAGAGACGTCGATGGACTCAGCACTCTTCGCTGAGCCCGTTAATCAAGTAGTAAAGATTTTTGTGCCTGTAAACAGATGATGAGAAAAAGTAATAGCCCCAGTTTCTGCAGGATAAATAATCCAGTGGACATCATGATCCTGATTATCTAATATTACTGGATCATAATTATAGATTCATTAATGTGTATATCACTTGTTGCTGGAAATATAGATTATTTAATTACTTAAAGTCATGTCTGCCAACATTAAGGCCTTTTTCTGAAGGGAGCTGGGGTATTTAAAGTGTTCTTTTCCAATCTAACCGCAGCATATTCATCTGAATGTTACACGGTATAACATTGAAGTTTTTTTTTTTAAGTAACTATTTAGCCGCCGAGCCGCTACCCCCATGGCCTACTCTGGTTGACCCGCCCCATCGAAATGCACCAAAGAGACATGGATGAAACAAATCCAGGATGATTTGAAGGCCCTTCGACTTGACCTCGAGCAGGCAAGAACCATCGCCTTAGATCGAAAAGCGTGGAAGATAATCGTTGGTCAAGCAAGAGAACCTGCGGCACCTACATACAGCAGCATTCTGGTTGCGCGGCAGACCACCGCCACTGGTCGCCCGCTAAGGACAAGAAGATTTAGCCGGCACAATTTACACCCTGTAATTTTTTTTTATTATTATTTTTGTAGTTTGTTTGTTCCCAGCTCATCCCAGCCAGTCCAGATCTGATTTTTGTGAAAATTGTTATAATTAAGCTATGCATTATTGGTTTCAGAAGCTTGAGGAATATCTCAAAGTCTCATTCTTCACCTTATCTTCACAGTAATGACAGATGAAATGGTGAAGCAGCAGATAGGATAGCAAGCTAATTCAATTGACAGTTAACCACCTATCTGTCTGCACAAAGATTAGGTTCCATGTCTAAAAAGAGACACCTTAACCCATTCTTAACCCTGCACTCTATTTAACAGCCACCAGGGGCAATACCTGGAGTTTCCAAAAGACTTCTTATTCTATAGAAGGTTGCGGGAAATGGCTCTTGCTTCTGGTGGTACCTAGAGCTGGGCGATAGAACGATAACGATATGTATCGCGATATAACTTTTACTCGATAGAGAAATTAAGCTATCGCGATAGACCTCGCCGCTCTTGTCCTCTTAAAAAAAAAAAAAAAAAGGGTCAGCCAATCCAAATCAAGTAGCGCAGAGCCGAACCAATCACAGCCGCAGCGTCACGTCGCGTGACTTGTTACGTACAGCACAAGTGCCACGCCGCACGTGTGTTTGTTTTGGAAGCAGCCAGCGGGTAATGGAGCCAGCGCGTAATGGAGGAAATGAGTGTGCTGACTAGAAAAATCAACCGAGCGTGACCGAAGAGAAAACAGATGATGGTTCCAATGCCGGAGAGATTGTCGAACGGAAGAGCCATAGAAGTTCCGTAGGGTGAAGGTATTTCGGCTATTTCAAGTCTGACAAAAAACAGAGTAGCGTGCACTGTAAATTGTGCCGAAAGCAAGTCTGGAAATACAATAAACTGGTGCATGCGTCACACTGTGCGCCACGTTATTGTTTCGGTGAAATGAATTTCTACAATACTGTTACTGTTAATTCTACTCTCTGCAGTGTTTAAATGCTTACATATACACACAGTTACTGTCCCTCCACACATACGACTCGGTTCTGCTTCTATGCCCCAGCTTTGTTTACTTTTTCCCACCGAGGCTTCTAGACTTCTGATTGGCCAACATTTCTGCACGGTTAGGAATCTAGCGCCACCTGCTGCTTTGGCATGTTCATAGCAGCGTTTTCCTTCATTTCTGCCTTTACGTGTGGACGGGATTATTTTTTAAAACGAAAACGGAAAATCTCCGTTTTCAAAAATACCCGTGTACGTGTGGACGTAGCCTCAGTCTCTGACTGGAAGCGCTAATTCATCATTCGTCTTTTGTCAGACTAAAGTAACTGTTAAAACTGTTTGAAAAGCTCAGCTATACAACAAGGAGAGATTGAGAATTTCCTTTTAGTTCTCAGTTTATTTGATATTGACAAAAGTTAGTCAGTTTTGTCTGTTCTTCTGTAAAACAAACTAAGATTTATTTTTAGAATTAATATTTTGTTTCTAAGTGGAATTGACAATTTAGTCTGTTTCGTTTGTTCTATTTTGAAACTTAAACGCTTTAGCGGCTGCCTTTTGTGTAGTTTGCAATATTTGCCTTTATTTATCTGAAAAAGTCTCATGTTCCTTAAGTACATCTACCCTGTTGAACTTATTATGGGAAATAAATATTTAAATAAAAACAAGCTGCTGATTATTTCACATTTTACTTGTGAGCAACGGCACATTTAAATCTTACAAATATAGTTATTTGGCTCATATCGTGATAGATATCGTTATCGCCTGAAATGAAAAAAACATATCGTGATATGAAAAAATCTCATATCGCCCAGCTCTAGTGGTACCTTATGCATATTTTACGGTATTGGGTATGCGAGTTTCCATACAGATTTCTACATGGACAGCTTCCCCAAACATGCCCTCATGCAGTCCTCCAAAATTCCAACTGCACATTGGTAGACACAGATGACCTATTTATCAGTTGAATGCTGATTGGTTGACAAGTTAGCCAGAATAGGTTGGATTTATTTTATGAACCATAATCATACAGGAAACATGGTAAAACAATGTAAGAGCAAATGTGTCTTATAGAGCAACTTTCATTTCGGGGGGCTAGTGCCTCCCCATCCCCCCCTTGGAGAGACCCCTGCCGGTTTCAGACGTGATCTTTTTTTCCCTTTCTTTCTTTCTTTAGTAGTTTCAAACCATTTTGATCCCTTTAAGCTACTCTGCATGCCAGCTTTGCTTCACGGTGCAGTGGGCTTGTTATGAAACCACCTCCTCCTCTCACTGACTTGTTCCTTTAGTTTCGTCGTCCAGGCTGCTGAGGTGCTGCAGCACACTCTCCATGGGAACCTCCTCCGCCCCTTCAAACTCTCCTCCGATACAGTCTCCTAGCACACCCGCGACCAGCGCTCCCCTGAAGCGGGACAAAGACGCGGGACCTCCCGCGGCTGCCGCCGCTCTCACCGCCGTGACTGCCATTCATCCGACGGGGAAAATGACTTCAGCCTGCTCGTTTCTCCGCTGACCCTACTCCCAGACAGCTGGCGAGCGGATCCAAAGCAATCCACAACAACAACAAACGTCGACCTGAAGCTCTCTCTGCACGGCTTCCGGAAAACGTTCAGATCACCATTTGACCCCCGGTGAAAGTTCGCACATAGAAGTGCAGCCAAGCAGAGAAGACCTCCATTAAACGACAGCATTGAGCCTGATCTAGTTCACATATTTCTATGCAATGTATACCGAAACTGCTATAATAAATGCGCATGAACTTTATACAATAGTTTTCTTAATCGGCATCAGGTTTATTGACCAAGCATGTGTTCACAAAGAATTGGTCCGTGTCTTTTTGCTCGCAATTTACTTCACAGAAGAGACACCTGACACTACCGACAACAGCCACGTGAGCGAGACATTAACAATAGTAGAACTGGCCTTTTAAAAATACAGAAATTAACAACAGTGAAAATCATAATCAAATCAAAATTTTAAATAAAACTTCTAGATACTTATTGGGGCTTACCAGGACATAAAAGCTAGATCTAATTATTAAAATGCTTTCAAAGTTTACAGGCTTTGCCATGAGTTATAGCTACAGAAAACAACATTTTCTCTGCTCACTTTTCTTTTTCATTTAATTTATTACAGTTATTTTATTTATTAGTTTTCCTGATAAATACCGCTTTAAAAATGCATTTGTATAATAAGATTGCATCAGTAGGCTCAGGCAACATACTGAACAGCACAGGAGCACCACTGAGAATTGTCTAATCACCTTTTCCCTTCACCTACTACACCTCAGACTCAAGGTACAGATCAGACTTGTGCCACCTACAGAGATTTCTGGACAGCTCTGCTGTTGTTGGCTGTATCACTGATGGAGGTTGAAATCTAGAAGTACACATAGACAAAACGATTAGGAAAGTTCTGGTTTAGTTCTGAGAGTGGTACCTGAGATGCATAGCTGGACTGGCCATCGGGCATACCGGGCATTTGCCCGGTGGGCCGCTGGCGATTTTTTGGATTTTTTTTTTTTTTTTTTTAGGAAGGGTATATATAATGAAAGGTGTTGGATTGGCCAATTGGTCATGATCGACTCTGGGCTGGACCAATTACAGCCGAGGAGGCCGGATGCACCCTCTCCCTTGTTTAGCAATCACGTGATTTTCGCGCATTGCATGCCGGGAACTCGTGGCAAAACAATCCAAGTACCGCATCAAATGCAAGCATTTGCAGCACCGCAAAACGTTCATTCTCCGGTTCCAATGCCTTCTTGTTTTTTCTTTGACGCACAAAAAGGAATGTACAAAAACAAAAGGAGAACAATGCCGGTCCGTACAAAGACAGACTCGACGAAAGGACAAAGAAAAGATACGAGGAAAAAATCAAAGGAGTGAAAGGGTCAGACCCTTACGAGCACACAGAGTGGACAAAAGACGTTAGCGTGCTGCCCAACTTTCACCACGCTCATATTTATAATTATACGGTTCTTGGAGTGAGTGCATACACTCATGAAGTTTAGTAACTTCAGGTCACTGCAACAAGCCCAGGTACAGTTTACCGACGGATGGGTACAGGACCTTGAAATGCACCGTGTAGAACGAAAGACCATCGTACGAACAAAGGTAAGTTTACCAGTCTCACAAATTGTCGTCATACATACACATTCGTTAACCGTTTATTAGCATAACCTTTGAGCTCAACGGTAATTAATTAGTAGTGGAAATAATTTCTGGTAGCATTACAGAAATGTAGCAGTGACAATAATATTGTATGTTGTAATCGTACTGGACAGTGATACAAAACAACTGTTTTATCCTGTGAATAAAAGTCAATGTACCATGGTAATAACAGAAGCGAAACGCAATATTGTGTCAGGACAATTCACTATTTATGCACAATAAACACAATAAACAAAGGAGCATAGCGCAACAATTTCTGTTCAGACTTGCTTGTAACCTATATCACCAATTATGTTAAGAAAAATGACGTATTAACTACTACAAAACTCTGACCTTTGTGGGAATGCTTGGAGCAGACTAACATGTGAGCTGGAGTGTTCTGAGACGTTATATTTGGTATATCCAGACCATCCGTCGGCTCTTACTTCGGAAACATGGCTTAAAATTTTTATCTTCAACGACTTAATCCGATAAAAAAAAACGATCTCTTTACCCGTCGGCTTCCCGTGGCTGTCATGCGACCGGCTATTGCAGTTAATAATACAACAGCTTCTTGCCATTTTTTGGGTTTCTTTTTATCGCTGTGTAACTGAGTTCAATTGAAAGCCAGCGTGCCTAGTACCTCTTGCCACAAGTTCCCAGAATCCTTTGCGGTTTTACCCCTGAATGACGTCACATTTTCAATCTTTATCCTGGTGGGCCGGTCCGATTTTTTGTCCCAGTCCAGCCTTGCTGAGATGGTAGAGGTGTCTGAGCGGAGGATGCTGAAGAATCTCCTCAGCATCACGAACAATTCACTCTAGCCCATGAGATCTTTTCTACTTGTGGCTATTAGACTGTACAACTCCACATCCACACTTTAAAATATCACACTCCTACACAATCTCAGCTGTTCTTTACCAGATGGAAGGACCGTTATTATTTTTACTGCAGTAAATATATATATTTACATATATATTTTGCGCAAACACACTAATACTTACGGTAGGGTCGTACATTTAAATAGCACGACCCTGTCGGACAGGAGACGCAACCTCTGAAAGGATGAACTGCAGAGGGCAACTTTAAGGAGAGAACTGTTATAGTAAGGTGTGCACCTCCAGATAAGCCTCGGTGCTCCTTTGGGGACTGACTGTCCAAGTCTGTGGAGAATTATCTGAGTGATTTCACGCCATTCCTCCACAGATATCTCCTTATTTTTGGTGTTTTGATGATGGTGGTCGAAAGGGCTTTCTAACAAAATCTCTTATTAATGTAAAACTGGGTTGACAGCTGGAGACTGAAGGCCGTGGCACATCATTCACATCATGTTTATGTAATCCTGGGAGTGATTCTCCATTAATAATAGGTGATCAATCAAAACAGCTCTGCGCTGATTTGCACTGTAAGGATCAGGTTCTTTAATTTGTCACCCACCTGACAGTATACTGACACATGCACATAAATATCCACTGTGTTACCAAACTGGGGGAAAGGAATATGGAGGATGCGTAGGAATGATGAAACAAACGCTTGTCATTTATCTTCAGTAAGAAATGCAGCATTTCATAGTCACTTACAAACAGGGTTTACCGTAATCACCACAAAATAGCAGCAATACAAAAATTGGCCATGGAGACTGCTTTTTTAAAAAGCAAGTGTTTGATGTGTGAGTTTGAGTATTAAAAACTAAAGTTCAAGACGTGCTTATAAGAAAAGGCTGCGCAGCGCTACTTGACATTTATGATGCTTACAGTTTCAGGAGTAAAAAGAAGGGAACGCTTATCTAGTCATTAAGGTAATCTTAACCCACATCTCTTCTATGAAAGTACTTTTGTTTCTTCTGTAGTAGTCTTTGGATTCACTTTAAAAGTAGCCTAATATACAAGTTTTTTCCCTACGAAGTGAACTCCTCTGCGTCTGTTGTCGGTCCGCTCGTTTCCTCGGTGAACTGCAGCATCCTCTGCATACATACATGACCCATAACCCCGAGAGGAGGTAGGCGGCTGGGTGCGAAGCGCGGCGTCTGCAGCATAATTAAAACATGGCGGACTCGGAGGAATATAGACTTAAACGATTAAAGGTAAGGCATTCACAACCAGGCTGTAGTTATAGCGGCACTCAACTGGACGCTAAACGGATTAGCTGATCCAGCTACACACTGTGTTGTTTAGTTGTTGTGGGCCGGTCGAGATTCGCACATTCAGGCTAGTGTTAGCGGCTAGCTTGCTGCTTTGCTATTCAGTGCTGATGCATGCCGAGAATTTGCGGAGCAGCAAACGAACATGTTGAGAACATTGTGTCCACGAGCCTTTGATGTGCACCTCGGGAGCTTGTTATTAAGCCAGCCGCAGACCAACTTTTGGGTTGCAGCAGTGTCCACGTAGCATCGGCCAGGACTGCTGAGAATAATGAGAAGTGGGGGGTGTATTGAAATTATCTGTGGCTACATTAAAGCCGTTTTTTGCGTGAGGAGTGTAGCCATCACCAACATTATTTTTTGGGGTGTGTCTGAACTCAAAAGTATGAGTGAGTTCAGAATATGGCTGAATTTTAAATGGAGTTTGGTGGGACCCCCCCTTCTTTCATACAACTAATAATTAGACATGAGGCCTGGAGCCTTTAAAAAGGCACTAAAACGTGAAAGCTAACGTTTAACTCACATTAGTCTTAATGATATTTGTATAATTAAAAGATTAGAAGCAGGGAAATATTATTACATTTATATACAGGTACCAGAGTTATAGCATTGGTACTCTTCGGGGATTTTCTGGTACATTTTTTTGATTGCCACATGACAAAAATTGTAGTTCCTCTAATGGCCACTTGAGGCCGCCTTCGAAAGAGCCATGAACTCCATGTTTTTTTGCATCTGTACATAGTTTGCCTCTCAATAAAGAAAGTGCTACAGAGAGTATTTTTCCACCTGGATACTGGAGTTAAGGGTATAGCCACCCAACAGGTTTAGCTAACCAGAGTTATTGAACTGGTCATTAGCAGTTATATGACATAAATGCAGCTTGTTAACTAAAGCTATGTCTAAACTGGAAGAAATTTGCAGCAGGAATTTGAATGACATTCATGACTGCAGGAGAAATAACCACTGACTATACGTTGTAGGCACAATCCAAAACTGACTTAAATCAACTTCCCGGCGAGCGATTGAAGTGACAACCAGTGAGTGCAAGATACTCCTGTTTGAAGAGTGACCTGGTTGTTACATTTGATGGATGCCTAATCAGTCAAACTCTAGGGGGAGGTCCACAAGCAACCAGGCGTAGGCTTCAAAACTACAAACACAGAGCAAATGGCTTCCAACGTGGATGTAGCCCAAGTTAGCTGACTTAAGTTAGCCCTACAACCTGTAAACTCCACATATACAATTGTGGTCACAAGTTTTCATAGACTCATCATGGGCATATATTTCATGATATTTTGGGGATTTTTAAGTATTTCTTTGAACTGTTCTTTTTCCAGCATGTAATGACTGTACAGCACACATCTTTAATGACTTTAAAAACCAAGAATTGGGTGCACAAGCTTAATGTGTTTTGGATTTTTTTCTAATCCATTCAGGGTCAAATTTATACATATACTCACTTCCATCTTTTAAGTGAGTGGTGCTGAAGGTTCTATAAATGAAGGTTCTTATCTTGACATGGCCAATGTTTGTTAACTTCTCATTGGTATACGTGATTGACTACAACTGTGTGTCGATTACACCGACTACCAAAATCGTCGACGACTAATATAATAGTCGACACGTCGTTTGAAGCTTTGTAAGATCCAAAAAGACGCAGGAATAAGTAGTAGGATTTAAGAGTGTAATAACAGACTAAAACAGAAGATGGCAGCACTGCATGTACAAGGCAAGGCAAGTTTATTTGTATAGCACAATTCAACAACAAGGTGATTCAAAGTGCTTTACAGAGACATTAGAAACAAAAACAAATAAAAAGCACAAGGATGCCAGCTGCCATTAAACCCCGAAGAAGAAGAAGCAGTGTCCCAGAATTCATAGCGCAGCCCTGCTCAGTTTCCAACAATAGCGGCAGCTGGTTAGTTTTAATATTACTCTTATTATACTTTCTGGGTCACAAAATAAACTTTTAACATATTTTCAGGCGAGAATGTAGCTGTGTAAACCTGAAATATCTGCTCAGTTTATCAAGACACCACATATTTTCAAAAGCCCCCCGACATTTTCGGAGACATCTGTTACCCACCAGCTTGATGGCTAGCCGGGGTTCAAGGCTCACTAGAGCCGTGAGAACACCGGACTCCCGGCAAATCGTTTTCAAACCAACCGCTGTCTTTTGCTACTCAGGTTAAACATGATATATAAGTCACTTAGATAGAGCTGGGCGATAGAACGATAACGATATGTATCGCGATATAACTTTTACTCGATAGAGAAATTAAGCTATCGCGATAGACCTCGCCGCTCTTGTCCTCTTAAAAAAAAAAAAAAAAGGTCAGCCAATCCAAATTAAGCAGCGCAGAGCCGAACCAATCACAGCCGCAGCGTCACGTCGCGTGACTTGTTACGTACAGCACAAGTGCCAAGCCGCACGTGTGTTTGTTTGGGAAGCAGCCAGCGGGTAATGGAGCCAGCGGGTAATGGAGGAAATGAGTGTGCCGACTAGAAAAATCAACCGAGCGCGACCGAAGAGAAAACAGATGATGGTTCCAATGCCGGAGAGATTGTCGAACGGAAGAGCCATAGAAGTTCCGTAGTGTGAAGGTATTTCGGCTATTTCAAGTCTGACAAAAACAGAGTAGCGTGCACTGTAAATGTGCCGAAAGCAAGTCTGGAAATACAATAAACTGGTGCATGCGTCACACTGTGTGCCACGTTATTGTTTCGGTGAAATGGATTTCTACAATACTGTTACTGTTAATTCTACTCTCTGCAGTGTTTAAATGCTTACATATACACACAGTTACTGTCCCTCCACACATACGACTCTGTTCTGCTTCTATGCCCCAGCTTTGTTTACTTTTTCCCACCGAGGCTTCTAGACTTCTGATTGGCCAACATTTCTGCACGGTTAGGAATCTAGCTCCACCTGCTGCTTTGGCATGTTCATAGCAGCGTTTTCCTTCATTTCTGCCTTTATGTGTGGACGGGATTATTTTTTAAAACGAAAACGGAAAATCTCCGTTTTCAAAAATACCCGTGTACGTGTGGACGTAGCCTCAGTCTCTGACTGGAAGCGCTAATTCGTCATTCGGCTTTTGTCAGACTAAAGTAACTGTTAAAACTGTTTGAAAAGCTAAGCTATACAACAAGGAGAGATTGAGAATTTCCTTTTAGTTCTCAGTTTATTTGATATTGACAAAAGTTAGTCAGTTTTGTCTGTTCTTCTGTAAAACAAACTAAGATTTATTTTTAGAATTAATATTTTGTTTCTAAGTGGAATTGACAATTTAGTCTGTTTCGTTTGTTCTATTTTGAAACTTAAACGCTTTAGCGGCTGCCTTTTGTGTAGTTTGCAATATTTGCCTTTATTTATCTGAAAAAGTCTCATGTTCCTTAAGTACATCTACCTTGTTGAACTTATTATGGGAAATAAATATTTAAATAAAAACAAGCTGCTGATTATTTCACATTTTACTTGTGAGCAACGGCACATTTAAATCTTACAAATATAGTTATTTGGCTTATATCGTGATAGATATCGTTATCGCCTGAAATGAAAAAAACATATCGTGATATGAAAAAATCTCATATCGCCCAGCTCTACACTTAGATAACTTAAAAATGTTATTGTTTGGCTTTCTCAGTATTTTATTTGCTCCTGAGTAAATCGGTAAATTGGCTCAGATTAAAGTTATAGTTTTTACACAGCTGAATAAACATTAAGCAGACAACTGATTATCAGAAGTGTGAGATGCTCGAGAATATACCCCGGTGCGATGTTCCCTCTAATTTTTCACGTGTCTGAGCGAACACACAAACTCCCTGAGCAGTCCCTTGGACCACTGTGAGCAACAGTAGACGTGTGCACTCTGGTCACGCCAGCATCTAATCTAACCAAGTTACATGGTTTATTAAAATAATCAAATTACAGCATTTACATTTATGTTAGACTACTTTTAAGTGCTTTAACCCACTTACAATGAAAATTTAAAAAGATCTTGTTCATGACCTGTGTAGTATGTTAACACTATTGGAAGTAAAAAGTAAGTAAAAATAACTTTAACTCCAATTTTGAAAACACCACTTTGTTGTTGTTGTTGTTTTTTTTATTTTTTATAAAGCTTAGACTTGTAGTATGAGTCTGTGGTCTGGGAGAGAGTCCTGTAACTCTGTCTGCAAAATACAGTATATAATGACCATTGTTGGGCAATTAATTATATAGTTACTTCTACATTACATAAACAGTGGATGAAGGAGGAGAACTATCTCCAAAGTCTTCAACTTCACCTCAACTCAACCGCTAGACAGCTCAAACTCCAACAGGACAACAATCCTAAACATATCAAAACTGGTTTTAGAATTGATAAAACTGGCTAATATTAAACTTTGGAATGGCCTTCCCAAAGCCCTGAGCTCAATCCTATTGGAAATTTGTGGACTACACTTAAAAAGCAGGTTTTGTGCCAGCAAATCAGCACATTTAAATTAACTCTACCAATTCTGCTAAGAAGAGAGGTCAGATAAAAAAGCTTGTGGATGACTACCTAAAGCATCTACTAGAACTGCAGCTTGCCAAGAGACGTTTAAACACATTCCAGTGGATGTGTATCTAAGAAAAAAATCAAAAATTCATTCAAAACTGTGCACTCTGTGTTCTTGTTCATTCAAGTCATTAAAGATGTATGCTGTACAATTATTCAACCCTGTCAAAAATAAGAAATCATTAATATCCCCCAAATTACCATGATAGTCACACCCATGATGAGTGGATGTAAACTCCCCTACTGTAGTTAAATGTTTTTTCAAAAAGCTGCTGTTAAGGCTTATTTTTTTAGAATATTTAAGACTGCTTTTAAATAATACCTTTAAAGTAAGGTTAAGACATTTCCTCCTCTTTTAGGAACAAAAGAAACATGACCTCAGTTTGGAAAAAGTATTTGAACAAGTTTTGTTTGTGTGGTCCATCATCAGTGTGATCATCTTCACCCGTGGTTGTTCTGCAAGAGCCAGGTGTTTATACCCTGTGCTAATTGGCCTTGTTCATCCATTATAAACTACCATGAAACTGGTCAGCAACTCCCATTTAACAAAAAGAAAATTATGGTAAAAATGAGTGAGGTGTGCGCAGAGAAACGAATAAGCATTGTTTATTTGCACACACTGGGAAACTCTGTTTGTCAGATTAGCAAACAAATCAATGTCCCGTCCTCCACAATTCAATATATTATCAGAAAGTTCAAAAATGATGGCCTCATTATTGAGAACAGAAGACGCTCGGGCAGACCCAGAAAGACCAGGACAAGGTCCATAACTGTGAGTAACATCAAGAAAACCCTCAGAGAGTCAAATCTCTGCTCAGAGAGAAAGAGTGATGAGAAGGTTGCATTTTTAAGAGTGATTAGATAAAACGTCTCTGCCAGTGTAGGGGAGCCATTTCAGTTCCTGTTATTTTATTTACAGAAATGTGCCACAATTCAGCCTGGAGCCCAGCAGAGGGTGTGCTCAACATAATCCTCATTCCAGAATATAATGATTTACTCTTGATTCTAGTTAAAAAGTTGAAATGTAAATTTTTACGAAAAATAGTTTTGATAATATGTAATTGAAATAAAACGGCACGTGTCCTTAAGCTCGTCTTGCAGGGAAGGCTGTTTTGTTTTTTCCCCCACAAACCCATAACACTCGGTTAAAAATGGGACATGCTGCCTTGACGATGTGTGTTTCCATACAATAGGTAGCTCTTTGAGGCATAGTCAAACTACAACAGAAGCTCCTGTGTGTGCGCACAAAGGCCACTGGTTGTGGTGAATGTAAGATACTGCTGTCAAGAAGTTGCTGGCTCAGTGGGTGCTGTAAAGTGTCTTATGGTCTTTACCAACAAAACCAGCGAAGTCTGAAAATCAAGCTTTACATTTCGTCCCAGTTACAAGGTAAAATTATCAGATTTGGGCTACAGCTCCACGGGTCTGATAACTTTTGATTTCATGGCCAGGTTTTCTGAGGGTCCCACTGGGTGTCCATATGCTTTTTGGGTCTTAATTTTGACCTATGTGTCTGTGTTATCATCTTAGGCAGGTTTTCGTTGATTTTTTTGTATTTTTCTTTAAAATGATTGTTATTTGCTTGGATGTTTTATTGTCTATTGTACAGAAATTCATACTTTTTTAAAGTCATAATCAAGAGTTTATTTTCTTACCATGGGAGTCTCTGGGGACTGACTCCCTGCTAGATGTTTTTAGATTAATGAATTATAAAAACATCTTTGTGCTTTATTCAAGATTGGCAGAAATAACAGAAAAATGCATTAACTCGACTAAGACACCAGGAGCCAGTCATGCTACGTGTTTGGTTATCTCTAGAATATGTGTTTTTAGTCAGAAAACTGGTGTATGTTAAACTAAAATGGCACTTGATGCCTTAATTATATCTTTGATTGTGTGTATCAAGTTTCTTAACTAATTATCCAATTTGGGGTTGTATCCAGGATGTATTTTATGTTTCCACTGAACATATTTGGCCCTTATCTGTCAAAAGTTGTGTTGTATATGGATGTGAAATGAGAAATAATAATGATCTCTCTCCTCTGCAGCACGAGGAGCACATGTCCAGGGTGTTTGACGAGGTGATGGGGTTGGGAGACTTCGCCGACTCCTCCAGGGACTCCAATGCATCTTCCAAGAGTGGTGGACAGGATGAGACGAAGGGAGTGGACCAAACCTCAGGACAAGAGGAACAACAACCAATGGAGGAGGAGGAGGAGGAGGAGGAGGAGGAGGAAGAGGAGGAGGATAGCAACAGCAGCAGGAAAGAAGAAAAGATAGACAAAGGGGCGGGCGAGTCATCACCTCCTCGCATTGCCTCGCCCACCTCTGACCCACAGGATTCTTTTAAAATGGGGACCAGCGAAGGGGGAGGTGGACGAGGAGGAAGCGGGGCAGCGGCTTTTGATGATGCGCTGGATGGCCTTCCTTCATTTGGGCAGGAGGAAGATGATGAAGACTGGCACTTTGCCCTGCCCATGGGCACCCTGGAGGATGTAGACGTGGATAAGGCCGGCAGGAAAGGTAGGCAGCAGGAGAACAGCGAAGCTCCGAGCAATACCTTTGGTTCTGAGCCAAAAGTAGGGGAGGCTGAGGAGGAGGAAGAGGAGGAGGAGCAAGAAGAGAGGGCAGGGAGCACCGGTTCTGCCAACACCTTCCACTCGTCACAAGACAACAGCAGAGGTAACGCTGCTTATTTTTGAAGGACACGATAGTTAGTGACTCATCTGTTTGCTTTTTTTTTTTTTTTTAATTTCTACTCCACTGTTTTTATACAGTTAGTCACAGAGCGTACCATTCAGCTCATAAAACAGTCTTTGAGTCGAGGGTGGAGCTTAATAAAAGTAAAAACAACCCTCATGAAGTCACAATGGTGTCAATTTAATTCCGCTTTATCTGTGGAACGCCAGATAACAACAATCGTCGCCTCAAGGCACTTTATAGTGTAAGGTACAATAACAATATGTTATTACTGCATATGCAGGTCAGTTTAGATGTCTTTCATCTGTGAAGCAATTATAAGCAGATGATTAGAAGAAAAAGTAAGAAAAGCAAACAAATATTCAGTAATTTAAAATACCATATAAATAGTATGCTTAGTAAAAACGAGAAACCTAAAAAAAAAACAAGCAAAATAGTAACATTAAAGTGAGGCTGTAGTATTTGCATTACAAATTTAAAAAGGTAGTCCTAAATAAATACTTTTTAGAAGAATATAAATATTAGTCGAAGCAAAGGACATAAATAAAAATACAGTGATTTGTAGGCTCATGTCATGTCACACACATTTCTAATAACAAGGGGAGGGAAAAGCTCACAATCTGGCAGCACTGTCTGATTACGTCACAAAACTTGACAATTAAACAAGAATGAATGGCAGCATTTGAAATTTAATAGATTGACTATTTGAAATCAAAACATTTTACTTGCAGACTGACTGTTTTAACAGCACATGGATGGGGCTTCTCAAGTGTAGAAGCAGCCAACTTTCATAACCTTCACTAACTTCGAGTGATTTGGGGACTTTTGAGGCCGAAAAGTGGTGAAAGCAACAGAGGTTACCTGTTACCAGCACAGAAAAGTCTGTTAAGCCTGCAGGTCTGCAGCTAACAGGAGTGAAACACCAGCTATTTCTTTAAAGAGGACAGAATGAAGAGAAGCCTTATAAGTGCAGGATGTTCTCCTTGAAGCCTACTTCTTTTAGTCCAAGAGACAAATGATTTGAATCCCGGCGAGCTGCTCTGCAGATGTACCTCAGAAATGTGAAGACATGAATGAGGTTAGCTCAGACTCACTTTATTTTCTAATTCTACTAAATGATTTAGAATTTGGGAAATATCTGTGCAGTGAGGTAAAGGACTAAAATAAATATGTTTACCATCTGCTTGGATCATCATTTAAGATCCACTGAGCCATTAGAAGTTGTAACCTGCACATGTCCTGAAAGAAAAGTGAAAATGGTTTCAAAAGGTGTCACAGATTTAAAAACAAAAACCCTGTGAAGTACACACAGTGCAAATACGTACATATGAAAAATATGAATACTGAATTCCTTCTTCCAATCAAACCCACTCCGTTGCAACAGATGGCTGCCCCTCCCTGAGCCTGGTTCTGCCAGACTTTTCTTCCTGTTAAAAAGAGTTTGTTTCTTTGTGTTATTGTGTCTTTACCTTACAATATAAAGCGCCCGGGGAGCTGACTCGTTGTGATTTGGTGCCATAATTCAGTTGAATTAAATGTAACCTTATAGAGAGTAAAAAAGTGCTAAAACATTAATTTAACAAGTGCATGTCCATGCTACAATTAGAATAAGTGGCAGTCAGTTCCTGTGTGTGACCAACAACATATCGATTTAATGTAATATCAATATTAATACCACATGAATCAGAATTTGTTATTTTTGTGAAGTTCCAGGGGTTTAATGAAAATCTTAGCATGCATTTTATTGTTCAATTTGTTTTTGTTTTTTTCCCTTTTTGTTTGTTTGTTTGTTTGTTTTTTTTGGGTTTTTTTCCTCAGAAAATCTTAGAATTTAGCATCTGTTGGTATCGGGTAATGCACTGACAGAAGCTCTCAGTGGAAGTACTGCCGGTCAACAAGCCATTCTGAAAGAAGAGAAGTTAAACAAGAACCTGTCATGAATCCAGATTTGAAGTTTTTAGCTCAAATCATCAGACAGGTACAGCAGAGTGTCTACAGCCATCTGTGAAACACAATGGAGGCTCCGTCAGGCTGCTTGTCAGACAGTGGTGTTGGGACTGATTACAAAAGCAGAAAGGGATGTAATACCATCTGGAAAGGATCTTGATTGTCATCTATTTCCTCTGCAGATCATATTTGTTCCAACTTATTTAAAGTGTTTACTAAAAAAATAACGAAAACAATAATACATGTCGTTTTTTGTTTTGCTTTTTTCCCCTATCCATGTTCAGATGCAGGCGTCCTGAACCAAACAGAGGAGACAGAAGACAGTCAGCAGGGAGAGGTGAGGGTTGGAAAACACTGTCAGTTAACTGCCTTTTCAGCTTGGGTAGTTATGGACGCTTTCTATTATTTCAGACGTCAGAGGCAGCTCCGGTGGAGGACAGCAATCCCCCGATTTCTCCGAGTGTGAATATAAAAGAGGAGCCTATTGATGAAGGCTACGATGCTGCGTTATTGCCTCAGAGCTCCATCAGACAGATCAAAGAGGAGCTCGAACACCAGGAGGTTGGTATAGAGAGAAGTTAAAGATTACATCACTGTATTTGGATTGAAGCTGCTAACAGACTATGCATTGTTATGAAACAATTTAGACTCATTATTTCGGTCATCAAGTTTAAAAATATCCCACCCAGTCCCCTCAGAATCAGCCGATTGCTTTTGCACAATAACATGTCAAATTTTATTTTCACACCATGTTAATATTTTCACAGTTGCAGGCCTTTGAAGTGCAGTGATGTGGGTTCAAAATTTGTGTGCTTTTAAATTTAAGTCATGTTTTTCAGCATTTTGGAGCATAGGAGCAATATGCCATCCTCTTATATAGTCACAGCACGAAGATCAAATTTTACCTGCCTTCATTAAATATACTGAAGTTATTGTACCAAAAATGGCTGATTCTGAGGGTCTTTTTAAATAAATGATCTTTTGACCTTTTTGATGTGATTTATAGCAGTGTGAAAGACAGACAGAAATGTGCAGTCTGATTTCTTATTGTTTTATTGTTGCAGGAGGAGCTGAGGATCAGCTCCGTCTTCTCCGTAGGTGGAGGCAACACCTTCACCTCTCCTACCAGTGAGTGCATTTGTTTTAACATTAGTGGTGATGTCTTATACACTATGTTGTAGTTTATTTGATTTTAACTGTAATAACAAGAATTCAAATTGTGTTATTATTATTATTATTATTAGTCCTGGTAATAATGCACCATAGAGTTTCAGTGAACCAAAGAAGATCTTGGTGTGAAAATTGGCCTGAAATTGGACCTAATGATAAACCACGGATTAGTGGCAGAAAGGAAAAATCTGCGAATTATCTAAGGGTTAATAAATCTGCCTGATAGCTTTGTTAACCTCTTGTCCACCTTAGTGCCAGCAGCGGTTCCAGCCCCGACTCCGACTGCCATTTTTATCCCTGGTAGAGGAGCTGTCATACAAGCCATGGCTTCCCTCCCCGTCAGACCTCCAATTCCAGTCCCAACTTCAATACCAGCTCTGACACCAATACCGCCGCGCCCACCACAACCCCCAGTTCCTGGTAGCGTTCGCTGCAGCGGTTGCTCTAAGGTATTAATGCAAAAATGCACATTGTTAAAGGAAAACTACAATTTGAAAAGCTTCACGTAACTCTGTATTTAACTTATTAATGCTGTTATTTGCTGAGAATATGTACAATGATGTGACTTTACATTTTCAGGTTCTGCTGAAAGGTCAAACGGCTTTCCAGAGAAAAGGATCGACGCAGCTCTTCTGCTCCACCGTATGTCTGACGGGCCATCTTCCTCTGCCCACTAAAAACCGATGCTGTTTCCAGTGCAACAGGTACACACTTGTTTCCACTGGGCATCGATATGAACTCGCTGCCTTGTGGTGCTATGAAAACCGTATACGGATGGTCACTTGAGAGTCTTAACGAAATGCTACTTTATTTTACATGATCTACTTTTAAATTTTTTAAATATCGCTGAAATGTGAGACCCTTTAGTGCATAGCATAACTTTCTCCCTTTGCCTCTATTTTCACATTGCTTTGGAGCAGCTGGTTTTCCCCTCACTTTTATTTTAAAATTTCAGTTGTTGCGCCGTCCAGTCTCATTGGTCATTGTGGGTCTGCTACTCCAGTTTCATTTGATGTCATTCAGCTATCGGATAAACTTAAAACTCAATCTATGATTTTAGGTGGCAGTGATAGTCCTTGTTCTGATTTGGACAGCAAGCCGGCAAAAAAAGGGCTTCCCGTGCTACCTGTGAATCAAAAGATTTGATTTATTCCATTTAAACCAGCACAGGGATCCACATGTCAGAATTTTGAATCCTCATTTTTCTGCAGCATTATAAGCAGTAGTTTTTGAGGGTTACATATGAATGCTGTTATATTTTATGCAATTTGTTTGTATATTTTGTATGCTTTGTCCAGCTCATGCACTGACCTTCAAAACAGCTTAAACTTTCTGTTAGCAATCCACAATGGCAGGACTACTCAGGCCCTATGACAGTGTACATGCATGGGTGATATTTTGAGTCTGTGTTGTTTTTAGTTCTTGTTTTACTCTTTGCAGGGAGATTGTTCAGCCCAGGGACATGATCACAATCCCAGCAGACGACCGCACCTTCATGCACTTTTGCGGCCAGTTCTGTTTGTCCGTCTTTAGACACAAGAAGAAACAGACTGACAAGGTTCCTGACAAATGGGCTGATAAACAAGTGGAGAGAAAGCCAGAGAAGCCGCCAGAGAAACCGGCAGAGCTCCAGACTGACAGACCCTTCTGTAGTGTCTGTAAAGTCTCCAACAAGGTAAAAGACTTCACGTGTGTAACATAAAGATCCAATTTTAGGTCAGCGTCTCTTCATTTTGGTTGTATTTATTGCTTCTCCACGTTTTGATTGTGATCATCTCTACAGCCAATTGAGCACGAGGTCACCCATCAAGGCCGCCTACACAGACTCTGCAGCGACGCTTGCTTTGTAACCTGGCGCAAGATACGTCAGTTAGCTATGAACTGCTGCGAAGGCTGCGGTCTTTACTGTAACACCAAATCAGGTTCCTGTCAGACGCTCACGATCGAGAAGTCTCAGCTCAACTTCTGTGGTCCCACCTGCATTAGCACCTACAAACAGGTATAAATATCCTTGTATCAGTTGAGATGAGATAAAATAAGATAACCTTTATTAGTCAGTGTGAAGTTTTTTCTACAGGAGTTACAATAATCGATCCAACTTCTTAGTTTTAAAAAAGTGTTTTTCATAACAAAATGTTTTATAGTCAGTCTCTTTGAGCAAAATGGGAGCAGCACAGACTCTCCTCGCAAGCACAGCTGCTTCTGTGTGCATATATGCATGCATCTGTTCTCATTATTCATTATGTCAGAAAAATCATGCTCGGCACCCTCGTATCGTTTCCTCCACAGACCTGTAGAAAGACAACAGAGTGCGCGTACTGTCACAAGACAGTGGTCGTGTCCACAACCATCATGGAACGAGACCAGAAGGGAAAAGTTCAGCTTTACTGTTCTGTGGTCTGCGTGGAACAGAGTCGACCACCTCAGCATAATCTCACTGGTATGACACACGCGTCCACATGTGTCAGGGTCATGTCACAAGCACAGGGTTTACAGCAGTATATTTATTACAAATTAAGATACCATGCAGAATAGAAAATTATTAGTTAGCCTCCTGGCTCCATTGGAGGAAGAATCTCAAGTTTTTGTTTTTAATGACTGTTTTATTTTTTTGCAGGTACTCCATTCCCATGTTCCCTGTGTAAAGTGACCGCCGTTCCTCAGTATCACCTTGCCATGGTGGATGGCACTATACGTAACTTCTGCTCCTACACCTGTGTGACTATCTTTAGGGTAAAGTAACAGTGGCATTAATAAATTTAAAGATGGCACACATTGATGGTCTAAGCCGTCTTGTAATTTTTTTTTCTTTTCCCTTAATGTCTCATAGAAATCTGGCCACATATCCCAGCCAGACCTGACCAATGGAGCCTCTTCTCTCAGGGACCCCTCTGTCAGAGATGCCCCCAAACCGGGGCCTTCTGCCGGAGCCAGCTCAGTCCCTCCCGTCCCTCAGGATTACCCATCCTCAGTTCCCTATCCAGGCAATCATCCCAGTCATACCTCAGTGCCCCCACTAGTGCCTCCCCATCCGGCCATCTCCTCCTCCCCTTCTGTGCCAGGACAAACGCAGGCCGGTCAGCCAATGAAACTGGCAGAGGGCCGGCTAGGTGACACCTCCAAACTGACCTGTCACCAGTGCAGCAAACAGTTCAACACCAAGCCGCTATTATTCAGCCACCAGGTAAGTAAACTCACTCATATCCTTCTGCATGACCAGTGCCGCACCATAAAAAAGGAATATACTAGTTGTTGTTTTTGCCTGCAGGGTCGAATTTCTGTGTTCTGCAGTAAGATGTGCTGTGAGCAGTATAAAACCCAGAAAAATATCCTTGCTGTGTGCGAGTGGTGTAAGCAGGATAAGGTGATCTTTGACACCATCGTCTACAACCAGCAGGACCTGGTCTTCTGCAGTGAAAGTGAGTAATGCTCAAAGATGGCCTTCATCCTGTTCTACACTGTTGATGCTAGTCAAGTTTCGTCGTGTTGGTTACTAAACATAATTCAGCCATGTGCCGCTCTATTGCTGTGATCCTTTGCAAATCCTTCTCATCAGAGGTCATCTCGGTTATTATTTTTGACCCTCAAACTCTAACTCACAATCTACTTGGATTTTTTTTGTAATTTTGAAAGTACAAGATAATTCTTATCTCTTAGGAACTATCTGAATTTTCTCTCTAGCTTTTCTCTCTGTTTTAATTTCCAGATTTGATTGCTTAATTGTGTTTGCAGTAGTGCTGAGGTAATACCCCTCCTGCTGTGTTTTCCAGACTGTAAGCTGCTCTTCAAGCATGACCTGACTTCTCGTAGCAAGGAGCATGTCTGGCGTCCCTGCACCTACTGCTCTGGCATTGCACAGAAGATGCTGCACAGTCACTACGGAGGCAAGCTGGAGGAGTTCTGCAGACCCCACTGCATGTCCCAGTACACTGTACTCTACTACGGGGTGAGAATACGGCTGCCCCACTGCACTATACACCGAACCACACGATGCCTCTTGCAGCGTGTTGAATGTGGTCGTGTCTTCCTATGTCTTGGTGCAGATGGGTCGGTGTGACAGTTGCAGGAAGCAGGGCTACATGACGGAGAAGCTGCAGTGTTTGGGTTCGGTGCGTAACTTCTGCAACCTGCCCTGCCTACAGCAGTACTGCCACCTTCACTTTGAGACGAGCCAACACAGCAGCAGTAATGGGACGGCGCCACAGACACCATATGGTAAACGGTGTTCAAAACTGTAAAGCTGCACATGAACACACGCGCAGTAATTATTTCAAATCTGCAAAAATTTAGAAAGCTACAGAGCTGCTTCTCAAATGGTGTTTAAATCAAAACAAACCAAGTAAGGGCTGCGTGGTAAACACTGAAGCATCTGGGTGAAGGGATTGCATTCACTCTCTACTTCCAGCTCCAGCTCCAACCCAACCCCACCACTCCTCAAAGATGAATCCAGTCATAGCTGACGTCGTTTCATTGGCCAACGGCTCCGCCACACAGCCCAGCGTGTCAGCAGATACCACTCTGACTGGTTAGTACATGCACACATCCATAAAACCAGTGTCCTAATATTCTAATATTTTTTGTGTATTTAGTGTCTTTAGATTTGGTGTTTAAACATTTGATCCTTTCTAGAGTGAGTATTTGCAATAAGTGAGAAGCTCTCTTATGTAAATGTTTTCTCTGTAATAAACACAGTACAGATATTTAATAAAGATAGCTACCGCTAAAGCAACTGATAATATTTAGTCATTTAGGTTTGTGTTTGTGATGTCAGATCTCATATTATCATATTATTAATTATAACCATATTATTGGGGTTTTGTTGTTTGTCTGTTTGTTTGTTTTAGGAGCTCTACCAACCTCCAATGTAGACGGCAAGAATCTCGACCACGTATGTACTGTTTCTGTGTGTATTTGTTCTCAAAGGGTTGGATGATTTTGCCTGACATTACTAGAGAGGGTCGATTGTGTATATTACGGGGTCCATTTTAATTTATTTTCTTTACTCTGTGGCATTCTGTACTCAAGTGTCAACTTCACGAGCACGTTGCAAAGATCGCAATTAACCTCAGCAGACTCTGTATGAAAAATGGCCGTAGCCACGGCGACATCACCTGTCACTTGCATTTTTCATTGACCTCAAAGATCTAAAAGAGAATAAATAAAAACTGCTTTGTTGAAACTACCTGAAGATTTTCTCCAAATGGTGCATCTTAGATACTTCACCCAAGCATGCTGTGTAAAGAGAGTCCACAGATCAAACAATATGTATTCACACTGTACAACTAAGTGTCAGTATGCAGTCCGAGTGACTCCAGTATCCATTCCTATTCTTAATGATGCAGTGAGTGAAGAGGGGGGAGAGAGTGGGGAAGACACGCAGAGGGTCATCTGCTCAACCTGTGAGCTAAACTGGTGCCCCAGTATCCATTGTTATTCTTAATAGAGCTGTAGTTCAGAAAGGCTGAAACCTGATCTTTGGACTTGCAGAGAGCAGTTTCACATTAAGGTGGCCTCAAGATTTACATCTCTGATGTCAAACAGCACAGACTGCTAAAAAAATGGCACCCTTTTTGACATTCAAATGATTCCTGTTGGAGAAACTGTCCACTGTAACAAATTTATGATTATGAGTCAGATCCGCCTCGTTTATTGTTACTGTTTGATACTTAATATGCAGGCCAGTACCCAGACCGATGCCATGCGTGTGCCTTCATCCCGTCGGCGTCAGATGAAGAACAAGTCCGTTCTCTGCAGGCCCTTCACCATGGACCAAGAGAGCATGTGCCAGCTGCCTTCCACTGAATCAGGAGGTAATTGCAGGAATCACCTCAACATGTTTTGCCTGTTGATTAGTGAGATTTGGGAGCTGAGCTGCACCACTTTCAGTAACTTCCTGACAGTAAAACTCAGTACAGCACAGCTACAAACACCTGCTGAATACACAGTGCACTAACAAACATGTACCGGTAATGCACCTTTAAAAAAAATTATAATTTCTGGAAGTTTTTAAATGGACATATGTTGATTTTTACACAAACCTACTACATTGTCTTTGTTTATTTTGGGTGTTTTACAAGTCACAGCTTTGCATGTTTGTATCAACAGCAATGATTAGATAATTTAAAAGCTGTTTTTCCATATATTTAAATATTTATGAATCCCAGTGTCCTTACTTCTTACTGGAAAACTGTTCCATTAGCATTACCAGTGTTAAATTTATCAGCATTATTCCTCCTGTCAGCCAACAACAGACAGAGAATCAGTATTTTATGTATTAAACGTCTGCCTCACATAAAACGAATATTTTATATAAGTCAACATCAGGGTCTCGGCTTAATTTTCTCAACTTTGTAAGATGGAAATGTTAACAAAAAAGAGAAACCAGTATGACTCAATAAAATTGTTTTCCCTAGTGAAACTTAAAAAAGGGAATCAAGATAAATAATATAAAAGTTATTCACAATATTAAAAATAATCATGTTCTTTTAATGCTGTTACTGTGAGTGCACCAAGGTTTTTTCTAATTAGTTTTTACTCTTATGTTTTTGACTTTGTGCTTTCAGTTTTATTTCATTTCTGCAAGTTTTCGATAGTGGATCCGTACAGTGGCTTTGAGGCGTCAAATACACTGCAAGTTAAGAAAACACCAGCAAATGGCACAAAATCACATAAAACACAATGGAAATAGAAAAACCCAATGTGAATTTTTTTTCTATTTTTTTCTGTGTATTGTGTTGTTTTGCAACATTTTTGTTTGCTGGTGTTTTCTTAAGTTCCTGTTCGACCTCTCAGGGCCACTGTAGGTTGGCTGATTTTCTTATAGATTTTATTGTTGTAAATATTTAGTTTGGGTTTAGTTTTTATTGTTTCAATTTCAGTCCTTCAGTGTATGAGAGGCGGCACGGACATTATAATAAAAACACTAAACTCAAAGTGTTGTAGACGTTGAGACAAGTCTCAACAAACACTTTCCCTGAAGCATCATCAGACAGACTAAAACTATTATAGTTTCCTCTTTGTTTTTAATTTATTTAGATTTATATAAAGTTTAGCTCAGTGGGCTAATATTCTGATAGACTTGCTACCATTTGTGCCATCATTCACTAAGAGTTGACATTTTATGTGTATCAGTCACTGCTCCATCTAAACACCATGCACCTAAAATAAAAATGAATCCTATGCTCAGCAGCAGCGTTCCCGCAGTCCACAGCTGGTGTTTCTTTTTTGATATTTTTTTGTTCTTCAATCTTTGCTCACAATTAGCTGTTTTTAACAATTGCACCAGCTCTGCTAGATAGCTCCTCGCAGTCTGACCAACCGTCAGCTCAAGCTTCCACGCCACCGCAACCGTGCCCAAAATGTCAGGAAGAAACGCAACTGTGTGATGGCTTGCCAGCGCGTCTAACCGGGCGCCATTTCCTGGGCAAGAGAGAGACTTACTCAGACTGCAAGGTTTGCAGACAGCACAAGAGGAAGAGGGTGGAGGAAGAAGAGGGAGCGGAGAAGAAGCAGAAGAGGGCAGAGGATGAGGAGATGGAGAAAGAAGAAGAAGAAGAGGAGGAGGAGCAGCTTGAAAAGACAGATTGTGAGAGCAGGAGCGAGCTGTCGGGCAGGCAGACGTCGTATTACTGTAAGACGTGTTCAGGAGAGCCCAGCCTCTGCCCCGTGCCCTGTTTCGAGCTCTATCACACCCGACTGATCTACAAAGTGATTCCCGAACTGGAAACTGAAGGTGAGTTTTCCGAGCATACACAAATTCCCTTCTGCTTTATAACATGTAAAGAATAAAGCTTGTGCATTCAGCATGTGTGAATGTTTGTGAGTCTTACAACAACTTACAGCCCTTTTTGTTTGTTTGTTTGTTTGTTTTTTTTAAACCTGTTAATGTTGTGCTTGCGTGATTTGTTGAAATGAATTTGCATTTTCTAGCTGACTTCTTGAGAGGGTCGAGTGTGTCACCCGAGTGATCTACTCTCTCCACAGCCTCCTGATCTGCCAACGTGAGACGCTCTCCTCCTCTTCCTCCGCCTCCTCCCCTTTCCCCCCCGAGCTCGGACACAGATTGAAAACTACAGGGTTTAACTGATGTTTCCACACTACTTCATATATATATTGTTTTGTTGTTTATGATTACCTCCAGAGCCTTAAGAACAAAGGCAAAAAAACCTCATTTCAGTACTTTTGTGAATTCATACTTGTAATCTGGCACTACAAAGAAACGATGCACTTAAAGGGGCTTTCTGTGTATTTTTATATGAAGTAAAGACAGCAATATTTATGACCTAATCATATGGCTGAGTATTTTCTTTCCGCTATGAGTATTTAGTTTGTATGGTGGGTATTTGCAAGAGATCCACAAAAGACAAGTCACTGACCTTACTTGTTTAAAAAAAAAAAAGAAAAAGAAAGAAGAAGAATTGTGTCAAATGATTAAAACCTGTTATTAAATTTAATTTCATTTTTTTAATTATTATTCATGATGGCCCCTCATCCATACTACTATTCCTCCATTTCCTGTGATGTGAGAGTTTTTTTTTCTTCTTTATAAGCTGAAAGGTCATTTTTTTTAAAGTCTTCTAGCTTCTCAATAAGCTTCTCATGAAGATGATACCCCATTTGGAGGCATGTGGTTTTATTGTGTAGGATGGTGACTGCATTAAACAGGACCTATTACCCTTTTCTATATATACTGTAACAACTGTGGATGCTCACAATTAAAACAGCCCGTGACTTCAGTTTATTTGCAAGCAAAACATCCGGCTTCAGACTGCTCTTAAGAAACATTAAGTTTCAGGCTTTTTTTTTTTTTTTTTTTTTTTTTTTTTTGTAACTCTCAGCTCTGTACAGACCCCACCCACCTGTTGTTAAGATCACAGGGGAGGGGGAGGGGCTAAAGCGGCTACATTCTGAGGGATGCTAGAGCGAGGGGCTGCAGCCAGGCCAAGTAAAAGATAAATGGGGATTATTTTCAACTGTGAATCATGCAAAGCTACTTTGGTAGAGTCCCGGAGTAAAAATCTACAACCATCTGCTTTAAAGCATTGGCATTAAATACTTGAATTATAAAAACAACAGATCCCCCTTTTACAGGTGAGGAAATCTATTAAAATCCAGCTGGAGTATGTGAGCAGTTGAAGGTTAGTAAATCCCCAACTGAAACCTCAGGTAGGCGTTCATCTTTGAGGGTAAAACTTGCGCTCACTTCAATGTCTGACCGGTCTCGAGTCTGGCAAACCTCATTCATTCGTTTATTTGATGTCAGTCTAACTTTATATCCTGTTACACTTTGTTTGATATGAATGTGTGATTCATGAAAATTACCTCACTACTGATGCAGTCTCGCGAACCAAGTTTGGTTTCAATTCTGACTTGAGTTGAAGTCGAACTGATTCCAGCTGTGTGTAACATTACTGAACTTTATTTAATGACCCATTGTACACTGTTTTATTTTTAATATTTATTCCACTTTGCTGTATGTGCATCTGCATGTTTCATTTCCTCCTCATTTTCTCTGTTTTTTGAAAGTTTTGGTTGAAAGCAAGGACTGCAAATAAATTATATTTGCGAAAGAAAAAAAAAGCCCAGTTGTGATGGTTTATTTTATTATTTTTTTTATTGACATGTACAAATTTAAGATAACAGACATATTTGACCCTCACCTCGGCCTCTTGCCAACAAATGCTGACAAAATGATCAGGATGGAGCTCAGACTCTTAACATTGTGGCTCAGTTAAGGCAGTTAATAGTTTTAAGAGTCCAAAGTCTTCTGCTGGGATCGACATGTGTTACAGGAGGTGTTTTGTGGCCCAAATGCCACAAAGCATCTGATATTTGACTCGGGTGAAATACCTACACTCCTCTCCACCTAATGAGGTGGCTGCAGGTGACTTACAGGTCTCTTGTTTTCGTCCTTTCGGCACATTTGGGTCCTCTCGGCTGTTTTTCAGGTATAAAACAATCAACAGTAACAGTGTCTTGATAAAATATGCATCTTAAACATCTAAAAAGTACAGTCTGCATATATGTGAGGATGCCAAAATAATGATAAATGTCAGTGAAGCAAACCATGCTCGCCAGAGGTTTTTTTAATAAGCGGTGGGACTTCACGATGGTCTTATTTTCTTAATAAAAATATAAACATTTGGACATTTTTCTGAAATGAAACCAAAAGAACGATCATTTGAACATTTGAGGTTTATTTCCAAATCAATTTAATCATTGAAGTGATATTAAGAAAGGTTTTAAAGTCTTACATTTATTGTGATTATGTGAAGGTTTATTGCTATCTGGGATTTTTTTCAGTCTGATAAATGCATGTCAGCTGAGTCCTGACATGAGGCAGCTGGCTTTATTTGCCATCCCTGATGGTTCAAAAATGCAGGAGCAGTGATGAGAAATCAAATTTTCCTGATGGAGTGACCTGACACTCCATCAGAAAAGTTAGTCACATCTCAGTGGCGACATCTGCTGGCCACATGTTTGTTCAAAAATCAAAAAACTGCTGTTCCAATAAATCAGAAGACTCTGCAAACAGCAGATCTTTTGGTGTCACATTGGTAGCATTTTACCTTTTACCATAAGACTGTGAAAGGAATCTCTCTTTCCGCTTTTCCCTGTGTCCACATCCCAGATTTTCTCTGTTATTTTTGTAGCCGACTCCATCAGTTGGGTGGTTTTTGCTGTTGGTTTCTGTGGGTCACCTATAATCCTAATGATCAGCTGGTAGCAAAGACAGTTTGGTTAGGTCCAGAGCAGCTAGTAATGTTGGCACCAGCAGGATTTCCTTTTATTTCATTCACATGTTTTTATTAATAAATGCCACCTTTTTGTACACATACACCTACTTCTGATCCCTTTCTGGAGTGAATTAATAACAGCTGCTCCTTAGAGTCTGACTGTGACTGTAAGCTCAGTAATCTCAGAGGATTAATTTTTATTAGTTGTGCAATGAGTATCGTATGGGGAAACAGTAAAAATTAATGGTAGCTTTTTTTATCAATTTCATCAGACAGGAGCACAAACAGCTGGTTAAGATGAGGCCCCGACTAAGATTAAAAATGATTATTACAAACCCTGAATCATGGGAAAACTACTCGAGTAGAGTGCAGGAATAAAAACGTGGAGCTGGGAAGTATTAAGGGGTCCACTTTTATTCCTCTTGGCTAACCCCAAACTGTCACTTTTTGGTCTCTTATAAAGTTTGTTTAATTGACCTGTGATGTCACAGTGACCCACCCCTGTGTCTCACCTTTAATTTTCCTCTTCTTCAAATCATTTTCTTCACATAAAAACAAGATTAACTCTTTCTTTATCTCCCTTTCATCCTCCTCTGGCAGCAGGAGAGGAGAACGTGAAGGTGTTAATGGTTCCAGTCCCAGTGCCGGTCTTCATTCCAGTGCCTATGAACATGTATTCCCAGCACACACCTGTTCCACTGCCTATGCCCATGCCTGTAGGTCCTCTTAGTTTATATTCACAATCTATAAGGTTTAAATAATCGTTTCAGTAAATCAAACACTTCTTTCCATTTTTTTCTTTAAGGTTCCAGTACCCATGATGGTTCCACCACTGAACAAGGACACGAAAGATGCAGCTGTCCAGTCAGAGGCTTCTTTGGTGGAGGAAGAAAAGCAGAGAGATGAGTCCGGTGCAGGTGAACGTTCTGATCCTGGGTTTAATAGATGTAACACTTCCAGCAGTGTTTTCATGATCCTCTGGGTTTGTATGTGACTGCTCTAGACCAGAACACCTCTGAGAGTGGAGACATGAAGTCTGAAGTGGTCGCTCCCACAATCCCTCATCACGGGGAAACTCTGAGGGAAGAAGAAGACCGAGCTGACCTACCACTTACTCAGACTTCAGAGAAGAATCCAGAGGCAGCTGATCCAGAGCCAGAGACGAGCCAAATGACAACCGACCCTCCTGCCAGCTGTGCTGACGATCAACCACCAACCTCCCCGATGATGGACTTGGAAAATGACTTCCCTTCTAGTGAGATGTGACATCACTGATAGTCAGCTGAAGAAAGCATAACATATACTTGATTCAGATTTGCTTTAGCAGTATATGCTAAGTTCAAGAAGAAATCCAGACAGACAAGATAAAATATAAAAACAGAAATTCTCAGTATGATAGCTCCATAAGTTTGATTTTGGAGGGTTTTTTCTTATGTTTTTTAAGCTGCTTCTCCTTCCAGACTCAAACCAGGAATCCTGTGCTTGTTAGGTGAACATTAAGCCACTAGATATTGTGGATGATTAATAGATATTAATAAAAGAATAGAATTAATACAGAGGAAAGATGAAAATCATCCACTAACAACAGAAGCAGGATAATTGGAAATGTTTGTTTTTGCAGAGTCGCTGCATCAGAAGTCATGTGTTCCACAGCGAGGAGTGAAGAGACCCAGAGAGGGCTCGTCTGGCCGGAAACGGGTACGACATAATTGATCACGAGTCTCTTTTTTCCCCCTATGATGGACTTTGGAATTTGCCAGCTTATTTTATTACTTGTATATTTTAAAAGACAACAAAAAATCACCTAAGCTATGTTTAATCATTTATCTTTTGAATTATACTGTAAGAGCATAACAAATCTTCCATGCTTCTATTTCCACTATTGCCAGTCAAGGGTGCTTAGGGAATTGTTTTAAATGTGGAGGCATTGGGCAGAGAACCCATCAGGATGGGGGCGGGGTTTATTTCCCCATACCCTGTCTGATTATGTTGCTGAAAACTCCTACTGATCCAAAAACCAGGACTCAAAACAAAGAATGCTTCCCTGTACTTCCATGTTATGTTGTTATGATGTTTAAAATGCACCTAATTTGGCCATAAAAAGCTTTTTTCCCATCAACTATCCAGGGTCGGAGGAGGACTGGTTCTCTGGAGCGTGGCACAACCATGGCACTTTCTGCTACCTCCAAACTGAACCACCTGTATGGGGTTAAAGCCTGGAGAAGCTGGGTCCAGCAACGCAACAAGCAGCCACAAAAATGTGAGTTTTTTTCCTCGTTCTTGATTAATTTTCTGTTTAATCTGCACTGCCTGCACTTTACCTTCATTCTCCCCGTAACAGCCGATCCAGTTCAAGTGAAAGAAGACGTCCTTGACTGCAACTCCGCTGAGCTGAGCTTCGGTCTGTCTTGCTTCATCAAAGAAGTGCGACGGCCCAACGGAGCACCCTACAGCCCGGACAGCATCTTCTACCTCTGTCTGGGGATACAACAGGTGCCCACAAAAAACTGCACAACTGGTTTCCATCATGTTTCTTTATTTTTCTCCTAAAACAACCCTCTCCGTCCCCCACCCTCTCTGTTTGGACAGCATCTGTTTATGATGGGTCGCATAGAGAACATCTTCACCGACCAGCTGTACAATCAGTTTGCCTCCGAGATCTCTGGGATGCTTCAACTCTGGAAACCAAAACTACTACCTAGTGGTACGATGAATAAAATAGATTTTATTCAATTATTCCTCATCTATTTTCTTTAATAGACATAGCATTGTAGCAAAACTACGAATTAATTCACTCTAGGGTATTATCTTGATACATATTTACAGTATGTTTATCTTGCTTTAAGCACCAACCAGCAAACAAAAAGAGCCAGACATCTCTCTTCCTCCAGGTGGCGTTGTTTCCTCCCGTGTCGAGGAGTCCTACCTGTGGGAGTGTAAGCAGCTGGGTGCCTATTCACCCATAGTGTTGCTCAACACGTTGCTCTTCTTCTGCACCAAATACTTCCACTTCAACACCGTGGAGAAGCACCAGCGCCTGTCTTTTTCCAACTTCACCCGCCACTCTAAACCCTGCAGCCGAGCCGGCAAAGTCTACTACCTCCAATTCCAGAGAAGCAGTGCCAGTGCGCCCAGCTCTGAAGAGACAGGTGGGCGTCGTTGACTGAAATCATGTGAATGACTTTAACTAAAGTATGCACAGAAGTAGAGATCAGCTGGGTTTTTGTGTCCCGTTATGTCCAGAACGACTCAGAAAAAGGCAGACGGAGAACGAGGGGGACCTGGAGATGATGGAGAACGTCACCAACCCTCTGCACTGTCCTGTCCGGCTCTATGAGTTCTACCTCTCCAGATGGTGAGACTCACACACAGACAAACTTGCAATCACTGCTGCAGGAATGAAAACTGAGCGCATTACTTTCTTTGTGCACCACAGCCCGGAGTCTGTGAAGAAAAAGACCAACATGTTTTACCTGCAGCCCGAACAGAACGTCCACACACACAGGTCAGAGCGTCGTTATTACCCCGAGCTTAGCTGTGAAACCATTCGTGTAGGCGTTGCTTCTTGAATTGGTTATGGGTGTCTTGTTATTTTTGTTTCTGTATTTTCTACAAAAGTAACACTTCAGCAAGCATTTCAATGCTGTGTGATCAACACAAGCTAACGACACAGAATTTCCTTGTCATTTCCCATAATTTTTTTGAGGTGAAAAAATGTGAAATTTTCTGTCCATAAAATTTCACAAAGATCAGCAAACAGAAAAAACTTTATGTTGACACTGTAAAGTGAAAATAATGTTTTTTATCATTTCCATTTTAACCTCAACAGTCCCCACTGGTACACTTCTCAACCATTGGATGCTGCCACTCTACAGAGCATGCTCACTCGCATCTTGGCTGTCAGAGAGGTTCAGCAGGAAGAGGAAGCAGTGGTTCTCGCGTCCTCGTCTGCGCCTGCCGAATGTGGCGGCTTACAGTGATGCCAAGAATTAAAACTGTGCTCATCGGTCACATCGGACGGAGGCTGACAGGGAAACGGAGCGAACAGAGACGCGATGAACGGACGCTTCGGGTTTGTTACCTCAGCAGCAGTCACAGAAACGCACAACGAGTTTACAAACATCTGATGTTATTAGGCAGGAATCTCTCACACAGCTTTCAGTGCCCGGGACGTCAGATGTGCTTTTTATTTCAGATACAGACTGGTGAAAGGTGACGCCCATCTGAGTTGTCTTATTAGTGTCACCTTTTTTTTGCTTCAACCCTTTTTGTGGAGAATAGTGAACCCGACGCAGAAGGTTGCCTTTCTGGCAACACGTCACATGATCGATAACAGCATTTTGAGCAGATACTGTTGTGTGTTTGTGCACTGCTGCCCCTCAGTTAAAGGGGCTGCTTTTTCCAGAGCATTCCCTGGAAGCCCCGTTCTGTCCCTCAGTGACCCTACAACTTAATTTTGAGGAAGATGATGAAGTCACAGAGCGCCGGGTGTGACGACAAGGGCGGATGCTGAGCAAAGCTTGTGCTGGCGTGACTGGTGATTGATGCCACTCGCTTTCAGATTTATCCAGAAGTTTCTGCAACTGTTTCTTCTCGTTATGAGGTATATTTTTACCACATCTGATACAGATCTACAGCAAAAAGATGGTCCCAGTCCACCTGGAAAGTGTTTATCCATTTGTACAGAAACTGGTTGGAGGTGCACATGCTAAATCCCTAAAATAATTATTTACACCTGCTACTAGACAAAAAAAAAACATACTCGCCGTATTCAAAGCAGCTGGTTGTAGTGCCATCTGTCGTTCTTCTTCTTATCCAGGGCCGGGTTGTGGCGGGAACAGCCTAAGCAGAGAAACCCAGACCTCCCTCTCTCCAGCCACTTCCTCCAGCTTAACTGGAGTTGGGGCGTGTTCTGGGTCCATCCCACAGCCTCGTCCCGATAGGACATGCCTGGCGCACCTCATCTAGGAGGTGTTACCTTGACATCCCAAATACTCACAGAAAGGTGATTATTAGGATTAAAATTTAATTTTATGCATTATTTCAGCCCCTAATGTCCCAAAAATGGAAAAATTTCCAGAAGAAATTGTGAAATGTACTAAATGTGCTATACTAAAAATAGCAAAATTTAGAGAAAATAAATGAAATTTAGGCCCATTGCAAACACCGCCACAAGTCTACAGCGGCTGTGTGAACTATTCGCAGTTCACAGTGAATATCTCTGCCTTAAAAAGTCCAACTTGCTCCTGACCTGATGCGTTCATTTTTCAGCTGAAAATTGGCTGTACCTGAACACCGAGCTCTCCTCAACAACTCATTTTGACACAAAAGTTTCGAGGTCTCCCAAAGCTAGTAACGGGACTTCCAGGGAGAGATCCAAGAAAAGCCAAAATTCAAACTTTGAAGGGCAGATGGGCCAAATGTCAGGTGTGGTTTTTTTAATATATTTTATGGACAGACCTTCTACTCACACCTTGTATTTTAATCCGTTAAACTGCATTACATGTCGAGTGTAAATCCCGCATCATACCCATCACTTTGGATGTGGATGACTCTTAATGGTTGAGATCTGATTAAAACTTTAAAGTGAACCTATTCTGCTCCTTTACTAAAATAGCTTTGCATGATTCGTGGTTCAAAGTAAGCAACCCAGTTTCAAAGCAAAACATGTAATAGAGACACTGGACCACCTTGATCATTTCTCGCTTTGCCTCTCCAAAATGTGAAATGGACACACCTGCAGAAGTTGCATTACCAGCAGGGGGAGATAATGTATTTAAATCCACAAAGTCGGTAGTGAGCAAGAAAAGTATGAAGTACATACCAGGATCCTTAATCTTTAGAATCGATTTAGCTCGGGGGCTAATATGTATATACATGTAAATGTGTTAATAATGTCTGTTTAAAAACTTTCTCATGATTATTTTCATGTTGGTTGAAATAAAATATCTCCCTCTGCTGTTACTGCAACTTCTGCATGCGTGTACATTTCATTTTTTGGAGAGGAAAAGCGAGAAATGGTGGACTGTGATATCAGGTTGAAATAAGCCATCTCTTGCTCAAGTAGCTCCTCCCCCTTTAGCCCAGCTATCTTCTCATTGGCAGCTCCTTGTAAAGAGAAAGTGGGCGG
Source organism: Copadichromis virginalis (assembly GCF_057382275.1). Taxonomy (NCBI): domain Eukaryota; kingdom Metazoa; phylum Chordata; class Actinopteri; order Cichliformes; family Cichlidae; genus Copadichromis; species Copadichromis virginalis. The sequence goes on along the minus strand of NC_140636.1, from coordinate 19,312,230 downwards.
AGTTTCTGTTTTCACAGCCAGAAGCTTGTGTCAGAGCTTTCTGTTCTCACTGGGTTCGTAATCTTGCACACACAGACTGGCCATCGTTAAAATAATAACCCGCTACTGTAAAACCCTATAAGAGCACAATAGGTCCCCTTTAATATTGATCAGTGTAATCCTTCTGTTAACAGCAAAAAATGCACAGTGCCTCTCATCTTTTCTTCTTTTTTTAATGAATTATCAGATATGATATAGTTCCCCCATTTCTTTATTTATTCATATATATGTCCCATGTGGCCTTATTTCACTGCTATGAACTTTCCATTTTCCGTGCTGTAGGAGAATCCGTTGATATTTTCTGTCTCCTTCTTGTAGTGAACGGCTCACTACGAGTATACAATCGGCTAAATTCTCAAACCCCAAGGCTGACTTTCCCTTGTCTCCTTTCTTTCCTCTCCACTTTATCCCCTCTGTCCTTCTTGTTTTTCACTCCCACCAGCTGGTTCCCAACTTAAGGAGTTGGCAGATTTTAGAAGAGCAGCAGACAAATCAAAAGTATAAAAACAATACTCTTACTAACTCCTAAACCAGAGGTTTTCTGTATTTTAAACTCTATGTGTGCTTTTCTTTGTTTGGAGTCATTCCGGTTTTCTGTGAGAGACTTTTGATGAGGAATGAACTCTGTGGTTGTTTTATCTTTGTTGCCACACCCAGGCGTGTCCCCACATGCTGGACGTTATTAGGCCTAAACCCAATTGTTTTGATTGTATTTTGCTTCTTCCTTTCATGAGCAGTTCACAGTTCTGCTGTTTGAGCAGGAACTTAGGGAAAACCTCTGGGATAAACTGGGGTGTGTTGCTCTGTTGACCTAATGAAAATATGAATTTGTTCGTTCTCGTTGTGGACGTCGGGGAGCAGTTGCATTCGTACAGCCTTCGTTGTTACTCATATTGTTTTTGTTAATGGATGGATGGATGTTGCGGTGTAAACTAGCCACTCGCTGACATTTTCCAGCACTTACAGTGTTTACTGATGGTGAATTAACACACACAGAGCATAACTGTCACCATTGCTGGTGTAAATGAAATATTACTGTCTCAATATTACAGCTGCTGTCTGAAACCTCCTTTTTTATTTCTTTTTATTTCTTCATGATTTTTCAGTGAGAAGAGGCCCAAAGATGGTGTGATGTTTTATGTCATGCACAAAATGCTGAACTGCCATTAAGTATTTAAAAAAAATGACAACAAATAAAACAAAATCCATCATATTTCATCACATTTCTTTCTTATTCTTATTTCTTTAAGTGACTTTGGACATGTGACTTGGGTGTTGGTCCCAGGTGGATGCAAGTATTTTTATTTTTATTTAAGTATTTTAGAAACAGCTGATCTGCTGGGACGTGTTGGCTCTACAGTCTCCATGGTTTTATGGTCTGTATAAGAGAAAATACCCAGTGAGAAGCGGTTCTCTGGGTGAAAATCTCTTGTTGATGCCAGAGGTCAGAGGAGTAACTCGACTCAACTTAAGTATGCAGAAGAATCTCTGATGCACAAAACACGTCAACCTTGAAGCAGATGAGCTACAGCAGCAGAAGACCACGCTACAGTGCTCTTGTCAGCTAAGAAATATAAGCTGAGGTGAGACTTCACATGGCCTCACCAAAATTGGACTCTAGGAAATTAGAAAAATGTTACTGGAGCTGATGGGTCTTGATTTCTGCTGGATGGATGGATGGACGGATTCAGACAGTAGGGTCAGAGTTTAATGTGAACAACATGAAAGCATGGATCCATCCTGCCTGGTGTAATGCTATTTTCTTGGCACGCTGTGTATCAGCTGAGCATCATTCAAACGCCACACCCTACCCGAGTATTGCTGCTGAACATGACCGTCCCTTTATGACCACAGTGTACACATCTTCTGATGGCTGCACCCGGTGGGAAAACTCAAGCTCAACTCCTCTCAAACTGGTTCATTCAACATGACAATGAGTTCACTGTACTCAAATTTCATCCGCAGTCACCAGATCTCAATCTAATAGAGAAACTTTGGAATGTGGTGGAACAGGAGATTCCCATCATGGACGAGCAGCTGACAAGTCTGCAGCAACTGTGTGACACTGTTGTGCCAACATGGACCAAAAAGCACGTTGTTGAATCTATGCCACGAATAATTAAGGTGGCCCTGGCAAAACGGTGTCCAAGCAAGTACTAGAAAGTGAGTGGTGAGCGTACATATGTGGCTTATCAGTGTGGTTTATATGGAAAAACAAAACAGGCACGACTAGTAGTGTCTGTATGTGAAACTGCTGTTTCAAGTTTGTTTGGTATACACACGGCAGGAAATAAGGTAAGGCACAGAAGGTCGATTAATGTTTACTAAATCCTTGTGTCATGGGTCAGCTGCATAATGGAGTCGCGGTTTCATGACTTCTGGAAAACAGGCATTCCTGTTATTCAAGAGGAGGCAGACACCTTAACGGCTGATAAATCCCAAAACTGGATTTAAAAAAAACAGACGAGAGGAAAAAAGATCAAATAAACTCAGTGCATTAGATAACAAACAGTCAGCTTTACTTTGACTTCAAAAACAATGCTCTAACTTATCTTTATATCATCTTATATAGGTTTGAAAGCATTCATGATCATTCCTGTGTATATATGAATAAAAAGCAGAAACTACAGGCACACCAGAGGAAAAAAGGGGAGCAGTTTGTGGACTGAGAGCTGAGAACTTTGTAAATGATGTGCATGCTGCTGATTTTCTTTTTTTTAGTTCCATGTAAAGGAAAGAAACGGGACCAGGAAGTGTCCAATCATAATGACATTTGTTTGTTATCTGTCATTTAAATATTCAGGATAATGTATTTAAATCCACAAAGTCGGTAGTGAGCAAGAAAAGTATGAAGTACATACCAGGATCCTTAATCTTTAGAATCGATTTAGCTCGGGGGCTAATATGTATATACATGTAAATGTGTTAATAATGTCTGTTTAAAAACTTTCTCATGATTATTTTCATGTTGGTTGAAATAAAATATCTCCCTCTGCTGTTACTGCAACTTCTGCATGCGTGTACATTTCATTTTTTGGAGAGGAAAAGCGAGAAATGGTGGATTATTTCCCTTCATCTGCAATCGGCAGGTTCTTGTTCTCTCCGATGGCTTCTGATAAATCCCTTTGAATTAGTTAGATGTAAAATCTTCTCATGATCAAATGCAGTTAGATTTCCCCAGTTTTCAAACGAAACAGTTTGCAAATCTGAATTTTGTCTTGTTCTCTTCAGTCTTTCATTATATTTACTCTAATTTACCCGACACACTGCAAAATTTCCTGTAAACTTTTCACAATGGTGCATTATTCTGGCCATAATAATTATAGCAGGTTAAGCAGACTGAGAGATGAAGTCAAATACCGACATGGATGAGTGTTTGCACTGAGCTTTATTCAAACACGCACAAAAACATGCTATTGTTAGCTGTGTGGCTGTGCAGCTGGACAAAGGTTAAAGGAAAGTAGCCATTATACTGATGAAGGTGGATAAAGATCAAATCTGTGGCATGTCCGGACAGGACGAGGAAACAAATTTCACATAAGCAGCTTTTATTTTGCATGAACAGATCTGAACCAGAGGTTATCGCCAAATGCAAAATTCCCCCTGATGTAAAATATCTGAGTATGCACCTAAAAACATGGGTCAAGCCGTAGTTTAGAACAAAAAAAGACCTCTGAATGTTGCAGGGAAATCTTTTGCACCAAAACTGACTGACATATATAAAGCTGTGGTCTGAAGTTTACATCCACTTGTCATGAGCGTGAATGTCGTGTTATTTTGGGGATTTTATAGATTTCTGTAATGATTGTGCAGCATACATGTTATAAAACATACATGATGTAAAACAAGATTTTATTTCTAGCTGTTGATTTAAAGTGAAACAGAAGAATTACAAGGTAATCCTCCTTCATTATTCCATACCTATTGTGTAATGTACCAGTACCACTGGCATGATGCTACCACCACCATGCCTGACAGTTCACAGTGTTCTTAGATTTGAAAGCCTCACTTACGCCTCCAAAGATATCACTTGGCACAGTGGCCAAAAAGCTCTCTGTTTGTCTCGCCTGATCATAAAACCTTTCTCCAGCATCCTCTCCATCAATGGAGATTTTAAACTCGCTTCTCTGTGGACAGAGATGCAGGAGTTCCAGCAGTTTCCAGTTCATGGCAGGGATAACATCAAATTATGTACAGTTGGTTGAACTGATGATGCAAAAATCTGCAGTTGTTCAACACCCATGATATAAACTTCTGACCACATTTACACAGACAGGATGAAATGTCTCATTTAAGTTACACCTGCTGCACCAGGTGTTTTGATCTGTGGGTTTTCTAGTTGTTCTGTCTCCTGCGATCTTCCAGAAGCCCCTGGTACTTGGCCAGCTTCCTCTTGAAACGCCTGCTCGGTACAATCTTCCCAGATTGCTGACAGAAATGCTTCAAAAGAAATCTGTTTTGAAGTCCCTGGCTCAAGTCTACCATTACCTGCCAGTGTTCATGATGAAAAGTAGACCTGCAGCAGTTTCAGTTGCTCTCCCACTTTGACAAATGTTACGTGTTTCCTAAGGGGACAGCAGAGCCTGTTTATTGTCACAGCTGGGGAGCGACCCATAGCAACCGTCCCCAAGGGCCTTGACATAGCAGCTCAGGATGTGTGTGAGTGTCCAACTCCCAGAGCACAGCAGACGGGAAGGTGTTTCTGCCTTGGAAAGGCTAAGTAAGATGTTACATAGAGAGCTTTCAACTCATTGCATTCTCTGGTTATGTCCAAGCTCTCTGCTTCTTTCCTCATTCACTGCTGCTATCATCTCCTCTTAATTACATCCACTTTGTTCCCCCGTCTGCATTTTGTTCCTCACTCCACCCCTTAAGTTTGACAGCAGGAGATGAGCAGACTTGGCCACATCAGGCTAACCAGTGATTCAGATATAAACATTTAACTACAATTATCCAGCATTCTGTGAAAATGATGAAATTTGTTAAAAATTAGGGAAAGGTAATGCTAAATCATAAATATATCTATCTGTAAAATATATCCATTGTTTTTAGTTCTATGATTTAAAACGAGCCACCAGTAATTAGAGAGGTCAGAATCAAATACACACATATTTCACATTGGACCTTAAATTTAACTTAGCTTTTTCCTTTTAAAAAAGGGGAATTTAGTCAGCACCCATGTGTGTATAAAAAAAAATCGGAATATTAAATGTTTTCTTTGCTAAAAGTGAACTCAAATATGGCTCATCTTTACCCCCACTGTACTACTGCACAAACACCTGCACTCATCATGCCAAGAGCACGTCTGACTCATTTGTTTTTAAGTAGACAAAAAGACAAAAGTAGAAGTAATCCACCATATGTAGCACCAAACTTTATTAACCCCAACAGGGAATTCGCAATTTCAGATTGAGGAAGTTTTGGATGTCACACGCTAGGATAGAAGGGATATGAGCAGAAAGATGGCTCATGATAATGTAAAAATATCATGGCTGTACTGAACCCCTCTACAAAAAAAAAAAAAAAAAGACAAACTTTATTTAAATTCTTCTACAAAATCAGAACAAGCACACAAAGTTAGGTGGGAGTGATGAGTTCCTGACGCTCTCAGTGTTTTCTTTCATTTAGAATAAATCTTAAATATTTAATTTCACTTAAAAATAAAATAAAATAATTATATTCTACATTAAACGTTAAGTGTTAAAAATCGCAAGAAAGTGCCATGAATTAGTCAGTGTTACATTCTCTCATTAGTACATGTTAAAGCTGGAGCTGGGTCATGTTCAAAATCTGTGGTGACATCAAACAGTGCAAAGGGTAAGTGATCTACACAAACAGGACATTTAATAATAATAATAATAATAATAATAATGGATACTTTATTGATCCCCATGGGGAAATTACTTGTTTTTCTCTGCATTTGACCCATTCACTCAGTGAAGCAGTGGGCAGCCCACTAAGCAGGCGCCCGGGGCTTAGTGGGCTTAGTGTTCTATTTAGTGTTCTATTTACTGCTACATCTTTTTTTTAATGGAGTTTTTTTGATCACACCTCCTGTAATAAGCGTCAGGCTCCCTTTAATAACACCATCCATTTAGAAACAGTGCAATGATGAGGTGATACTAACCAGAAAAGAAAGAACAGGCTGAAAACATTCATATTTAAAGATGGGGAACAAAAGCAAACATGTAACACATAAAAGCATGGAGACCACCTGTACGCTCTAAATAACTTGGTGATATATAACAACTTTTGTTCTTAAAAAAAAGAAAAGAAAAGAAAAAAGTTGTTTAACTTCTTGACGTCTGAACCGCATTGACCTGAAACTGTTGCATAGAAAGAAGAAAAGGGAGAAAAAGAAGAGCCGTGCTGATTTTTAGGCCATGTCCTCTTCACCCTCCTCCTCGAACTCTCCCTCCTCCTCGGCCGTGGCCTCCTGGTACTGCTGGTACTCGGACACCAGGTCGTTCATGTTGCTCTCGGCCTCCGTGAACTCCATCTCGTCCATGCCCTCGCCCGTGTACCTGAAACAGAAGCGGTGAGGTGATTAACACGTCGCATGAGGGCATGCACTCAGGCTACAAACGGACCGGGGTGTCTCTCACCAGTGAAGGAAGGCCTTGCGGCGGAACATGGCGGTGAACTGCTCAGAGATGCGCTTGAACAGCTCCTGGATGGCCGTGCTGTTGCCAATGAATGTGGCAGCCATCTTGAGGCCGCGCGGCGGGATGTCGCAGACGGCCGTCTTGACGTTGTTGGGGATCCACTCCACGAAGTAGCTGCTGTTCTTGTTCTGCACGTTCAGCATCTGCTCGTCCACCTCCTTCATGGACATGCGGCCTCGGAAAATGGCAGCAACTGTGAGATAGCGCCCGTGGCGTGGGTCGCATGCTGCCATCATGTTCTTGGCGTCGAACATCTGCTGGGTTAGCTCGGGAACGGTCAACGCCCTAGGAAAATGAACAGATATTTTAGTTGAGATATAATTCAAACTCGAAATAGGCATTGCTAACAGCATCCGGCTGCTCTAACCTGTACTGCTGGCTGCCACGGCTGGTCAGGGGTGCGAAGCCCGGCATGAAGAAGTGCAGCCTGGGAAACGGCACCATGTTCACGGCCAGTTTTCTCAGGTCTGCGTTGAGCTGGCCTGGAAAGCGGAGGCAGGTGGTAACGCCGCTCATCGTGGCCGAGACGAGATGGTTAAGGTCGCCGTAGGTGGGCGTTGTGAGCTTCAGCGTGCGGAAGCAGATGTCGTACAGGGCCTCGTTATCGATGCAGTAAGTCTCGTCCGTGTTCTCCACCAGCTGGTGGACGGAGAGGGTGGCGTTGTATGGTTCCACCACCGTGTCGGACACCTGAAGAAGGAGAAGGCGCCATTAAGGGCGGGCAGGGCCCCACACAGTTAATCTGGAATGATGTGGATGTCGAATACGGACCTTGGGGGAGGGAACCACGCTGAAAGTGTTCATGATGCGATCCGGGTATTCCTCGCGGATCTTGCTGATGAGCAGCGTGCCCATGCCGGAGCCCGTACCTCCGCCCAGGGAGTGCGTGAGTTGGAAGCCCTGGAGGCAGTCGCAGCTCTCTGCCTCCTTCCTCACCACATCCAGGACTGAGTCCACCAGCTCCGCCCCCTCAGTGTAGTGGCCTTTAGCCCAGTTGTTCCCTGCCCCGCTCTGACCTGTGTGTCACAAGCAAATATAGGCATCTGACACCACTGACTCCATTTCCATATTTAAAACACAATTTACTTACAGTGAGCAGCCAAACATGAAACATCACTTGAAAACGTACTATTCCACTGGTTTTTTTTGAACAAACAAATAAGTACATACAGACAAATTAAAACAAACAAACACAGATTTTTTTTTTCCTTTGGTCAAAATACTTTCCATTTTACTTTTCTAAAGCCAGGATGATGAATGAATGAATGTTCAGCTTTCAAAGGCTCACCAAAGACAAAGTTGTCAGGTCTGAACACCTGACCGAAGGGGCCGGACCTCACAGAGTCCATTGTGCCCGGCTCCAAGTCCACCAGGACCGCACGAGGGACATACTTCCCACCTGGTGAAGACAGATGACCAAAAAAAGCCACACTTTTAACTTCAAGATTATATAATTAGTTTAGGGATAGGGCACCTGTTTAATATCAGTTATAAATCCTTAATAATCCTCCGAGCTCTATCAGCAAACTACGCGAAGTGCAAATAAATACAAAAACTAAAAAAGCCCAAATTATCACAGGTAACTACAGAGGAAAAAAAACTTTAACAAGAGGTGAAAATCACACCAAAAACAACCAGAAGATATTATGATTTAGAAAAACTAACAAAAACCAAAACATGTTCAGTTTCAATTTGTTAATTTGTTTTTTCAAATCAAGACAGATATGTTTAATTACCAGTAACCATCTAAATTTCTCAAATCTTCAACCCAGAAAACGCTTCTTTTGGTGTAATCTTTATAAAAAAAGAAAAAAGTAAAAAGAAACAGAGGGGTCCTTCTACAGAAATGTCTGATGTTGAGATAGCGCAAGATCTTAAAATTGATTTATTTTAAAATATTTAACCCTAAACCACATTATAGAACTTGCTCATTTATGAATTTAAAAAAAAATCAAAAGACAGTTTGTTGATTTAAAAAATATATATTTTATCTACATCTACTTGAATTCTTTTGTAAGTGGTGTTTGCCAAAGGAGCAACTTTGGTAAAAGCGGTTTCAATTTTCCAGGTTTTCTGAAGGTATGTGAACATTTCTTTGGACTGCTTTAAAACGCTTTAATTAAATACTTGGTCCCAATTCTCTTCAGACAGAAGAATGTCAATAATAATGGATCTGGGGATTATCTCTTAGTATTGTCATTATTATTATTATTATTATCAGTTTTGTTTGTTAAAATGTGACCCAATATTTGTCCATTCGTGGAATTGTTTATTTGCTATAACAATAAAAATAATTTGAAGAACAATTAAAAATGAGAAGTGACGTAATCCTTTATATCTTAACTCTTACTTGTAACAAAATTCAATTGATGTGAAATTATTATCATATCAGTTTGATGTGACAGAAATAATAAACCCCATACGGTAACACCAGTGACGTATTAATCATCATGCTACTCAGTTAAGCCATACCAGACAAAAAGAGGATTCATTATGATAAAAAAAACTTAGCATTTGCATAAAATACAAATAGTTTATGCAAAAAGTTCCTCTGAACATAGGAGCCACTGGTGTTACTGAGTAAGTAATGGCTGTTTTTAATAGTCCCTTTCATAAAATCCACGTTGTCATATTGTGCTCACAAAATTGGGAGGTGGTATGATGAATTCTTTACAGAGCTTAAGGAAATTAGTAATAGGAAGTGAACTCATAATAGGCCGTTTTTCCACAGTAACACCGGTGAGGCAACTTCATAGGATCATTACTTTCTTTATACATTTTATATTTGTTCTACATATCTTACATTTCTATGTGTGTATTGTGTCTATTGTATAACTTATTTATTTATTCATTCATTCATTCACTTCTGAACTATGTGAAATCACAGCGCTTAGCCGCTATAGCTGACTGTGGTGCTTGGGCCACTCTATGACAGATTAAAAACGAACACTGCCAAACTGATAGCTCAGGAACTGTTTAAATAACATGTTTATTTTAAACACAGAAACAAACTGTAACCCTAAAATGTTTCTGCAAAGGCCGGGGGTGGGGCAGAGACAGACGTCACCGTAGAATGACCCAGACTATGACATGAGCAAACCCACTGCAGAAACTAGTATACACATACTTACTGTACTTAACTATAAAAACTTTACTTTGTCATAAACTGCATGAACATACTCAATGCTTTGCCTCTTTAACTTAGTGATAATATTATCCCAGTCCGAAGTGTGACTTAAAGCGGGAACAGTCTAATTTGTGGGCACCATTGCTAGGCAAGGGTTTGTTTTTGTTGTTTTGTCTTGGAAACTGAGTGACGGTAACCAGGAAGGAGAGCCAAGAAAAAGCCCCCTGACTCTGAAAGGGGGGTTGATTAATGCCCCCCCTACTGGACGGTGGCTGTATTAACCAGGTTTCTGCTGGCTATTGAATTACCTCAGCTCACCCAGAAATTAGATCAGACTGTGCAGTGTGAAGTTAACCTGTAGCCTCGTTGTAGTACACGTTGATTCGCTCCAGCTGTAGGTCGCTGTCTCCGTGGTAAGTCCCGGTGGGATCGATGCCATGTTCGTCACTTATAACCTCCCAGAACTAGAACACACACACAGGGACGGAATAAAACGATTAAATCAGTCGGCTCAGTCAAACTCAGCAGCGCTATGATTAGCTCTGGCGCTAATTTAATTTAGTGGCCCGCGTACTCGAACTTCAAACACTCAAACTCAACTTTAAAACCACTATCACTCTCACCTTCGCGCCGATCTGGTTGCCGCACTGGCCGGCCTGCAGATGAACTATTTCCCTCATTTTTTGGTCGAAATGAAAAACTTCGGAACAGCCAAGCGTAGACACTGATCCAGCGTTCAACCAACAACGGACTAACCTGAGAAGGTAGGAGCGTTGCCAGCTATAGAGACACCGAGAAGGCAATTGGAGGAACTAAGTGTCAAACAAAACAGACTGGGAATCGGATTGGCCCAAACACCTTGCTTTCGGGTTTTGATTGGATAGCGATCCCAGGAGGTCCGTTACCTCGGTAACACGGAGAGAACGGCGCACACATTCAGCACACAACGCGTCTCTTGGAGACGCGCAAAAGCTCTGCGTGCGCGTCACTCAGGTTTGAATAACAAACCCAGGAAAGACTTTTCAGAATCAACTTCATTTTCTACCCGATACACGAGCTCACGACATGAAACCTAATATGGAGACTGAATCTTAACGCCAAACGAGGCGATCGTTTGTAGTTACCATGTGACATAGTCGTTATATTTTAGAGTCAGCGAGAGCACTTTCTAACTTCTGGCTTACATATAAAATTACAGTGCGATGTGCATTCAGTCATTCAATCGGAAGTAATTCAAATTTAAATACCAGGTTTTATGACGATGTGGGAGCATTTCTAATTTTATTTTTGACAGTACTGTGGAAAGGTGTTGAGTCATCCCTCATTTTTTTATACTTTGCTTCCAAGGAGCCAGGCATTTGTGTGTTTCTAAAAGTCATCTTGAGCATTACATTTCCAGGCTTTCTGGAGGAAATTTTATTTGGACATTGGCTCTTTTTTCACTCAGTTTCAGACGAGTCAGTGAAACTGATCATTTAAAAACTGCATTTTGTATTTACTGAGTTTTAGCTTTTTCTAATATTAAAAATAGGATAAGCATTTGAAACATTTAAATGTGACAAATATGCAAAAAATAAAAGAAAAAAAACTGGTAACTTAAAAATCTGGAAAGGGGCAAATATTTTTTTTACAGACTGCCTGTCAGCTGTCTTCACTATCCAAACAATTTTTAGCCAAGTTCATACTGATTTTGCTAATACGATTTTAACAAATATGTTTCTTTAGTTATCGGATGTGCAATATAAACTGTAAAAAGTGCCAACCTATTTCATTTTTTAAAATTTCTTTTGCTGAAGCACTGGAACGGATTACATAGCAATAATCACACTAATGCATTTAGAACCTCCTTTATAAACTCTGGTGTCATTAATTGTACACTTCTTCTAATCACTGACAGACCTTTACCTATTTTACTTACAGTATTATCAATATACGTATTTTATTTTAAAAGCAACGAATACACTAATAATAATAACAGTTTTGCCTCCTCTTTTTTTAGTAGGAATATTATAAACGCATCTTTTACAGCGTTCAGTCACTCATTAAGCATTAATAAGCTTAATTGATCAGTTGAGGTTTCAGATCCATATACTGGTGAGTCATCAGTATACAAAAGAATCTGAGCCAATTTTTAAAACAAATGAAAGCTCATAAAAACGACCTGAAAATAATAATTTCCCCAAACAGCTAGGTACTCCACATGTTAAATGCCTTATCATTGATAGTCTGCCTATGATTTGTCAAATAGCTTTGCAACAATTTCAGTGAAGTGCCAGAGAAGCCATAATTTACCACATTATTTAGTAACAGGAAGTGAAAAAATCAACTCTCCCTTGCCAACCATCTGTGCCAGTGCTGTACAGTTTGAATAGTATTATTTTCCACTGGATTATTTTATATTAAGTACACGTGGGCAGGAGAGATTATATTTGTGAACTAATAGCCAAAGCTGCCAACGCAGTCATGAATTCGAGCTTTCAGGCCAACAGGGGCTCTTTTAACGTTTTAAATGAGAAAATAATACATTAAAATAAAATCCGAAGTTTTTCCTTCTTATTTCCAAATGTATTATATGTTTACACAAGACAAAAAAAATTAAGTGAGTATAATACGCTTCAACAGAAATGGGATTTTAATTTTTTAACGTTTGAAAAATCCCCAAACAGCATTATGTTTTACTTTGGCGAGCCCAAACGCCGTTGTGACGTCATATCCCTGCGCCCTGTTTCTAAGTGACGCAGCATCATGGCGCTGTTTCCAGCGTTTGCAGAAGAGGCGAGCAACAAAGTTAGAGATTCTTCCACAGGTGATCCCGGCTTCCTGTAATACACGGTTTTTAATGTCAGTTAGCAGTCACCTGGACGCTCTGTTAGACTGACAGTCTGCCGAAAACTAAAATCTGACCGAAACAACGACCTGATATTCAATGTCAGATCAGCCGCTCGTCGCTGGAACTGAATGACACAAAACATCTTAACCTCTTTTAGCTTTATCTCTCATTTCACGATACGTGTTCCTCTTGGAAGTCCAAGAAACTCGCTATCTTTTAGCTAAAACAGCGACGATTTTACGTCTTTATAATCTAAACGACTTGTCAGTATCTTTAGATACTCTTTACCCATCCTGCTCGTGTCATTACACTAACGTTTTATTGACGTATTGAAGCTTCGGGGTTCATTTAATGAATAATCATTTAGTGCCTCCCTCCCTCCCCTCTCTAGAGGATTTTTTTTTTTTTTGTCTCATTTCACTTTTTTTATTTAATGAATAAAAAATGAATGAGGACGAAATTTTGACTTACTACTATGAATATTTTCAGAGTTGGTATTTCAAAAAAAATTATAATACTGTATAAAAGTCTTGAGCCACCCTTGGTTTTTGATATTTCTCTGCTTTAAAAATGGAAAATAGACTGAGTGATTTCTTGAAATATGTGGGAAAATACATGGAGGTACAGTATATATGGTAAAAACTCAGTTTGTTCACATTTAGAAAACATGTCTCTGAGGTAGCTTTCTTGTAATTTCTTTAAGTACCCTTTAGGAATAGTTTTACAGGCCTCTTGAAGGACATTCAAAGCTCTTCTTTTAATGTTGGCCACGTTTAGATGACCCCACACTGTTTCAATAATTGAGGTCTTGGCTCTGGGGCAGCCAATCCATGACTCATAGTGTTTCATTGTGTGTTTTTCTACCCAGTTGTAGTTTAACTGCATTCACAGTAAGTTTGGGATGATTGTCGTGCTTAAAAAGAAAGCTGTTGCCAGTCATACATTTTTCAGATTGTATTACATGGTGGGTGAGAATCTGATGGTACTTCTGTGTTCATAATTTCATCAGCTTTGACAAGATCTTCAATACTGCTGGGCAAAATGCAGTTCATCTGCAGATAGTTTTTTTTAGGCCTGTTACTTTTGTTCTCCATTCGTCCAGTTTCCTCAGTTTTGCCCTCAGTTTTCCCTGCACAACATCCAGAGATATGCCATATTTTCAGCTAATGCCCCTTAGGGAAGAATCGTGTTGTTGGCGCAAAAATGCCATGTTATGTCTGTTAGACGTGTTGTGGTCCAAAACCTTCGCACAGTGCAGTATCACTACTTGGGATAGACAGATTGCATTGTTCATGATTTCTAAGTCCTCCTGATTATCTTGTAATTATGTCTTGTCTGCTCTCATTTTCAGAGTTTGATTGGCTGAAGAATAAGAGTTTTCAGACAGGAGATGCGCTCTCTCTTCACGGTCGATTTCTAGAGAAGACCAGCGAGGAGCAAAACAAGAAGGAACCAAGGTAAAAGAATCACAACTCTGATCACTGAACTGTGAAATGTGTTGGTTCTTCCTTAGAAATTCATCGCTGCCCAGTTCAGTCGCAGAAGGAGACACAAACCTCCTTTGGGTTATGTCAGGAAGAGCATCCAGCTCTAAAAATCTGCCAAATCAAACTCTTCCTCTCTTCCTCATTGACTCCCAGTGTCAGCAGAGATGTCAGCTCTGAAGAGGACAGAGAGGATGGTGTGGCACCCAGAAAGAAGAAAAGGAAGAAGAAACAGAAGAAAAAGCACAAAAAAAAGAGTGGGAGGTATTCGCACAGCAGCGCATCTGACTCTGAAACCATCTACCCGAGTGATCTCAAAAAGGAGCAAGAAGCCAAAAGGTACACAAACATCTTTAACATCACTGAGGCATACACTTGTAATTTTATACACTGAGTATAACCTCGCTTCTGTTCTGTAATTATGTTTGTGGGAAACAGGCAGGAGGCTCCTCAGTTAGCGAGCCATTTCTCTTGGTTGGATGACCTCCAGTTGCCCACAGAGCAGCTGTTTTGTGTGGACCGAAAAGCAGACCCCGCCAACTGGACTTACAAGTCTCTGTACAGAGGAGACGTAGCCAGGTAAAAGACACATGACTCTTTTTTCTTTTTAGCCCTTCACAGAAAAGACTTGCACACAAGAAGAGACACAAAGAAAGTGACGTTTATGCAAACATTTGACACAATTACATCATAAACAGTGTCGTTATAGCCCAACTGTGTCTACATTTCCAAACAGTCCATGCTGCACAAAGTGCTCAACAATGTAAAATCCCACTAAAACAAATACAATTCAAAATAATGATGCAGTAAAATATAGAAAAAAACAAATAAATAAACAAACAATATAACTGAATAAAAACAACCAAAACAACAACTAATGCTGTTAAAACCAAAATGTTTCGGTAAAAGTGTGTTAAAAGCCAGTAATTGCCTTTGTTTGTAATGCTTGTATGATAAAAACAAGCACACATATTCGGCGAGTTTATTGTCATAGCTTTCTTCTTTTCAAAACTTGTGACGTGTTTAAGGGACGTCTGTATCAACGGGCTGGTAAAAAATGTGCTAAGCTTAAAAGGATGTAACATCACGGTGTCACATTTATTCCAGGATTTAAGTGGACTGAAATATCCCTGGCACCTTCTGATTTTTCCCACGTTGGTCTTTAAAAGCTTAACTCTTTAAACTTAACTTAAATTGATCTCAGGTGTAGCCATGCTCACATTTAAGACTGTGTTTGAATAGTTTCCCAACATGGTGCAATATGACAGGACATTATACTTTATTTTTTTAATCTCACAAAGAAAAAGGGGAAAAAGTTTGATCACTTTCAATAAATGAAGCAGTGTAAGAATAAAAAGGATGAGTTGTTTAAAGAGTTTTGTTCAAGGCGTGGTTTGTATTTTCCAGCCATGTGAGATGCCTTTTTTTATACTCTGAAGGTAAAAACACTTCTGCAAAGGATACACTTGTGCTCTTCCTATAAGCCTCCTCTCTCCTTTCTCCTCTGTCCATCAGATGTGTCTTTTAGGAATCCTCATACAGTTTAAGGAGAGCTGAGACTGTAATGTCTGTAGTTAAACCATGCTCCCAAAACCTGGGATTCATCCGTTTGTTTGTTTTTTACTTATAAATGACTGGCTGAAGGTTTTATTTTGAACCAAATTATAAAGTTACATGGACTGTATAGTTGAGTACAGAATAAAAGCTACAATCTGAGATGAGCTGCACTATTTTTGTGTTCCAGGTATAGAAGGAAAGGCAGCTCGGCTCTGGGTTTGGACTTTCACAAGCAGGGGGTCAGCTGGGAGGACTCAGAGGTGACTAATAAGAAGAAGAAGAAAGGCGGCGACGGGAAGAAGGCAGCGGACAGATACTACTCTACAGTCAGTCGACAGCTGCTGAAGGCAGCGCCTGCTCTTCCTGCATTACCAGCGAGTTTTGATGGTAGCGATGGCACCAGTTCTGCAATCTTCCTCCCTCTGTGTGATGATGAGGCAGACAATAAAGAAGGGGAGAAAGGTACGGGGTCTAGCTGGGTGTGGCAAAGAAAGAATTCAGCCACTTCATGCTTAATGTGCCATTATAGTGCTGATCCTTTTTGAACTGAAAGTCTCATTTAGACTTGCGCAAGTGACCAAGAAGAAGCAGATTAATCCAGAAAATGTCAGCAGCGTTTGATGATTGTCTCAAGGAAAGAAAACAAGATTAGACCTTCACATTTTTTACGGGCCTTGGCACCACTAATTTGAGAAAATTATGAGTCTGTTTGACATTTCTTTGACTTTTCTGTTTATCTCATCTCCCTCAAACTTTGGAGATCTGAGTGAGTGAGATCTCAGTGAGTTTGAGGTTGTTTGGCTGTTGTCAGTTCTCATATTTTTGGCTAAAATAATTTTCTCTGTTAGAATATGTATTAGTAGTCACACAGTTATGCTTTTGGGTTTTTTTGTGTGGCTTTGTTAGGATCTTTATCTGCATGCACATCCATGTCCCAATCTTCTTACCCCCAAGTTAAATCATCCAAAAAACAAAAAAACGCTTAACACTCATCCTTTAACCCCCAAACAGACCTTTAATGGGTGTGGAAACATTAAATGGTCTCAATTTTATGTAGCTTTGAGACTCTGATGAACTAAAACCAGTAGGTCAAGTTTCTTTCTATAGCCCATTTCCAAACAGTCCATGCTGCACAAAATGCTTAAGAATGTAAAATGCCACTAAAACAAATAAAATGTAAAATAATGATGCAGTAAAATATAGAAAAAAATAAATAAAATAACTCAATAAAAACAACTAAAACAACAACTAAGGCTGTTAAAACCAAAATGTTTTGGTCAAAGTGTGTTAAAAGCCAGTAATTGCCTTTGTTTGTCATGCTGGTATGATAAAACAAGCTCACATATTCAGCGAGTGTATTGTTATAGCTTTCTTCTTTTCAAAACTTGTGACGTGTTTAGGGGACATCTGTATAAACGGGCTGGTATAAAATGTGCTAAGCTTAAAAAGATGTAACATCACTGTGCCACATTTATTCCATTTATTCCTTAAAATGTAACTGATTTTTAAAAATGTATTTATCTTTTTAGCTCACATAGGGCAGACGTCATCGGTGAATCCCCTCGGTGTGTATGACTCCTCGACGGCCCTCTGGCTGCAGGGGAAAGGACAGCAAGACCAGCAAAAGGAGGACGCTCACACAGAGGAGGGCACTGCACTTTTGGGTGGCAGGACCGAAGATTACAACAGGCGGCTGAGAGAGCAGCCAGCAGACACACAGCTGTGGATAGAGTTCATACGATATCAGGTACACACGCTGCTTTATAATACTGCTGCAGGAATGTCAGGGCTTCAGAACGTGCTTTCTTTTAACAAAAGTTTACGGACTCCTGATGTGTGCTCACCTCTCATGAGAACATCACAAGAAGCAGTAATCAAATGCATCAAGACAGTGGAAATGTTTTTTTTCTGACTGACAGCATTTTATTGTCTGACATCTGAACCTTCCCTCTACTCCTATCCTGGACTCTGAAAGTGCCAGTGAACTTTCAGGAGGAATGTTTCTCTGAGGCAAGTGATCACTCACTGTACCGAGAGGAAATCCTGCAGCGTGGGCTCCTTCTGCATCTCTGAAACTGCACTCCTCACACTGGTGCTCCAAAACACTCTCACAAAGATTGAATATTTAGTGTTTGACGTTCTTTATTATTACCAAAACAGCAATGAAAGTACAAGAGGGTTGATTTACTTGAATAACGTTCATCCACTGAAGAACCATTTAGGTAATTCAGAAGTAGATTTGATGAACTCCTCAGAGGCTCATTCATCTAAATTGCCTGCAGCAACTGTTCAAAATGCTTCTAAAGTTTTAGAGATGTGCTGGTAAAGGCTTACGCTGGTTAAATCATACACATAAGTCAAACCAGGAGTCTAACTCAGTGTCACTACTAGCCGCAATAGGAAATCAACACAACAGGGGACAGACATAATTAGTTAATTGATATGCTTTCATTTCATTTTCATTGCAAGTTTCACAAAGTCTTCTTGTGTGCATAAAGCCCTCAATCAGTCACAGAAAAGCAAGAAGCACGGAGTTTCCTCCAACATGCTCTTTGGCTTATCAGATAAGGTTTGGGTACTTCATCGCCTACTTCATCCTCTAGGATGAGGCGAGTGCAGCTGTGTTCAAAGGCGAGGAGGAGCAGCAGGGCAGTGATGCTGCTGAGCGCCGCAAGTCTTCCTACAGGGCAGTGCTGGAGAAAAAGCTAAGCATTGCAGAGCGCGCCGTGGCCACCAACCCCCTCTGCATAGCTCTGCAACTCGAGAGACTCCGCATCTGCCAGGAGCTCTGGGAGCCCTCTGCTCTGGCTAAAGAGTGGAAGAAACTGGTATGTCTATGTATGAAGGTCACAACAAGTCCCTAAAATGCAGAGGAAACCCTCAAGAGTGTCGGAATCTTACTGCTTCTATCAAAAAAATAAATGTCACATACAAGTAACAAAGTTGCTCTTTATTTGTTGTGTTTCAGGTGTTTCTCCACCCAAACAGCACCCCCCTGTGGAGGGAGTATCTGCTCTTCACCCAGAGCTATTTCAGCAGCTTCACCGTGTCCAAGGTCAACGCTGCGTACGGCAAGTGTCTGAGCACGCTCAGTGCTGTCCGAGACGGCAGCATGGTGTCTCACCCGGCTCTGCCAGGAATAGAGGAGGATATGTTGGGTAACAGACATTTCATCATGAGATTCATTCATTATTCAGTCCTGCTTGCTTTGTATGACTACAAATCCCACATCCTTTTACTTTCTGCCCAGATATCTTCATGCAGCAGTGTCACTTTCTGCGTCAGTGTGGTCATTCGGAGAAGTCGACTGCCATGTTTCAGGCAATGATCGACTTTACTTTCTTCAAGCCTGACAGCGTGCGAGAGCTGTCCACTAAGCAGCAGGTATGTTCTCGCTGAGTTTTAATGTTGTAATCTACTCTTAGAGGACTTGTGTGACATTTCAGGAGTTATACAGTGGCTTGCAAAAGTATTCGGCCCCCTTGAACTTTTCCACATTTTGTCACATTACAGCCACAAACATGAATCAATTTTATTGGAATTCCACGTGAAAGGCCAACACAAAGTGGTGTACACGTGGGCAGAAAGTAAAAGGGGGCCGAATACTTTTGCAAGCCACTGTATTTGTTGCTCAGAGTTGAATGTGATGATCAGTGAAGTGGCCTTGGCTGGTCATTTAAATAATAAAAAAAATAAATTCTAACCTCGTGTAGTTACATTTCTGCCTCTGTGTCCACAGGTTGACTTCTTTGAGCCGTTCTGGGACAGCGGCGAAGCAAGGATCGGGGAGCTGGACGCCAGAGGCTGGAAAGCCTGGATGCTCCAACAAGAGCGAGGAGGTTGGCTACAACCCACTGCAGGTAGGTAAAACACACACACTTTACAGTGCACGTGCCATTTCATTTATCCATCAATTTTATACTGTCTATCTGGGTTTGGCTCATGAGCCAACAGTTTAAGCAGAGATCCCCAGACCTCCCTCTCTCTCTGAGACCAAAGAAGATGAAACTCTGCTATATGACTGCACCTACAAATTCTGTCTGTGAAGAGTTATTGCAGTTTGTGTGATCCAAGCTCTCTTTATGGGGATGTAATTAATCTAATCTTTCTTTTTGTTTCCACAGAAGAGGAGGAAGAAGAGGAAGAGGATGAAGAGGAGGTGAAGGACAGGACCCAGCCCAGAGGTACCATCTGGCTGGATGTGGAGTCATCTCGTGAAGCCACAGACTGGTTGCCCTGGAGACCCGACAAAGCCAAGGGCCAGTCAGAGGAGGACTGTGAGGATCCTGACAGACAGGTGATGTGTTTGATTGTTTTAAGACAAAATATTCTTTTTGTTGAACTTTACCATGTAGGTTGACCTCTCTGCTGACCTCTATCTCTAATTCCAGGTGTTGTTTGATGACATTGGCCCGTCACTGATTTGTTTGTCTTCGCCAGAGCTCCATCTCCGCCTGCTTCTCCGTTTCTTGAGCTTTTTGGGTTTGCCTGTGGACTCAGTGCTCTCGGTTTCCCCAGGTCAGCCTGGCTTGCTGCTGGAGAACCTTTCTCTGCTCACTCAAGGTAAAACAGTCTAAACAAGCTTTAATTTTTTCAAATCTCACTGAGGTGAGAGGAGTCTTAAAAAAAGCAACTTTTTCCATCCTAGGTAATGCTCCCCAGCGTCCTCTGACCTCCTATGATTTAGCTGATGGTGGCATTAACTCTGTCGGTCACATGACCACTCTCCAAGGAACACGGAAGTGGGTGGGGCTTGGGAAACAGGGTGAGAAGTTCCTCACGAACTTGTTCAATATGCTTCAGCCTGTGCTTCCGCCCCACCACCGAGCCTTCCTGTCACTCAGCTGGATCCAGTACGAGAAACTCAAGGTAGGAGTTGGTTCATTTGACTACATTCAAACTCAAAGTGAGGTCAAACTAACCCTTACACTCTTCTGGTTCTTGGTGTTTGCGTCAGGTCATGCGCTGCTTGCACGGCGGAAATAAAAAGCGCCTTCGTTCTCAGGGGAAGAGCAGCAAGCGAGTTGCCAAGCGGCTGCTCAAAGAACCAGACAATCGCTCATCATTAGTGTTGTGGCGGGAGTACGGCCACCTGGAATGGCTACTGGGCAACCTGGATGAGGCCCGCAAAGTGTTCTCCACTGCAACAGCGCTTGGGGGAACCAAAGGGCTGAGCAGTCTCGCTCTGTGTGATCTCTGCCTGCTGTGGTCCCAGCTGGAGTTGGAGGATGGAGCGAAAGAGCGAGGGGGTCAACCGGCTGATGTAACAGCATCCCCGGCTGTGTCTGTACTGACCCGGCTAGCAGAAGGAACCTCTGCATCGTCCACTTCATCCTCCCTCTCCACGGTTTCCATCCTGAAAGCCAGAAAATCGTACGACCAGACTCTGGCTGCCAGTTTATCAGCACTGGACCAAAACAGTAAAGGTTTGTTTTCTGACCCGTTTCCAACTGTTTAACTTCTCAGAGACCTGCCGTGAACATTTTTACTACAAATCCGCACTCACTGCACAATCAGAGTAGTAGTAATTTTGTATTTTCTCTTTAATTTTTTCTCTTTTTAGTTTACTCCACTTTATTTTTTTTGTGTTTCATTTTGCTTAATTTAGTAAGTGCTTGGCATATTTATTAGACGATTTATCATTACTTAAGAAGGGCAGAACAGTATAATAATAATAAAATGAAACATGACAAACACAGGAAGCAACGTAGCAACCAAAGATAATGGCGTTCAGCGAGTTAAAGCAACAAATGTGAAATGGCTCCCGAGTTGAACTTTTTCTCAACATCGGAGCTGCCAATGAGAGTGGAGGATACAATTGTTTTAAATTTGAAAGGATGGTAAATACATTAGAGGGTTACATAGGCAGCCAGAGCCTGTAGCAACCAGTAGTCAGGGACAAAGCGATGTGCTATAAATGCATTGATTCCATTGGACATTGAAGTCTTAAATATCTGAGACAAAGCTTCCTCCGCCTGGTTGTTTACAGATTTGACTAGATCAGAGATTTTCTGGATATTTTTATTTCCAGAAAAAATATCCAGAAAACAAACATCCAGGGTTTTTTTTTTTTAATTTATTTCATATCAGTTAACCAAAATATTTTTTCACTCATTCATTTAGCTTGCTCTTGTCCTAAAAGCTGAGAGCGTTGTGCTTGACTGGGTCATGCTTTTTGCTGTATGTGAACTCTCTTGTTACCTATTGGATACACCTGAACCAAGCTTTTCTGGTGGAAACCATCTTCCAAACTAATATATCTTGTTGAAAATGTAAGAGTAGTTAAAAATGAGCCCCTTCTCTTTTTGTGCTTGAGCTTTTTGTCTTATCCTGTCTTCTCCAGTCCAAGACGACCTGATGGCAGAGAAGCTGAGGTTGAGAGGTCTGGTTGGCTGCTACGCTCTTTTCCAGTACCTCACGGTGAGCGTGCAAGCAGCCAACGCAGTCTACACCCAGGTTAGAGAGAAGATGGAGGAACTACACCGCACGTTAACAGCTGAACAGCAGCTGAACAGCAGCAAGGAGGGTAAGCTCGCAAGAGCTGACACTGACTCAAACAGGCCCTGTGTCAGCAGAGTAGCTGCTGAGTGTGAGGCGTTGGCCTGGCAGCAGGCGGCACTGCTCAAGTACCACAACACCGTCGCTGTGTTTCCTCTGGTGACACTGAGGCAAACGCTGACATCGGCCCTCCCAGTCTGGACCACCAGCGTCCCTCTGTGGAGCATTTATGTACAGGTCAGGCTAATAAAAGCACATTTTCCCCCATTCTTCTCTAGATATGTTTCCCAAAGCCTTTTGAGCCCTAACCTTATTTGTTTATTTTGGCCTGACTGACATTTCCATGTGATGTGTGCTTCAGGTGGAGAACCGTTACCATACCGCTGGCCGTGCACGCCGGTTTTTTCACTCTGTAACCAGAAACTGCAGCAGCGTGGTGCCGCGTCTCTTTGCCATTGTTGCTGAACAGCAAAGGAAGCAGCTGGTAGATGCAGCTCAGAGGTAAAACGACAAAAGATGATCACAAACATCAGACAGCAGGATCACATTAAAGTTCACATATCATTTACATCCTTGTGTCCAAAAAAGCAAAATGCCATGTAAACTACAAATAAAAACAGAAGGTGATGATTTCAAAAGTATTTACAAAAACTACATTTAAATTGCTCGTTTCAAAAAAGTCCAGTGAAGGACAACAAAGAGTATAAAAGTTGTTTAATGCTCAAAAACGTTAATAAATCCATCTGATGGAACATCACAACACAAAAGCGATTCATAAGTAGCATGATGAAAAAAGAGCATCTCAAAAAGTTTCAGTGTTTAATGTTGTTTAAATGCAGATTTAAGTGATTTGCAGTCTCGCTTTTAGTTTTACTTAATGCAGCTTTTATAGAAACAGAAACAGTTTGCACATTATCAACTGATAATTAGCACTTACTGCACATTAAACTGTACATGTCTGCGGTATTTATAGATCGTGTTTACATGATGATCCCTTATCCATCCTGCCGGAGAATGGCCTCAGCAACCGCATCCGTGGACTGTTTGAAAACGCCATAGCAACAGAAACTGGGGCTCATTGTCCTTTACTTTGGAGAATGTACATCTACTTCCTGGTGAGACCAGTCATACAAACTCACATTGATGCTGTTCTGCCCTGGAGCACTAAAAGTTTTAGGAAGATTGTAGAGACCCGATCCTGCTTGAATGAGAAAAATAAATTTTGTATCTGAAAGCTTTAGTGTCGTTTTTAAAAAGGAAAAAAAAAAACATTTTAGGAATATTATTATGTGCATTTTAGGAATAAGGACTAAAATGTCCTCTTTTTAAAAAAATATTAAACATGGAAACAAAAGTGTAGAAGTGCTTCTGTGCATGTGGATACACCAATATCATCCATGCTTATATTGTGCGTGTAACGTGTGTACGTGTGAATTTGTAGGTGTGTGAAGGAAAAGTGGATAAAGCCACAGGAATCTTCTACAAGGCCTTACAGAATATCCCCTGGTGTAAGGTGAGGCACACATATACTGTGAAAGTGATATTTCCCAAAGCTTGATTTGTAGTTCTGTGCTGAGTCCCTGCAGAGTCGTCAGGTGTTGTTGTACGAGTGAAACTAAGTTAGTACAATTAGCCACACAGTAGGCAACACTATTTGTTATATGATTTCATTAAAGATGTTGCCACTTGATCAATATGCTGCCTTGCTCAGCATATTATTACCAAACTAAACTTATCGCCCTGTTGTTGTGTCATGTAGTCATCATTGCAAACTAAATCAACATCAGTGCTGTATGTATGTTGCTAGTACATAAAATTCTCCCTCCTTTTCTTTCTCTGTGTGTGTGTGTGTGTGTGTGTGTGTGTGTGTGTGTGTGTGTGTGTGTGTGTGTGTGTGTGTGTGTGTGTGTGTGTGTGTGTGAGAGATCAGGGTTTGTATATGGACGCAGCGCAGCTGTTCCCCGATCACCTGCAGGAGTTTGTAGACCTGTTGACAGAGAAAGAACTGCGAGTGCGACTGCCTTTAGAAGAATTGGACATACTGCTGGAAGACTGAGCACACACACAATCTTAATTCAAGTGTGTGTTCAAATTGTCAAATTTGATGGGAAGAAAAGGACAAGCACAAAGGCAAACTCGACACATATATAGCTGCAGTAATTTGAGAAAAGAGCTGGGTTTTGTTTGTTTGGTTTTTTTGTATAAAGTGACACAAAATGCTTTAATTGCCACAACAAACCACTAAAACTGTATTTCTTTTACTTGATATTGTCAATAAATACAAGATTGATCTATGTGACATGCCTTAATAAAACATGTAAAATTTATACCGGAAGTTGTTACATTCCAACTTATTAAGAAAAACTCTGTGGAAGTAAGAAAGGAAAACGCTGCCACTCAGCATATTACCATGTTGCCACCTCTTAAAGAGTTTTTAATATTTTTTTTTTAATCATAATAAATCAAGTAAGGATTATATTTTATTTTCTTTGTTAACAAACATCTACTGCACTGCGGAGTAAATGGGAACAAACTTGCAGGATAAAAAAAAGACGAACTCTGCTGTGTTTCCGAGTAACCGTATTATGGAGAGAAAAAGAGCAACAAAATTCAAAGTGCGGCCGACATGACCGCAGCCGAACACGTGAGAGCTCACTGGATCAGTTTCTCATTGATTTACAAGTCCAAATGTTTAGGAAGACATCTCTCTTTTTATGTATTCTCCTTTGAACTTGTACAGTATCTTAACTCAATTACCCAGCCAACATGTATATATGGGCCCCACCTGGTTTTTGCTCGGGCTGGATGGGTACCATGTGGGCATGGGCTCAAACTGGGCTTTTTGTATGGGGCCTACTTGGGTTCTTCACATTAAACCCATATGGGCCATCCCAAGTGAGCACTTTTAGTAGGTCCTAGCTGGGTCAAACATGGGAAACACTTAACTTGGTCCAAAGTGGGAAACACATGTAGGACCCACTTGGGTTTTCCACCTGGGATAGACATGGGCAAACACAGTCATTTAAGGATAGGCTGTTGTTGTGTGCCCCAGGTGGGGCAAAGTTAGGTAATCAATATATGTTTTAGTATCGATGACACAGGTGGGCCCCACCTGGTCAAACTAAATGGGTCGCACATGGGCAAATGCAAGTCAGACCCTGAAAACATGTCTATGTGGGCCCCAGGTGGGGCAAAGTTAGGTAATCAATATATTTTTTTAGCACTGATGACATAGGTGGGGCCCACCTGGTCAAACTATATGGGTCGCACATGGGCAAATGCAAGTCAGACCCTGAAACATGTCTATGTGGGCCCCAGGTGGGGCAAAGTTAGGTAATCAATATATTTTTTTAGCACTGATGACATAGGTGGGGCCCACCTGGTCAAACTATATGGGTCACACATGGGCAAATGCAAGTCAGACCCTGAAAACATGTCTATGTAGGCCCCATATGGGTTATGTTAAGTTAATATGGGCATATATTTTATGTGGGCTCAAGATTGTTTAGTATATATGGGACCCACTTGGGTTTCTCACATGAAAGCCATATGGGCAAAACCAAGTGGGAACATATAGTAGGTCCTAGCTGGGTCAAACATGGGAAACACTTCACTTGTTTCAAAATGGGAAACACACGTAGGACCCACTTGGGTTTTTCACCTGGGTTAGACATGGGCAAACACAGTCATTTAAAGAAAAGCGTTTGCTGTGTGCCCCAGGTGGGGCAAAGTTAGGTAATCAGTATATATTTTTTAGTACTGATGACACAGGTGGGGCCTACCTGGCCAAACTATATGGGTCACACATGGGCAAATGCAAGTCAGACCCTGAAAACATGTCTATGTGGGCCCCATATGGGTTATGTTAAGTTAATATGGGCATATATTTTATGTGGGCTCAAGATTGTTTAGTATATATGGGACCCACTTAGGTTTCTCACATTAAAGCCATATGGGCAAAACCGAGTGGAAACATATAGTAGGTCCTGGCTGGGTCAAACATGGGAAACACTTCACTTGTTTCAAAATGGGAAACACACGTAGGACCCACTTGGGTTTTTCACCTGGGTTAGACATGGGCAAACACAGTCATTTAAAGAAAAGCATTTGCTGTGTGCCCCAGGTGGGGCAAAGTGAGGTAATCGGTATATATTTTTTGGTACTGATGACATAGGTGGGGCCCACCTGGTCAAACTATATGTGTCACACATGGGCAAATGCAAGTCAGACCCTGAAAACATGTCTATGTGGGCCCCAAATGGGTTGTGTTAAATTAATATGGGCATATATTTCACATGGGCTCAAGATTGTTTAGTATATATGGGACCCACTTGCGTTTCTAACATCAAATCCATATGGGTGGGCATCCAATGTAGGTCCTAGTTGGGTTAGTGATGGTAAATGTGTACATTGGTTCAAAATGGTAGCACATGCTTATGTGAGGATTCTTCTTCTGTGAAGAGCCTGAGAAAGTGTTATTTGAATAAAGGAGGATTTATTCCAAACAAGCCCATCACAGATTGCGCACAACCCAGGGAGTTCTGAAAGTCAAATTGTAAAAATAATCTCAAAAGAAAGTATGAACATAACTCTCTTTTATAACCTGCAGACGGCACCCATGTGGTACCATTCTCTAAGAAATCACCCTAACTTTAACATATTTGGCACAACCTCAGTCTATCACTTTTGCTACCCTTACGTACAGTCAGATGTTCTTGACCCTTCATTTTTGACCCTCTCAGTATTTAGCCTTGGCTAGCAAATGTACTCAAAGTCCACATTGAGACCTCACGATGTTATGTGTTATCAGACACTACAACCCAGCTGTCAAGTGAGACTATAGGAACTTTGGTGTTTTTGAACATTCAATGTTACTCAAAACACTCTGCACACTATTCCAAATAACTGGTTTGAAACTGGTTACTTTTTAATTTTAGATTTCATTTTATGTACTTAATGTGAACTCTGCATGGTAGGCTGCATGGTGAGGCTCAGATAAGATAAAATAAGGACTTCATGATTCTTCTTAGGTAAATTCACTTGTCACAGCAGCAATAATAAGTGATTAAAACGGACACAAGAGTAGAAAAAAAGAAAAGCAAAAAATACGAATAAAAAACCTAAGATAAAAGTGAATTACACAGACAAAATCCAGATTTGGCATTTGCAAATTAAGGATTACTGGTTGTTCAAACAATTAAGACTATTTACTTGAGCAAACATGCAGTTGAGGATTTTTAGTAGATCAGACACACTCTACTGTATTAGAGAAAAGACAGTTAGTTACATGGAAGATGGAAGTTTTGGTTAATCAGATCCAGTAAAGCTCCTGAAGTATATTACCGATCTGTTAAAATGTTACTCTTCAAACTTGTGCCCTCAAATTATATAACCAGAAATAATTTATATTTTCTTTGAACTAGTGGAAAGGAGAGGGAATGGGGTCTTTCAAGCAGTCACACTTCAACTGTGAAACTCCCTTGTCCTTATGGTGTATTGACACTATTGAAACTTTTCAAAACCAGTCTAATGTTAGAAGAGCTTTTAGGTAAACTGTTATTCTTCTTCTTATCATTATTATATTTTTATTAATTATATTTTTATTATGATGTTGATTTGGGTGACAATTTTTGATAAATATTATATATTACTTTTTAAAACATATTAACCATCCCTATGCTTAAAAAACTTTTAAAAATAAAATTGTTCTTTTAAACTTGTGCATTGTTTGACTTTTAAAATTTTTGTATCAGGTGTAAAACGACTTTTTAAATAGTTGTTTTTAATGTGAGCAGCTCCTATTGGCTCGTTTAAAAAGAGGGAGGAGCAGATTGCACCGCCTAGCGTCTAGTCTTCGCGGTCTTTCGTCTGTTGCGCCTTTTCTCTCCCTGGTGTTTAAGAACGTGGAGGACAAAAGGATACCAAAGAATCGAAAACTATGACAAAGGTAAATACTTAAAGTTTGATACGTTTTCATCAATGGTTATTTTAGTAACTTTCTATAGTCGTCCTAAACGGTATAAGGGGGAGAAGCATAACATCTTTAGCTAGCAGGTAGAACTGGGTTAATTTGCTGCATTGTCTTTGGCAAACATAATTTAAAGTTAATTAAAAAACTCTTACTGCCTATATTCTACTCAATAAAGTTCATCTTATCTTATTCTGTTTTCATTGCACCATTCTCTCTATACAGTTTTTGAATTTACACACTATAACGTACACGGCAGTTTTTTTCTGTGCTTCTGCAACTGTTTCTTGGGTTTTCCTATAAGGTTTTTGTAATTAATTTAAAAAATTTATATTATTTTTTTGGCTTTAGTGGATTCCTGCTCAGCTAACTCGGCCATTATGCACTACCCAGTAAACAAAATGGCTGAACAGTATTTTAAATGTCTGAACATGAGCTAGTCATACCATGTTACGTAATATTCATGTGCAGTGTAGCAAGGTGATTGTTTAAATTACAGGAGTAGATGCCTGCAGCTGAAACGGTTTTCTGATCTGAATACGGTAATGTTACCAGATATGCATTGTACTATGGGAAAACGGTGGTGGATCAGTGTGTAAAAAGCCCCCAAAAGAAACACACAGTGTCTTTAGCTCAAACACTGTCTGATCACTCTCTTAGATACTGTGCTGTTCCATCTAGTTATTGGTTACTGAGAAATGTTAGGTCATTAATTAATTAAGAGAGTGCAGCTGTTCAGATCAGATGGTGAAGTAGGAAAATGCAGAACATGTTATTATAGCTGAATGCTGTGTAAAATACTAGTAATAAATCTAACTCCCATTTATGGCTTTTACTACTGTGGGGCTAAATAAAAAATTACAGACATAATGAAATCTGCTACAATTACAAAGCTTAAGTTTAAAACAATTATTATATATTAAGCATTTTTTTGCTCTTTTTTTTTTAAATTCTTTTTGCTAATAATGGACTCAATTTTATTATCAACGTCAAAGACCTATTAAACTTTTAAACCATTAAATCCAGGAAATTAGATGCCCGTAAATGTACGAGACACTCTTTATGTCTAGTATCCCCAAATATTTAATAATCCTTTCTAAAAGTACACAAATTTTGTTCTTTTCAATTAAATATTGCATGTTCAATGTATTCTTGAGCAGGTAAAAATTCCACTAAATTAGTTTTTGCATATTTTTAAGTATAATCAAATTTTTATAGTTTGCGAGTACTTTTAATTTGGAGATTTTGCCACTTGATTTGAAGTTTGGATAGTGCTTTATAGTCATTTGTAAATGTTTTGAACTCATCTGGCTTCTTAATAATTTAATAAAAAATTAACAAGCCATGTAATAATTTGAAAACCACTAGGGACCACTTATAAAAAAGTAATTCCTTTTTTACTTAAAGGAATTTAGGATTTATGTCTGTCAAGTCATTTGTTCTGGCATAAGTCACCATTTTGATATATCTTCCTGTGACTTTAAAGTCTGTCAGCTAGTTAGATACATTTTTGCACTGCTAGTGTTTGCTGCTTGAATTAGTCAGTTTATCATATAAACACATGCAGTGCCTTTCAAACTTTTAATTACACTGTTCATTTTGTGCATTAGTAAGAGAATCTTTTATATTGAATTATCCTGGGAAAAAACAAAAATGTTTGTATTTTCTCATGCACTTTCTTTCATTTCCTTATCACGTTTAGATTCTTCAAGATCACAAGCACCATCTTTGACATGTAAGTAACTTTCATATTATTTGTATTACTTATTATTATTATTATTTTTGAAAAGTGATGGTCTTTGGGGCATCCTTTTTTTTTTATTGGTATTAAGTATATATATTTATTTAGGCACAGGAGGCAATGATCTATTTTAAAATTTAACATTTATTTAATTTTCATCTTTTATGCTAACAATAATGCCAACAGTGTTCTCTTCACTTGACCCACAACTCTGACAGTTTTGGTCCTCTGCTCTCCTCACAATTGGCTGATTTCCATCTGAGCTGCTACTGTCAACTGCATTAAACTGATTTTACATTGCCTTGTTATTCTAATCTTTATCTGCGTTTTGGACTCCAAACATTCACACCTGCTGTTAGTAACCAGAGCTCACAAGAGTGTAAGGCGTGTAGTTCAATAAAGTGATCGATGTGTTCACTAGCTGATTTCAATAAACCGGTAACTTATCAAATCCATATTTTATAGGAAGTACATTACTGATAAAAGTGGTAATAAACACGGTAACCAATAAAAATTTAAATTTCCAGTTATAAAAAAAAATACTGCAGTGAGCTCAGTTTTCTAACACCAGGTGTGAACATCTACAGTCTTTAAGCGCTGGTAAAGATTTAAAAATAAAAGCATTCAATAACATAACATTAAACAGTAAATTAGTTTGATGGTGTTGACTGCAGCAGCTCAATGTTAATCAGCTGATGGTGATGGAAGCAGATGAGCGTTTTTCATCATGGTTGTTAGTGATGTGTTGGTCAAAACGAAACGGCTCTTTGAAGTGAACGACACAAGCGTGTTTTTTCTCTCTCTCGCACTTTTTTTCCGCTTCACTCTGCACGCGAGCCTTGTGCTTTGCGCTGGGAAGAGGGGGGAGGGGCGGTTGTTACACACGCAGTAGCACAGTAACAGAGCAGGAGGGAGAGAGAGAGAAAGAGCCAGGGACAACAACATCACATTAGAAAGGTATAGTAATCATCCACAACTATTTTCAATTGCGGATGATAAAGGATTCAGAAAGTTTATTCATGCAGGCCCATATGACAGAGAATGTGCATCTTCTGTTTGTTTTCATATTATAATTTATATTTAATTGTGTTGTGGTTTGCTGCTCTGTTTTGGAAGTTCAGTTGACGCTAGAAATGGGTTTTGGAGTTTGTACATGCTTTGTCTCTAGGGGCCACCATATATATTTATATATAAACATATATAAATAAAACCACGTTTCTTTTTTTACATTAGTAATTCCTTTGGTTCATAATTTTATATTGTTGTTAATAATAAATTAATTAAAGCAACAAAACAACCTGAAGAGCCGGTTGGGAGCCGAAAGAGCCGGCTTTCTAAAAGAGACGAAAATCCCATCACTAGTTGTGTAATATGCTGGTATTGATATGATCAAAAATGAACTGAGTTGTTTCGTATTCTATAGAAATTGTACATCTAATTAATAACAAGGCTTTCTGCTGATGTTATTAATTAAAAATTTATTGTTTTATTTTTAAGCAACAACTTTTTAGCATGCAATCAGTCCATGCTGTACAGGACAGATTTGTAAACTGTGCATACAAAAATAGACTATTTTACAAAATTGCTCTTTCAACAAATGTAAATCACAGCAGATTTTTTTTGTTGTAGGTGCACTGTCACAACTAGAAATGTGGGGGGAAGTCCTCAAAGTTGAAGGCAGAACAGGAAAATACATGGAAATAACAATTTTCCTTTAAATGGTAAATGGCCTGCATTTTTATAGCGCTTTTCTAGTCCCTAAGGACCCCAAAGCGCTTCACACTACATTCAGTCATTCACCCATTCACACACACAATCACACACTGGCGATGGCAACCTACATTGTAGCCACAGCTGCCCTGGGGCGCACTGACAGAGCACATCAGTAAAGGTCGATCTGGATACTTGATAACTGTTGGTATAGGTATGACATGAATTTGAATCTCCATTATCACAGGTTTTAATTGGGAGGGAACATGCAGATATACAGGAGGACTATAAACAGCAATTCCTATTGCATACAACTGTTTTAGAAAATACCAACAACACTGTTAATTTATCACTTGCTGGTCTATAGACTTTACAGTGTGGATGGATGGAAAATCCATCTGGCTCCACTCTGGCTGAATTGGTGCTACAAACAACTCTGCGCTCGGCTTTCCTGGCTGTGTGTGGATTTAAACTTACACTAGGGCTGAACGATTATGGAAAATAATCTAATTGCGATTTTTTGCCCCAATATTGCGATTGCGATGCGATATGCGATTATTTTTTAAGGTCTTTGTCTTCTGTATTATTAAACAAAGACAAGCAATACATCATATAGTATGGCCAATACTATATTACATTAATTTTAAACTGTTCTTTCCTGGAAGACAGACCTCTGTTATGATGACATGAGGTGATGCATGAATTGATGACTGACATTTTTATTTAACTTCTTCAATCACAACAGTATATTTGAACATACACAATAGTTTATTTTTAGCTTACAAACATCTGAGCATAAAGTGCTGACAAGGAACCCTGGTGTAAACATTAAAATGAAAGTCAGTACAATGTGCAGATTGCAGAAATATACATAAAAAAAATCAGTGGCTTTACCACACTCAGTTTTTCGACATCTGTGAACTACTAGACAGTCATTCAATTAAAAAATAATATTAAATAAATAAAACTAATAAATAAAAAATACACACATCTTACTGATCTCTGCAGTCAGTAACATTACACATAAAGTGCAAACATAATAGCTATTGTATAAACACACACACAAACACGCCTTTAAAGTTTAAAGGCGTGAAATTGGACGGTCTAGTTCTGATTAGCGTCACCGCTGTCTCGGTGGAGTTTAATAAACTCGGCCGTCTGCTTCTTGCTATCTAAAATATAACCAGACACTGGTGTAAATTCTCGACTGTCTCATACTTCTGTTTAATAAGTTTTCTGTTTGACGTTTAGTCAGCTGTGTGAAAACCAAGGAGGAACCCACCCGGGGGATTAATAAAGTTTTATTTTATCTAATCTAATAACTTTAATCTCAGCCAAACCGATTTACTCACGAACAAACAAAACACTGAAAAAAGCCCAACAATAACATTTTTAGGTTGTCTAAGTGACTTATATATTACGTTTAACCCGAGCAGCGAAACTCCGCGGTGATCTGAAAATGATGTGCCGGGAGTTGTGCCGTTCTCGGCCGCATCAGTAACCCTCGAGCTCCCGGCTAGCTGTCGAGCTGGTGGGTAGCAGACGCCTCTGAAAACGTCGAAGCACTTTTGCAAATATGGGATATCTTGATAAACCGAGCAGATATTTGATGTTTACACAACTACTTTCTCGCCTGAAAATATTTTAAAAGTTTATTTTGTGACCCAGAAAGATTAGTATGAGTAATTTTAAAACTTAGTAGCGGCCGCCATTGCTGGAAACTGGAGTTTGGCTGGGCCGCGCTATGAATTCTGGGATATGGTAGTAATTTGGACAGCCTTCGGCGCGTCGCTGTGACGTAATCGGTCTACAAATGCGGCCTCAGGAGGATGCAGCCCATGAATTTGGACATGTCCAGAGTATAATCGCAGCCTTTGCGGTTAGAAAATTGCACTTGATCATGTCGCGATATTATCGCAAATGCGATATATCGTTCAGCCCTAACTTACACATCCAAATTTTGACCCTATTTTTCTTCCTTTCAGCTGATTGGTCAATTTCATGTCAATCACCAATTAAACAATCCAATCAGAGAACATCTCCAGAAGTTGATTCTGTTCATCTGGACGTAGCATTTTCAGTGGGAGAAAATGCTGCAAGCGCTACGTCCAGATGAACAGAATCAACTTTTGGAGATTTACTTACCTGGATGATTGAGCATGCATCAAGACAATCAGAGAACAGATAGGTTTGGCTGTTGGAGGGCTGCATTACGGAGCTTCAGGTCCTTGAAGAATAAATTCCCTTTTACATACCAGACCAGCATTTTTCTTCATTAGCACGAAGGAAAACAGTCTGTGCGTGTCAGAGTTCTGTGGTTTTTGTGTCACAGGGCTTATAATATGTGTAAAAATCTGGCCAGGGACCATCACATCACACTGCTATCATATTTTTCTGTTGCTATCATGTTTCTTTTCTGAGATGTTGTTACTTTAATGACAGATGTAACGAGAAATCTTCCAGAAAGTTAAATTTTTTATTCTAATCAAATATTTGATTCTGATAACAGATAAAGATTTTTTTTTTTACTTTTGTTCTGCTATTTCATAGTTTATACAAATTTTGGCCAATTCCTATTTATTTTAACCCTTTAGCCCCCAAAAAGTCGCCAGCGACAGGTTTTTCCAAACCTGTCTCGTCAAACCTGAGCTCTGCCAGGGGCCCAACACGCCTGGACTTTTAGAAGAAAAGAGATGTCCGAAAATAAACCACAGGGTCAAATACTTAATTGTGTTCAGTGTTTTAGAGTTATTAATTTGAATTGACTAATTTAAATATTTTATTCATGTACATTTTGATTGCCTTTAGTAAAAATGGCAAAATTTCAATTTCTTTTTTCTTTCTGTTATTAATCCTTGATTACATTCATATAGTATACAGTAGAGGAAAAAACCTACCAGACCTACCAGTTATCCTGCGTAACATTATTGGGGATAAAGGGTTAAGGAAGCGCAATTAATTTTTTTAGTTTAGCTTGTGTTTACTACCATTTTTTTTTTTATCACCACACAGTAAACATTAAGTAATATGTAAAGTGTCCATTTATCCTCCATTCCGGTCCATTATCTTAAGCTTAGGCTGCTGCCCCTCGACCCAATCCGGTACTAAGTAGAGAGGCCCAGACTTCGCTCTCTCCAGGCACTTGGCCCAGCTCTTCCGGGGGAATCCCAAGGCATTCCCAGGCCAGCCGAAAAACATAGTCCCTCCAGCATGTCCTGGGTGTTCTGGGTCTCTTCCTGGTGGGACGTGCCCAAAACACCTCACCAGGGAGGCATCCTAACCAGATGCCAGTATCTAATCTGTCCTTTTTGTATGTTCCCCTCAGGTTGCCATGGTAGCAGATACAGGGGAAACAAGTGTAGACGATGCCACAAGAAGGATGATGAAATTCCTCATATCACCTGAGCTGGCTGTGGAGTACAACATGCTTGGCCGACATGGGGAAAAAAAGTTCAGAGATTTGCGTCTTTTTAATGTTGTGTATGGTAAGTTAGTTTCACTTGAGACATTTGAACTTTAGAAAACTAAACTTTTTTAATAAAGTGTTTGAAAGTGTAACTGAGATTGGTTATCATGCAATTTGTATATATTTTTTGAGGCAATAAAGTGAAATAAACATTGTTCTTTGAAAATCATCACCAAATGAAGTAAGCTAAGATTAACTTTACTTTGGCTTGCCCGTTTTTCTTCTTCTTCATTTGCAGAGGCACTGAAGAATTATTTAACATCAAAAGTCAACTTGCAAGAAGCAGAGAAGGCTCTGTCCAAGTGGTTCAGTGGAGCTAAAGACAGAGGAGGACCGAGGGCTGCAAGGGTACAAAATAGACTTACGGCTCTGTAAAAAAACAAACCCTGCTGATTCAAGATAAGCTTTTGAGTTTTCATCTGACTTTTTCCCCATGTTGCTACAGTTCCAAATATCTAAGGAATTTTGCTGTAGTTTGACATTTCTAGTTTTTAAACGTTTACGCACTTTGGAATACAGTTACGTAAAATCACAGTTGTTGGACAAAATAAATGTGAAAAATGTTGTTTTGTGTACCCTCGTGATTTTTGAAATGGTTTTATTTACAAACTAGATTTTGTTTGCGGTCAGCTTTAATATATTTGGTGTCTTTGTGTCACAGAACCCGTATTAGCCGTCTGAAAAATTGATTTTGTGACTGTTTTACTACATGGGGCCCACTCAGTGCCAGAACTTAGTCAATTCAAACTAGAAATAAGATGCAAATACAGAACCCACTGCTAATGCCATTCCAACTTTTTAGCTCATGTTTTCCTCATGTTGTACCCACTAAGAACTTGAAAAATGGGGCCTAGGTGGGTTTCAGTGTACTTTGCCCAGTTGGGGTCCATTTAGTTCCCAGATTTTACCTATATAACACCGAGATGGGCTTATAAAATGGGGCCATTATGGAACCCGCGGACAATCCCACTTAAAACCCACTTTTTAGCCTATGTGGTACTCACATGGTACCCACAAAACAACTTGAAAGGTGGGGCCTGGGTGGGTTTCTTTGTACTTTGCCCAGTTGGGGTCCATTTAGTTCCCAGATTATACCAATATAACACCGAGATGGGCTTACAAAATGGGGCCATTATGGAACCCGCGGACAATCCCACTTAAAACCCACTTTTTAGCCTATGTGGTACTCACATGGTACCCACAAAACAACTTGAAAGGTGGGGCCCGGGTGGGTTTCTGTGTACTTTGCCTAGTTGGGGCCCATTTAGTTCCCAGATTTTACCAATATAACACCGAGATGGGCTTATAAAATGGGGCCATTACGGAACCCGCGGACAATCCCACTTAAAACCCACTTTTTAGCCTATGTGGTGCCCACATGGTACCCACAGAAACTTGAAAGATGGGGCCTAGGTGGGTTTCTGTGTACTTTGCCCAGTTGGGGCACATTTAGTTCCCAGATTTTACCAATATAACACCGAGATGGGCTTATTAAATGGGGCCATTATGGAACCCGCGGACAATCCCACTTAAAACCCACTTTTTAGCCTATGTGGTGCCCACATGGTACCCACAAAAAACTTGAAAGATGGGGCCCAGGTGGGTTTCTGTGTACTTTGCCCAGTTGGGGCACATTTAGTTCCCAGATTTTACCAATATAACACCGAGATGGGCTTATAAAATGGGGCCATTATGGAACCCGCGGACAATCCCACTTAAAACCCACTTTTTAGCCTATGTGGTGCCCACATGGTACCCACAAAAACTTGAAAGATGGGGCCCAGGTGGGTTTCTGTGTACTTTTCCCAGTTGGGGCCCATTTAGTTCCCAGATTTTCCTAACATAACACCTATATGGGCATTTAATATGGGGCCATTACGGAACCCGCGGACAATCCTATATGGGGCCCATTTTTCAGCCCATTTCCAAACCATACGGGCCCCACATATAAATGTTGGCTGGGTATTATGCATACAATTCTTTTGTAAATACAACACCATTATTGTGGTACTGTTTAATTCCATTTTGTATTGTACTGATGTTTAAGTAAAGGTTTGAGAAAAAAAAACAGTTTCTCATTGACAGAACATGGATTTCCGTGCGATTTCTTCTGCCATGCGCATCCGAGTTACGAGCTTAACGCGGGCTTCTCTGAGGCCTCTGGTTTATGCCTAAATCTAAAAAAGTATGAGTTACTAGCAATTCAAGACTGCCTTGCAAATACTATCTGTAATATCTCTGTTAAACAAGAAGTCACATACTTGGGACTGTTAATATCCAAAGACCAAAAATCAAGATGCTCTTCAAACTTCACTCCAATTATACAGAAAACCCTAAAAAAGTTCAACCAGTGGCTGCAAAGGGACTTGTCTTTGAAAGGTAGAGTGTTAATTACTAAAGCAGAAGGGATATCCCGATTAACATATGCTGCTCTCTCCTTACATCTGGATAAGAAAATTTGTAAAGATATTGACCGTATGCTCTTTAATTGTATATGGAAAAACCGTACGCATTATATTAGAAAAACTGTTGTGATGAATAAGTACGAATCAGGTGGGCTTAACGTCTTAGACTTTTCTACTTTAAATAACACTTTCAAAATTAATTGGGCTAAACATTTTCTTAAAAACCCTACCTCTATCTGGAACTTTATACTATATTATATTTTCTCTCGTTTTGGTGGCTTTAATTTTATTTTAAATTGTAATTACAATGTTGAGAAACTCCCTGTAAAGCTTTCATCCTTCCATAAGCAGGTCCTCTTAGCGTGGACCCTCATTTATAAACACAACTTCTCACCTCACAAATAGCTTATCTGGAACAACAGAGATATTTTATATAAAAATAAATCACTTTTCCTGGAAACTTGGGTCCAGAATGGGATCCTATTGGTGGCTCAGCTGGTTAGTAAAGAGGGAAAACTACTTGCTTACAACGACTTTATTGCACTATATAATTTTCCAATCAGTGTTCAGGAATTCTCAATGGTGCTTGGTGCCATACCCTCAGGGTCTTTAATGTTATATAAAAACACTGACAGCTCAATATCTACCTCAGTCACTCTCCCTGATCCAGCTGAGTCACCAATAGGAAAAATCTGC
Organism: Copadichromis virginalis; assembly: GCF_057382275.1. NCBI lineage: Eukaryota > Metazoa > Chordata > Actinopteri > Cichliformes > Cichlidae > Copadichromis > Copadichromis virginalis. Next base: position 19,274,044 of record NC_140636.1, on the reverse strand, counting down.
TTTTCACAGGAACTTGGTAACAGCAATAAGAGAATATGTAGTTTATTCCAAGAAGATATCGTCTCTCTCCCATATATAACATCTTATTGGAACCGATATGTTCCAGATATCAAGTGGAAGACAGTCTGGATGGTCCCCCATAAATATTTGATTGTAAATAAGGTGAAAGAAGTCTCATTTAAAATTCTACATAAATGTTATCCAGCCAGTCACTACATGGTAAAATTTAAAAGGGACATAACTACTAATTGTACTTTCTGTGGGGATCATCCAGAAACTGTGACACATCTTTTTTGGTACTGTTCTTTTACACAGAGATTCTGGAAGGAATTTAGCAGGTTTGTTATTGTCCATATTTTAAGGAAGTTTTCTTTACGTTGGGAAAATGTTTTATTCTGTTTCTTTAAGTTCCCCAAGAAGTATGATAAATGTTTTTTATGATAAAGTTGTTAATACTTTTAGCTAAATTTTTTATCCATAAATGTAAATTTACTAACAAAACACCATATTTCTGTCATTATTTTAAGGATGTGGAAATGTACATACAATCAATATCAGACTCCACCAACACAAAGGCTCTCAAAACAATATATGTATGTGAATCTTTGCGTGTATTCTTATAATTGTTACCTTTTTCTTTTACCCTTGGCTTTTTGTGTTGATGTTCTGTTGTTTTGTATACTTCATCTGTTCGTATGTTGTATACTCATTGTTTGTTAAATAAAGTTAAAAAGAAAAAGAGCTTAACGCGTTTGCGCATGCGCGAATTCTCGTGCATTTGAACGACTTAAGTCATAGAAGATTTTGATGTGTTACGTCAAAGAAGTCCTTTAATGTGGTTTTCCTTTGATCCGGGAGTCCTTAAATAGGAGCCAAGTCAAAACGTTATCACTACCAGAGACCCCCTCGACAGTAGTTACATGTCAAACTTACCACGCTCTTTCAATTCAGAAAGTTTAGCATTTCAGGAAGATTTTCACAGAGAGAATCCGTGTGAAATAACAATGTCTGCAACACAGGATTATAATACTCAAACCCCACTGGTCGTATCACCAGATGAGCTGTTACCGATTATCAATAACGCCTTCAACACGCTCTCTGATGCACAGTGGACTTTAATAGAAAATGGAGCTTGGGATTCTGATATTCAAGCAGTTTTGGCTGATATGATTTCTGAAATCATACAGATCACCTCAGCCAACATTTTGAGACGTGCTCTTCCCGTCATTCAGAGCGATGCATCTGCAGAAATAGAAACAAATCCATCATTTTGTGACTCCATCTCAATCACTATTGCAAACCTGCTCAACATCCCAAAGCAGATATGTGACAGTGCTAAAAAGCTGACAAAGATGGTTGAGGAGGAGATTTCAAATAAGGTCAAATTGATAGTCACCCTGGTCAGAGAGCACTTCAATTTACCATCAGACCCCGCTGTTTACGTCAGTGGGGCAATTCGTAATATTAGAAAACTGCGTGTCATGGTTTCCCATGCTCTCTCATGCTTGAAAAGATATGCAAGTAAACTGAAATGCCCGTGCATGGGAAAGGAAAGCGATTCAAGTAAGTCTGAGTCCAGCAAAGATAGCATTGAGTCCAGCATCTCAGTCAAATCAGCCACCCAGGAGGTTAGTGAGATTCTGACCAATTGGTGTCAAGATTCAGATTTTACAGATGATGAATTATCTGATGATGACAGAGATATGGAAAGTGAGCCACCCGCTAAAATAGAGCAACTTTCAGAAAAGAAAGAAAGTTCAGAAAGTGGGGAATGTGCAGAAGCTGAAAGGCAGGCAGAAAGTATTCCACCTGAGTAGAAAAAATTGCAGCTGACATTGTCAATATTGTACTTGACAATCTCCAGTGCACTGACACTGATTATTCTTGTCACAGTGAGAAATGTACCTCACCCAAATCTGGATTCAACGGGGGAATCATCTTTGATAAAGTGAGAGAGTTTTTTACCTCACGTGCTCCTTCCGCACCGCAAAAATCACGCAAACTGCATTTTTCCAAGATTGCAGGAAAACATTTTGAAAAGATGAAAGGGGAGCTGAAAACAACAGCAAAGAAGAGCAAAGACTATTTTATTAGTCTGTCAAAGGTAACCCACTCCCCTGAAACTGAGAGAATAGGTTCCCATGACAGTATGAGTGTCAGCCTCCCAGGTTCAGCATGCGAAACTCCTCGTTCAAATTCTAGCATGTCTGTCCGTGCCCCTTCTAGAAGCTCATCTACTCTGGGAAACATGATAAAATCTGCTACTCCAACTAGCTTTAATGTCATCAAATCTGAACTTAGTGACATATACAGCGAGTTCACAAAGGAGAAAGAACATGGCATTATCCAAGAAAGGCTCGAAAACATTAACATAAGCGAGAAAGTGAAGAATTTCTCGAGAGAATTGACAGAGAAACTGTACGACCATTTAGTGATAAGTCGTGTATACCAAATTCCCACAATTGTTATGGGTAGAAGTCTATCAGACTCCGTCATCTCCAGGACACCACAGCAAGTAGCTGAATCGAGAGTTTTCTTTTCTCCTGAAGTCCTCTATGTAATCATAGAAGACGCAGTTGGAAAGTTTTTGCAAAATATTCTGCTTTTGGTTGATGATGAAACAATAGATGAAATTGTTCAGAGCGAAAAAGTGTCTGATGCTGTTGAAGAGATCCAAAAGGTCATTGCAAAGGGACAGAAACGGGCAAGAGACACAGAATCAGACTATTCTCAGAAAAGTGGCAGAGAATCTAAAAAACCCTGTCCTTCTAGACCAGCGTCTCTGGAAAAGCAGGTCAAGTCACCAGAGAAACGCTCAACATCCTCTTGTTCAAGTTCAACACCAGTTCTCGAGAGGATGGAGGAGGAAATGTCTGGAAAGTCAGAGGACAGATTCTCAGAGGACATACCCTCGGAAAAGTCTGAGGAGCAAACCTCAGAAAAGTTAGAGGAAAAACTGTCTGAAATGTCTAAAGAGAAACCCTCAGAAAAGTTAGAGGAAAAGCTCTCAGAATTGTCAGTGTCATCTCAGGCAGCAGCCGAGTACCTTGCCATGTGTCTAATAGCTAGACTCATGGCTCAGTACAAAAAGAGCCTAAAAAAGCCTCTGCTTTCATTAGCTAACAAAAACTTAGAAGACATTATTGAACATGTCAAGAACTTGGTGCAACCTGAAATCAGCATTGAGGAGTCTATAACAAATCTGGACAAGAATGTGAGTCAATTGACCAAAAAATTGTTTAAAGGACTCATCAAGGAGTTTGGCTCCACAGAACAGGTCATGAATGCTGCTTGGGCAGGTGATAGTTCATTTGATGAGGCTATTTTGAAGCATTTGAAAATCAATTTGGGTGTCCTCACAAGTCCTCCACAAAAGTCCAAAATTGCCAGGTTCTTTGGAGCAGTGGGAAGAGCTATTATGTATCCCTTCAGATGCTGTTTTAAGGGCAGCGATGACTAAAGACCTTGACTTTTCCACTGCCTTGCTTCTCTCAAAATCTTGAAGCAGAAATTATCCAAAAACTGGTCTTGATGCATTCTCAATCATCCAGGAAAGTAAATCTCCAAAAGTTGATTCTGTTCATCTGGACGTAGCGTTTTGTGGGAGAAACGTTTTGTCACTCATCCAAGTTAATTTGCACTATAATGAAATAAAAAAAAAAGAAATCAAAATTAAAAACAAGGTGACTTTTGTTGTCTTTTCTTGATGTCAACCACAAATTAAAAAAGTGTAGCATATGTGTACTCTGGTCATCAGTACTTGTATTTTAATGTATTACAGTATAATTTGATATAGTGATCATTCTGTGTCAAAACCAAACCTTCTGCTCAACTGTTCACAGTAGAAAAGTTTAACGTTTATAATGATTGCTGTAAATTTTAGCGTCATATATCAGATAATTTCTGTTTTTAACTACCCTCATGTGTGGCTCTCCAGCCCATGAGACAGGCATAGTCTCCACCTTCCTGGTTGTGGGATTTCTCCAGTGGTGTAAGTGCTGCGGCGCAGTCTGTTGTCACTCTGATGTGGCGCTTTTGGCAAAGGTTCAGTGATGTAACCCATCTCTGACGCTCCCTCATATGCAGTCCACCTAGTGGCATGATTGCCAATAAAGATGCCATTAACCCCAGCATCTGCAGGCATTGTCTGAATGTTGCCCAGGGCATCTTTTACAGTCCCTTGGCAACATGCCTGGTGTTTCTTTTTTAATAAGATCATCAATCTTCAGGTGGTCAAGCAGATCTGGCGTCTCTTTGGAAGGACAATCACACATTAGTGTCAGATTCACTTGCAGGTGTTTGTAGGAGGTGACGACTATCCTGTAATGGACTGATACATAGAACTGAGTATAGAGGAGTGTGATACAGGGTGTGTGCAGAAATGGTGTTTAAAGTCTGTAGATTGGGAGACATATATTTCCATTTTGGGGTCTAAATTTCTAGAAAGCAAGCAGGCTGTGCTGAACATGATCATTAAATACTGTCAGCCGCATAACTTTATAGAAGATGAGGGGTTCAGAAGCTGCTTCACCTCCTTGACCTTCCCTTTCAGAAAGGTATGAGAAAGAGATGTAAAGTGTGTATAACCACTTTCACCTTGGTCCCAACATATTACAAAAACGTCACATTTTTAATAAAAATTGTGTAAACTGTGCCTTTACCCCTCACTTACAAGTACACAACCACTCCCACTGTCACAAGCATGTATTTTTCCCAACAAAACTCACTTTTATTTCACTTTTTTTTTACTTACATTTCTTTGCAACAAAGATTTATGTAAAATCTACATTTGACATACTTTTACAGTTAGCTGTTTCAGTCTCTCCATACTTTTTTATCCGATCTTTCTTTGCAAGCTCCTTTGAATCCGAGCTGCATGGGATTGTTTTTAATATCCAGCAGATGTCGCTATTGAGCAGCACACTAACACAGTGTCGACACAGTAAGGTTTCATACACTCCATGAGACGTCATCTACCCATTACTACTCTTGCAGGGTAACACAGTTTATGAGCATAAGGAAACAAAATGATAATCTCCTTTAGGATTTTCTGGCAGAGAGCAGAATTCATGACTCCATCAATTAAGTTGTTCAGTTGTTCAGGTCCTGAACCATTTAAGTAGCCTCAGACCACTGAACTATCCCCACGATGTTTGACTGTTGCTGTGTTCTTGTGATAAAATGTTTTGTTAGATTTGTGTCTGATGTAATGAGATTCAACCATTCCAAAAACCTCAGATTTTACCAAATATCTTCCCCAAAGTCTCGTACATTTTGAAGATCTTTTTGGGCAAATGTGAGATGAATTTTTGTCTTCTTTTTGGTCAGCACTGCTTTTTGCCATGAAACTCCCCCATTAGATGTTCTTCAGATTTTACTATGGGTTCTTCTGTGACCACCTGGATTAGCTGTCCATGTTGGAGTAATTTTGGTGGACCGGACACTTCTGGGAAGGTTCACCACGGTCCCAAGTTTTCTCCATTTGTGGACAAAAACATCCCACTGAAGTTTTCTAGTCTTCTTCTCTATATTATTTATTGGGGGTTGGCAAACAGCAAAATGTTGCATTACCGCCACCATTTGGTGTGGAGCGTGGACCAAAATGTAAAAAAAAAAGAAAAGAAAGAAAAAGTAAAAAAAATAATAAAAATATATATATAAAAAAAACATTTAAAAAATCGATAATTCAAATCCCCCCCAAACAAATTAGTCTGCCTTAAAAAAAAAAAGGCCTGATAACTTTCACTTTTCAACTTCTTACAAAATAAATCAACTAAGTCCAGTTTCACTTTCATATCACCAAGGTTTTTGATCAGTTGTCTTCTTTTGGCATCATGTTTCTGACAGTGCATTAAAACATGCTCTATTGTTTCTTCTTCTCTATATGCTGAGTGACTGTCTTGAATTCGAGTCTGAGCATATCGCAGATCTTAGTGGTCTTGCATCTTCAATCCACTGGACAGCTAACAGTATTGAAACTATACACTGATAGTCCGTCACTGATCCTTTTCCTTACTTTGACATTAAACTCAGGAACAATAAATACTGTCCCGCTTTGGTTGGATGAATTCCTTGATGCATCTGTGTAGATTTTGACATAACTTGTATGTCTGCATTGTATGCGAGTTTAATATAAAACCCCTATTCTTGTTCTTTTTGTCCAATAGTTTGAAATCTGCTACAGCATCAGGGAGTATCCATTGTGGTATTACAGGTAATGGTAGAGATTGATTCATGCTGATGTTGTTCAGATTAAGTTCAGCTGCTTCCTGCCTCACTGTTCACCCAAAGCTCTTCAATTCTCTTTTCTCTTTTTCCCAGCAGGGTTGGAGAATAGTTTTTGTTGAAAGATCTTGACCATGTCCCAGTAGTTCAGTATTAACTGCTCTCTTCTGATTTCTAATGGCATTTCTACCTTTAAAACGACTCCAACAGCAGCAGTAAACGCACCTGTGCAGAGTCTTAGCCCCTGATATTGGGGCTAAGATACTATCTATGATACTATCTAACTTATGAAGACTTGTTCCGGCGTTTGCTGGAGTCCAAAATTTTTTAGACTTTATAAACTTTATAACTATTTCCAGACTGATAGATGTATGTTACTTGGTTTCTTTAAAATGTGACATGATGATAAATATATGGGAAAGTGACACCAATACATATTTTTGACATCTTTAGTCTACTTCTCTTGAGTGTGGTTCGTAAAATTTAACTTGTGTTGTTAATCACAGTTAATTCATGATTTAAAAGCAGGGGGCAATTAGTTTTTCAAACAGAGTCAGAAAACAAACAAAACATTCATGCAGACAGTTTTAACTTTCAGGTGGATATCAGTTTTATTCTATTACTCAACAATTGTACAACAAACTTTGTTACAAATACATTTAAAAGTGCAATTTTAAATAAAAAGAGGATAACACGTCTTAATTTCTGCTTGCCACACACCTGTAAACTACCTGGCAGATCTTACCCGCCTTCCGGTCTGTCTACAACTGCGGTGGAGACGCGTTGTGGTTTGACGCATTGCAGATCCCCTCCTGCCAATCAGCAGCCTCCTTACAGCATGCAGCACATTGCGGGTCCGCGCTGTCCAATCAGAATCCGGCTCTCAAAATCAAAACTGCAACTGTACCCAGTGCCGTCAGCCGCGCTGTTTAGAGCGTATCCTTCCGCCTGTATAAAAGATCGTTACACAAAGTAGTCCGTCAGTTTCTGCGCGGCCGCGCTAGCGTGTTAGTGTCGCGTTATTGAGGTCATAATAATTATTGATATTGATATATTTTTTAATATTTTTAATTGTCATGAAACATAATGACGCCAATGGATCGCCAGATGACATTAATTTTGCCTTAAATGTAAATATATATAAAAGAGAAACCACCTTGAGATTGAACGGACGCCATAAAGAGAGGTTTTTATTTAATTGGAGAGTGGACAGGTGCTGACAGGTAACAGCACTCTATTTAAAATGATACTTTATCATGGATACTTAGACTGGATAAGGTTTAATAGAGAGTTTCTCAAAGCCAAAAATGTAGGCTGGCAGCTCCTAAATTATGTGATGAAAATGTAAGTACATTATTTCTGCATATACATAACCTGCAGTACTATTCCTAATCACTTTAATATGTGTTAATGTGACCAATAAATACAGAGCAATCCAAAACCATATGTAGAAATCATTCCAGTGGCTTCAGCATAAAAGGAAAAAACTAATGTTTTAAGCCTTTTTTACATTTTGAAAACAGCAAACCATATTCAGAAAGCTCCTCTCATTATTCTCGCGACAGATGACATTTGAAATGTCTGGGCTGACTCACCAACTGATGCCTCAACCTAATGGGACTGTCGATGCTCTTAAACAGTCAAATTGTACAGAGTGAAACTGCAAGTTTTGTGCAGTGGGCAGACTAATGTTTAAAGCCAAACGATATAAGATCCACATATTCACGTAACCAGCTGTTGGAAAATTAAGTAAGCGCCATTGTTCCATCTAACCCTAAAGTAAATACAGAAAATAATTAATGGCCATAAACAACACCAAAACACATACCATGCTATGCTTGTGAGCAATGTTATTTTGTAATTTTTTTTTAACTGCAATTAAAAAAATAATAATTAAACCTTAACCTGTATTTGGTGGCGATGGCAAAAAGTGGGCAGGTAACATGCTGATTTAAATGTTTTTAGTATTACAGCAATAACTAATGGGAGGAAAGTGAAGCTTGACTGACACATGAGGCCAGTCCTGCTGGTTTCACTAGTTAACATTAACCTCACCATGTGTAATTAATTACATTTAATTAATTAGATCCCAAATTAAGACTTGATGGTCTGTATTGTGCGGTAAATATGTTTATTTCTCCTCTAAACTTGGTAATCTGAACATGCTAGTGTGTTGAAATCAGACGTGACACCCGAGCGGTAGATATGAGTGTAAACCAGGTACACTGCAAACTCATGTTGTGGATAATCATCCTGGTAATCTTTAAAGTTTCCAAAATCTTTTTTTTTTTTCATTGTGACCTGAAAAAAGCAACTGAGGCCATGAAGATGTTTCTAACTTTTCCAGTAGGTGACCATTGCAAAATGTTTAAGGCATTTTGGCACTGCCTTTGCTAATGTCCATGAGAATGTACTGCATAATCCTCCTTTCAGAGTAACCAAACTTTACAAAAATTGACCAAACGTTTTATTAGTGATGACCCGAAATGGGATATTAAGTCAATCACAGGTATCCCGCCCTGGTGGCCAGTATAATGAAAGAATGGTTTTGGGGGACTTCATGAGAACACCACTTTGCAGAGCCGGAAGCTACATCTATCTATGTTTACCATTTCTTTTCAGGCTGTAGCATTTTTCCCCCCCTATTTCCTGGAGCGTGATCTTTTGTCACACAATAAGAAATGTGGTGTGAGAGCAGCATATGAGTGGTTGTGGTTTAACAGGTAGAGTGGGTCATCCACCATGATGTAAGCTCAGTGCTATGATCCCCCGACTCCACCACATTGTCAAAAATGGTGAAATAACATACCATGTCCAGGTGATGGATACTTAAAGCTCAACATTTCCTGCAACTAGGGTGACCAGGTGTCCCACTTAAAAAATTTAAAGCCTACAGCATATTTGTCATTCACATTCATGTTTTAAATACATAAAAAAAAAGTCCTTATAGTCATTTAAAAAGCAACATTTTATGTTATTCCTACATTTAAATTTTGAAACTCAAGCAGCAAATGTTCTGCAAAAGCACATTTACATTGACAGTGAAGTTATAGTTCTCCAGAGTTTCTGAAGATCTTTCTTGTTTTCTTTGGACATTGGCTGTTTGTACCCGACCATTTTCAAAATAACATATTTTACTTGTTTATCAAGCCACTCAATACTGAGCAGTGAATCATTCAAGGATGAAAAGGCACCTCACTCACAGGATGAACCAGACCAGTGTTGTGTCTACAGATCATTTGTATCTTTAGGCATCTCAGCATTGTGGTTCCTTAGAAAATAATGAGAGAATGGGACAAGTCAAAGACAAGAGAAGAAGTGCCGACCTTAAAAAATATCTACAGCAGATGAACCATATCCAAGAGTCAAGTATTTAAGAAACAGGGGAACAAAAAATCCAGTAAAGACCTAACACAGGACCTGAGAGATGCATCTGGAGCTTCAGTAGATCCATCTCCTGTTCATTAAAGCGTTATCAGAAACGGTCTCTGTGGAAGATTGGCTGTCAAGAAGTTATTCTTAATGAAGAGAAACAGAACAAAATTACACAACTGGTCTTTTGGAGTGTTTGTCAATATATACAGAATAGAGAGTACAACAGTGAGTGTCTACCCCCCATCAGCAAACATTTAGCGACCTTGGGAAGGAAAAACTCCCTTTCAACAGGAAGAAACCACTAGCAGAACCATGCTCAGGGAGGGGCAGCCATCTGCCATGACTGGCTAGTGGCAAATGGAGGAAGACAGGACAAGACTTGTGTACTATATTTTTGTGCATATTTGCACATGTTTCATTAAATTTCCGAAGCCGTTTCCTATTTTCCTGGCAAAATAAAAAGAAACGAAGCCTGGACCTCTTGTATCACATCCTTTCCTAAAGTATATGTACTCCCAACACCACCAACCTACCCAAGCATTGTAATAATATAGACCTTACCATTCAATTGAAAAACAGTTCCACTTTGATTTCCTTCCTGATTTCTAACTAAGTGCGGTTATTCCAACTCCTAACTTCTCTGGATTTAAATTAAAAATGACAAGATGGTGCGTATGAACGCGTGCAGCGAGCGCGGGAGCCATACTCACTGGTCTTTGCGGAGGAATACCGTGAGAGCTGTGCGGCGGTGCTTTGTCCTGCGTACCCGCCCCCAAGCAGCAGCCAGCCCTCCTGCTCTGTGGCGACCGTCCATTTCCCTCTGTTCCCCCGTAGCGTTAGCAGACCCGCTGTTGGAACTCCGCACAGACATGGTGAGTATTTTAACCAGCCGTGCCTTGAGATGTGTGTGGATTTAAGCTGTGTGAACTTGACTGGAAGCCAGATGCGGGGTTGAAATATCTCCGTAGTAGAGCGCTCAGGGACGAATGTTAATACTGTGGCGGTACTAGACAGAGACTCTGCGGGCGGAGCAGTTTATTACCACCGCGGCTTTTTCCTCCCCCCCTCTTTAAGAGCCCACTCTGTGAAATTGCAGCAGATTTTGGTGCCGTAAGCACCTTCACAAACTGAGAACTGAGAGGTAGTACTCGTTACAGGTGGCCACAGTTGGTAGTTGTGGTGGAGCTTTTGGCTGGTTAGCATCACAGCTAACAGTGATCCCCTCGCCGATAGTCTGATTTTCCGGTGGTTTCTTTTCTTCTGTTTTTTAGTAAGGATGTAAGGATGGCTAATTTTCTCAGGAGGAGAGTTGCCTCTCTCTGCTGATTATTCTGAGACATGGAGCTGTAAAATAAAGGTGCACATCTGCCCTTCATGTTCAGACCATTTATGTAAGGGTGCATATTATCATAGGCGTTAGCTTAACAGTTGTAGATAAGAGCTGTCAAAGTCCAACGTGCAACCATTGTAAAAGCCGCTGATAGTCCTAATTAGGCCAGAGGTTATGGTGTACATACATGCATACGCTTTGCGTAGAATAAAACGTGTTTGACCTGTTTTGACGTCACATTTTTAAGTACAGATTGATGATCCTAGATGAAAAGTCTGATCTGCAGTGGATGCACACTGCAATCACCATGTTACACTATTTATACTATTTAAACACGCACATACACCACTGTTCCTGGGTTGTGTGTCCATGAATGCACTGTGCCAGTCTCCAGGGGAGTGGTAGCATCCCACCCAGGTTTGTCGTTTATAGCTTGTGGAGGGAGTTGCTTGCGTTTACACATTCAGGACCCTATTGTTAAGTATAAAAATTGATCCTTTTGTAGTTCATATTTTTGTTCAGTGTGTATTTGATGTCATGTTTTTAAAAAACATTTACTGAAAAAACATTTTTGGTTAAAGCACATAAATGCACCTAAACCTCTCTGCGTGGCTTTTAGTGTTGTAACTTGCCTGGTTATGTTTTTACTGCATACCCTAACCAAATACCCCTTATTACCTAAACCTAACAGAGTTCTCTTTGGTGTCATAACTTCACCAGGTGGTTTTTAAGAGTGCCATAACCTAACTGGTAACTAACCAGGTACTACTACCTGACCTTAAAACAGTACCTTAACCTAACCAGGTAGTCTGATGATACTTAATAACATATTTAAAATAAAACTGTAAACATTTCTTTCTTTTATGACTCTGGCTGTAGTTTCTAGTGTGAATCTTTACATATCGGTCCGATCAGGTAAAATTATGTCTACAAATAAGATTAAGGTGTGGAACTTCCCAGTGTAAAGTCTATAATAAAGCTAGCATGTGTCTAGGCTTCAAAGAGAGGAAGTCAAATACATGCAACCATAAACTGCTGCCTAAAAATATAAATATGCATGATATAATTATGTGAGGGGCAAAAAACAAAAAACCCCAGACTCTTAACAGTAGTGCAAACAGCAGTCCCGGGTAATTAAAGTTCCACTTTACCTGTTGTAGCAGCTTTTGTCCTGGTTAGCACTGCAGCAGGGAAGTCAAACTCATTACACATCGACTGGGAGAGGTTTATGCCCTACTTGAGTGGGCCGGTTTTGAGTGTTTCTTGGCCTTACGTTTCATATTTTTGTTCTGCAGTAGCACATTTAAAGTTAGTGTTAGATAATTGTTGTTGGAGCTTCTCTTATTTGAATTTTTTTGGATTGGCTACAGGGCTCTGAACTTGGCTTTTTTTTTTTTTTTCTGTAGGAATAAGCAGAAAAACAACTCCTTACAGAAGGGGAGCGTTTGATTTTTCAGCTTGTTTTTATTAGGGCTGCATAATGGATTAATTAGTAGTGTTTGTTTTAAAAAAAAAAGTGTTTTGACACAGGAGATGTAAAGCTCTGTATCTGTGTGTGTATTTACTGTATTAGACATATAGAGAACAAGCGTGCAGATGTTGACTGGCGTTCTTCAGCCTGTAGATCAGACTATAGTTTACTCTGGCTGTTCTTCATAATGTTTATTTTTGTCATTGTGAGATCATGTCCAAAAAAATTAGTCATCTGAGAGATGCCTGCATCTGAAAAGGAACACAAACCAACAGCCTTCAGGTTCAAGGTGCACACCTGTTATTTCAAGCTGCCCACCTGGCGCTGATCAACCCTCTAAGAAAGAATTTGAGGGGGGAAATCGCTTCAGGTCCTGAATGGTTCAAGTTAGTCGAATGACCCCCAGTGAAGACTGTTGGCTTTATCTTAGATTTGACATTGTTAATGTTTGTTTCAGTCTTGCTTCTGATTGGTTGATGTAATTCAAGCTCCAGAGTTTGTACTTTAATTATCTAGTCCCCGAACCTAATAATGACCTCTAAAAGCTGCTTTACAAGGCCATTTCCTGCGGGGGAAATTACCCTGTGGTTAGTTTGTGGTTGCTATAGCTACGTACGTGAGAAAGTTGACACAGGAAGTAGGCTGAAGCTGTACTTCCTTGTACTTCCTTACATATGCAGGATTCGTTTAAAAGCAGACAGACTTGTCTTGCGTGACATGTCCATCATGAGTTCACTTTAACTGTCAAAGTACAGGGAACAGAAGCTGTTGTGTTCGGCTTTAATCAAAGCCATCTGCACGGAGTTTAATTTTACATTTCAGAATAATACCCATGGGTGCTGTAGAAGGAAATCATAGAGCCCTCATACTTGACGCGGCTCTATTGCCAGGCGCCTTGAGAGGAATTTGGCCTGGATATTAGAGGTGTTAGCAGCTTGTTAACCATCGCTCGGCCTGACACAGATCAGTGCCGTCATTAGTGTCCGCCTTTCCCTTGGGTCACATGAGTACACAGCATATTTTGATTCAGATATCAGGTAATTGATCATTTTACCATTTTAGTTTCAGTTTCAGGTTTGGCTTCCGGCAGTTTTTATTATTAAAATAGGATCATGTAGATAGTGCTGTTAATGTGCCCGACCTCTCGCTTTCCCTTTGAGCATATCCACAAAGTTCAAGGAAATCTACTTTATTAAAAAATAGATTTCTAATTAGTTAACCAGTCTGCAATTGTGCTAAATAATTAGGGCCGTAATATCATGATAATATTTTTGTATTTCTATAGCTTTTATCTAAACTACCATTTCTTCCCATGAACACAATAAAGTTCATCCAAAAACAAATATAAAGATGATAAGATCTTTCACGAGCAAAGCAATGATGAGGTCAGGCTTGATATTGTCTTCCCAGTGAGGATTATAGCTTATTAACCCAATACCTGTATCATATTAATGGAATGGAAAACTAAACAAATGAACAGGATGCATGTCCTATTGTTGTTCCCCCTTTGCAAGCTACATGTTCATTGTAGAAGACGTAGTAATCAATTACAGGCACTCTTATCGTTATTTATGACCCTTGTGATTCAAAAGTGCAACTGAATTCCCTAAAGCTGCATAGATTTTGATAGTTTTGGCACCTTAGACAGTTTTTGTAGTAAGTTTAATCTAGAAACAAACTGAAAATTAAAAAAAACAAACATCTGCATTGAGGAGAAGGTGTAAGTTTGGCCTGCTTTGGGGACAAATTAGTAAGTGGAGAAAGGGGAACTTCCCGAGGGGTCCACCTGGTGTGAACCATGATGCTTTGCAGGAGGTCAGATGACTAGCCAACCGATCCTCCCTGGGAGCTGCAAATGTAGCAGTGAGATGACAGGTGACAGATTAGCATATACATGTGGAGACGCACACACACACTGAACTCTCATGACCTCCCCCCTGGTCTGGACCCCGTTACTCTCACACACCTAATGTCAATTTTACTGATAAGTTTCACTGACCTCCTCCAGCCTCGATTTCTTTGTTCCGCTGCTCTTCATGTGTTGAGCCTCCGCAGGAGGTTTTGAATGTCCATGTGTCGGGGAGGCTGAAACACTGCTAAGAGAGGGGTTCTCCAAAGTTGTTGGAGGCAGTTGAAGCCAGGGTAGAACAGTGCCTGGTCACTTGGATAGAAAGCTTGGCTGAGAGACTGACACACAGGAAAACGTCAACAGGTGGAGCAACTTTTCCATCAACCTGGCTGGTCAGTGCCAATCTGCTGACTCTTTCTGCTCTGGGGAAAACTTCTGTCATCCACCTACACTGGAATGACTGAAAGACGAGACGACTGATGCATCCGTCTGCCCATCCAGGACAACTAAAAACATCTTTTAGCATCTTATAATCCATGTTCCTGAATATGTAACTATTCAGAAACATGGCAAAGTCTCCTCCTTCCATCCTTTCTGCCAATCAGAAGCGACGGATAGATGTCTAACCATTTTTTTCATCCACCCATTCCTCCCAGTTCCTGCCCTTCCTGCTATCACCCACTCGTCATGCTGCCCAAGAAAATCGCCGTCTACCCAGCAGAAGACGAGCTGGTGAGCTTGTCCACCGTTTATGACCTCCTGGACGAACAGCAGCACTACTATAAAGAGCTGATCCAGCAGCAGGAGAGGAGCTACAGGGCCTTCCTGCAGATGCTGATGGACTCGTCATCAAGCCGCATGGATGGCCTTGTCAGAGAGATGCAGGACCTGAGGAACTGCCTGCAGAGAACCAAAGCCGAGCTGGCTGAAGTAAAAAAGCAGGGCGTCCAGACCAGCAAGCAGGCTGAGTGCCTGGCTGAGGGCTTGGTGATGGTGCGGGGAGCGCTCGATGGGCTAACCATAAAAACTGGAGGAGGAGGTGGTGGTGGAGCAGGAAGAGGTGTGGATCTGAAGCAGCGCAGAGGGCCTGGAGGGTTAAGACTGGATGGAGGAATAGGAGGTGGAGGCAGGGATGTGAAAAAAACAGAACCAAAAGCAGCGAAGCTGGTGGCAGACCTAACAGATATCCACTTTGATGATATAAAGGTTGGATTCAAGTAATGAGATCCCTGATTAATCCCCGCATTTGCTTCCTAATGTCATTATCAAAAGCCTTGAAGCCTTGTCAGTGTTTTTGTTGATGTTGTGAGGAGTTTGTCTTTCTTTCTCTCTTTCAAAGTAACATAATCCTGGAGTTTTAAAATGAGCCTTTCGAAATAAGGAAATTTTAGATCATTAAATGACAGTAAAAGCAGTAAGCTATGGTAAACTGTGAAGATGATGACCGAAGATGAAGAGTTCTGTCAGGCAAAGCTTGCATGTCACAAGTCGACCACAACAAAGTGCTTACAGAAGCAGTTCTCACCACTGTTTGTGATGCCTGATGAGGCAGGATCTGATTAATCTCAATTTAAAAGATAATCAAGTCTCATTAAAAGAAAAAAAAAATGCTTAGTTTGTTGAACCAAAACGATTGTATTGGATTTCTTTTTTTTCTTTTCTTAATCTTGGTAATAACATAGCATATTAATTCACTCTTTGGTGTTTTTGTTTTGTTTTTTTAGGCTGACCAACTAACAGAAGAGCAGATTGCTGGTAAGGTGATGCCATAAAACACTTCTAATTTTATTCGCGTCTTTACAGCTGCAGTGTAAATGTCCTTTCTTCTTCTCTTCGTTTGCCTGTTCAGAGTTCAAGGAGGCTTTCTCCCTGTTCGATAAAGACGGAGATGGTACCATTACCACGAAGGAGCTGGGCACTGTCATGAGGTCACTGGGTCAAAACCCGACCGAGGCAGAACTCCAGGATATGATCAACGAGGTGGATGCTGATGGTACGCTGCTGTCCTCCCTCGACACGGGGGAAGGATTCATCTGTCTAACTTGTCTTTTTTTAAATAACCCTTTTATCAATGATGAGTCATATTTACCTCCTACTCCTAGGCAACGGGACCATCGACTTCCCCGAGTTCCTGACAATGATGGCGAGGAAGATGAAGGACACTGACAGTGAGGAGGAGATCAGGGAGGCATTCAGAGTCTTTGATAAGGTGGGCCTGGTTTAAGTGTTTTTCATACATATTTTGACGTATGAATGCTGCAGTCAGTATAACAGCTGCGTCAAGGCACTTTGCAAGGTATCAGAATACTCCAACAATCGGTGGCACTCGCGGTCTAATTTCTGATGGTTGGAAATTTATGAAAGATGGCATACTATGCTGCTTTTCCTAGCCATTTCCAGTCACTGGAAACAAGAGAAATTGCGTAGGTCTTTATAGACGTCCTGTTGATAAGAAGAGTAGAAAAGAGCTGGTAAATTCTTGTGGGAAAAAAAACTTCCATACGAGCCCTCGGTGTGTTCTCAGCACTCGTCCCGATGCATTTGAAGCATTTAAACGACTCGACTTAAGTCTGTGTGGGGAAACTGACTCGCCTCATGTCATATTCAAAGCAGGAAGTCAGAAATAGGAATGAAGGAAGTGGCCAGTCAGTTTTCAAAATAAAATTCCCTTTTCATAACAACACTTCTGATATGAAGCCACAGCTCCTCACTGTAAATGACTCTTAACTAATCCAGCGTGCTCCTCGTTGGAGGATGTGGTGAAGAGTAAAACGGGATCTTTTTTTGGATTTGACCTCCTGCCTCACAAATCCAGAGTAGATATGCGGAGAAACACTGAAATGGCACGCGTGTTGGTCTGATCACTTTTCCCCATCTCTTTGTCAGGATGGAAATGGCTACATCAGTGCAGCAGAGCTGCGTCATGTGATGACTAACCTGGGAGAGAAGCTGACAGACGAGGAAGTAGACGAGATGATCAGGGAAGCAGACATCGACGGGGACGGACAGGTCAACTACGAAGGTGAGCTTGGTCATGAGTGTTATTAGAAGCTCCAGAGCTCTGATTGGTCCTGAGGCTTGCTGTGTTATAATTCCTGATGGCTTTTCTTTCTCCGCCTCTTCGTTCTCCACAGAATTTGTCCAGATGATGACCGCCAAGTGAACTGGGCTCGCGTTAAAGACAAAGAATCTGTCAAAAGTTTCACTTACCTCTTATTGCAAAAATCTACATTTAATCATACTGTTCTGTATCAACAACTTAAACTGAATGTTCAAAATCTCAGATCTGTCCATATTAAACAAGTTCACAAAAAGGAAAAAAAAAAACAACTAACTGAATCTGCATGTACTGGCTTGTACCCCCACCTCTCCGTCCCACTCCCCTCTCCCATCTCAGCGCCGAGCTGCCCAATCAGATCTCAACTCAACAGCCGAGCGGTCGCCGCGCAGCTGGCTTCCTGACGTCACTGCGATGTTTCGGGACGGCCGATCGCCTTTCTTCCTCGACTTCCTGTCTTCTTTCATTTCTGTTCTTCATGCATGAGGCTTTTCGTGGGTTAGCGTCGAGAGCACAGCAGGAGAAAGCAGTCGGTGGTCCTCAGGTCGGCCTAGGAGGTGTTGGTTAGCTGAGCGAAGGAAGAAGCTTTCACAGTTTGCTTACCTGAGTGAAGTCAGATATTTTTAAGAAAAGCATAAAAATAGAATAAATAAGAAGTCATTTTAGATCTTGTGTTTCGGGCATGTCACTTTTCCTTCGTGTGTTCACCTTTTGTTCAAGGCAGGGTGACGATTTTGAGCCATGTTGGGCGGCGAGTGTGTCATAGGGTTTCAGGGCGGTTGGTTAAAGATGATCGACATACACAAGCAGCTTTTGACGCAACATTGAGTAAACAAATGGTTTTAGATTAACAGGAAGTGATGAAAGAATAAAATGTCATTGCCTCAAATGCTGTGTGTGTACACAAGTTCACTTTAGTGGGGACGGGGGTCGGTGCTTTGCGGTGTTTCTATCTTCTGTTTGTGCGTGCGTGTGCGTGCGTGTGTGTGTGGGTGTGTGTATGGGTGCGGCGAGGCCCGGCCCAGTCCAGCTGTTCTGTTTGGTTCAGTTGATCTGCATTCCAAGATGTACATGCTCGTCTTTACATTTTGTTTTTCCAATAAAAACACAAACATGAACTGAGATGCCACTTTGTGTGTGTGGGTTTTTTTGTTTTGTTTTTTTTAAAAGCTGACTTGTGTGTTTTCCTGCAACTCTGTGGGGGACGTACTGCTTTAAAATGACTCATTGGTGATCGGTGTGATGTCTTACTGTGAGCACAGACTCTGAAACCCACCTAACATATTTTGGGATGAGATTAACAAAAACTACTTTCTGCGAAAGCACAAGACTGTGATAAAAGGATGCAACCATGGACTGTATAAAAAAAGATGGTGTTTGGGAGCCATATATCGATAACAGGGTGGGTTTATCAACTTACACTTCCATTATTGGCTAGAAAGTCACGTCAGCTGTTGGCTTCAGTTTGTGATGTTTTGTTTCAGTCTTACTTCACTGACTCGTTAGTAAACCCACATTCATTTATTGCCAGACCATTGAAGGTAAATAAAGTCTAAGAAAATCAACTGTTAATGAATGTATATTTTACAAATCCACTAGTGAACCATCCATTCAGTCATCTACCAGTTCTTTGGGCCAGGTCCTACTTCCCTCAGCTGATCCAGGGGAATACAGAGGTGTTTCCAGGCTAGCTGACACATGTTATCTCTCCAGTTTGTCCAGGGTCCATCCCGGTGCCAGCTCTGATATGAGGACTACCAAATGTTTGAGGGCTAATACCCTCCATCTCACTCTAAGGGATGGAGGGTATTAGCCCTGACCAAAACATTTGTGTTTATTTTTACCATAACTGATCAATTCTGGGTACTATAGGGAGATTTTATTTGCCATTTCCAATCTAAATGCTTCATAGGGCACTGTCACTCCTTTTTAGTAACTCAGATTAGCAGATGGCACCATAGGCTATAGACTAGGCTGCAAAACACAAGGCAAGACCATAGATACTCATGTTAAAATCCCCAACTTAGGAGCAGAAATAATCATATAAATAACAGTTCTGACCTCTATGTATGAGCAAATCACAGCACCGCCTGATGTGCCTGGCAAAAATGTGTTTTGTTTTTTTGGTAATGACAGAGTAGTTGTGATCAGCTGGCCACGATAATCCTGTAAATGTAGCAGAAATTTAAGAAAACAAACAATCAAAAATGGGAACTAAATGATTAAACCTCCATCTGAGGGGTAGGTGAGTAAAATCTTCGTCTTCTGCAGTACCCCCATATAAGTAAATCCCTCAGACACTCGCTCCTCACTACATTCTTCTGGCTGTCAGGTGAAAGGCTGAAATATTTATGAGAGCAATCTGGAGCCAGCAGAGCTGAAGGCGAGGGGAGAATCTTCTGCACTGGAAAGCCCGTTATTAATGCTGGAGTGGCAGCTCACTAATAGCAAGCAAAGAGCAGCAAGATGTATTAATACACTTCAGACTGTTACATAACTCCAGCTACTAACTCTGTGTGTGACAGAGGATACATCCAACACCTCCTACACTTCCCCGTCCCCCTGTCTGCTCCTCTGCAATCCCACAATCGCCACCTCAGTCTTAAATATTCAAGATGAAGCTTTTCATTTTGACCTCCTCATACAAGTCGTCTTCATCATGGCTCAAGCCCCCCCCTCCATAGCTGGACTGGCCATCGGGCATACCGGGCATTTGCCCGGTGGGCCGCTGGCGATTTTTTGGATTTTATATTTTTTTTTAGGAAGGGTATATATAATGAAAGGTGTTGGATTGGCCAATCCTGTTGTTCAGTCTGACGTCACTAGCCGTGTCTGGGTCTAAACTCCGCTGCAGGTCCATATATCAAACGATCACTATGGCATTACTCAGAGTTGAAAAACTGTCTAAAGTCTTTCATCTTTAATAAAATGATCAGTGTCTGCTCTACCAGGCGTAACAATTGAGTTTAACATCCAGGCATCCACGAAAACGGAATTTATGACATTTAATGGAGTTAGAAGTTAGCAGGGAGTTAGCTCGCTAGCTTCTATCTAAATACAATATAGCATGTCCTGACTGCGGGGTTTTGGAAACAAATTAAAACGTACAGCTCTGCTATCACTTCCAGCATAAATGAAGACAGAAAACTAAACAGCAGTGACGTTTGTAGGGTTACTGAAGTTGGGCTAGCTGGTATATAATGATGTGCTACGTGACCGCTAGCGACACAGCTATGTTAGCATAATATAAACAAGCTAACTTTTTTTCCACTCGATAAAAGTTAACGTGAGTGTTCTCGGTGGTCAGGAACAAATGTAATCGCATGGCAGGATGCTGTAAAAGGACCAAACTTCAACCAGGAGAACAACTGAGATAATCCATCCACAATACGAGGTTAGTCATTCATATACTGCTGCATGGGCTGGGCTGTAGTTACATCGTAAGGTTTTAAAAACTGAGCTTAAATAAATGATTAGCGGTAATAAAAGCCGAGGGAGGTCAACAGTGATCACTGACTGTTTTAGGAGCTTTTTGAGATCAAATAGAAGAAAATACATAACATTAAACATGTTAACAACACAAAAGCCATATTAAACGCAGACAACTTTAGACCCGGAAGTAGGATTCGTCGCGTCATCACTGAACAACCGGATTGGTCATGATCGACTCTGGGCTGGACCAATTACAGCCGAGGAGGCCGGATGCACCCTCTCCCTTGTTTAGCAATCACGTGATTTTCGCGCATTGCATGCCGGGAACTCGTGGCAAAACAATCCAAGTACCGCATCAAATGCAAGCATTTGCAGCACCGCAAAACGTTCATTCTCCGGTTCCAATACCTTCTTGTTTTTTCTTTGACGCACAAAAAGGAATGTACAAAAACAAAAGGAGAACAATGCGGTCCGTACAAAGACAGACTCGACGAAAGGACAAAGAAAAGATACGAGGAAAAAATCAAAGGAGTGAAAGGGTCAGACCCTTACGAGCACACAGAGTGGACAAAAGACGTTAGCGTGCTGCCCAACTTTCACCACGCTCATATTTATAATTATACGGTTCTTGGAGTGAGTGCATGCACTCATGAAGTTTAGTAACTTCAGGTCACTGCAACAAGCCCAGGTACAGTTTACCGACGGATGGGTACAGGACCTTGAAATGCACCGTGTAGAACGAAAGACCATCGTACGAACAAAGGTAAGTTTACCAGTCTCACAAATCGTCTCATAGATACACATTCGTTAACCGTTTATTAGCATAACCTTTGAGCTCAACGGTAATTAATTAGTAGTGGAAATAATTTCTGGTAGCATTACAGAAATGTAGCAGTGACAATAATATTGTATGCTGTAATCGCACTGGACAATTAGTGATACAAAACAACTGTTTTATCCTGTGAATAAAAGTATATATTTTTGTCAATGTACCACGGTAATAACAGAAGCGAAACGCAATATTGTGTCAGGACAATTCACTATTAATGCACAATAAACACAATAAACAAAGGAGCATAGCGCAACAATTTCTGTTCAGCGCCAGACTTGCTTGTAACCTATATCACCAATTATGTTAAGAAAAATGACGTATTAACTACTACAAAACTCTGACCTTTGTGGGAATGCTTGGAGCAGACTAACATGTGAGCTGGAGTGTTCTGAGACGTTATATTTGGTATATCCAGACCATCCGTCGGCTCTTACTTCGGAAACATGGCTTAAAAAATTTCTCTTCAACGACTTAATCCGATAAAAAAAAAAACGATCTCTTTACCCGTCGGCTTCCCGTGGCTGTCATGTGACCGGCTATTGCAGTTAATAATACAACAGCTTCTTGCCATTTTTTGGGTTTCTTTTTATCGCTGTGTAACTGAGTTCAATTGAAAGCCTGCGTGCGCCAGTACCTCTTGCCACAAGTTCCCAGAATCCTTTGCGGTTTTACCCCTGAATGACGTCACATTTTCAATCTTTATCCTGGTGGGCCGGTCTCTAGTCAAAATGCCCGGGCCGATTTTTTGTCCCAGTCCAGCCTTGCCCCCCTCTCCCCTCCAATTCCTTCTCCCACTCTTTCCTCCAGCTCCCACAGTTTTCTGCTCCCTCCTCTTGTTCTGTTTTGCCCATCCTGTCCCTGGCTCTGTTGCCTAGCAACAGCTCTTCATCTGCAGACAAGACATTCTGGGCGATCTGGAAAAGTCCCTCTGACACCCTACACACACACACTCTCACACACATTGCACATTTGCATTCAAGAAATGTTTGTAAAAGCAACAACTCAACGCACTGAACCATAATCATGTTTTTATTTGTTCACAGCTGCATGCAAAAAATAAAAAGCATCACATTTCACTTCCTATCTTGTGCAGAGTTTCAGCATCATTGCTTCAGCCCTTCCTAAAGCCTCAGACTAGCTGCGGCAACTTCCAGCAACTGGACTTCTTCTAGTGGCCACTAGAGGCTGACTACAGAAGCGAGTCAAACCGGATGACAACTTCCTGGCAACTTCTGGTCACTAGGGAAAAATGTGTATTCCCCTGACTGGTTGGGGAGTGGCTGCTGGCTTATTTCCTTGTGACTGCTTTGGTTGCTAGTAGATTGGCTTAACTTTACCTCCAAACACTTGCCAACTAGTCTCTGAGTGGCAGCAAACCTTGAAAAAAGATCATTCGCCTTCAAAGTAAACGCCCTTCCTTTAGAAATATGATTGCTGCAGCGGTGTTTGCAGACAAGTTCGCATCACTCACGCAGACTGCAGGTGACCGTGGCAACCTAGCAACCGCCAGCAACCACTTGGCAACTGGTCGAAGAGTACACATTTTTTCTTAGTGACCTGTGGTTGCCGGGGGGTTTTGATTTAGTTTTAGTTATAATTTAGGCATCTAAATTCTTTCAGTTTTAGCCGAATAAACATGATAAGTTTATAGCAGACTAAATGTGAGTGTAAAGTTTGTTGTGTCTTTATCAATTGCTCCACATGGTTTACAATGAGTCTTATTTTCCTTAAATGTTCATTTTGTTGTATTTTCATGAGAAACACTGGGCCTGTTGTACTGTTTCCCAGGAGCAGATCAAATCTGCTGCTGCCTAACCTTAATGCACATAGATTATTTCTGATTGGACCACTTCCAAACTTGTCCCGCCTTTCTACACAACTTAATTAGTTCTAGATTGGTTTTCGTCATTCGAGAATATTGTCATCTTGCTTTTATTCGTTGATGAAAGCATCAGTGCGTTATGCCCTCATGCATTCGCTTTTATTTAGTTATTGTCCTGTTGATGGACTCACATTTGGAGCCAGCCTCACGTGGCCATTAGAGGGACTGCAGTTTCATTTTTGGACAATTGAAACGAATTACAACCAGCTTCATTTTGTGCACTAGCCAATAATAAGAAACCCTAGTGAGCAAGTACTTTGTGTCATTTTTAAACTGAAATTGTGGCAGTAACTGCAGGAATTGTGCAAACGTTTACACCTGGACCCTGGTGATGACCTTTATGAGAGATTAACCTCTAGTGACACCTGAGAGTCCAGCAGAGACCTCAGGACTGGGCGGGCGGGAGAGACCGAGCGGGGGCTTCCTGGCACTCCAGGACAAAACCTGTCAGCGCTGTAATCCTCTGATAAAAACCACACAAAGGAGCACGCGTCGATTTGCTGACAGACACACACCTGAGAAAGTAACACACACCGCCGACCCCAAGGTCGCTGCCAGGAGGAGTACCACACACACACACACACACGAGAACCAGAGAGCATCGGACATCTTCTTTTTATCCACTTTTATTATCTTGGTCTTCATAATCATTCATTTACAGCACAAAGGACTCACTGCCTGAGCTCAGGAGGATGTCCTTTCATACCTCACTCTCTCTAAGCAACATCATTCTCCAGAAAATAGTTATAATTTACTCTCTAAAATAATAATACACTAGTGGAACAATGAAATATACAGCAATAATTCTTTGTATTTATAATCAAAAACGAAATAAAAATATTAATCTGGTGATGGGACACAAAGACAACACAATCACTGCGGGTGCATTTGCGCTCAACAAGAAAATCTGATTTCTGGAGGAAAGATGTGGCACAGATTCCAACAGTTTCCCGCTGATTATACGTTGCTGCCGTTTGAGTTGCTCCAGGTGGCACTTTGATTTTTCACTTAAAAACTTCACAAAACCACTTTAAAATCAGCTGCAGGAAATCAGATTTCCCGTGAGGGCGAACGCAACCCGAGGTTTGGCATTTACACCGATTTATTTCTCAGTGAAAGTCCGTCGATGCTCCGCTGGATACCTTAAAGACCTGGCTGATCCTGAGCCAGGTATACAGTAACAACGATCCCCCTCCATGCAGATGCAGATAACATTACACGAGCATCTTTCCTGAGTGGATACAAGCACCAAAAAGTGTAACAGATACTTTTGGAAAATGATCTTAGTGTCGAGTCAAACACCATTGACCACTCAGAAGTCTGAATTTACTACAGTGGGTTCCTGTCTTCAAATTTTAACAATGCTAACACGGGTGCAAGGCTACAGTACAGTGAAGGCAATACTCAGTGGTTTGACCCCCAGCTCGATCTGCTGCGATCTATAGTGTTTGTGCGTGCATATAAAATGGGATTGAGTTTTTGTAGTGTTAAAAACAAAAAAAACAAACAAAAAAACACAAGCATATACATACAGCAATATTTATCACTGACTAAACCAGGTGAGGGCAGAACACAGAGACTACACAGAGTTTTATCTGATGAATTATCAGAAAGCAGAAAAGATGCAGGGCAGGGAGAGGGATTAACAATGAAGACATGAACCCACTGAAAACAGGGTCCACTGGTGGCTCTAAATTGTATGGTGCTCTCTCACCTTGCTGAACTCCGTAAATCATCATAAGAAAAAAAAAAAAAACAACAAAAAAACAGGAAGGGAGTGGGACGGACAGGTTTTGGCGCTTGCATCCACTTTTGAAAGAGTGTTTTCTGCTGCATCGATGTGAACAGTACCAAGTAAATGCATATTTGGCTTTTAAAGGAAATCTAATCCATTTATGTTAAAACTGCTCAGAGTGTATGTGTGTATTTGGACTAAACAACATGTAAACACAACTTTCAGGCTTCTGAGAATAATGATTTGAACGGAATCTGACGAAGGAGACAACACGCAGCGCGGGAAAGAGACACGCACACTCACGTAGACGTGGCCACAAGAAAGGCATTGTGGGAAGCACGGGTAGACAGAGGGAAGCCTGTTTATTTGTACTCTTTGCATTTCTATATACACTCTGAGTTTATGTGTGTGTGAGGGTTTGGCAGTACACCTTTTCACAGGTCTGTGCGTGTGTGTGTGTTTGTGAAGTGGCATGCAGGCATGCTCTGTGTTGTGTTTTTCTCATAGCGCTCTGGGAATGATGGTGAAGGGCAGGATGGGGCTGCTGGCTTCCAGCTCCAAGGCGGTGAGAAAACACTCAGTGGCGGCGGCGGTGTTTCCCTGAGCCTGCAACACCTCGCCAAGACTGTTCCACACATCGTGAGCCGTGCTGAGGAGGACAGAGGGATGAAGAGGTCACAAGAGGAAGAACAGAAACAAATTTAAGGGGGGAAGGAAGAGTAGAGGAAAGAGTATAGTGGAGAGGAAAAACATGGAAGATGAGAAGGAAAGAAGTGGAGGAAGAAGAGATGAGAGTAGAGGGATATGGGTGGAAAGTGGGATGGCAAGGAGAGAAGTGAGGAAGCGAGAAGATGGGAAATACGAGGAGAGGAAAGCAAAGAAAAAAGAAGAGGAAGAAAAAAGGATGAGAGGAGAACAGCAGCATAGAAAGAGGGAGGAGAAGTAAAAGAAGAGGAGAAATTAAAGGGATGTAAGAGGAAGTGGGAAGGAAAGAGGAAGAAGTGAGGAAATAGAAAAATGTTGAACCACAGGTGCCTTAAAGGAGAAAACGTACAAACATTACCTTGTTTAAACACAAACAAACTCACCTGTTCACCTGCACGGCGTCTCTCAGCACCTTTTCCGAAAGACTGTAACGCTGCAGCTGGTGCAGGATCAGACCCTGCAACAGAGAAAACAAGAGAAGAAGAGAACATCCCCCTTTTTTTATCATGCTGTGTATCAATGATTCAGCAGTTGGCTTTATTTAAAAAGAAGCTCTAAAGTTACATTTAATATCGGTAACAGCCACCCTCCTCTCACTTTTAACATTTATTATTCATGAAGAATTTAAACCAGAGATTCAAATTTACACAGTGCGCCGTGTCATTTATCTTCTACCGCAAACTACCTGCCGTATTTTACACACTTCCAGTTATAAGATGATGATTTTCATTGGGTCTGAGCTCTCTACTCCGTTTTTTTCCTTGCATGAGAGCTATGGAGATCAAATTCAGCAAATGGGAAAAACTAATGGAAGTAATCTTCAACAGGGTATTATTGAGGGACAGCCACCTCCACAGCTAATGTGCCAAAATGTGCAGTTCCTCGAGTGGCCACTTGGTCTTTACAGCAGCAATATCAAACTGCTTTTACACGGGTGGCCACGTACAGCCAACTTTCATCTTTTGGTAGTTTATTCCTGAGACTGTCCACTAAAAATAAAACTCTTGCAGGCTCCGCCGGGCCGATTCTGGCCCTCGGGCCTTACGTTTGACACCTGTGCTTTTCGGTGCCACCCACCATTTTTTGTGCGTCTTATTGTCAACCACGTGTCTTAACAGAATTTTAACCCCATGGAAACAGAACAATGGAAAACAGTGGCTGGAGACCACAGCGTGACCCAAATTATTTGTGAACATGACTGCAGTTGGTGCAAGTCTGGAGACAGGTTGCCTCCCAAAAGGCGACCCCAATCGAAAGCGGTCGAAGATCGAGGGTGTCCCAGTGATCACCACAACTGGCAATCTCCGACTTCTTCCAGTCACAAAGAGGTTGCCGTCCATTTTTTTACAGTAGTGTGAGTGAGTATGATGAGGGAAGTGTTTCTTCTTCTTTGTAAGTTGGCGTCATTGCAGGTGATGAAATCATCTGGTTTGGGGTTGCTTCACTGCCTCATGACCTCCGCAGATTATCAAAAAGTGAGTATAAGCAGAGTAGCCCGGAAGGAGACCCTTTAAACTAATAACGATGCCAGGCACACCAAGAATCCTGTCCGGATTATTTCTGTTTATTCGTGACTGGAAAACACTCTGACTGAACTCCTGTTGTTTTTAACTTTCATAAATAAACATGAATTCCTCCTGTTTTTAGTTGCTCTTAACTTAAGGTTGCATCATATTTTTTTTCCAACCTACTCTTTTTCTTCTCTTTGTTCCATAACTGGACTTTTAATCTCTTCTCCTTTTCTTTTTAGTACTCTTCATGTGCTTTTCGTTTTAGTCTCGGCTTTTACTTCCTTTGATTTACCTGATTTAACTTTTGCAGACTGATGGTCCACCGTGGGTCAGTCAGCTCAGTTCTTTATTTCACTTTTATTATTTTCACTCTTTTCATCTATTGCTAGATTATCACTTAACATTAACTAAGCTGAATAAATTGGAGAAAAAGCCAATTTTCTTTATAGGCATGTTCAACTACACCATCTTTTTCCTGCAGACACACATGCAAGCTCGAAACTTTCCCCACAATTACCAAGACAAAATCCAGTTTTCAAGCTAAAATACCAACTACACAAATTGTCAAAAGCCTCCAAATGCATGAAAACATTTTAATCTGCACTCGGGTCAGATGGACACACTGACTACTGAGGTACTGATCCGCCTTCAGGTGCCATTGCCGTGCTGTCACTGGAGAGAATTTCTGTGTGTTACTCTCTCCATCAGCAGGTCTGTTTGTTTCTGGCCTGCCAACATGAGTGAATGAGTGACAAGGGCAGACGGAGCAGACTGAAAACAAAAAACAAACTTGCTCTCCTCAGGTGAGGTTTAACCGTCCCGGCAGACTGTAGGTAATTACATAAAAACACACAAAACCCGTCAGGGTGTGAGGGCACTGCAGGCAGGCAGGTGGAGGACAGAGTGTCTTACCAGTCTCTGCATGGTCTTGACATGAGTCGGGTTGATGGACAGGGCCTCCTCGTACCAGCGCTTGGCTTCGTCCATGTTGCCCCTCAGCTCGGCTATCTGCCCCCTCATGTAGAGGACGTTGTGGGACGTGGGGAAGAGGTTGGCGGCTTCCTGCGTGCAAGCCGTGGCCTCAGCAGGTTTTGACATGCCGATGTACACCTCAGCTGTTCAACAGAGACACACGCAGAATTTCAAACTGATAGAAACACTGTGAACCTCCAGGGCTAAAAAACAAATTCCTCCAACTGTGATCATTTTTGTTCCATGTTTTTCCTCAAAGCACCCGAAGCCCATTCGGTGCAAGTTTACACATATTGATGATATATGATCTCTCGTATCTGTTGATCTTTTGTGGATGTAATGTGACATTCTTCATCATCTTCTTCTTTTTTCTGCTCCCTATGGGGCTGGCTACAGTCTGCCTGCATCTCACCCTATCCCAGCATCTTCTACTGACATACTGATCCTCTGTGGTCTTCCTCTTTTCCTCTTGCCTGGTAGCTCCATATTCAATACCCTTTGTCCAGTATATCCGCTACTCCTCCTCCACACATGTCCAAAAAACGATCTCAGCCTAACTTTGTCTCCAAACTCATCTACCTTCTCTACCTACACTCCTTGCAGCTTCACTATTACACCCGTTGCTCTCTCTCTCTCTCATTCTCACACATATATTCAGTTTTTCTTCTACTGACTTCCATTCCTCCTCACTCCAGAGCATACCTCCACCTCCCCAGACTTTCCTCCACCTGCTCCCTACTCTCAAAGTCCATCATCGTCCACAGAGACTCCTGCCTGACCTCATCTGTTAGCCTGTCCATCACCACTGCAAACAAAAAGGGGCTCAGAGCTGATGCCTGACGTGTAATCTATATCTCGCCACTGGCCTGCCGTCATCATATATGTCCTGCACATATGTGCGTTTGTTTGTTTGAACGACTAATTAAATGTGACTTTTGGACTGCTTTTGCTGCACGGACACGGCGATACTCTTAACATGATGCAGAAAATAAGAAAGGATAAAAACATTTTTCCCTTCAAGCTGCATGAGCAGAAAAAAAAAAAAAAAAAAAAGACTTCTTCACTTCATGCCCAGCTGAGGCTTTCACTGCGCTGGTGTGATGAAGACAGAATGATACGAGTAGAGACGGAGGAAATGAGCCTGAACTGGCTGATTACATTAGCCATATCACCGGGCTGGAGTTTGGCCAACCCTGACAGGAAGCAGCTGGACAGATAAACGGGCGGACAAACTACCTCAGCCCGAGTGTGTGTGTCTGTTTGTGTGGACACCGCAGTCTGTCTTGGTCGCTGAAATCAGAATCTGAGCTCAAGTGAGGGGAAATCTAATATATCCAGTAGATATCTAATCAAACTGCTCTTCAATAAAGTCCTGGAGGCTGATGCCGGTGCACTCACTCTGACCTCATATCTGATTCTCTGATGAAGCAAATATCGACCACAAGAGGTGAGCAGACAGTGCCCTGCTGTATTTGACGGCCAGTTACAAAATGATTAATTATTAAGGCATAAAATAACTTTCATGCATGCGCTGCGAATGAGTAAGAGGATACCTGCATGGAGCCAGATCTGAGCCAGGGTCATCCAGGGGTGCAGGGGTCCATGTTTGGGGGCACTGCTCTGCAAAGAGGAGGCGACTTCGGATAGAGCCTGCTCCACACGACTGGCTGCTATTGAGGTAGCGTGCACCGAACCTGGAGGGTGGAAATCAAACCATCACAGACGAATACACCATCTTCCAAATTTTGTGACTAACCACTACAACAGCAGTGTTAGGCAGCCATGTGCCACAATGCAGGGTGATTTTAACTGAACAAAACAACAGCAGAGGCCACTGATTACTGTGGTTCTGCAGTGTTTGGTTGCAGTAAACAGTTGGAGTCCACACTGGCACACAGTTTTTCAAGCCTTAAAATAAGTCCACGCCATTCAGCACTCGGCGGCACACAGTGTTAGGGCCCTGAGTTACAACGAATTAGTGTCACCATCATGCATAAAACTGCATCACTCTGCTCATTAGTAACTAAAAGCGTCGCTGTGATGGTCTGCGTATCCGCGGACTATTACAGGGGTCAGCATGGGAGGAAAAGCAGGTCCACAAAAGCCAAACGTATCACAACGCTACACAGAACGACCCCCTTACACATCACAAAATTTGATCTTTGTCTTGTTTTGTTTCGCTAAACTGTCATATGCATTGCAACCTAAAGGGATTAAAAATGAATAAAACGTGCCTCTTAGAGTCTTTTTCTAAATTTAAAATGAACACAGCTTGCTTTAATCTGATCCGTCCCCTTCACTGACTGAAGGAATAATAAAAAATATTTTAAAAAAGGAGAAGATTTGAATGTTAACGATTTCTAAGAGGGGACTACGTGGCAAAAGGATGTCTCGATTCAGCTGAGAATCCTGTTTGCTGTGGAGTAATTTATTAGACGCCACCATGCAGCAGCCCAGCCGAACGCAGCACAACACGGGCAGGATGGCGTGTAGCGCTCCCTAAATTAAGCCGATGATGGCGAATAAACACCTTCAGCCTGCAGGTGGAATTTGTTTCGGTAATTTGAAGCTTTATTTGATTTATTTTAGTCTTACTTTGTTTCACTTTTCTCTGTACATCGTCTGTCTGCAAGCCTGTTTCTGTACTGCAAGATGGCAAATATGGATTTTTACCCAAATCCACATTTGGATGTGTATAAAGATGATTTAAATGTATAAGGCCCAGGGAAGGCCAGTGAACACCTCCATCCCTAGAGGAGCTGGCCAGTGAGAGGGAGGTCTGCACGAATGAATGTATTAAATACGCCAGAATTACACTGAATTATAGATCTACAGATTACATGAAGCCCAAAGTGTTCCCTGCCTCTAGATTCTTCAGATCTGTCACCCTGTGACCTCCCCATCATCTATCTGTTGCTTACTATGCTCCTGTGCACCTCCTTTCCTCCGATCCTCCTCCAGCTGCCGTTTTCTTTTTTGTTTCTACCCGCAGGTCTTACTGTTTGTGTGTGCTGCTCTTTGTTTGTGTTGGACTTTACATCATTCGTGGAGTGTTTATTGTTGCACGTTATGCTTGTTGTGATTCTACGAAGATGTCAGGGTGTGTTTGAATGTTTTCCAGTGGTGTGTTGCTGCCACCTCTTTAAATAAGTATTTTAATGACTCCTCTGGTAAAAAACACTGCAGAGTCCACGCCCTACTTGGTCACTGAGGTTTTGTCATCAGGGTTTGTAGAGTAGTAGGCTGGGGCAGGCTGATCGGTGTAAGTCAATATTTCGATACAGCTTGTTCGATCCATATAAAAAAATTTTTTTTTAAAACCCCCAAAAAACAAACTTGGCTAAATTTGCAAGGGTCAGATTACCATGTGGGATATGTGGCTGCTCAAAACGAGGTCTTCTTTTTATCCTCAGTTTGATAACAGGCTCACCTTCAACCCGTGTTTCCTTCTGGACTTAAATGTGCTTTTCAGTTATCAAAAAATAAACAAACACCAAAATAGTGCCAAATTCCATGGTATGAAGGTTAAACTTAGCTTGTAAGTTATGGTACAAAGTTGATTTTGAGGGCGTCAGGCAGAAGGCACTCACTGAAATAACGCAAAAATTTGCAAAGACCCATATTTGACACAAGCGGTACTTTGACATCATGTGAAAGATGCGATCGTTAGCCTAAGTGTCAGAATACAGAGAAGGATATCAGCTGTACAGAGCTGATAATGCCTTTCATGAGAAACTGCACCACTTCCTCATTTGTGCAACTTCCCACAAACCGCTGTGGGAAGTAAATTGATTACAACACTTGAGCATCTGTCAGCAATTTGCCTCGAGCTTGTTGTAACAGTTACTGTCACAACTACCATCACATTCGTGAGAAGGAAACTGCTTCCTGGTGAGTTTTTGTTCTCTTTCACGTTACCGAAAAGGATAAACGCATCAGAAATAACATCTGTGTGCTGGAAAATAAGACCCTCATCTGGATTGTGCTCTAAAACAATCCAAACAAGTTGTTTCCTGAACACCTTCATGCTGCTTTAATGTGACAACATGCAAAAGATGCCTGAGCTCTTCCTTCTAACTCACTGTGGGCATTTGGATCAGCCACCAGCATGATTTAAAAAACAAAATAAAACTGTTTGCAGATGTCACCTTAAAGCAGAAGATATTTGCACATACTCTCGTCATATGAATATGGCACATATCTGGACCTCTTGGGACAAAGGGGGAGCAATGACGGAAGAATGGATGAGGGGGGGAAAAAAAGAAAAGAAAAGATGGAGGTTAGATGGCTACTTACAAACAGAAAACATGGAGGAAAAACCAAGTGTGTTAGCGTCCTGAAGGCCGCCTTGAATAAAACGAAGGGATGGAAAGAAACAGAAAGACGACTGTTAATGATTGAAAGAGAGGAAGAGACAGAAGAAATATCCAAAGCACGATGAGGAAAAAAAACAAAAGAATCCACAGAGGGTAGACTGCAGCACCCCGCGGGGTTTTCATTCTTCACACAGTCACTTTTAGACCACATGACAGCAGGCGAGCCACTTCCACTCATGCACCCTTTCTAATGACAGAAATTTGATGTGAATAACATGTGAATATGGAGGACCGAAACAGACCAAACTGTGAATAACTACATTAAAAAAAAAAAGTAAAAAGAATTCTCATGGAATTAGCAGTAACTGAACTTTCAAAATAAGAGCGCTGCTGTTTCTTTGCATAGATGGAAAAAAACAATATGTATAGAAAATAAAAAAATAAAAAAAATCAGTATGTGTGGAAATACTGAAATATTTAGGTCAAGAAAAAATAATCAGTAAATAACGATTATTTGTAGGAATAAATGCACTAAAAGGAATACTTAAAATAACTGTAGGTAAAAGCTAATTTTTATGTGCTATAAAACACTATTCATGTTCTAGTTTGTTTGCTTATTGGCAAATTACTTCATTTTACTGAGTCATTCATTCTTTTTTTCTGTTTTTTTTTTTTTTTAAACGTTTGGCAGAGTCAGTCCTCCATAAATGCACACCCACTGGCCTATTAAGTAGTTAGTGCCATAAAGTTTTTTAAATACCAAAATGTCGAGAAGGCCCATATTTCAAGTCATGACAGGTTTTTTGTTTCAAAAATTGGTGAGGAACATTATATTTTACACCTCATGATGTGGTGCGCCTGCATATTTGAATTAGCTTTTTAATGAACTAATCATTCAAAAATCTCCTAAAGAAAGTGAATGTATCATATTTTCAGTAACCATGATGATCGACTAGCTGTCACCGTTCTGTGGCCTGCGGGGAAAAATAATCTAAAAGACAACCATTACCATTATTATTATCATTAGTAAGAGAGATGGCAACAAGGACAGACAACATCGAAACTGGGAAGCACGACAAATTAATGCTGGCTGAGATGGAAACACTGAAAATTATTAAAAACAAAAACAGAGGTGCAGAGAAAGTGCAGCTGCGATCTGTGGAAAAAAATCCTTTATAACATAAACTGCCTCCCCCCCATCTGATCAATAAATTTTAGCTAAATAAAATGAGTGTGTGTGTGTGTGCGCGCATGTTTAAGTCACAAAATAAGCAAAGCAAATGCATCAAAACTCAACTCAATCCACATCAAAGTTTCTGCAAACATGCCAGGATTTACAGCAGCTCTGTGGAGTTTGTCTCTGCCAAAACTCCAAAATGGTTAGTCTCTTTAGTCTCTTTGTCCAGGCTTAAACAAATCTCTCTAATTCACGATCCGCTCAAGCATCAGTGCGGGTGAAAGCACAAGAAGGATGTGGCTGCTCATAAGAGGAGCTTTCTTAGATATCGAAGAGTTCAAAGATAGCTGGTGGTTTATGGGCACATTATATTAAGCCAGGAACTAACAAGTGATGCCTTTAAGTAAGAAAATAATTGCAAAGCAGGTAATTAATATCTTCTCCAAAAAATACAGAAGCATTTTTTAACTTTTAAGATTTTTCTTTTGCCTTAAAACCACATCCAGGAGGATTTAAATGTGTCAGGAAATGGTGCTGCCCCTGTCATTTTAAAATATTTTTTAAATAGTTAAATAGTTTTAAATATCAGTGAATTTCTCAGCATTATTAAAGTAATACAGCTTGGCCTGACAGTACTCTGCAGTACAGGAAATTTCATGACTTCATGAGCATGACAGAGATCCAACTGGTCTCTCAGGAGGCTGAAGTGCTTCATAATATAGTTTGGATCTTTAATTCTATTCGTGTTTCTGGACATAAATTTTTATGATGTTATAACTAACAGCAGTCATAACATATGTAGCTCAAAAATCACAGAAACAGGCAAAAGTAACTAGTGATGACATCTGTTTGTGGTCAGTCTCCACACCGTGCTACAGGCAGAGCGGACGTGGAGGAGGATTACAGTTGGAGGACAGCTGGCGGACTATGGCGTGGTTGCAGAAGGAGTGAGTCCTGGTCTTTGTGCGTGGAGGTGGAGGAGGAGGAGGAAGGGCAGGGGGAAGGGAAGGAAGAGGAGAGCGGAAAGATGGTTTTCGGAGTGGAGGCAGAGGAGTACGGGGAGGCTGGAAGATGAAGACAGGGGAAGAAGGGGAAGACAGCGGGGAGGAGACGGTGGACATGGTGGAGGGGGAGGTAGGGGAGACTGGTTCGAAACCAGAGAGCGAAGAGGAAGAACCTGAGACTTAAAAAGGAGGAAATAAAACAGAAATGAGTGAAATTAATGAAGGATTAAAGAAAGGATAGAAACAAAAAGACCTTTTCTCAAACAACATTTTTTAAAATGCTCCCATTTTTTAAAGTTTATACATTAAGTTAAAAGAAATCAGATTCTTTTATAGACTTTTCCCTCTGCTATCTGTAAAAAAGACATCAGGATGACCATTAGAGGAGAGAGAATAATTAAACAAGTTTGACTCCATGTTTACTGATGAACGCTGAGCACGTAGATTTCAGGTGTCTGTACCTACCAGTCTCAGGGTCACTGAAGTCAGGCAAGGTCATAGCGTTGAGCTGTCGCCTGTCTGCTATGGCTCTATCCAACAGACTGCTGCCACGCCCCGAATCACTGCCACGAAACACACGTGGATGTAAACAAAGGGAAAAAGCACATCCGCACGCATGCAAGTACACACACACACACACGCACACACACACACACACACGGCCTGGGATTGAGCTGCTGAGCAAACATGACCTCCAAAACAAGGAGATAAAGCATTTTAGTGCCTTGGTTACCTTTTGTTTTCTTAGTTAGATCAAGCTTCAAGGGAACTGTGTTATTAATGAAGAGACAACGACTCATTGCCAGTTATTCAAATGCTTGATTGCAGCTCTTGCTGCCAAGGATGGCACAACCAGTTATTAGATTTAGAGGGCGAAGAGTTTTTCACACAGGAACAGGCAGGTTTGGGTTGGTTTTTCCCCACTTAATAAATGAAATAATTTAAAAAGTGCATTTTGTATTTACTCTGGTTATGTTTATCTTGTATTAAATTCTGTTTGATGATTGAAACATTTAAATGGGACAAATGCACACAGACAAAAAAAACAAAGAAATTAGGCATATTACTAGCATTGGCTAACATTAGCCAGAAAAAAAGATGGCTTAAAGTGATCTGTAGTCTGGAAAACTATGGATTAAATGCCATATGTAAAGCCACATCAGTGTTTCCTTTTTCTTTTGTGTTCCTGTTGTGCCTGTTTGTTGACATTAGTGATTAGTGGACACCATTCATAAGCTAATGTTAACTTCCTCACTGTTGGCACTGGGAGCGGCACTCGGGAGCGGGCGTAAATGCCACATCCTTTGGATATTTGCAGAAAATTCCCAAGTTCTTCACAAAGAAGTCACTCCACAGACTGTCAGAATCAACAGAGAGAGTCGGGGAAGGTCTTATATTTCATAATTATGTGATAATCCATTCAGAAAATTTGCAAAAACAAGCGTGTAAAACATTTTTTTAAAAATTTTTTACTAAATGGACATTTAATTAGGGCAAGAGTTGCAGGATCATAAATATAAACTAATACCAGCTTATGTTTTCACATAGTGAGGTTTTGATTAAAATTAAAAACAAACCTAACATCAGGTTAACATAAACAGTAAACTTTATTGACCGTTTATGTTATTAACTAATATTTGTCCACAGAAGCTATTTAGTACACATCACCAAACATGCCTGGAATTATAGCATTTTTAAATGCCAAGACCATTAGAATGAATTAAATGCTTCTCCATGAAAGTGCTCAGTTGGTAGTTCAGTGTAATCCAGTCTTCACAAAGTTAGAGTCTTAAATTCTTTTTAAAAGTCTTAAAAATGTTACATTTGGTGGCCAGATCCTTCAAGGTAGTCTCCTTGCACACCTCTGCACCTATCTCAGAGCTCCACACCGGTCCCACTATGACCACACGAAGGTGCTTATTTAGGACGAGGGCTGCATCTTCAGATCTTCACAGCAGCGACCCGTCAACCTTAATATTATTTTGGAATAGAGGTCAAAGCCGCAGGGAGCTCAATCTCAAGAGTAGGAGAAATGAGAAATCACAGCCACCTGCCTCGGTTACAAATGCTCTCCCTCCAACTCCTCAAGACATTAGATTAGACGCCCAGTTTTACCCTGGGGGATGACATCATGGTGCTCAACATCTGATGCACTTTGTTTGGTTTTAAACCGCTGATCACAAGTAATAATCTGGAAGTATATTACCTTAAAGGGGATAGTAACATTTAAATCAGGTATAGTTATTGTTTTTTTATTGGCACCATATCTTAATTATTTAAAATAAAAGCAAACAAATAAAAAAGATCAAACTCTTTGTTTTGTTACGGCACCAGAAACAAGAGAAGCAGTGATTCTCAAAATTTAAGGGACTATAAAAAGGAAACAACAATAAAACAAAGCCATGTGATTTGAACCATGTGTTATTGTTCATTTATCTGACCAAATAATAACTATTTTATTTCTCTTGACTTTGGTGGAGGCGTTACTGGATAATCATCATCAAAAATCAAAATTGGAACACACTGAATATTAAAAGGACGACTCACAGAAAGCGAGTACCTCCCGCTGTGACTTTACTCCCATGTGCAGTATTTTTCTTAAGTTTGGGAGGGGCTGACATACAGCAGAGGGGTTTTTTGGGGACATTTACTGGTTTTGCTAGAACACATGACACCAATCCTGCCTTCTAGCCACAGGCTCCGTGTTTTGTAATATTTATGTATGACTTGAACATTTCATCGATCTTTAGATCCTCGACTTCCAAAGTTAAGACTTACATCTGCTGCTAGTTTGAGGCCCGTTGGATTTGAAACCACCTGCCTGACGAGATGACGTTCACAAAAATCTGTGACCACCTTCTATTACATGATGGTTTTAACCATCTGGTGTCTGGTTTGTCATCCATCTTGCACCTTGGTGTTGATGGTATACTAGTTTTGCCTGTCTGCATTTTGTAAATTCTATCATCACTGTTACCATATTTCTACCACTTTCTATCAGTAGTAGAAATAGTAGTGTTTTTATCTAGGGGGAGTGTGTGCATACCTTGGGTTGGTAAGGTTGTAAAAGCTCTTCCAGATCTGCAGCATGTGTTTACAGGTGAGCAGAGCTTCTTCGGGTCCTCTACACATAGCCTCCAGCTTCACCTTGGTATACAACAGACTACACAGACACACACAAACTCACAATCAGCCTGATCCAGCTAAATTAAAAAACAAAACAAAAAAAACCTCAGTGTGAGGTCTGTGAGCTCACTTGAAGTTTTCAGGGTACTCGGAGAGAGCCATCTCTATGATATTGAGAGCATCGTGGTAGTGTTTCTGGGCAGAGAGAAGCAGGGCCAGCAGGTGAAGGGAGTGGACGTCATCTCCTTGAAGCTGCAGTGCCTGTCGAACATAGCCTAGCGCCTCGGGGATCTACACACATACACACACATATGTACACAAACTACAGGTTTTCACAACATTTGGGATAAAAAGCACTTTGTTAAATATGTGCAACTCCTTGGAGTTTTGATTTTGGACGTCTGCCTTTAGTGTCACAAACACTTGTGTTGCTTTTCTCTTGCTACGACTGTACATTGCATTACCTGTCTGGACACGGCAAGCTGCAGCGCCAAGTAGAAGGCTGCCAAATGGTCAGTTGGAGACAGACTCTGAGCTCTACAGATGAGAAGAGAAAGGAGATGTTGTGTTCAAGAGGCAGCAAATAAAAAATTAAATAAGGTTAGATAAAACTTTAAAGATCCCAGTGGAAAAATAAGGTCAGCGCTGCAGCAAGACGGATGGAAAAGGGAAGCAAATGCTGACCATATTTATGGGAATAAATAATGTCAAAGCCAAACATTGCGCACAGATTAGTCATAGCACAAGCACGAAGGTTCAAATGAGTCAAAAGCATAATGTAATGGTTTGGCAGGGTGGTAAGTTTAAAGTGTAAAAAAGAAAACAGAGCATCATAGCTCAGTCCGAACCTCTGGAAGGCTCCCAAAGCTTTCCTCTGGTATTCCTCCTGTGTGCTCCGCAATGACGCTAAAGACATGCAGAGACACAAACACACCGATGGGTTTTACAGTAACACTGATTATGAATCACTGCAGCTTTTTGCACACTTCTTTTCATACTGCAAAAACATCCGGGCCAGAAACAGAAACAGATGATGCATCGCCTCATGTAAGCAAGCGCTCTATAGAGATCTGCCATCATACTCATCACAAACAAAAAGAGTCCCCTGACAGCACACATACCCAAAAGCAAAACCACTTGAAAAGTGGCTGAAAACTCAAGGTGAATGATTTTAAATGAGGAGAGAACTCATGGCTTCAACATAGACTTAAAGAACTATGACTCACACTTCCCTTACTTTGAATTTACTCAGAGTGAGCAAAGGTGTGATAAATTTGCAACCGTGCACAGTATACAACAGGGGTGTCAAACATAAGGACCA
This sequence comes from Copadichromis virginalis, assembly GCF_057382275.1. Classification (NCBI taxonomy): domain Eukaryota; kingdom Metazoa; phylum Chordata; class Actinopteri; order Cichliformes; family Cichlidae; genus Copadichromis; species Copadichromis virginalis. Next base: position 19,234,723 of record NC_140636.1, on the reverse strand, counting down.
CTGGACTGTGAAGTAGGGTAAAAATTTTGGACTTTTAACGGTGTTTTTATAAATTTTAAAGCCTGTGATAGTGCTAAAGACCTCCTACACAGCTATTTGTACAACACAAAACTTGTGAAGCAATAGACAAACAACTAAATGACAACGTGTCCACAGGAAAATAAATAAAATATGGCATTTTCTGGCAATTAACAAAAGCCTTCCGCTTTCTAATTACAGGACAGTCTGGGCTCTGAGCTACCAGACCCTTTTCTGTATTTTTACACATTTCTTACAATTTAAGCCCAAAGAGTCGTGCCGACACACTCCTTTCATTTAAATAGAGCAGTGAGGTGTGGTGCTTAAACTGCACTTCTTTTTCTTCTATAGAGATATCGCAGGGATTAAATGTGCAGTTAAACTTCTTTACACTGACAGAAAGACGATATTCACTGGTCTGGTCCACTAAAGATCAAAGTAATATGCATAAATAAATGTATAAAAAAGATGGAAGCAGCATCTGGGTCTGAAAAGTGAAGACCTTAAACCTGCATTCATTTTAATGGCCACCAGGGGGCAAAAGGAATTATGAGCCCATAGAAACCTCATCGAAAACGGTCAGGACCTCGTAAACCTTGGTTTATGGCCTCAGTTGCTCATTTCAGGTCATACTGTCTAAACCATTAGGACCATTTTGTAAATACTGGTCTGTTTAAGTGTTACAAAGGAAGATTACACAGATATGATCATTGCAATGAGCGCCCAGTTTCATATACAGCTCCACCCCTTGCTTGTCATATTTAGTGGTTGAAAGTTGCTTGAACGGGAAAGAGCAGCATCGAGTTCACCGCGAAGAAGAAGGAGCTCAAAAAAAAAAAAAGAAAAGAAAAGAAAAAAAACCCCCATCAAACATTTTCATTGTTATCGCTCAGTTTCACTTCACTTCACTACAAACAAAAATTCTTTGTGTTTGTGCTGTTGTTGGGCAATAGGTGTCATAACAGACAAACTAACAGGCTCAAAAACATCTCCCGACACTGGCCCCTGGTGACAGGTCTGCAGCTGAGAATTTTTAGCCACGCCCCTGCATACATGAAGTGCTGTGATGGATTTCTTAGAAGTCTTTTCATGGCCTTTTGCACATGAACTGAATTCCTGACCCTAAAATGACCCTACAATTTAAATTTTTAAACAGTGTGAAATGGGGCATAGTAGGCAGCAGGGACAAATTGATGATGCACAACCATTTGAAAGATGGAAAAAACAAAATCACAAAAAAGAGAAAGCCCTCCTGACCTGGGCTAGGCTGGAAAAAAACTCTGGTCCAAATCAGCCAATGAGTTTGCAAACTTGTAGCTTTTCCTGATTTCTTTTCACCCAGAAAAAAATAAAAATCTTGCTCACACGTTCGCACCAAGAAAATGACTCAGGAGATGGAACTTCTCCTGAACAGACTTACCATCAGTGGCTTTGAGGCTGTAAACCAAACCTATAGCCAAGTAGCCTTTGGCTCTGAATTCAGCTGCTTTCTCTCCCATGTCAATCACCATCTTTGCAAAGCACTCTCCTTCATCCAGCTGAATAATGACAGAGGGAAATTTATAGGAACAGAGAGAGAAAGTTAGACACTGGTGAACATGTTGGAGGCAGTTATATTAAGAACTAACAAACCGCCCTCACAGGGCAGCTCAGCTGTACGGTTCGCACCCAGTGGAGAGGTCCGATGCACAGCTTTACGGCCAGCAGCGGGATGGTGGGGTCATCGGGCTTCAGGCGGATACACTCCTTGAGAACCTTAACGGCACGAGCTGATTTGCCTGCTGCCATCAGCGACAAGGCGAGCTGATACCACAAGTGGAACTCCTCAAAGGCGAACTTCATGGCTCTCTCCAAACACTGAAAGATAGTACATTTTTCTGTTTTATTGGGATGTCTCTAGGCACCAACGTTTGTTGAGGAACAAAAGCAGTGAAAATACTATCCCCACAGTCACTGTGACTGCGGTCTACAGAGGGGTCATTCACCTCTGACAACATCTCATACTGCCCTCTCCTGCCCAAAGCTATGGTCAGCAGGTCATACACCACCGAGGCCGACTGCAGACTGATGATCCGATCGTTGTTGTGTTCAGGAATTCTGCTTAGGACGGCATCACGGTTGGCCTGAAACACACAAAAGCCCACGTATGCATAGGTGTGAATACGGAAAAACCAGCTCAGTGTTCTGGCATGGTTTACTCTGCAGAGAGTTTGTGCCTCACCATGGATTCACTGATGAGCAGCAGCAGCAATGCTTCTTCTGTGTTCTCCTGAGGGCAAAACAGACTGCGAGGAGAGGAACGCAGCGGGAGGCCGATGGAGTTGGACGAGGATGAGAGGGAGGGAAAAAAAAAGGGAGGGAAAAAATGGAGAGAAAAGTGATGAGAACAAATTGGTGGAAAAGTACACTGGCAGCAGATTTAATCTGGTATCCACGCCGAGTGCTTTGCTTCTTACTTCTCTCCCGAGTACACTCGTGGGCGTCGGCTTAGGCTGTAGCTCTTGCTATGAGTGTGTCCTTGGCGTGTCGGATCGTCCAGGGGCGACACAACGGGTGGGTCTTCAAGAGGAGACCAGTAACTCTGTTCGCACATTCCTCTGAGCAAGATCTCTGCAAGCTGTCTGGCTATGGTCTGTACGAACACAACACTTGTATATTAACTTCTTATAGCACAGCACAGGCTTTAATCTGGACCCTTTCGTCATTAACGTACATCCTTATAAAAATTTACAACTATTGGATCTAACAGCCTGTCCTGGGATTCTTCCCAACAGAGAGACAGACAGACGATACAGTTGTGGTGCAATTTGTGGAAGAAGTGACGTGTTTAAAGGAGTAATTTGGGAAATTTTTAAACGTATTACTTGTTGCTAAGATGAGAAGAAGTTAAAGTCGGCTGCCACAGACAGAAAACAGGTGAAGCCTCTGCGTTGGGCTCTGTCATTTGTTTGTTGGGCAAGTGTTTGACTTTCAACTTTGGGGATGTGTAGATATAAATCATTTGAATTTTGGTGTCAGTGACCATTAGTTAACCTCACTATTGTTGTTAGAGGTCAGATTTAGAAACAGTTTTCCTTTTGAAGTACAAATCAAAAAATCTGTGGACAGCAGTGCCATGCAGTGTAAGTTCTCTCTCCTTCTGTCTACCACTCGCTGAGGCATAACTCTAACTTTGCTTCAAACTAGAGCTGGGCGATAGAACGATAACGATATGTATCGCGATATAACTTTTTCTCGATAGAAAAATTCAACTATCGCGATAGACCTCGCCGCTCTTGTCCTTGTCCTAAAAAAAACAAAAAAACAAAACAAAACAAAAACAACAGCCAATCCAAATTAAGTAACGCAGAGCCGAACCAATCACAGCCGCAGTGTCACGTCACGTGACTTGTTACTTACAGCACAAGTGCCAAGGCGCACATGTGTATTTGTTTGGGAAGCAGCCAGCCACCGTACCGCCCGGGTAATGGAGGAAATGAGTGTGCCGACTAGAAAAATCAACCGAGCGTGACCGAAGAGAAAACAGATGATGGTTCCAATGCCGGAGAGATTGTCGAACAGAAGAGCCAAAGAAGTTCCGTAGTGTGAAGGTATTTCGGCTATTTCAAGTCTGACAAAAAACAGAGTAGCGCGCACTGTAAATTGTGCCGAAAGCAAGTCTGGAAATACAATAAACTGGTGCATGCGCTACGTCCACACGTACCCGGGTATTTTTGAAAACGCAGATTTTTCTATGCGTTTGCACCTTTCGTCCACACTTAAACGGCGTTTTTGGTCACTGAAAACGAAGATTTTTAAAAACTCCGTATTTGCATTTACGTGTGGACTAGAAAAACGGAGAAAACGCAGCGTCAAAGATGTGCGCATTTTGACGTCACACTGTGCGCCACGTTATTGTTTCGGTCTAATGAATTTCTATAATACTGTTCTACTCTCTGCAGTGTTTAAATGCTTACATATACACACAGTTACTGTCCGTCCACACATACGACTCGGTTCTGCTTCTATGCCCCAGCTTTTACTTTTTCCCACCGAGGCTTCTAGATTGGCCAACATTTCTGCACGGTTAGGAATCTAGCGCCACCTGCTGCTTTGGCATGTTCATAGCAGCGTTTTCCTTCATTTCTGCCTTTATGTGTGGACGGGATTATTTTTTTAAAACGAAAACGGAAAATCTCCGTTTTCAAAAATACCCGTGTACGTGTGGACGTAGCCTCAGTCTCTGACTGGAAGCGCTAATTCGTCATTCGGCTTTTGTCAGACTAAAGTAACTGTTAAAACTGTTTGAAAAGCTAAGCTATACAACAAGGAGAGATTGAGAATTTCCTTTTAGTTCTCAGTTTATTTGATATTGACAAAAGTTAGTCAGTTTTGTCTGTTCTTCTGTAAAACAATTTATTTTTAGAATTAATATTTTGTTTCTAAGTGGAATTGACAATTTAGTCTGTTTCGTTTGTTCTATTTTGAAACTTAAACGCTTTAGCGGCTGCCTTTTGTGTAGTTTGCAATATTTGCCTTTATCTATCTGAAAAAGTCTCATGTTCCTTAAGTACATCTACCCTGTTGAACTTATTATGGGAAATAAATATTTAAATAAAAACAAGCTGCTGATTATTTCACATTTTACTTGTGAGCAACGGCACATTTAAATCTTACAAATATAGTTATTTGGCTTATATCGTGATAGATATCGTTATCGTCTGAAATGAAAAAAACATATCGTGATATGAAAAAAATCTTATATCGCCCAGCTCTACTTCAAACATTCTCAGAGTCATCATTTCATGTGTCAGTGTAGGTGAAATGATAGCACGCCCATGAAAACTAAAGTTCTGGAGCACAAAATGTTTTCAGTTTGACTTCTGTCAGCTTAAATGTGCAACAACAGTTTGAACTGTTTAAAAAAAAACAAGAACAAAATCTTACTTCTAGTACCTTAAAGTACCTATGAAGCAAACAATTATGTTCCCCAAAAATTCCAAGCTGTTCCCTTAAGTGTTAATAAACTGTTCCTCACCATTCGTAGGTTCTGGGTGGTTCTGGTCTCAATAGCCCGAAGAATCTCTCGAAACCTGCCCACACCTTGTGTCAGGTTGCTGCAATGATGGAGACAGGAAACAGGGAAGACAAAAAAAAAAATATTACTGGCTGCTGAACAACACTGAGTCCAGTGCACATACTCGCCTAATTTTGTGTGTATTGGTTTTCTTTGACCACTTGAGTAGCTTTGCATGATTCAGAGTTCAAAATAATCCCAATTTTTCTGTTTATCTTCTGTCTGAAACAAGTTGATTTAGCTCAGTTTCATTGGCTTCCCCTTGGAAACAAACAGAAACAGTTAGATAAAGGTGTTGAATTAGGTTCCACTTACTTAGTTTATTCTGATTACATTTTGTAAAAGCAAGCCTATGCATGCACCAGAACACAACTGTTTAGGAGACCATACTGTTTCACATCATTTACTATTTTTTTTTAAACAATTTGAAAATGGTGCAAATATAAACTCACTAATTTCAGACACAAATTTCCAGCTCCATGTTTTTATACTTGGACTCTCTGAATATCTTTGCATGACTATCAGTTTAAAATAATTCTGTTTTTATATTGTGGGGACTCTAAGTTTGAATTAAACCGTTTCAGCTCCACCAACCTTTTAACATTCCTCTGACTGGCTGCTACTGCTGCCACCAGCAGGTGGGCTTTCTGCTCACAGGCAACGTCATGTGACTGAGATTTCCGTACTGGAAATCTTTAACCATTCAAACCATATCATCCCACATTTACATCATGCAAAGCCAAAAGCAGAAGAAACTCTCTACACAGGATGACCTAATTTTTTAAACCTTTGGCCATACACATGACAGGAAAGTTAAAGAGTAACAGGCCTTATTTAAAGTCACATTCCAATATATACACACACAATATATTTTTTATGGACATTTAATGCTGTGTGAGGCATTTTTTTTTATGCTAGAAGCTTCAAATGAAACCATGTTATTCCTAGAAACTATGACAAGTTGCTGCGTGATGTCATATTTGTACCTGAGGCCAGACTTTAATATTTACAAAAACAGAGTATGTATACTGTCTACATATTTTTGGTTTGCTTCACAGCAAAAACAATCATTTAGCAATAAGTAAAAAGAAAGAAAAAAAAAACAAATAACAAAAAACAGAAACCCTGTAGGAAAGAGACTATCATGAGGCGTCCAGCAGCTGCTGCAACACTGAAACCACCAGCAGCATTTAGCGCAACACCGCTGTGTGAACTGCTCTGAGCTCAACCGTGAACGTTACTTAACCATGTTCACACTTTTTTTTTTTTGCTTTTATTCCACCTGTCAGCAGCTCTGTAACACTACAACTGCTGAATGAGTGAAGAATGCCCACAGAGGGCTGCTAAGGTTTTAAAAAAAAGAAAAAAAAACATCAGCAAGAGCCAGAGAGGTAAAAACTTTCCTGTCTGATCTCTCAGGTTCACCACCATGTGTTCCCCACCCCCCTTACCCATTCTTGAAGTGGATGACATGGGCTCTCTGAAGGCCCGTCTCTAGGAAGTAGCCCAGCTCCTGGTCCTGAGCTGTCGGGCCAGGCTTTGGACTGCGGTTCTGAATCCCTGCTGACAACGCCTATGCAACAACAAACAACAAAAAGAACGAGAAGTTTACTCAACCCCTCCTAACCTGAATCAATAAGACTTATTTTAATCTCAGGCGGCTCTGCATTTAAAAAACAGACACGATTCTGCAGTGGAAATCACTGCATGACTTTTAACTGTTTACTTCTATTGATTTTTACTTTGATTTTTCAACCTCCGCTTTATTTGATTTGATTTTGTCCCTCAGTGAATATTAAACTTCCACAACCATCGTTCCCGTTGCAGAATTCTTCCACAAATTTCAATTCAGGATTATTCAAGTTCCATGTCTCTCTCTTATAATGTCCGTTTTTAGTAAATGACTTCAGGTGCTAAACTGGCTCATTGGCAGTCCAAAAATTGACACCTGCCGGAAATATATTGTGTGTCACAAAGACACAATATATGACAAAGAATCTGATATCAGGCTATATCGAAAAACTAAATGTGGTTACTAAATACTTCCTTTTACGGTCTTTTTGGACGTAATTAAACAAGCTTGAAACAACTTCTTGAGGAGCAGTCAAATTTTAACATTTAACTTTCAGGGTCAGAGGAGTCCACGTTTAAGAAAACGTAACGGTGTTAAAAATACCGGACCACTCCTGAAAGACTATTGACATTGTGCTTTTCTCCTTTTGAAAACGATCAAATAAGCAAGTGAACAGTCAAATCTGGTACTGCAGCATTTGCTCTCTCTCCTTTTTGATTATTAACTCTCTTTTTATTTCGGAGTTTTAAAAATGTTTAAAGACGTGCAAACCACCAGACAACAAAAGACAGATAAGGTAGTTTTGGAAAACAATAATTAAAAACAAAAAATCTCTTATAACTATATATTATATATACATATATACACAAAAGGTGGAGGAAATTAGTCTGAAAGCTGCTTTGCATACTTTTGAATATAAACTAGAATACAGTAAAATACTTTAAGGATCAGGGAGTGCATTATAAGAGGACTGCACACCAGGAGAGATAAAGAGATTATTTTGGAGGGAAAAAAAAAATGTTCCTTTAGTTCATTCCCTTAAGAGTTTCATCTCTGTGATTTGATGAATGTACCCACTGTTCCCAGTGTTGTTGTTTAAAGAAAAAAAGTATATTTCCATGCTGTACAGCCCCTCAACTCTAAAACACTAATAAGAAAGATGTTAAAAGATAAGCTATGCAAGTTTCTGGTATTAGAGTCTCAACAAACAATCAAATATCTCCCGTTTCAGCATTTGATAAGCTGCTTTTCTGCTTTAAAATAAACAGAAGGTTTTCCCATCTATGTCTTAAATACATTATCATGACATCGTTAAAGTGTTCCTTAACTAGCACCTGTAATATTGCACACGTTTTGTTGAATTTCTCACAAGTATCACTACATCCAGGTTGGAATATTTGAGCTGCATCCTTCTCAGTTTTACTGCAGTTTGCTCAGCCTGTGCTCTCGGCAAATAAAGACGAAGAGATTTGTTTGTCAGTTGGCCGTCGAGGGCGGTGGCGCATCAGTCAAACTCGAACGCAGTCAGCAGGATGTTCATCACACGCCCATAAGGACAGTGAAAAACAACAACACGCAGAGAAAACGCTGCACTCTGTGAAGCCATCACAGCATGACAACACACCTTCTCGGCCTCCTGCAGATAGAGCAAAGCAATGTCTCCAGACTTTTCGTAGCAGGTGATGATCTCCTGCTCCCGCTCGGTCATGCTCCTGTTGGACGCCGGAGACCCGGCGTTCTTATTGGATAGAGACGGTGAAGCAGCTGGGACTTTCTCTAGGCACAAACCTGAGGAAGAAAGAGAGAAGAAGAAACATGGTGTGACTGGGAGACATTTTGCCCTATTTGACACCATCACCTACTGTCACTGATGAATGTTTTCCCAGATGAAATCAGTTAAACACATTCAAAGACAAACAGTGCAGTCTGCGGCTTCTTTTTACATCTGTGGCACTGCACTGCCACCGTGTGGAGAGAAGAGGTGCTGCAGAGATTAGTGCTGATTAGCTTGATGACAGTTTAAGTGAGGTTAAGGAGGACACAAACAAGGACTGTGTATACCTTTAGTCGCATAAGACTCTGCTATCATAGACAGCCTGTACACAGGAGCTCCAGCCAGCTGCATGTCGTCCAGGTTCACCTTGCTGTAGTGCCCTGTCAAATCACGAATTATGTATTAATAAGCTGACCTACTTATTCACTAAAATGAGGGGGAAAAAATATCGAATATGAGAAATGTGTGTCACCTAAAGCATCTTTGTATTCTCCCTCCACATAGCACAGTTTGGCCATTAACAGGCTAGCTTCCTGGATGTAATCCGGCTAGAAGAGAGGAATAAATGAATAAATAAATAAATAAATAAATAATAAAGGATGTGTTCGGAGTTTTGATTTTCAGCCCAGTGGTTACCTTCAGGTTTCCTCTGTCCAGAGCAGCAGTGAGATGCTTCCTGACCTCCAGCAGTTTTGGCCGTTGGACCCTGGGACTTGTACCTTGCTTGATGGGATTCTCCTTCAGGTACGTCTGCAGCTTACATTCACCCAACAGCAGCTCGCCCAGGTCATCTGGAACAATCAGGAGGTCAGAGCAACCATGCCATCAAATCCTCTTGTCCTCATCCAGCATGTCTCCAACATTTTGAGAGCTTACAGTTGATCTATTATGCTCATGAGCATGAGACCCAGTTAAAAAAAAATCCTTATTTGTCTTACACTAGGTTTCTCCCTAACCTGCCTATTTCTGGTTGCTTGGTGTGCAGTTTGCATGTTCCTCTTGGATACTCACCTGTAAAGGTGTGCCATTTTCATTCATTATTTGCCTTATGACTTTAAGGCCTAATGCAGGGTGAACACCTGGTTAAAGTTCTCTCTCAACCACCTGAGTTTGTCAATGAGGCATTAACATCAATGCAGTACATGCAGTGCCTTCATCTACTTTATCCTTTGATCTAAGCTTCCTATAGCCAAGCTGTCGCTACAACCACATGCCAACAATGGCAAACCCTGTAACCTGTGTACGCTCACGCAAAATATCTGCCAAGCAACATGGACTTAAATTAATGCCATAAAAGTATGCAAAGAAGTAACACAGAAGAAAATATGGACGTAACAGGGGCTCAAAACACCCCGAGTGTAAATTATGATGCATGAACTGAGGCTTAATGGTTATTCAGAAACTACTCAGGGTTACAGTGAGAATGGCAAATCTGCACACGGAGAAACACTGCTTTGTTTGCACACATACCAGACAGAATTATGCACTCCGGGCTCTGATCTGAATATCTTCACTAATGACTCCAAAACAAACAAAAAAGGTGCTGGATAAAAATGCAAAAATGTGGAGACCAAACCTGTGTTTAAAGTGATAGTTGCTACTTCCTTCTTTTGTATACTATCAGTGGTGATTCCCCAAATCCACATCTAGTCTACAGTGGACTTGAATTTAGGTCTTGAATTTACTAGGTACTTACGAAACATCCTGAGGCTTCAGGACATCATGAACAGACTTTTATGCTCTGTTATACAAAAACAATCTGGTGCTCACTAAAGGGGTTGTAGCTTAAACAAAGGCCAATTATGGCTTTTCATATACGTGAAATTGAATTTAACAAAGCTTGTTTTATTTTGTTTACTAAGTGGCCAAAATAATTACAGGAAAATGCCTCCGCTTCTTTTAACTTCACTGATGATATCACTGCAGTAAGTCTTATCTGTGACAGGAAGGGAATCTGCATACTGGAGTGAGGAACAGCAGCTGATGAGGTGGTGAAAAGACAACAGTTGGACCTTCGACACATCTCAAACTAAAGAGCTTACTGTTGACTCTAAAAGGGAAATAGTTCAACATCTCTCCTTTTCCACCACTGGCCATGTTGTTGGAGAGGGTCTCGTCCTTCCGCTTCCTGGGCAGCACTATACATCAATAGTTATCAAGGGACATGAACACCACTGTCATTGTTAGTAAAGCCCACCAAGACAGCTAAGCACAACCAATCAGGACAAACAACAGCTTGAAAAAGCAGTACATATAGCTCTCAAGATCATTGGATGCAGTCTATTTTCCACAGCTTCACACTATACCACCACTGACCTTGCCTAATCTGCAAATCACCTATTCAGTCTTCTCCCATCAGGCAGAAGATACAGGTTTACTGGGATTCTGTTTACAGTTGTATTTGTTTTTACAGTTATACTTACTCTTCACTACTATATTTTAGTTGTTTTTAATTGAAACAACAGTTTTAATTTTTTTTAGTTAAGGTGTTTTTACAGAGTTCCTGCTTTATTGTCTGCTTCTTTCAAATCTCACAATAAATCTCTCTCATTTCCAGTTTCATATCCTTTACAGATGCAATGATACAAGTTTAAAAAAAAATAAACCAACGTTTCCTTGTGTAACAATAATGATGTTTAAACATAAAAACTAAGCACATTTAAATTGCATGACAAAGGTTGGCATATAAATGAGTTTGACTATAGTTCTGTTAAAGTAGTTTACATCTCTCATCTTATTTTCATTTCATTCAAATGTCATTAAGAAAAGTGAGAAAGTCCTTCTTGCATGTAACTTTTATAATAACCAAAAAAATAAAAATAAGAATTAAAAAAAAAAAAAAAGTCTGTCGTGAGTAACACATCAGCCTTGCTTAACTGGTTTTATCTTTTAAACTAAAATATCACACTGTCGTTTACTGATACCCTGAGAAAGCGGTTTGACAGCTAGCACGTATTGTAGCTATCTTAGCAAACCAGAGAGAATTTGAAAAACTACCACATTTAAATATATAGTGGTTTCAGCAAACGCATGGCCGTCATTAAATAAATGTTAAGGGGTACAACTTAGAACTATAACCTTCTGGAAAATTCGGCACAAATAAAAATTGGCAGAGGTCATATTAATTTATTAAAGTATCGAGTAAGTACCCCGATAGCGCCCCAAATCGGTTTAACTGGTGGCAAGGGGACAGGGAGCTTAAAAATATAAATAGATAAATAAAAAATGTGAGATAAATCTGTCGTTTTACTCTAGCGATGTTTCTTGAAGTACAATTCATAAAACGTTATTGATCCTCCACACCAGTCAAACACATCCAACGTTAAATGGATACATTTCTGAATGAAGTTCTGCGTGACAGGAAACTGAGCTGTCAGAACACAGGAACTCAATCACAGCAGCGAAAACTGTTCACATCTTTAAACTCAAACCTTCCTAAAGTTTAACAAAGACCTGTCACATCTCTTTCTTAAGTCTTTACGAGGTAACTGGCTCTAAGCAGAGGCGACAACTCCCAGCATCGGCTGCCTCTGCCAGGAAGTAGCGAGGACTGAGGCCAGGGAGGAGGCCCCATACACTGGATGAACGAACAGCGGAGAAACCCGGCACACTTCCTACCGTTTGATATCAGCTTAGCCGAGAGCTGTCGCACCAACTCTGGAATCTTGTCCCACTGGGCCTCCGAGCGGCATCGCTCTATCTCTATCTCCAGTCGTGAACCAGACTTCCTCGCTGTCATCTTGGCGAGTGAGGAGCAGCGCCAACTGGACCAAAACACCACCGGAGGAGCAAGCTAACGCTGGGTGAACCCCAGCATCCGGTCCCCACTTTCAAAATAAGACACACTAATTGTTTTATGACTATAACAATGAAATAAAACACTGGTTGATTAAACTTAGCTGTTATTTTGGCTCTTTGAGTACTGTCGGTGCCATTTGATCACGCAGAAGAACAATTAAAATGTACCTTTAATGTTGTAAAACATTTATTATGAAGCAATCAGAAAGGAAATTTGTTCTTCCTGACGATAATAGGAAGTAGCCCTCAGAAACACGGTGAGGTGTAAGTAGGTGTAATGGCAGATTTGTCGTTGTATTTGGCGAATGTCAATGTTACATTGGGACAAACTATGGAAACTGAAAAGGTTAGTTGATGCTATTAAAATGTTTACTATTTTCTCTTTATGTGACAGCTCATATAAAGATTTGTAGTATTAATAGTTAACTACTTCCTTAGCAACGAAGCTAACGGGCAACAAAAACAAAGCAACTGAAGTCACTTAAACTCTCTAACCAGTACTTTGATGTCGCGAGTTGTATTTTGTGTGCAGTCAGCTCTTAGAAAAACACATTAGACCACTTTTATTTTTGTACCTGTAAGGGTTTTATATAAACAGCAATTTAAAGCCCGATGAGTGCTGGATTTTAGGAAAAGAAGATACTGATATTGTTGTCAATATTTTTACATACATCCCCACTAATCCCAAAAATGTGATTCTGTTCATCTGGACGTATCGTTTTCGATACTCATCCAAGTGACTTCTTCAGTCTCAGAATCACAGAATCAGCTTTTTGGGATTTCCTTACCTGGATGATTGAGCATGCATCATGACATCCCCACTAATGTTTGGTTAAATGTCCCTTAGTAAGTTGCACCTTGACCAGATGCTTTTGTTAGTCATAAACAAGCTTCTTGCATAATTTGTTGGATATTTGACCACTCATCTTGGAAAAATTAGTAGAGTTCATTTAAATTGGTTGGTTTCTTGGCACAGACCTGGCTTTTAAACATTGTTCCCAAAGTTTCAAGGAGTTTAGGTCAGAGCTTTGGGAGGGCTATTCCCATTCCGAACCCAGTTTATATGTGGTTTGGGTGTCATTCTCCATCTTTGTCCACATTTCAACTGTTGATTTGAGGTCAAGTTGAAGAATTTGGAGGTAGTCCAAATGTACCAGTACCACTAGCAGCAAAATGGTCACATAACTATCATCCTTCACTGGCTACCTGTTGGATATAAAATACATTTTAAAATTATATAAATTACTTTTAAATCAAATTCCAGGCCTCAATCCTACTTTATGAACTGATCTGCTACCTGTTTTTTACATTAGGCCTGAAATTGAGCATTTTCTACTCTAATAAAAGCTTTTACTTCTGTAAATTCTTCTATTCAATTCAATTCAATTTTATTTATATAGCGCCAAATCACAACATAAGTCGCCTCAAGGCGCTTCATAGATACAGAGAAAAACCCAACAATCATATGACCCCCTATGAGCAAGCACTTTGGCGACAGTGGGAAGGAAAAACTCCCTTTTAACAGGAAGAAACCTCCAGCAGAACCAGGCTCAGGGAGGGGCGGCCATCTGCTGCGACCGGTTGGGGTGAGAGAAGGAAGAGAGGATAAAAGACATGCTGTGGAAGAGAGACAGAGGTTAATAACAGATATGATTCGATGCAGAGAGGTCTATTAATACATAGTGAGTGAGAAAGGTGACTGGAAAGGAAAAACTCAATGCATCATGGGAATCCCTCGGCAGCCTATCAATTCTTTATTGACTTATATATGTGTTTTATTAAAAATATCATACAGTTTCAAATTATCACCAGAGTACAGGAGGGGAAGCAGAATTTGATACTGTGGAGATGGGGGACCCCGTGGGAACGCCAAGGAAGGTGAAGGTTCCTCGCAGAACCATTTACTTTGCCAATGGAGAGACCATGGAGGAGTACAGCACTGATGAAGAGGAGGAAGAGGAGCAGACTGCAAAGAAAGAAGTTATTTCTGTAGACCCGGTATGCTATTGGCACAGCAAGAGTCGAATAACAACAATCAATTAGGTTTTTCAAGGATTTTTGAGCCCGTAGTTTGAGTTTTTAAGTCCCACAGCTGAAGTGTACAGCTTCCTGGTGAACACAGTAGACCAGCAGGTTAAGATACAAAACTGAGCAACTATATTATGTTTCAGTCATTTGGAACTGCAGTGTTTCTTTATACTTCTTTGTGTTTCCAAATATAAAAGAGGAAGAAAGTTGAGCTTATATTGAAGGGAAATTCAGCTAATATTGTTTGTTCCAGTCAGAGGATGAACTCAGTTGGAAGGCCCAGTATGAGATACTGTACAGATTGTTATGACTTGTGAATACTAATATAGTCCAAGAAGAAAAAGATGCACCTGAAACACTGATACACATAATACGTGCAGTTTTAAAATGTTTCAACATGCTTCTTGAGATTTATTTATTTTTTAATCATATCTCATGTCCACTTGCCCGTTTTAGTCCAAACTGACCTGGGGTCCTTACTTCTGGTTCCAAATGTGGAGGATGGCCACCTCCACTGTATCAGGTAAAACTCTACATTGTAAAATTACTCATAAAACACCAGCCGTTGCAGGTTGAAAATACATTCTAATACCAGAGAAATTTAAATAAAAGTAAAAAAAGGAAGCTAGAAGGTTTGCCTGGTGTCATCGCTACATTAAGGCTCTTTAGAGCCTTTCAGGGAGTTTTAAAAATAGCTTTTTGAAGTGGGAATATCAGGAAATGTTATAAATACTTTAGAAAACCTGAAATGAAATGCATATTTCACAAATTGTTTTATAATTATTGTATTTTAAACATTTTTTTAAGTGTTTAGAAGATGTCTCTAATTTGTGGGTTTTTTGGTTTTGTTTTGTTTTTTTTGCAGTATGTGACTACATGGGAGAGAAACTGGCCTCTCTCTTTGGCATCACTACACCTAAGTACCAGTATGCCATAGATGAGTACTACCGTATAAAGAAAGAGGTACAACACCATGTTACATCTTAAAAGCTGCTTACTCAAACGGAGGAGCAAAAACATTAACATTAATCTGGCTCACTGTTGCTTTCCTGCAGGAGGAGGAAGAGGAGGAGGAGAATCGTCTGGCAGAGGAGGCGGAGCATCGGTTTGGGGAGCAACAGAGAGGCAAGCGGGGCGATCCCACAGCTCCTCGTCTGGCTACGGTGGAGCAGCCTGAGGTGTCTCCGGCCTCCTTTGTTAACATCAGCTTCGAGCTCGAGCCTGAGCCTCCTCTCAGCAACCAAGACCCCAACAGAGTCCCGTCTCCTCTCCCCTCCTGAAGAGTGACGGTGGCAGACAGAAACCTCCAAAACACACACACACTTCTGTTAGCTGACAACCCGTTAATCTACCCAGCTATGTAAACTAATAGTTTTGTTATTTTTTTACATTTTTTTTTTATTTTATAAAGGAAGATCTTGGAGTGCAGGGAAACATAAAAAGGGCTGGAGATGGCTGCACTAGCCTGACTTGTGAATGTATATCTGTGTATGGCAGGGACTGATATATGTACTTAGGCTGTTAAACAGGGTCTAGGTTCAGCTCACTTTAAAATGATGAAGTAGATCCTCAAGGCAACAGTCAATTATTAATTACAGACTGGTGTGAAAATCCATCCAGAACTGGACAAAAATAAGAGAGTTGGTCCTACCCCCTCTGCTAAACAGAAACATGTTATGTTATAGTTGTTGCCTCACTGATATGCCAATGAAGAGATTGAGTAGTTTTGCACTCTTATCCAGTTCAGCCTGTCTTTGCTGCACTGTCATCTCTGGTCAGGCTTCAGAAAAAGCCTTAACATGTTTATAGAAGACAAACCGATAGACCTTATATATTAACTTATTCTTATAGGACTGTGTATTAATATTTTGGGTTTTCAAGGTTAGAAGTAGTTACAAAATGAAGACTAAAGCGTTTCAGTACATGTTATATAGTCTGTTAATCAGTCTCTTAGATGTTTATGAGTGAATCGTGACCCTTCACCTTTGCATGCTTACCTTATTCATACTTGATCTTTCCTGCCGCGGTGTTTTGATTCATAAAAGATGCTCGGTGTAAAAATAAAAAACGTCAAATTTGTGCACATAGCTCTGTTTACACACCTGTGTTGTTTTGGTGTGAGATGCCCAATTTTCGAGGTATCTGATGCAAAGATGTCTGCCTCTCTGACGTTACTGCCGAACCGCCAACCATAACTCTCCAGTTACCCGTGACCAGAGGCTCAAGATAGCGTGAAATGTAAATGCTCTCAGCTGAGCAGTACCAAGCTGGCTGAGCTCAGCTGCACTGTTATTTTCACTGGCGAATGTAGAAAGTACAAAGAAAAAGAGTTCCTAAATGAAACGGCTTGCATTTCATCCTGGGTTTTTAATGTTTTTGTGATTTGATCATCATGAGAGGAGCGTCGTTTTAGTTCTTTATATAAAAGAGAAGGAAGACATTTCTACAGTCTTAAACAGAGCAATTTATAAAAAGCCAGACAGATCAGAGGAGTAATCCAAATGATTTGGGGGTAAACTGGCCCTTTAAGGAGGCACCTGCGCTGTTCACATATAGCCAGACAGCCAGACAGATTATGGACCCAAATGGAAAAACCCAAATCAGGTCATCATGGGCAAAAACGTTTTTTAAAAGTGGAATTTTCAATGTCTTAGAGTAAAACAGATATATTTTCTTCTTCTCATCTGTCTAACAATGCCTCATTTTGGATCCCGCCAATTACTTCCTTGCATCTTTTCTTTACTCATTGCTGTCACATTGTTCATGAAACTCATGCACCACAGGCTTGGAGGTGTGTGCTAAAGACAAAGATTTAAATGCCTAAAAGCTAAATTAAAAAAGAATCAGGTCCCAGCTATGAACAAATCGTCCAAATCTCCTGCGTGGACCTAACCAATTTCTTTCATCCAAAAATCTTTACTACTTACAAGTGTTTTAATATATTTAAGCTCTCCATCGTCCACAATGTTTCACCTGTGGCCTCCATAACTGTGATGTTTAGTTATTTATTGACCTGATGCACATTTATTAATTTCTGAACAGCTTGAGTGTTACATTTCCCCATGCCCTAATGTTTCATTCATTATTTCTGTGCTGCTTAAAGATGAAGTCAGCTGCTTCCCTTTCTTGAGATGTCACAGTAATCGGCTGCGTTTCTATTTTGATGTTATTTACAGCCTCTTTACATAAAATCTAAAACCTTCCGACAGTTAAATCTGACTCTAGCACTAACTGATGCTCTACGCTGGTGTGAACAGTGGCTCGTGTATACTTCAATCTTTGAATGTCCTTGCTTGTGCCAGTCTAAGCCTCTTAGAAATTGTTTTAATCTTCTCTTTGGCTGTGACGTGTGATGGCAGGCTTCAGATCTCAGTTTGCAGAGTAGCAGCGCTTATAGTCAGAATCGGTCCACAAGCAGACTCCAATGAAATGCCAGCGTATCATAGCAAAAGATGTGTACACTTTGCAGTTAAATGTCTTTCACTAAGTATAAAGGATGTTTTTTCACTATGTAAAGCAGGGTAACCTATGCAAAATATTTTCTGATTTAAAGTGAAGCTTTTAATGAATCTTTATATTTCTATATTCTGTGTGTAAATAAAATCTTTAAATAATCAAAAGGGTGTTTTGTTTTGAAAATTGTACAGTGTGACTTATTTCTTCTTTTATAGACAGTGCTGTGAAGAACTATCCCTGTGCCTGTGTGAAAAAGTAATTGTCACCTAAACCTGATCACTAGTTCTGCCACTCTTGGCAAGAACTGCAATCAAGTGTTCGTGTAACTGGCATTTCAGACACATTAGAAGGTTTTTAAACAGCCTGTTTAAGGTAATCTCTAATAATCTCATTCTTATTTAAACCCAGATTATGATTGGGTCACTCCATATTTCTTATTTTGGGTTTTTGAGTCAGTCAGAGGTGGGCTTGCTGGTCTGTTTCAGATCACTGTCATGCCACATAATCTGAGTGCGCTTGAGCTTCAGAGCATGAACTGATGGCTGAGCATTCAAGATTTTCTTGTTTCATCAATTACAGCAAACCAGATGTAACAGGACTGTAAAAGTTCTTTTGTCTCGGCCGGCCACAGAATATTTTCTCTAAAGCCATACTTCATTTTGTCAGACAGGTTATATTTGTCAAATTAACAGGTAATTTGTAATCAGGCCTGGGTGTGACGAATAACATTGAACTCAGCTTTGAAAAAAAGAAATTGTGATTAATTCATGGTTAACATCACGACAAATATGCAGCAACTGTGTGATGCTGTCATGTCAGCATGGAATGTTTCCAGCATCTTGTTGAATCTACACCACAGAGAATTACGGCAGTTCTGAAGGGAAAAGGGGTCCATTTATCATTTAATGTTTAATTTTACAAAAATTTACAAAAACATTAGTTCTAAAGAAAATCATAATTTAAAGTAGAAATTTAAAGGAGCATTTTTCACAAAACGTACAAAGGAAATCCAGTAAAAACAAAAAAAAGAGCCCACATGTAAATCAGAGGGAGTTACTACGAAGCTAATTTAATGAGCCAGCAGGTCTTTAACGGAAGATGCCAAAATTAAATGTAAACAAGCTACTCGATGTAAATTAACTGTCAATTAAAGAGAACAAATTATTACCAGGTGTTAGTAAAGCTGTGCTTATTTACCATTTTATAATATTTCCTTTTGATTTTTTAAATTTACTCCTATTCAATTTTATTCCCATTTGAACATTTTAAATTTTGTGAGGAAGAAGAAGCAGCAGCTTCCTCACAGGACCAGATGAAGAAAGCTATATTGAATTACCTTCGTAGTAAACCCACCTAGATTTCACAGGTAGGAGAAAAGATCAGTATTTACACAAAGATCAGCATTTGCACATTCCTCCTTTTTCCTTCAGAGTCTTCCAGCCTTCGAGGCCTTCACATGTGTGCGGGTGAGAAGGGTCAATGTCCTGCCATTTTTTGGGAGTAAAACATCAAATTCTCTTTACGTTTCAACCCCGAAACATCTTCATGTATCGTCAAAGTCAGCCATGCTGCTCCCGCCAACCCCGCCGCTGTCACTGTCGTTGGCGACCAGCACTTCTCTGTTCTCATAGGTCCAGAAACCGTTGAGGTCAATCAGGATGCTGACCACTGTGTCGCCCTGACAGCTGTTCACCAGGTCCTGCAGTGTGATCTTGAAGGGGTCTTTAGGCTTCACCATGTCAAAGATCTCATCCTAAAGAGAGAATTAAATGTTCAAAAATATCGCCCACGGCCATTACGGCCACATAAGGTGCTGTTTGTCTGTATGTACCTTTACATCCTGGAAGGAGACCGGCTCCTGTCCGTGCAGCTTGATCTGTTCCTGAATGGCCTGAAGAGAAAAAAAAACTGCTGAAAAATGATCAAGAAAGACTGAATGAAAAAAAACAAACAAACTGCTGAATCAATCCTTTTGATTTCGTTTCACGGAAGCGTGTGCAGCCGATACCCTAAAGAAGTAGTTGAGGGAGAAGACGTTGAGGTGTCCTTGATTCTCCATGTCCAAAAGTTTAAAGATGTACTGTAAAGCTGCTGGCTCCTTCCTGTTCTCCAGAGCCAAAACAAAGTCTAAATAGGTCTTATAGTCCTGGAAAAGAGAAGGAGAAACATTCATGTCAGACAAATATTGAAATATTTAAACCACAGGAATGATGTTTTGGGAAGTAACACGTTAGTTTTTGGAGCCATATTTGGACAAGAGGGTGGAGTGAAGTTATGAGCTACTGCTTAGCCAGTCTGGTTAGATATTTGCTGATTAGTGCTAAATAGCAAACTAATAAAATACTTGGATAGTCTGTTAATACAGTAAACTGCACAGTGAGGCAAATTATTCATCAGTGCATTTAAAATGATTCAAAAAGGAACCACAGCACAAAATAGGTCCAGTTCAGTAACGAGAGCCAAAGAATAAAAACAGCATGTGAATAAGCCCAGCTTCAATTTGATGCAGTGAATCTTCAGCTCTATAACAACTGAGGTAATGAGGAAAAGAGGTACAAAGTTTTAAAGCGTTAATCATCCCTGTAAAGTATTTACAGACCTATAGAGGCTGTAAATATGCTTATTTTAATGTAAAGTTAGGCATTTAAACATGGGAGCCGTGGCCAGTATAGTAGATTTATAGCGACTGCTTTTAGACGTGCATGTGTGTTAGCTGCCTGAGGAGATCACACAGAGTTCACTCAGTCAGCAGCTCAGGATTAAATCTGTTTGCTTGAAGATGTGTGAGAAAGTCCTCACAGTCACCTGATCTCACCACCAAAAACATCTCTGCCACAGCAGTCAATACTCCAGCGGTTAATGTTATGGACCGTACCATTTCACCCTCGTAGGTAAGGCACTCCTGAAAGACTCTATCCAAAAACACAGAGGTGAGTGTGGCCGTGCCGTAACGTGAAAGCTCCTCTTTGCTCAACATGCCGTTGTGGTCCTTATCCAGGTTCAGGTACTGGCCTGCACAATTTAAAAACACAGATGTAAGCAACAGTACAGGGCACTGATACACAGACACATGCCACACAGAGCACTCCAACTTCACTGACCCAAAATTGGGCCTTTCACCAACATTCCTCTAAATACAGAGGAATACAATTACCACCGGTATCCTGCTGTGCAGATGTGTCCAGATGTTATCTCACCATAGACTCGGAGAGCCGACGGGGCCGAGAACCAGTTGGAGTCCTGACTCTCCTTAGACAACTCCTCGTCTCTCAGCTGGTGACAGAGAAAGGAGAAAAAGGATGATATCAATAAGAGGAAGAGTTGCTTAGGGTTCAATTGTTCAATTGTTATTGGCATCCTATAACAGACTGTGTGTGATCAAGCAAGGAAAAATAAATAAATAAAAAATACCTCCAATAAGTCATCCAGAAAACTGCAGGCCAGGATGTCTTGGATTTTAATCTTTCCTGGAGAAAAGTAAGATAACTTAAAACAAAACAACAACAAAAAACCCACCAAACCAAAAAACCAACACCTCCACAAAAAATTCAAATTCAAATTCAAATTTTATTTGTCACACACACACACAACCATACACAGTATGACATGGGGGTGGAATGCTTGTAGCTGTACAATGCCCGACCATTAAATGACAGACGAAAAGTTTTACAATATTTACAATTTACTACAAAAATTTACAAATTAACTTAGGAATTTACAGTAAAGAATGTGCAAATAGCAGAAGAGATTATAAAGATAAGGATTATAAATTATAGGAATTATAGGAAATGTGTGGTGGTGCGTGTGGTGACGTGTGTGAGAGTCCAGTCTTATAGTGATGTGTTTGGGAGAGTCCAGTGCTACACCTGGTTCAGGGCCCGAATAGCCTGGGGGAAGAAGCTCCTCCTCATTCTCTCTGTTTTGGCCTTAAGGGAGCGGAAGCGCTTCCCAGACCTCAACAGTGAGTCCATTGTTGGGATGGGAGAGGTCCATCATAATCTTCCTAGCTTTGGACTTGCACCGCTTGGTGTAGATGGACAGCAGGTCAGGGAGCTCTGATTGAATGATGCGTTCTGCCGAGCGCACCACCCTTTGCAGATCTCGTCTGTCCTGCTTGGTGCTGTTCCCAAACCAGGTGCAGATGTTTGACGTCAGGACGCTCTCGATGGTGCAGGAGTAGAAGTTCTTGAGCACCTTCAGTGGCAGATGGAAGTCTCTAAGTCTTCTGAGGAAGAAGAGACGCTGACGGGCTTTCTTAACCAGGGTGTTGATGTGACAGGACCATGACAGGTCCTGAGTGATGTGGACACCCAGGTATCGGAAACTGTCCACTCTCTCCACTGGCGTGCCACTGATGATGAGGGGTTTGTAATTCCTCGCCTGCTTTGTAGTGAAGTCCATGATCAGCTCCTTAGTCTTGCTGATGTTTAGGAGGAGGTTATTCTCCTGGCACCAGGTCTCCAGGTTCCTAATCTCCTCCAGGTAGGCCGTCTCGATGTTGTCGGAGATCAGGCCCACAACAACAGTGTCGTCAGCAAACTTGACAATGGAGGTGGTGTCGGATGTGGCAACACAGTCATAAGTGTACAGTGAGTACAGCAGGGGGCTTAAAACACAGCCCTGAGGCACTCCAGTGCTGAGTGAGATGGAGGGGGAGACTTGTTTTCCTACCCTCACTGATTGGGGTCTGTCTGTGAGGAAGTTGAGGATCCACTGACACAGTGATGAGCTGAGTCCTAGATCCGTCAACTTGGTGAAAAGCTTAGAGGGAATTATTGTGTTGAATGCTGAACTGTAGTCCACGAACAGCATCCTAACATAATTCCCTCTGCCAGTGTCCAGGTGACTCAGGGATGTGTGGAGCAGGTGAGATATGGCATCGTCTGTGGAACGATTAGTCCGGTAAGCAAACTGAAGTGAGTCGATGGTGGGAGGAAGTGAAGAAGTGAAGCCACAAATATTATGTGTGATAACCAAAATCAACCTTTTCTACACTCCTAACACAACCTAAACACAGGAAACATGGCAAATAGCTCCATATAAAGATCAAAATGATTATTTTTCCTTATGTCTTGCGTATTGTAATTATTATTGTAATAACTGCAAAGCTGCAATAAGTTAGTCCTTACAGTGACCATCAGGCTCTGGTTTCAGAAATTTAGGGTTAACAAATTTTTACTTTAAACTGAGATTAAACTTCAGCTGATCTTATATAATTAATGAGCTGTAAGATGACTGGTATAAAATAAAAATTCCATCTGTGACAGGCATTTTCTTCTCAGTGTGACTGTGACAGTGACCCCACCCTGACAAATGACAGATCACAGACTTTTACATACCTAAAGCATCACACAGAGCAGTTTTATTTAAACACTGTTTTTTACAGTAATGTAAGGCAAATGTTTCAGTGCAGGGAAACTGACTGCAAACCTAACGGCTGCGTTACAGCAGCCTACAGATTTTATTCTGAGGAGATAATAATATTTTCTTTTCATTTCCAGATGACAGATTGATTATAAATGTTAAACAAAAGACATTAATCACTGATGCATAAATGGAGGAAATGAGTCAGCTGCTGCAGATACAGCTGGAGGGGAGGAGGCAGAAAGAAATCCTGCCAAGCAAGCAGGTTAGGCTCAGAGAGTTACTCAGACTTAAATCCAGAGTTTTCCTTATTTCAGGTTTAGCAAACCAACTCTGTCTTGCTCTATAATCTTTCAGCACTTGTCCTGGTTCATGCAAGTGTCTGTTATATGTCATATGTAGCACCATGGTCTTGGAGGAATGTTGTGTACTGTACCACTGCACATGGCTTAAATGACATTAAAGCCACTTGACTTGACTTGCATGGTAATATGCCACGTTCTTATGGGGTTTACTCTCACCTGTTCGGAGTGGGTCGAGGAAGAAGAAGAACTTGCGGACAGCGGTGCAGACGTAGAAAGAGTAGAAGGACTTCTCCAAGCCGTCCAGCTGAGGCAGAGTGGGGATCAGCTCCAGGATGTAATTTTCTAGATCCTACAAAGAATCAAAAGAATTACCATTTTGCTGCATTTATATTTTCACTTGAGATAAAACTATTTTGTTTTGTTTTAAAGTCACTTGAGCTGAACTTACCGACTCTCTGAGGTACCCCTGTCCAGCCACATCATACAGACTCAGGCCTATCCGGGTCTGATGCAGCCACACTGGATGTAGATGAGAAGGAACAGAAAACAGAAGGGTAAGTGAAAACTCTTTAATTTGCAATATTATTGTAGTATTTCTGAGCCCGCAACAGGATAGTTACAGTGGTGAAAAACACAAAAGAAACAATCTAAACCTAAAATCTTTTTTTTTTCCTTTCAGTAACTTAAAGCATAGTTTCAATAGCAAATTTGCACCAGTTTATTTTCTATGGCACAGAGTAACAGAAACAAGCATTAGTACTATGGATGTTTGATTGCATTTTGTGTTATATCCTCATCTTGGATAGGTGGTTGGTGAAAAGAATTTACGGTATATTGTTTAGGAGGCTCTGTGGAAACAAAGCAGAGGAAAAAAGGTCCAAACCTTTCCTCATGACATAGTTGAAGAACTGCATGATGGAGATCCGCCCGTAAGGGTCACTGTGCAGCAGCTTGGCGTAAACTCTGGCTGTGAAGAATTTTCTGAAAGTAAGAAAGAAAAGAAAACAATTAAAACTTTACTCAAACATATTAATGGCTTCACATCAAAATCTGTTTTCGCTTAACACAATCTTTCTGCTTCAGGCTCTGAGCGCGCTCACATTAAAGGTCACTCTTCCTTCGAAAGAGTCCCGTATTCTTATTTTTCATCACAAATTTTCCCAAGTTCAGTAATTTGGATGCCTGCTGCCTTCGTTAGATGAGGTAGCTGTTTCTTAAGGACCAATTACCCATGGACACCGTGATAGACATATAATGTAGCACCAAAAGTTGATAGGGCAGACATTTAAATGAAACAGTGATTGGGTTAAGGTTATCAAGATTGACCAGAGTGGCTGATGCACACCCTGGAGGGACACCTACATGGGTTTTGGGCCTGATAAATACCTGGAGGGTCAGTGATTGTTTACATGTATTAGCTCTAGAATTGCCTAATAATACGTGCACAATCTGCGTGCACTTAGACCCACATGACTTAAACTTTGATGGGAGCATAGACTACTAACTATTACTACTACTAACTACATTTCCCATAGGTGTTTTGATATGCTGTTGATCAAGCCTAAGGGAAATGCTTTTTACTGATTTAACATCCTCTGTGATCAATATCTAACAATTAGACTGAATAAGTCCAGCAGTGTAATACAGACTTAAATGAATTTTAGGGTTGAGAACTTGTTATCACTCACTTGCACTTGCTCCCAGCCTTTTCCCCCACCTCCAGGTACGCTTCATAGTTGATCATGGCCTCTTCTCCAGTCAGTGGAGGCACCTGGTGCTTATCGAGCAGAAACCACAAATTCTGCAGAAAATAAAAGGAAACATAAGAAAAAACAAAGTTTGTGTTGCTTTACCTGCAGAAGAAGCAATGATATATTTGTGTGCGTTTTACCTGCAGTTCCTCATTATCAAGCAGCTCTCTGCTCTTCCTCTGGAGAAAGACAGCTCTGGATTCCTCTCTTAATTTCTGAAGCAATACTTCATCTTCTGCTGGCAGCTGCAGAAAAAAACCCAACATCTAGTGGCCATGTCCAAGCAACTACGCACAAGTTAAATAATTAGCATCACACTTTCCTCTCTTACCACTAATTAAATGATTAAATTGACTGGATGTAAAGGTCTGAATACAACTGTGTGTGAACTGTAACGTTTGCTTCTGGATGGCGTATGTAGACATTGGAAAGAAAATAGTTCCAAAACTAAGGTTTTTGTTTGACTTTTACAGATTTCATATGTATTGAACTGATTTGATACCCTGTAGTAGAACCGTGGGATGGTCTTGTAGGAGCTGCCGCTGTTGCTTCCTCCTTTCCACTCGGTGTAATATTTGGAGAAAAGCTCCGTTTCTTCTGATTTATTTTCCTCTTCGCTCTTCTCGTCTTTGCCGGAGAAAAACACAATATAAAAACCAACTTAAATATTAACTATCCGGCAAAAGAACACTCTTATTAGTTAACTGATTACAAATCGATAGTGTACATTCAAGTTAGCCAGCTAAACACAGTTTACATTGTTTTACCTCTTTTGGAGTTTGCTAACCTCCTCTTAAGAATATCCGCCCAGTTAGGCTGCTGTTCGGTAGCCATCTCTGCTCCGGAGACAAGCTAACAGTGAGATTTCTTCATTTTAATAACGAATCTCCACTTGTAGTAAAAAAAATAGCCGTGCTACCCAAACAACATCAAGCTAATAGCTGTAAAGGGAACTTTTTTCCGGTCGGTGCTTTTCAAAATAAAAGAGTAACGAGAAAGAAATGAATTTCCACCTCTTCAACCTGCTCCCTGTTAGTCCACACAGCGACTACTGCCTGACTTCAACCCGTTCATCGCCATCGCAAACAAGGAGAGACTCAATACTTATGCCGATTTAATCTCATATCTCCACAGTATGGCTCATTATCACTATTAACTCTATCACTCTGCATTTACTCCAGCTCTGCACATCGCCTATGTTCTTGAAAATTATCTGGACATAATATGATACAAAAGCTACATGTAAATAAAATAAATGTAAAAGTTAAATAAATATTTAACTATAAAATATATAACAAATTATTCTCATGATCAATGGGTGATGACATTTCCTTTTTTATTTTGAAAAACCTGATACCTCACAAACGACGTTGTCTAATGTTGATGACGTCAGGTGTGCGACTCCATCCATGCCTTCTTGCTGGTGTGTTTTGTAGAGGGATATGAGCTGAATGAGTTCCTCAGGCGCTGTATTTGTAGTTATTCAGATTTATGGACGAAACGAGAGCGCGAGAGAGCCTTTGAAGGACGCGTAGAAACAGGAAGGTGAGCTTCTGGTGTCACCTGCAGGTTCATGTAATTCACGTCATGTGTCAGCTGTGTGCTTAGTTTGTGTATGAGAAATAAAACAGTTTAAATTTAAAGTGGGATTACAGCTGCTGTGCTCATAAATCATTCGCTATAATCATCCAAACATGGGCTCTACCTTCATACTGAAAGTCAGAACATCTCTAAAGTCCTCGCAGCTCTTTTTCCAACATGGACGTCCAGCTTTCTCCACATTACAGCCTCCCTGGGTTCTCTCTGTGTGCAGCAGAGAGCCCAGCCTCACCCTGGGTGTCAGACGGACACACAGAAGCAGCAGTGGACAAACTAAAGGGCAGGGTGGGGTTAGAAACAGCACCATCAGAAGCGGTGAAGAGGATGGTACAGTGAATGGAGGAGGAGATAAGAGGTCTGCTCCCCGGCAGAGGATCCATAAATCTGTGTTTGCTGCTGGAACGGCAAAGAGGACGGCGGATATACTGAGGAGGAGGGCGCCTCTGGTCTGTGAGTATAAGGATGAAGAGGAGCCTGAACGTAGGTCAGATAGGGGAGCAGGTGAGCATGCATCACCACCTCTCTTCAGATATTTAACAGCTCATGATGTGTTTGGATGACTATTTGGATGTTTTACAGGAAGGCTGCAGCCTCCTGAGCGACCGCTCCCTTCCAATGAGTGGAAGAAGCTGAAGGAGTCTCAGGGAAATCCACCTCGCTTTGAAATCCAAATGATGAAAGCTCTCTTCACCTCTGGGGGCGAGCTGGATGTTGCCAAGTAAGAGTTAAATGAAAGATTTAATTTGCCCTACGGTGATTAAACAGATACTGACTCTGGATGACTTCCAGTGGAGCTGTGAGGAACCTTAAAGGCATTTTAGATCAGTCGCTGTTCTAAAAGCTTCCTGAAAATCCTTCATTTAATCCAGAATGCTGCAGTGAGAGCATTAAAGGACTGAAAAAGCTCCATGTTACTTTCATTTAAAATCCTCCTCTTCAGGTCCCTGCTGACTTTTGTAGCCACGGAGACTGGCACACTGTCCTACGAGCTGCTACTGCGATACCTGACGCTGTGTGTGAGCAGCGGCCATGACGCTGAGGTGTTTGACGTCTATGACATCATGCGGGGAAGTTTCCCCTCTCTGGACACAGGAGCTTCCAGTCTTTTTATCAAAGCCTTCAGCCGGACAGCGAGGTGGAGGGAGGCTCTCAACATCCTGCAGGAGCTCAAGAAAGTAAGCAGTTTTTTTTTAGGAGAAAATTAAACTTATGAAAAGTATTTCAGTGAGGAAAAAAATGCACTTTTAGTTTAGGCCAGAATTCATTACGTGTGTTTGTCATTTGCTAAGCTAAATATTAACCTAAAAGTTGTTTTTCTGAGGCTTAAAATTAATTTCTTACACTTTTTCACTCCTTTTTTTCCTGTTTGTCTATACAAACCAATTAGCCATGCTTCTGTTCAGTTCTGATAAACTTATAAATGTTCAATCGTAAACTTTCTCAACCTGAACAAACCTGAACCAGCTTGCTCGTGGGGGGGTTCTATACTTTTGTGATTTTCTCTGTTTTCTTTGTGTTATTGTAGGGTCTTTACCTTAGAACGTAAAGCACCTTGATTCAAAGGTTGTTGTCATTTATCATCTGCAGATGACGATGGTTGATTTCGTGATATTAGTGAGGTAGTTTTCTATATTTCAGGTTGTTTCAAATGTGAGCGAGCTCACAGGTGAAGCTTTCTTTTCCTCCATAATTATCACCTGATTTTATTTACTAACAGACTTTTAGTCCATCACCACGCAACTATGGCGACGTCATCGCAGCGGCAATGCAGCACGGTGACACAAGCACTGCCTGGGCTCTTTATGATGAGCTAATTGACAATGGACTGAGTCCTCACCAGGAGACATGGGAGACTCTGTTTAAAGTGGCAGGGAAAAAGGAAGGAGAAGAGGGAACGAGTGCCATGTCACAGGCTGAACAGCAGGAGAGGCACCTGGGAATTCTGCTGCACATGAGGAACAACCAGATCTACCCTCAGCAGAGCCTCGCCAGCAGCATCAAAAGCTGGTTTGAGAGGTAGGACCGTGATAGGGAAGCACATGCATGCAAAACAAATCCTGTTTCTTAAAATGTGATTTATTTTTTTTTAAAGCTTTGCTCCCCTGCATTTATTTTCAATGTGACGTGTATTAACGGCAAACCTCAACATGTGAACATAATCACTCTAGTGTATATTCTCCTTGTGCTCCTTCCCAAAATCAGCCTGACAGGACAGGAATGGACAGGCAGCTGGACGACCGCCACCCCAAAGTAATAAAAACCACTTCTGATGTATGTACGTACCTCCATTATGATAGTGTGTGTCATTTAAACATATATATGTGTGTGCATGTGTTCAGGGGAGTATGTAGGAGTTGTGGGTCTGAGCTGGAGTCCATCCAGCTGACTGCTGAGGAGTACCAGCAGCTTAAAGACAGAGTGATGACAGACATCATTGAGGGACAAGATGTTTTCACCAAGACAACTCCAGAGGTAAAACGCACACATACACACAGGGACCTTGAACTTTAATTTATTATTATTTATTGTTATATTTAAGTGACGAACAAACAGCTGTAAACATAAAGAAGCAGCCCGAAAAAAGAACATTCAAACATCCTGTAAGAGGGAGATGAGATTTTTCTTTGTACACCCCGTCACCACTAGGGGGAGTAGTGCTGCTGCCAGTTAGAGTGATTTAATGTGGGGGGAGGGGGTGTGATCAGAGAGGCATTTCGTTTTGTTTGTGGTTGTTCCTTTCATATTCCACAAAGGTCTGTGTAGACTCTGTAAATAAGGCTGCAAAGATAGGTTAACCACTCCAGTATTTTTAATGCCATTATCTCAACCCGTGAATTAAGCATTCACGTAATTTAACATAAAGAGACACAAGTATGTTTTAAAAACTTAATACAAACCTAAATTTTTTTTTCTTAATAATGTTTCCTTTCTTTCCTTTTTTCCCTTTGTCTCCTTTGACCTGTTACGTTCCTCCACCTCAGCTTTGCTGTTTTTGTTTCCTTTTGGTCGCTTTACTCTGTTTTTCTTTTACATTTGCTCATATTTTCTTTTCTACTCTTTTCTTCCTTTTCCTAGTTTTTTTTAGTAGAAAAGTAGAAAATGCTAATATTACCACAATACACAAAATCTGTGTGAGTGTTTGTGAATGGTGTCATGTTGCCTAGCAACCACTTATCTTTGGGGCACAATGGTGTGTTTTTTGCAGTTGCGCACCTATAACACCTTATAAAACCGTTATACTGGTTTCATTTTACCGCAGTTTCTAATTTAGATCTGCAACACTTCTGTTATGCGTGATAAATTATGACCCCCATTGATGTTTTCTTTTTTCTAATTAAAAAAAATAATAACAGTTCATTCATGTAGATGTTTGAAAAGTAAAGTAAAATATTGAAACTAGATTTTTATGGCGCACTAGTTTCTCAGCTGTTTTCTTGCTGTCTTTTGCTAGATGGCGTCATTGTTACACCGGCTGGCACATCAAGCTGGCAGAGTCTGAGCTGGTCAAAAGAATAGATCTCTGTTTCAAGTTTTATAGACATTCTTAGGTGCAGTGAGGCAGCTGTTTGTCCCCCTGGTTCCAAGACTTTATTGATTATTTCCCTAAGCTGGGGTATATGACTCTGTGGTTAACTATTAAAAATCAGAGGAGGATACAGTTCTGTTATCACCACATCCTTTGTGGTTTTCTGGCCTTTGCAGTTTTTTTTTTTTTTAATGTTAATGGGACAGCCAGTCATCTGGAAGCTGTACTTTCAATTTCTGATTTATAGATAAGAATTACGTTAGATTATGCAAAACTTAAATCACAGCAGTTTTTTTGGCTTTATCCTGTAAATTTGGACAAAATCAGACTCCAGACAATAAAAAATACATCGCAAAGGCCATTCTGCACCACAGAAGCAAGCACAAAGACTGTTAAAGTGAACATTTACTCTTAATGTGCAGGAAAAGCCAGTTGATTTTTGATCGGACCACAAATTAGCCCATACACTTTGCTCTAAAAGATTTAAAAAAAAAAAAAAAAAAAAGGAAAATAACAAAAAAAAGAAAACAAAAACCCATTTTTTTCCAGTTTTAGACATGACATGAGGTCATGTAATCACTGTTTGTAACTGGGAGGGGCCACATCCTGCCGCCTCAGTAGAATATCCCTCCTGGCTAACACCGAACAGAATGATAGCACCTGTCTTTTAGAGGCCAGTAGAAACGCCTCATTCCCACTGATGCCAAACAGAATAAGAAGGGGACAAGGGGGCGGCGTCTCATTGAGAATCCTGGACAGGGTATGGAAAACCTCTGTCCAAAACTGAACAAGACTGGGACAAGACCAGTACATGTGGATCAGTGAGGCTTCAGCAGTTTTGCATCTGTCACAATATGGAGAGATTTCAGGATGCGTGTTTGCATTCATTGCAATACTTAAAAACGAAGCTCTTGCCAATCGAACACTTTCCAGATAGTATTGCCAGTGAATCAAAAATTCATGGTACTTTACTGCATAATTTCATCAGTTTTGCTATAATGCAGCACCAAATTATGATGAAGCCTCCACCAGCTTTTACTCACTGTTGCTTTCTCTATAATAAGAAGTGCCCCAAGACTTGTGCACAGTACTTTAGGTCAGGTGAGGGACAAAAGTTGCATGAGATTGCATTGCGCAAAAAAAAAAAACCCAACTAATTTTTATCAGATGTAGGCTCATATGAAAATGACCCAAAATAGAACACAAAAGATCAGATTCCATGTGGTTTGCGCTGTTCATGCTGTTGTGAAAAACCAGATATGAGACATGTAAGCCAGAAATATCATATGTGGGCTACTTTTGTCTGCAGAGTGAACTAGAGATTAAACAAGATGATTTAAACGACTGTGAGCCGGCAGTGAACTTCACTGAGACCCAGCCAGCACCTCTAAAGTTCACTAATTAACATATTATATGTTGTTTGCTTAAATTGTGCAGAAGCTGAACTATTTGCAGTGCAACAGACCAGTTTGCACGCAGACTCTTTTACTACCAATTCATGTTCATGGAATACATGCAGAATGAGATTTGTCTTGCTGGATAAGCAAGGCAAGAGGCAGGGTACATGCTAGACGTGTCGCCAGTCTGCTGCAGGGCTAGCACAGAGACACATTCACATTTACACCTATGGGCAATTACTGTGTACCCTGCCTCTAGCCATATGGCTGCTGGGATAGGCTCCAGCCCACTGGTGACCATGAATTGGATGGCTGACAAAGGCCTTCTGTACAAAAGTAAGTCATGTGGGTTGGCCACAAGGTCAGTCTTCCTCTTTATTTCAGTGGAAGTTGCAAAGATGATTTACATATTTACACAGCTAATTAAGTTTACTTTAGCTAATTGATTAAATTGAAGAAACAGGAAAATAACAGAGGTTGTGGTTTTTGCAAACACCCACCCAATTCAGAGCAAGGTGATTTAACTATTTAAAATTTCCACTCAATTTTCACATGAACTAAACAAATGAAGGGTGTATTTGTGAGCTTCAGAGGAAATAGGTGGACTTTGTTACCTGTGAACGTAGCCTGCATGGACATTTCCTCGCTGTCTTTGTGCTTGTAGCTTGATGTTGTGTATGTACGTGAGTTTCTTGGCAACAAAGTAAATGATCCCGTTTCCCATGAATTTATTTGTTTAAGGGGAATGTTTGGCTTTTTTTCTGCTTCGTGAATTTTCCAAGTAACATGAAATGAAAATGAGATCATTTACATGCGTTCAGCTGGATTCTTTATGTGACTGCAAATATGTAGACAGACAGCAGCAGACAGACAGCAGTGCACTTACAAACAAGCTTAAAACGCTGAATTATGGCTGTGTTGTAAGAGCCTTATTTGCTGTGCATGCATATGTGCAGCGTCTGTGTCGAGAGCCAAG
Source organism: Copadichromis virginalis (assembly GCF_057382275.1). Taxonomy (NCBI): domain Eukaryota; kingdom Metazoa; phylum Chordata; class Actinopteri; order Cichliformes; family Cichlidae; genus Copadichromis; species Copadichromis virginalis. Next base: position 19,202,102 of record NC_140636.1, on the reverse strand, counting down.
GTACAAGCTTTTCATTGGATTGGAATGTACTCCTTTTTTAATAATGCAATTAAAGTAAACATAAAATGAAGTTTATTTAAAAAACAACAACTGGGCAACACCGGCAATGTGTGGTTAATAATATGACATATTATTAAAATAGGGCTCGCTTTGCACATGTTCTTGTGTCTTTATCTGGCTCAGTTATAGTTGGTTCAATTAAGGGAATTTCCAGCATGCGGACGGCCATGTGAACGTAGCCCACAGCTACCTCCTGCTGAGCAGACAGACAGTTTAAATTAGCTTTGTTAATTCCCCATTTAAGGCAGTTTATTTCAAGGGCAAACAGAGTGCTTCAGAGGAGAGTTAAGCAACTTGTGAAGGAAGGAAAAGGGGTAGAAGAAGGGCATCAGCACAAAGGGGAAGAAAGGCGGCAGTTTGTTTCGGTCTTTGTTTGGTGATAACTAGTGAAAAAAACAAAGTGTCTGTTTACTTTTCAAATAGCACTCATATATGTTTAGATAGCAGAGGTCAAAGATTGACTATTAGAGCAGAGAATGCAACAACACATCCCTTTATCCACAGAGAGAGTCGCTGTGAATAAACTCTGAATGCACTAATCCTGTTTTTATTTTAAAACAGTATTAACATTAGCATGATTTTAATGCAGAGCCTCGCTGTAGGAGCAATTTTTGGTTTGCTCATTTGTGTTTAAGCTTCTGGCCACCACTCAGTTATGAGTTTGACATGTACTGAGCCTAAAGTCAGACTTTTCAGTGTGAGAGGTGGGTCTCTTTTAACCTGGTGAGGTCACCACATTAGCTTATTCTGATTACATAAGCTGGTGCAGAGCAGGGTTTTTTTAGTGATTAATGGAACATGATAATACTAACCTAGTACTAACTTGGTTAGTACTACGGGGCTACCTAAGTAACTACACCTTTCTAGTGCCCCTTTTGCATTTAGAACTGCCTGAATTCTCCCTTTTTCCACAACAGGGTTGCACAGGGGATGCAGATTTGTCAGCTTTACATCCAGCTTTAATACTCAAGTAGGCTGTGGTGTTTAAATAATGCTCAGATGGAACTAAGGGGCCAAAATTGTGTTGAGAAAATATCCCCCAAATCATTACACTACAACCACTGGCCTAAACCTTTGACAGGGCAGGATGGATCCATGCTTTCATGTTGTTTGTGCCCTATTTTGATCCTACCGTTGGAAATCAAGACTTATCGGAACAGGGAATGTTTTTCCAGTCTTCTGTTGTCCAGTTTTGGTGAGCCTGTGTTAATTATAGCCTCAGCTTCCTGCTGTCTGCTGACAGAAGTGTCATCTGGTGTGATCTTCTGCTGCTGCAGCCCTTCTGCTTCAAGGTTTGACATGCTGTGGATTCAGAGAAGCTCTTCTGTATTCCTTGGTTGTCATGAATGTTGTTTTTTTTTGTTCCCACTGTTTCCTATCAACAGTCTGCTCATTTTGACCTCTGACCCCTGGCATTAAAAAGTCATTTTTATCCAGAGAGCTGCAGCTTACTGGATATTTTCTCTTTTTCGGATCATTCTCTGTAAACTCTCGAGATGATTGTGTGGGAAAATCCCATCCACACAAATACCTTTCTTCCTCATTCTGATGATTTGAATTTCTTGGCCCTTTCTACATCCCCAAAAGCAATGAGTATCTTATGATTGTCAGGTTAGATATTTGTGTTAACAAGCAGTTGAACCGCTGTACCTACAAAAAAAAAAATACTAGCAGATGAGCGTATATACGAGGATGCGGTTTTTGTATCTGTTTTCTGGCGCGGCTACTTGTCCAAAATTTTTGTCTACTTCACAAAAAGTTTGATAAAGTGTTGTGGCTATAGTACGCTTTAACATAATGCGAAATAGCACAGTCTAGGCTGTGTTTTATGAAAAAGCAGATCGTTTGCTTCGTGCAGGGGCACATCATCATTAGTACTCATATAGTATTTCAACTACTGAACAATTCAATGCCTCCTTTGTTGCTTTTGTTGGTTCATGGCTCTACGGTCTGGACTTTTACTGCAGAGCTGTGCTGCTGGACTTTGCAGAATGTGGCTGCACAGTCCAGCAGCACAGTGGCTGGCTGAAAACGCAGTCAACATAAACCGGCTCTTTTAATCTTAAATATTTATTTGGTGCATAAGCAGATATAAAATGTAGACTCCAATCAAAATGTAAAGGGGGAAATGATGACAAGTGTCAGAAGTGAGATAACTGAGAAGTGAGATGAACTAAACTCGGCAGGAAGTTTTTTTTAAATAGTGTTTGAGCTGAAATTGATAGAGTTAATTATGTGCACACGACACAGCTCAGTGGGAATGGATATGTTTACAGTACCCTACTGTGCTTTGTGTAATAAAGGTGGCACTTAAGTGATACTATAAGCTTATGCATTTTTTATGAGTGTGTGTGTGTGTGTGTGTGTAGTCGTGTAATCCACAGCAGCACAGTGAGCTGGTTTCACATATCAGCTCTGGAAAGTCCCTGGATAATTATGCTGGACTTTGTCTTTCTCTTTTCTTCTCCTCATATTCTTTGCTCGTCTGCGGCTTTCGTTTATTGTCTTTCTTCCTTTTCTTCTTAATCAAACATTGCTGCAGAATGAGTGAGTATGACTGGTGTGTTTAGGCAGTCAAAATTAATAAGAGCATGAATAAGAGCATGTGGCAGTTTAAAAAAAAATCTAGATCGTGACATTAAAGACACTCATTTTAATGTGCGTTCATGATACTGTGGATGCAATCACGATTCACTCCAGGGGAATTCACAGCAGCCTATTTCCATATTGCTGTTGGTGAAAACTGAAAGCACTGACAGGTTCCCATGCAGGTTCAAAGCAGCTTTCCTGTTATGGCACAAAGCTGCCTCAGAGCTTTTACAAGTTTTGACCTGAGTGGTGCATAAAAATTATAAAATGTGGTGTGAAATTTATAAGAAATGCAAATTGAACAAATTCTGCATAGATGGAGCTTTTTACCTCCCCTGTGGTCTGCATGTTTTGGGTGTTATGAAAACAGCTGCAGATGTCCTTAGATTTCTGTGTAGTAAAGATAAAGGCTCACCAAGGGCTAACATATTAGTCTGACTAGTCTGAGGCAGCTTAAAAGGTAAAAACAAAACACGATTATCTATTATTGATAAGCGTTATTTGAATATGCTATTAAACTTTATGTTAACACAGAGGACTAGCTGGCACTCTGCCATCTGCCTGCTGGGAAGGAAAGTCCAGCTTGATTTATTACTGGCAGGCCTTTGATCAGTTGGTGAGAAAATCAGCCAACCATCAGCTCACAGGTGGAGCTCAGATACGCTGTTTGACTCAGTAGCAAACTAACCATCTATGATGTTGTTAGAAACCTCTGCAGATGTTTTCTGCACATTAACCGTGCTCTCGGGTCAAATTATCAATCGGAAACATTGCACAGAGGGCAACTATGCTTTTTGCTGAACATAACATAGGCTTTACATAAACAATGGATGCAGCTACTGCGATGTCATCCACTGGTTTGTGACGCTTTTTGGCTCCTGTGTTGTTGTTGTTGTTGTTGTTGTTGTTGTTTTGGAGCCACAATTGCTCATGCTTGATGAAGAGGTTACCAGCTAATTCTTGCAAACCTGCCACAAACTGTATGGGTGCAGGACACAGTTAGCTGCTAATTAGTTCAACTTAATAAAATATTAGAAATTAAATACTCTTGGATGAGCTTTAAGTACAAATGGACCGACGTTGGCTGCTTTTAGATGATCCCACCCTGCTGTTTCATTGTGTTTTTCCTTTCCAGGTGTGCTTTTCCCCACTTGGGATCATTGTCATGCTGGGAACTCAAGCTAATGCTAATCAGATAACTTACACATAATTCTGCATGGTGGATTATAATCTCAGGGTACTTTTTTACATCATAATTTCATCAGTTTTGAAAAGATGCCTAACACCACTGCCTGAAATAGCACTAAACCCCAATAGAGCCTCCACCATGTTTTACAGATGGCTGTAGACACTCGCTGTTGTACTTCTCTGATTTTCAGTGCTGCTTTTGTGTAAGTTTTTGTGAACAATTAAGTTAGATGCCTTTTGTGTCGTACCTGTTGTACCTTCATGGATCACTTTCTTTATAAAAACTCCTCACTGACTGTTATTTCCCTACATATCGCTCTCTTTACATATAATAATTCTTCTTCCTCTCTGTTTGTGTGTCTGTTCAGGAGCTGCAGCGGTTCAAGTTGTTTGTGAAGAGGAAGCCAGCCTTTGATGTGGTTGTAGATGGGCTTAATGTTGCAAATAGCAACAAGGACAAAAGCAAGCAGTCAGAGACAGTAAGAATATGCACAGGTGTACATGCATTAAAAGTGTGAGATGCAGATTTACCCACAGGGCAGACCCTGTGTGTAAATCCGCACTCACTCACACATAGTTACACAGTCTTGATTTTAGTGGTTTCTTCCTACATGCATATCTGTCCAACTCAGGGGCTTTTCTGCCAGTCACAGAATGAGTAAACCTGCAGTGTGTGTGTAGTTTTTTTTTTTTTGTTTGTTTTTTTTTGTTTTTTTTTTAGAGCATGCATGTGGGAGATGCACGTAAAACTGCCCAGTACCTGATTTTAACAGTAATGAGAGTACTTGTCAGCCTGCCTACATGTGTCTGTCAGGATGTGAGTGTGTGATGGCTTATTCTGCCCCAATTTTCTCACATATGTGGCTGCAAGACAAAGGAAAGTACAGACTGATGAGCCTATTTCCCTATCTAGTCATCTAGTTTGTGGGAAAGTTAAATAATTTATGAAAATAAATGCAAAAGAGATCGAAATTTACATCAAGCATATTATTCAAAGGAAACTGGAGGACAGCCGTACTGCTTCAATATGAATTACCTGCTGAATTCACTATTCAGAGTTCTGGATGACTGCTTACATGCCATCAGCTCACTGAGATGAAACAAGCTGAATGGCTGCAAATAGATAAACAGTGCATTGTGTATTTGCAGCTTGAACATCAGAAACTGTTTTATAAACAACATTTTTCACACATAGTTTTGAGAGACATTGCTGACAGTGAAGCTGAGATAAGAAACACTGGAAATGTTGGAAACATCGTTAAATATTTGTGAGCAGCCTGCAGCTTTGGCTGCTCTTTCCCGACTGCAAATATCAACAAATATTTACAAAGAAACAGCTTATTTAGACTTGTGAGATTGATCTTTGTAGAGACCGCAGCGTAACCTGCTCAAGTACCCGACAGCATTGCCAGCATTAATGTTTGTGTTAATTATGTGTTAATTTATTTGTAGTTATGTCCTGGTTTTTTGTATACAGTGTCAGCCAATATAGATGCAAATAAAAGGCCAGGAGTCATGCAGTTTTCATTTTTCATGTTCTCATTTTATTGCTATTGTAAGACAAGCACGTGCAAGGCGAGTTGCAGATAAAAGTTTAAAAATGTTCCAGTGAAATCAGAGAATGTGGCTTCATAGTTTTCCATTTGTAGGCAGAAAACTATTCAATTGAAGTTAATTGTGTTAACTATAATTAACTTGGGAGTAGACGACTCTGAGTGTCGAAACATTTAAAAGAGCAAATAAAACCCTAAATTGGCATTTCAGCCAGTGCGTTCCTGTTTTTTAGTCTGGTTATCTAAAGCTTGCTCAGCCATGACTAGTCAGTGCTACTCAGACTAGAAATAGAAACTATAAAGCTTCCAGTAACAAAGCATCTTGTCCTGTGGCTGCCAGTTCTTTAGATGTCTGTTTGTAGAGCTTAAAGAAGTAAACATTACTGCAGTACACAGACATTTTACTTCATTTTTATTGAGGCAATGAGCCTATGTAGGCCCACTCATAGGAAAATAAATACATAAATTATACATATGTAAAAATGTATGAGTATGTACATCCAAATGTATGCAATTTTTATATTGTATGTCTTTAATGACTCTTCCTGGACCTACACGTCTTTTCTAACTTCCAGCTTTTCCGAATGTGAAACATATAACCCCCCCCCAAAGCTCATTGCCCTCATGTGGGATCAGCTGCTTGCATTGTAGACCAAATCCAAGCCATCATTTTAGTAATTATTTTTATTTATTAATGTTCTCGTTTTGAAAGTGAATATAAAGAAAGGCATATATTTGTGTGTTTCAGCTGCTGCTGGTGGTGTCAGAGCTCGTCGACCATCAGGGCCTAACTGTCCTGGTGCTGGGAAGGAAACACATGCTGCGACCCTCCAGATCCTGGGACAGAAACAACATGAACCTCATCCAGCAGAAGGCCCACTGTTTCTTTACCGACAATATGTGAGCATCTTATGATAATAATAATGATAACGATAATATAAAAAGAACAGCATGAAATATGTTCCATTGGATAGACAGGAAACCAGTACTGGGAATGTTCCTGTTTACTAGTTACTCTGTAAAACGGTAATCAGTAACTATTTTTACTGCTTCATGAAAGTAATCGGTTGCATGATCTGTTTGTTTCACTGGAGCGCTACCTTCAGCATGCACTGGGTGGTTAGCAGCCGGGATGAAAATGGTCGATTGCTCCTTCTGGTTTGGGGGGGGAGAGTTTGTGCCTCAAATGAGTTGAGGTGTCTCGGGATCTTTATTCACAATGATGCGAAGGTGGATTATAAGGTCGGCTGGCAGATGTAGAGTCAGTAGAAATGTGGGCATTGTGTCAGACTGTCAGGGTAGGAAGAGAGCTGAAGTTTTATCCCTAGAATGCCTGCCAGGCTTGGAGATCGGAGGGAAGCCTGGAGTAGTGCTGCTGCTCCTTTGTGTTAATAGGAACCAGTTGAGGTGCTTCTCCCTCGTGCCTTCGCTTTGGAGGGTTTTTTTTTTTTTTTCCAGCACATCCAACTGGAAGGATATCCAGACCTGGGAAGATCCTAGGAGGATCTGGAAGGCATTGCTGGGGAAACAGACAATTGTTGTATTATGGAAAATTGTTTTAAAAAACATCTTTACGGACTGTAAATGTTTCATTAGCTTTCCTTTGTCATGTTAGAGCAACATTGCATATTTAGCACTGAGAGTTGTTGCTTTCGGCTGGTCTCAGGCTCGCTAGTAGCAAGATTCACTGATTCACACACAGATGCAGAAATGGCTCCTTGAATACCATCTTCTCAAACTATCTTGCTGACCTTCTTTGTCCTGGAATAGGCCAAAGCGGGACATTCCTGCATGGTGAGTAGATGCAGACCAACAGAGTTTTTACATTTAAGCTTAAGTGATGTCTGTCTTGGCTTGAAGACATTGTCTCAACAAGCACTGTGCAAACCTACAATGCAATCTGTCTATACAGCCACAGCTTGTGGCTCTGGAGCCTCTGGAGAGATTAAATCTGTTGGCTGGGTTGATAACACCTTGGTGTCCCTCCAAAATAGCTGGAGGAGGTGGCTGAAGAGAGGGAGTTACTATTCTTGACCCGAATAAGCAGCAGAAAATGGATAACTGTAACACCTTAGAAATTTATTTGTTTTGTGATGTGTTTAAGTTGATGGTAATACCTGCCTGTTTAAAAGGCAGCACACAAGCAAAAAAAAAGAAAAAAGAAAAAAAAATGTCATTAAAAATCATTCAAGAATCAAAAGATCCTCTTTAAATGTGTTTGTGGGTGCTGCAACACAATCTGGGTGGCTGACATATATAGGAAACCATAACACAGACTATGAATTCAGATGTGGAGCTCTGCTTATTTTCTGCATTTTGTGCTTTTCAGTTCAGAGGATGACCCCTTCCTGTTGTACGCTACTTTGCACTCTGGGAACCACTGTCGGTTTGTAAGCAGGGACCTGATGAGGGACCACAAGGCCTGCCTGCCAGATGGAGCCACCAAGCGGCTCTTCTTCAAGTGGCAGAGAGGGCACCAACTGGTGGTGGACGGGCACGTCACAGCGGGCAGGAGGGTCCGATTTCAGGTGGAGAATGAGACCATGAGAAGAGAGGGTCAAGGCTCAAAGAAGGAAGCATCACAAAATTAACTCTGTTTTCGTTTGTGTTTTCCCAGAGTATTCCCAGCTATGACACCATTGTCCAAACCTCAGGAGGAAACTCATGGCACATCCCTTATGATGAAACAGAGGACAGGAGCACCTATGAAGTACCACAACACTGGCTGTGTCTCAACAAAAAGCTCTGAAGACTGTCTTTTTTTTTACAGTTTGGAATATTAAAAAAAATGCTGGTACTGAAGACTTTTAATAAAACTGTGGACCTGTAAATAAACATTTACCATCACTGCAGTGTCTGTACTGTTTTAATCATATTTCAATTTAATATGATTAAATATTAGATAATAGGTACAGCCAGATCCATGGATATTTGAACAAGATGTACAACAAATGTAATTTTTCAAATTTTGGCTATGTGCATCCACTAACATTGGACTTTAAATAAAACAATTAAGATGTGATCAAAGTGCAGACTTATTACATTAACTGCTTAGGATTTACAGCTATTTTTATACACAGTCCCCCATTCACAGAAATACAATAAATAAATATCTCATATCCTGCTTGGAACAATTTGGTTTTTACTCAGAATATAAACCAAATACAAAAATCCAAACACTTTCTTTTAAAAATATTAACCAGAAGAAAAAAAATCTAAGGAAGTACAACTTTAATTGTGCAGCACAAGTTTGAATATAATTTGAATTTTCTCAAGTTTCCAGAATCTATTCATATACACAATCTCTCGGGAAACATTCCTTCTTAAAGGTCAAACGGGAAAAGAAAGCAAATCTAACAATCTTCATCTGTAGCTGGTGAAAAGGCCTTTTAGGAAAGAACTTTTAGGTTTTGTCTTTACTCCAAAAAGAAAATTGCACAAACGTCATATTCTGTAATTGTCAAGAAATATATTTTGATATTGTTACGAATACACCACCTGATTGAACTACTTGTTAAAAATAAAAATACAAAAACTACAGACAGTTGACCCGGATATGAAAGCTCTCGTCTGCTTCCGGTGCAGAACCGTGCCATGTTTTGCTTCTGTTTTTACCTCAGTTTAGTTTCAGATTCGGTCTAGACCACTTTACCTCAATTATTTCCTGCCGTCATGTCCCGGGGGTCGAGTGCGGGGTTTGACCGGCACATCACCATCTTCTCCCCGGAGGGAAGGCTCTACCAAGTCGGTCAGTAATAAGAGAACCGAACAGAACCTTAACCTGCTCTGTCATCACTGCCTGCTAGCAGGCTAACAGCAGCTACTCACAAAGCTCAAGGCTGATTAAATATGTCACCACAGGGCAGTGTGGCAAGAAAATAGCTATTATGAAAATTAATTAAATGTATTGAGGCAGTTAATCCGACTTAACGGAGCAACTAATGAGTCATATCATTAAAGCAAAACATTTCAGTTAGCTGCAATTATAGACTAGTAAAAGCTAGCTAATAATGTATAAAGGGGACTAAATTAAACGTTAGTTCTAGCTTAAGGTCCATACGGCCGGCAGGACCACGCATGCGCATGTGTTTATATGAGTATTGTTTTTATTCTAACAGCATCTCTCTAAAATTCTTAAAGCAGGGGAGTCGAACATGCAGCATGCATTAATGTGCATTAGTCATTTTTGTTCTTTTGCAGATCCACATCTCACCCTGTCGCTAGCATCCTACTCTGTCACACCAGATCTCTGCATGTCTTCTGTCACTGCATCCATGAATCCTCTCTGAGGTCTTCCTCTTTTCCTCCTGCCTGCTAGCTCCATCTTCAGCATCCTTTGTCCAATGTATCCACTATCTCGCCTCTGTACATGTCCAAACCATCTTAGCATTGCCTCTCTGACTTTGTCGCCAAACCACAGTCTGAGCTGTCCCTCTGATGTACTCATTTTTAATCTTCTGGGATGAAAATATGAGCATCTCCAGCTCTGCCACCTCCAGCTTGGCCCATTTTTTCAGTGCCACGTCTCCAAATTCTACATCACAGACAGATAACAAAAAATTCAACAAATAACTGTAGTTTGGAAACTGAACTACAAGAACTTGAAAACAAAATTTCAAATTAATAGAAAGAAAAACACAAAATCATAATAACTCTAATAAATTATAAAGCGTTAATTTGTGTTTCTATTTAAAGGCTAAGTGAAACAAGGAAACTGTAAGCAAATGTAAAGAACTGAATAACATATAACAAATAGTTTCCTCATTCTCTTGTGTGAGTTGTAATTGGTTTCAGTTTAATCATGAAGATATGGAAATATTTTGTCAAAAGAATCTGACATCGATGTGTTAGCACTGAAGAAAGAGAAGAAGCAAAATGAAAAAGAAAATAAGTAAAAGGTGCCTTTCTTTATCAGCACCTCAAAGAGTGATGTATTTGTGACACCAGGAAGTGAAATTTACAGGTCATTTAACAATCATCATCAATTTACTGATAAGAAGAACAAGTAGCTAGTTTGTTACTTTTTTAAAATGTTCAGTCATGAAGTTTGTGTATATTTCATTTTGCCTGCCTCTCTTCACTCTTCAGAGTATGCCTTTAAAGCGATAAACCAGGGCGGACTGACCTCTGTGGCCGTCAGAGGGAAGGACTGTGCTGTAGTCGTGACGCAGAAGAAAGTTCCTGTGAGTTTGCGTTTCTTTCACATTCGTGTGATCCGATTCCTAAAACGACATTTTGATTGGTGTATCGATGGTGGCCCGTGTGGCGAGTTCATCTGTTAGGGGCGCCTTTCTTTGTGTCTTCCTCAGGACAAGCTCCTGGACGCTGCGACAGTCACACACCTGTTCAAAATCACAGAGAACATAGGATGTGTTATGACCGGCATGACTGGTAAGCAGCAGGAAGCTTATTATCTACTCTTATTATGGGGGACAATGTTAAGCTTTTTTTCTCCAGTCTTCTTTGTTTCTTTTGTATAAAATAATAAGAAAATGGGCTGATTTGGCCCTGATGCAGCCTCCAGTGTATTAGCAGAGTTGTGATTTGGAGTTAAGGTAACAGATATACTCTATATTGCCAAAAGTATTCACTCACCCATTTGAAATCAAGGAATCCAGGTGTTCCAATCACTTCTATGACCACAGGTGTAAAAAATCTAGACATGCAGACTGCTTCTGCAAACATTTGTGAAAGAATGAATCGCTCTCAGGAGCTAGTCTTGGTAATATAGTGTAACTGAAGTTGCAATATACTCTCCTCACGATGTTGCAGCTGCACATTTTAGTTATCCTCTTCTTTCCTGCAGACTATTCAGAGTTACTGAGTTACAAATTATACTTCAAATAATGCAAACTTTTTCAGTGGCATGCAGCTAAGCTTGCAGAAGAACACAAGACATTTCCAGAAACTGCACATAAACACTTGCTTGAAATTTGAGACAGAGTGTATAAAAAAAATGTGTTTTTTCAGTCGACAATAAAGGTTGTAGAACAAGGAAGAGCAGATTTAAGTACAGGAAAAAGACAAGACAAACAGCGCTGTATGTGAGTAAACAGATGAGGGTCATGTGAAGCTTACATCTGTTTTTGTTTGTGGGTTTTATTTAAGAAGCGGCAGTGTTTAATATGAAAACTCAGGTCTGTCATTAAAGTGCCAGATTTAGTCACACATACATATATTCATCAATAATCTGTGGCAGGTTTATGGTTTATATTTAAAAAAAAACATTTAAGATGAAACTGCACACAAGGACTGAACACTAATAGAATAATAACATAACAGTGGGTAAAAGTCGCATGATGAAATCACACACTAAAGTACAAATGAATGGAAAAAATAATGAGACTGATTATTCCTGGTAAGCAGTGTCTCATCTGACTTATGTTCCACAACAGATGCTTGTACTGGAAAAACTGCTGATATGTGCAATTAAAACTAAACCACAAAGGTTGTACTGCTTCTTCTCCTGCTCCAGCACATCCTGGAGATTCCCAGTCTCGGGGCTGATGAAACCTTTAAGAGCAACATATTAAGACAACAAGTTAATGTCAGCCTCTGCCTACATAAAGTTTGATTTCATCTAATCATGAATCGGCAGTGGCACAGCTGGATGTGCACCAACCCAGAAAAACAATCAACAACACTGTGATTGATCTGCTTGGTAGTAAACGTGCTGTGTAAACACAGAAAATTAGAAAAATTAAAGATACTTTATTGATCCCACAAGAACAGAAATTCAAATAGTGTAATAAAAACAGCACGGTTAGAAGTATGCAAGCCCATAATGAAGGCATTATTATGTTAGGTAGCACAAAATTTTATATACAACAGTTATCCATCCATCTTCTCCCACTTATCCAATTCACAGAGAGGGCCTGGAGCCTATCCTAGCGAGAAGTACATCCTGGTCAGGGCGCCAGTCTGTTACAAAGCTCACACAGAGTGACAACCATTCACACTCCATTCAAACCTAGGGGCAAATTAGAACTACCAGTTAACCTTATCCATGTAACTCCAAAGACTGGTAGATAGCCAACCTCTTGCCGCACACTAAACAATCTGAGCTTCCTCAGAAAGTAGAATCTGCTTATCCCCTTCTTGTACACAGCATCGCTGTTGGTCCTCCAGTGCAGTCTGTCACTCAAGTTTACACCAAAGTACCTGTAGCTGTCCACATGATGTTAAGTCAACCCACATCTCTTTTGTGTTGCTGACATTCAGGAGGAGGATTGACGTCTCTGGCTATAATATTATTAACTGTAATGCAATAATAGCAGTGTAGACATGGCATTTTCTCTTTTTCAAAGCTCTAGCAGTCCATGTAAGCACTCAGCCAGGAATATGCTCGAACACACAAGTGTAAGTGCCCACTATGGCGTAGCTCTGTGTTGATTGAACAAAGCTAAGCTGGAAAATAACTAACCTGTAACCTTAAACAGAGGTGGTAGAAGAACTCTTAATCAGAAGGTCCAGAAAGTCCCCACCATACAGTACTCCCTCGTTAGGTATAGATGTGATCCTGAGCTTATAGCCTTGTCTGTTTCCATTTACAGATTAAAGCTACAATAACTATTCCTAGTAAGCAATGTCTCATCTGACTCATCTCATGATCCACAACAAACCCTAGTATTGGAAAAACAATGCTGATGTATACAATTAAACTAAGCTTCCTGTTAAGACACCTAGCTCTTAAAAAGGTTGGCAGAAAGCTACCTCTAAGAGCCTGCTACCACTTCCAATGAGACCAACTTACCATATCATACCAGCTGTTAATTTTTTAAAAAGTCAAAGCACTTAAATAATTCTGGCCTCCAGCCCAAGTTACAGCTTCATCTGACCAGACTGATCCTTGATGAGCCCTCAATTTTTACAGAGGGAGACCACATGAGCTGTAACTAAAAATGTTTATATTACACAACTAAACAGAACTGAAACACAAATGAACATAGTCGGATCTCCTGCAGGGAAATGCCTGACCCGAGGGCTGTATCACTTCAAAGTAATTCATTTATTAAAACAAGCCCGTGTCCCATTAGTGAGAGAGCAAATGTTTTAAATGGCAGTTTAAAGTGATGTGAGCTGCTGTGACATGATTTTCTTTCCCTTCCTTCTGTCCAGCTGATGGCAGGTCTCAGGTGCAGCGTGCACGGTACGAGGCGGCTAACTGGATGTACAAGTATGGCTACGAGGTGCCCGTGGACATGCTGTGCAAACGCATGGCCGACATCTCCCAGGTTTACACCCAGAACGCAGAGATGAGACCGCTAGGCTGCTGTACGTAATTTGTGTTAGTGTGTGTGTGTGTGTTTGCATTTTGATATCACTCCATGTATTAAAACTGAAATTGAAACTTTTTTCAGAGCATTTTCTTAATGTCTGCAAGCTTCAGTTTACACAGTATTTTGAAATCTGATGCAGAAAGTTGTTAAATTTCTCCTTTTTTTGCGTGTCTAAAAATGTGGTGTGCAATGGGGCGATCGTGGCTCAAGAGTTGGGCGTTCGTCTTGTAATCGGAAGGTTGCCGGTTCGAGCCCTGGCTTGGACAGTCTCGGTCGTTGTGTCCTTGGGCAAGACACGTCACCCGTTGCCTACTGGTGGTGGTCAGAGGGCCCGGTGGCGCCAGTGTCCGGCAGCCTCGCCTCTGTCAGTGCGCCCCATGGTGGCTGTGGCTACAATGTAGCTTGCCATCACCAGTGTGTGAATGGGTGGATAATTGTGTATAGTGTAAAGCGCTTTGGGGTCCTTAGGACCAAGTAAAGCGCTATGCAAATACAGACCATTTACCATTTTATATGACTTCTTTCTTTTCTTTTTTGTCCTCTCCTATTTTCATTCCACCCTGCAGGTATGATAGTGATCGGGATTGATGAGGAATTGGGCCCACAGCTGTTCAAGTGCGATCCAGCCGGCTACTACTGCGGCTTCAAGGCCACGGCAGCCGGAGTGAAACAGACAGAGGCCACTAGTTTCCTGGAGAAGAAAGTGAAGAAGAAGCTGGACTGGACTTATGAGCAGACTATAGAGGTAAAATACACCAGAATACACAAAATAATTCCATATTCTTTTCTGTTGCACTGGAATTTTGTCCAAAAACGGCCCGGTAACGATGAAGGCTGCAGGGCGTTTCCGCCCTATGGAGCTTCGGGAATGTTGGGGATTTTACAGGATACTTTCTGGACAGCCGAGTAAGGGGAGTTAGGTGATTTTTATTGACGTATCAGGAAATGTGTGTGAATTTTACAGCTGTGACTATGTGGGGTAATTTCAGTGAATTGCTTGGTGTTTTCCAAGCCAGTTGACGTTAGGGAAGGTTGTTGATTTTTGGAAAAAAAATTCAAACAAGCCCTGTTGGAATTAGAAATCAGTCTCTGAATGGTTTCCTGTGGTCTCTGAATCAAAAAGATACTGACTTATTGAAACCCTCTTTAATATGGTAAAGTATTTATATCAGAGGTGGGTACATGAGAAACTGGACTGTTGTCTTCCATTAGCTGAACTCAGTTGCCCACCCCTCGTATGTATGTATGTATAATAAATGCATATATAATAACTTTTTTCTTTTACTTTAATTTTCTGTATCATGTTTAAATACGAAGTTCTCCCCTTTGTCTCCAAACAGGCGGCTATCTCATGCCTGTCTACTGTTCTGTCCATCGACTTCAAGCCCTCAGAGCTAGAGATCGGAGTCATCACGGCACAAGAGCCCAAATTCAAGTGAGTGTTTTTCTGAAATAAAGCTTCTCGATAGCTTTGAGTAAGAACGTGATCTTGAGTCAGCCACTGCATCAAATTAGTTTTGCAGAACGAAGCGGGCTGTTGCTGATTAAAAAGTTGAAAGCGTTAAAACGCCGGTAATGTGTCGGCTGTGTTGGGTTATTGCTAAATAATTTGAGAAAAAAAGGCCGGTGTTGTAATGGAAATTCCCTAAAACTAAAAACAGCTAGAGGTTGAGATCAAAGCAAGGACTTACATGTGGAGCTTGTTCTCGATATATCCGTATGTGTGTTGGCAGAATGAAAAAGTATGACCGTATAACTGTGCGTTTGTGTTCCAGGATTCTGTCAGAGGCCGAGATCGATGCTCACCTGATGACTTTGTCTGAGCGGGAGTGAAGCGGTTTTATAAGAACGGATGATAAACAGTAAAAAGCATCAACACACAAAATGTCTCAGCTGGAAGGAAGATGAAGGAGGAGCTGGTATCATCTTCTTCAAAAAGAGATGAACAGTAACAGATAACCCCACCCCCACCCCTCCATGCTATCTGGTCACAAACAGGACATGATATTATCCATGTACCCAAACCCCTGCCCCCTCCTGTGTTTTCCTTCTGCAGCCAGCTGCTAAATGTCTCAGATCGTGGACGGGACATTCAGATCAGTCCCTGACGTGACACATAAAGTGTGACGTGGCAGCTGATGTGACAGACGGCCGCAGCGCAGCAGCTCAGCCTGAATGACTTCATGACATGTGTGACATGAGCAGATTGGAAGGTGGAGGTGTGGTAACACTACAACTTACAGCACAATACCTCTTAAATGTGGACTCAGTGGTCCTGTAGCTTCACTGTGCTCGGCAGTGCTTCCTGACCATCTTTTCTCAGGGCTACCACTTACATATGTGTCTCTCTTCTTCAGTGTTTAAGCTTTCCCCTCAGTGCAGTCTTCAGTTTCAGGATGAAATTCATGCTCTGTACTCGATGATAACCCAGGGAACAGCTGTGGGAATTCTCCTACAGCAGCAGGTCATTGTCACACCCCTGTTTAAATCTGCTCAGGTCACTAGAAAGCTGGTGTTTTGATCTACCTGCCCTTCTGCTGCAGCTGCTGTACATTTCCACACTTCTATTAAACACACTTTTTATTTAACACAGGTGTTTGATTCTCTGCGCACATTCATTCCTGTCTGACGGCTCTTAGCTCTCTCGAAATTACTCGACAGAGTGTACAAGTGAGAATGCAAATGTCTGAACAGTCAGCTTCCACAGTAAACGATCTTTACTATGCCTGCTTCCTGATACAAAGCGAGTATCATGTACCCATGAAGGTATAGCACAGTTTGTTTACACCCAGTGAGAACTGCACCTAATGCAAACGATTATTGTGCTGCATTCTGCTTTGCATTAATTTGATCGTTTCGCCTAACAACACATCTTCTTTGAAAATGTATTGAATCCACTATTTTCTGATGTCTGGGAGAAATTATTTTAAATAATCACGATCTCTGTGTTTAACAAGATAATTGGGATTGGGATTTTTGCCCCAATTGAGCCGACTTTTGCTGTTTATTTCCAGTACTGGAAACGCTCCTGCCGCGGTCAGTCGCTTTGCACATATCGCGACCTATGTGCCCACTCAGCAGCGCCATTAGACCGAGTACCCTCACGCTTACAATGCCCACTGCTGTCTGTGTGTTAAGTCTCATGATCAACCTTTTGTGGGTACAAAGTAAACAAGCACTGAGGCACCGTTTACTCTGGTTAGGCCGAAAATGGAGCAAAGTTCAGGCAAAAGAACATGTGAGATGATCCATTGTCGTTAATGGTCTGGATACTTGCTTTTAAAAAGTGCAAAGCCTAAGCTTGATGTCCACACTGAAACCTTTCTTTCTCTTTACTTTTCTGAAGCGTTCAAGCATCTGTAAGGTGTAGTATGCAACGTGAAAAACACAATATTATACTTTGTGCTCCATGCCAATTATTTAAAAGCTATGGTTAGTGTTTTAAACATAAATCTGCTGATATTTTATGCCGTATGATTACAGATGAGGCCACCCAGCAGAATACCAGTCCATAAAATCAACATTACTACTTTTACTCGAAGTGTACATGGTGAGTAATAATACTCACCATGCATTTTACCTTTGATTGTAGCTATTGATTCATTAATATGCCTATCACTTTAATATTGATTTTAAAGCATTGTCTGCTGTTGAGTAGATGTACAGTACATTAAAACTGTACTGGTCCAGTTCATTCTCCCTGTTAAGTGATAACACATCTACCCTGTTTCTGTTTCCAGATTTATCCTGCGCTCAATGAGGCTTTTGTCTTTTTAAGAACAGCTCATTCAGTCGTTTTGATGCTAAATTGTTTGTCCTGTTGAGTAAGAATGTGACTTATAGCCTAAATACCCTTTTTTTTTAAATTAATATCTCTTAGCAGAAGACTTATTCAGTAGAAAACAATTAAACTCTTGTGCAGCATCATTCTTCACGTAATGCTTGTGTATTAAGGTGCAGGGCTGCCCTCTGACGCAGTATTCTGATACGTTGCAGGCTCCGTGGCCATCTCCTTTAATTAAAGTCCTGGGTTGCCTTGTGGACCAAGGTTTACTATAAACAGTCTATAAACATGAACTTTAGTTCATTTTTTCTTTTGCGTAAGGGAGGGGAAAATATTTCATGTCTGCTAAAGTATTAAAATGTAAGGTTTAAACACAATTCTGCAGTAATTTAATGACAGTGGATATTTATTTTACACGCAGCTCCCTTCCTTCCCAACTTCTGTCACTTGACTTCAGCATCCTGTTGTTCCTGTTCTTCGGAAGGTGAATGACAAGCAGGAATGTCGCCAATAGCTGAATTGTTCCGTTCCTGGGAATTTCCTGTCCCTTCCCTCTTAGCCACACCCTCCAGAAAAACTTCCTGATTTAAATGACAGGGCAATTGACCTCATTACACACACAGAAAAATTCCCGAAGCCTCTTGTCTATACAAACACACACATCTAAAAGGAGGAATTCGCAGCTCAATTGACTACCAGTTCCTCATTCAGTGGAAAGGAGTTATCAGCGCTTTCCTGTATTATATGAAAATCAGAAAGGGAAAAAAGAAGTGTCCGGTCAGGAGTGAAGTTGAGCTGTCATGCTTTGATGGGAGCGTTTATACGAGCAGACTCAGTGACGGCAGCAGGAGGCCACGTGGTTACATTCATTTCCCGTGTAATTGCAGATTTTTATTGCCGTCAGGCTCTGCCGATTACGATTACACGCCATATACGACTACTTCTGATGTCTCGTGTAAAAATATTCCCATCCCAACAAATAACACGGTCACACAGGAGGCTTTCACTGTTAAATATGAGTGTTTTAATTTAATGGAGTGTGCTGAACCCATTTGCTGTCTCACATATACAACCTGCTCAACTGTACACATTCACAGCTTCCATAAAAAATACATCTTTGTATACACAGCATTTACACTATCATACAGCAGAGCTGCTGGAGGAGCATCTTCACGTATGTATGGACGTCCACAGAATACAAGCGATCGCCGGCAGTCTGTTTAATTCTTCCTGCTCAGCTGCCTGGAAGCGGTCACGTCACCTCGCTGCATCGCCCGACCCCATCGTTGTCATCCACGTCACAGCAGAAGTAAGGAACGTGCCGTGCCCCCCCATCCGTCCATCCTTCACCGTCACAGCCTCTGGTCTCTGTAACTTCCCCCGCCCTCTCGCTTCCTGCTAATGTCCATTCCACTGAATGTCATCGTAATTCACCTGCAGACACATGGGAGGAAATAGAAATGGTCACACACCAACTAGTGACACACTTCATTTGTGCCAGACCGGCTGTACGATTTTGAAACGTACCTCATCGTCAGAGTTCATGTGCTCCTCTTCGTCACTGTCGTCTGACTCGCTGTCTGGCAGCTCCCTCAGGTCAGGATGGGTCACAGAGTACAGCTCTTTGTTGATTTCCCAGTTATCCAAACCAATGGTGAGGTGATAGGGGCTGTGGCCCCCAAAGCTCAGGAGGTTTGGGTTCGCTCCTTTTTTCAGCAGCAGTTTGACCAAGAGGAGATTCTGCTGGTCCACAGCCAGGTGGAGCGCGCTGCGACCGTTATGCTGCTCCTGTAAAACAGCAAGGAGGCAAAGGCATTAGTATTAACAAAGAGACTAACAAAGATTAACAAAGAATTCTTTTATTTTTTCCATACAGAAGAGGTGAAAGTTACCTTTGCATCAATGTCAGCTCCCAGATCTACCAGTCTCTCCACCAGTGAGAGGAAACCCTGCACTGAAGCCAGGTGGAGGCAGTTTTGACCTGCACAACACAGAAAAGGAAAAGAAAAATTAAAAGTTGATTCCAGAGCGAGACTGCAACAGGAAATACAAAGATGTATTTCCATATTCTTTTGTTATTCTTAGTAATTAGCAAAAACTGCTGGGTGTGGGTTGTGAAACACATGCATTCATATCAATGTTCTTTTTTGGATTTGATTTACTGTCTTTTTTAACCCCCCAAAAATACTGAGTGTGCATGGCAGTGCTTAACGGAAAAATGTTTACACAAAAGTCTTAAAGAGAGGTGTCCACCTTTTTTATTTAGACATTAACTACTGCATAATAGGTTGGGTTAAGCTCCTCTTGGTCACTTAACTGCAGTCTTCGGGGCTAACTAACAGCAAGTGGACCCAAAAACTAAAATGTTAACGTGTCTCAGGCGAGGAAAGCATCACTTACCGTTATAGTTGCAGGCAGCCATCGCCGTGTGTAGGTGCTCTGGTCGGCTTTTCTGTGTGATGACGCTGAAGCAGTGCAGGTTACCGTGGCGACAGGCAATGTGGAGAGGCGTGTCTCCATTGTTGTCCACCAGCGTGGGGTCACAGCCGGACACCAGGAGGTTGAGACACACCTCCGGCTGTTTTGTTATTACCGCCAGGTGGAGAGGAGTCTGGAGAGGGACAGGTATTTTAGTAATGTCATGATGGCGGATGCAGGTGGGGTGTTAAGAGCTGTGTTGTGCATACCTGTCTCAGGTCATTCTGTCTGTTGAGGAAGTCTGTGTTTTTAGACTGGTCGATCATGGTTTTGATGAATTCTTTGGCCTCATGGATGATTGCCAAGTGGAGCAGCCTGCAGAAACATAAAAATAAAACAATTTAAGTAACAAACCAAAGATAAAAGCAAATTTTACACAACTTCGTGCCTTTTCGTCTACATCAGATACAGTTACAAAAAAGTATTAACTATGAAGAAAACACTCAATTATTTTCATAAATATTTGTAATAATAAATTTACAAGGAAAAAAACTTATTTTACACCTAAATAGAGTAACTTCCTGTGATTACAGTAAAATTGTGTAACTGTAAAACTTAAATGATTGATGTAACAGCTTCAGTTCAGAAGTGTCCCTTTGTTCTCTAACTTGGCTTTTATGCTTTTGTTTGAATTGGTGTAAAATACTATAGTGCTGCATAGAGAGTTACATTTGTTACACAAAAAAGAAAATGCACTCACTCAACAAGAATGGCCAATAGAAACGTCTTACATAGGGGTGTCATAGTAACTGTTTATCAACGGTAATCCAGGGTTTTTCCAGATTCTTGTGAGGGTGACTTTGCTTACATGTAATCTCTCTTATCTTAACAAGTCTGCATTGTCCAGATCTTTCTGGTTTACTGATAAACAAAGATGGACTTTTATTACAAATTTTTTCTTTTTCTTTTGGGGAATGCCATTTTTGGTGGGTACCAATTGCTTTTTTGTGTCTGCTTTTACTTTCAATAATATGTTTGCAGGAAAATAATTAGAATGTTTAAAATGTATTTTGCCTTTCAGAAAACTTAATTTGAATTATTATATATTATGTGTCAGTGCTATACTTTTCTTTGAATTTGTGCAACAAACATAAGTAAACAAAGGTTAAGCATCTACACTTGCATCACTTTTTTTAAAAAAAAAATACAAACCTATTCCATTTGCCTGTATAATTTTGGCATAAAAGTACTTCCATAAATTTCCGGTACTCTGCTTTGATTATTTAACTTATCTCTGGCCCAGTGTTAATGCGCGAGCAGTAAGCCCATTTAAAACACTAGGAACTATATTCATCTGCGGAGGAACTTTGTTAAAATAAAAGTTGGGTTTCGGGGACTGCTTTGTTATTCCCCTTGAAATAAATGTCAATAATAACTCGTACGCGCCTCTTGGAGAATCGGGTTTCGCCCCCAGTGTCCGCTCACTGCATTTAAGGTACTTTTTTCACATTTTTCTTTTCATCCTCTTTCACTTCTCGGGAACGCGCGTCGCTTGGATTCCTTGGTGACGCGCCCGGGACTTTCCCAATCTGACCCGCGGCCATAATAGATTCCCTCCTGATAATAGCCTTTTGTTTACGTCCAGCAGCGCCGTGTCTGACCACAGGTTGACCCGTTCTTAATAAAACCGGACACTCGTTCGGTACCCCTAAAATCCTGGCTACTTAAAAATTAATCCCCCACTCGGGTTAAGGTAGGCCTCACTTGGAGCAGAACTACATTCCCCACAGGAAAGGCATCAAATTACCTCCAAGACCCGAGCTGGGCCTTCTCCTAGCCTCACTGTTGCACCCCCCCCCCCCCCCCGAAAATAACTGGTAAACATCCGAGCTCGGTAACCTTATTCCGGGTCAAACTTACGTGTCTCCGTCTTCTGTGATCTGTGTCTGCCACTCGTACAGCTCTCGGGTTGCAGCGGGGAGCTGCTTGTGCTCCGGCGCCTCGCATTCCAGCTGGAGCCGGCGGATCTCGGCGGCCACAGCCTGGTACTCCTCCTCCTTCAGGGAATCCAAACCGCTGTCGAGCCGATCCTCCGTGGCCTGAGCCGTTTTCCCTTCTTTTGAGTCCCGACTGTAATCCATTTGGTTTAATATACTGGTCCTGTGAAGATCCATGTTAGTCCGAGGTGCGTTCAGTTGTGTTTTCCGACAGCGCTGCACTGCAGTAAATGCCCTCTGCTCTGTGGCTGCAGCGGGGCGGAGCTAACAGCTAGGTGGGGGATTTCCAGAAAACTGTCACTTAGAATAACACAGCACACAGATTGCTGGCTCCAACAGGGGATTTCTGTTGAGACACATATAAAATACACTAGTCAGTTTGTCACAGGGAGAGCGAAAATACTTCTGCAGGCTGCATGTTGTGCGCATAAATCATACAGCCTTCGGGGCATTTCACATTCCTATAGACTTATTAATTATGTGAGTAATTGGATTTGGATGCATGCAACATAAAGTCATTTCTTGGTCATGCAAATTGATTAAATCAAAGGTTTTGCACCTCACCAGTGAAACTGCCCAACACCACACATCTTTAGATGTAATTCTTCAAGAAAGGGAAATTTTAGTTGGGCATTTGGTGTTATGAAAATAATGACGATAATAAAAAAAATTAACATGGAGCTCGGGGAGGTGAAGAATATTCAGAGGAAAATCTCAGAAATTCCCAGATTAAAGCAGTTAATTTTCAAGCAAAAGTACTTGTGTATTTTCTGAGATTTAAGTGGTAAACTGAGAAAAATACAAATGCACGTTAACCCCCACCCCAAATTTTCTAGGTTTAGAGTGGCACATTTAAGGGGAAAAATTAGAATATTCTGTTTGATTTAGGAGTAAAAACCTGGACATTTTCTGGGATTTAAAGTGGTAAATGTGAGACCACTACACACACACACACACATATATATATATATATATTTGTTAAGAATCCACATGGCTTAAGTTTCCAGTCAGGCTTATTATGACTGCAGTTGGTAAGCTCATCAAATTATACTGCAGTCTGACTGAGCAATAAGGAAATGCCAGTGATTTTCGCTCTGAATTACCATCGTACAGTCAGAAACAAGGACTTTGAAGAAGCCCGTTTGTGATTGGGGCCAACAGATTTGACTTCTGTGCATCAGTTTTTGTTGCAAATCCACTGTGTAACGAGAATCATTTTATTCCAGGTTCTTCTTGTATATTTATGTTTTTAATCCTGGATTATTTTTAAGGTTTTTCTCCCTCTTTAAAAAAGCCCCTAATGCACCATCTTGAATGTGTCCCAGATGTTAGAAGCACAGTTTTAAAAGTTTAATATCTTATAGTTGAGTTCAGATCAATGTGTGTTTTTCTCTTGATGCACGCATGCAAACGCCTTCAAGTGCACCTTCATTAGCATGCTTCTGCTAAACCGCTCGACAGAAGCTGCAGACCTGAAGGAGGGAGCGAGGGAGGGGGGCTGCAGCAGACAGTGGTGGTACAGGAGTTTCCTTCAAAACTTTTGAGTGTGACCGCCCTGTGATTTCACTTCATTTATCATATGGTAACATAGTGTGATGAGCACAAACCAGCACGCATGCTAGCGGAGTTTCCCCAACATCCTCCAATCCTGACCACATGATCAAGTGTTGTTCTTACAGTATACTTTATTCCAAAGTAACACTGACATTTTTAAGGATACTTCTACTTGTTGTGTAATCCTAATTTTAACGCATACATAGAAAAAAAAACAAGTTTCCTGCAAGCATCGAGGTCAGAGATTACAAGCTTGCGCTAATAACTCTACTTAACATCCTGTTAAGTATTTTTAAACTGAGTGATGTGTCTGCAGATGATTTTTTTTTTAAGGCGAATCAAACTTCCACAGACTGCCTCTGTGCCTTCAGTAACTAAGAATGAAATCCCTCCCTCCATTCTCCTGCAGATAAACTGGAAGGACTCCAAGTTCTGGATAAACCCGCGAGACTCAACGAGGCTTCGACCTCTCCCTTTAAAAACAGACGACAGGCTGAACGTGATGTTCTGGAGGCCTCGGGGAAACTCCAGGCTTGTTTTACCTCCTATTGTTCCGTCTATGTGACCAGTTAGACGGGGAACCTCGTGGTCTTTGCTCTCTGTGCAAAAACTGTCACATTAGCAGCTGTTGTTATGCAGCATTGTTTGCAGTGCATCACGTTGTGCATACATATTTTGGTACGTTTTACAAGTGATCTACAGTGCATGTATGTTTTAATGTTCTGATGCGAGAATGGAAAAATTACAGAAACCACAAACAACGAAAGCCGCAGGCACACCCACAGTTGACTGCATGTACATGCTTTTTATGTAGACCACGGCTATTTTAGTTACCTAGAACTTAAATAGATACTAGGCATGAAAAACATCTTTATCAACTTAAATTATAAAGGTTTAAAGGGAGCATTTTCAAAACTAAACTAAATTAGAAATGTGCAGGAACGGTCTTTTGTTTTATTCCTGCATGATGGGGCTTTAATGCATGTTTTTACTGAGAGTGTGAAGGAAACTCAAGGCTTCTGCCAATCCAGTGTGGACTTATTCTAATCTGTATACAGTTTTGGCCAAGATGCACGCCTTACCCGAATGAGTAAGAGGAGTAGACTGGCTGTGTGCCTCGCTTCAAACTAATACTTAGTTGACCTTGTTACATTTGGCCTCTGACAAATACTCCCACATAATAACAATACAAGAGAAGTCAAAGCCAAAGCTGAAACTAAACTGAAAGCAGTGAGTGAGCCCACTCTGGTGTGCACTGTCCATCGCAATCAGCTTTGAATGCTAGTGATAAAAAGTCCCCAGTTTGAACCATAATAAAGCAGATAAATGCAGGAAAGAAATGCACTATAGTTGACACAAAATAACACGACAAAACAAAGCTGTTTTTCACATGTGTGCATGTGTCAGATCACACCTTTTATCGATTTTTACATTTACAAATTTACAGTTTCTGTCACATCCCGGTGTATCAACAGTGACGGGAAGCTCTGGGCTGCTTTGTGTTCTTTAAATCCTGATATGCGTAGCTATGATTAGAATGAGTGCAACTTACTCACTTTGACTGGAAATCAGTCAGATTAAACCAGTGCGGCTCTGCTGACTGGAAGCTGTGTTATGTGACACTTTGAGACAAGCAACATTTAAAACAGTACAAAAAAATTCCGAAATGTTTTTAGACATTTAATTAGCCGCCTGAGATGCGGAAGAAGTACATGGAAATGATATTCCTGGATTTCTCCGTGCAGTCTGTGTGTTTTTTCAGGCTTTTCTAATTTCAGCAGGAGTTATCAGCATTCGCCCAGATCACCTCCTTAAGGCTAAAATGTACTTTTTAGTGGGAAACCTGGGGGAAGAAAGGTGGCGTCATGTTGTCAAAGCTCTGATAAGCTCTGTTTTTATTTCATTAATGGCTTTGTAAGAGAGGGATGCACCTTACCACAGACCTCCCTCACTATAAAATGGATAAATGGATCATGATACCTCACGGAGACAGAGTTACTGAGGCCCGACCCTGGTGCCAGGTTTTGTGAGTGAGCGCCTGGTACTTCCTCCTGAAACAGCCACGGGGGCCTTTAAGGGTCCAGTGCTCATGGGGGTTTGATGATCACCCAAACTAACTGTTGCCAAGTTGTCGTTCCAGCCTGATTTAACAGACCTGTGTGCAACATTTTTAACATAACCATCATAGTAAATGGTAAACTACACTTTAGTAAATAGTAATTTACTGTAGGTGTTGTTAAAAGGCCATTGTGGTCAAACATTTGCATCCACTTATCATGGGCATGAATTTTATGGTCATTTTGAGCTTTTAATGATTTCTTTTACCAGTTCTTTTTCGAGGGTGGAAAGGTCAGTACGCCTTAGCAAGTTGCACTGCCATGAGACACTTTTGATAGCTATCAACAAGCTTTTTGTATAAGTCTGGCTTATTTGACCGCTCTTCTTGGCAGGATTGGTAGAGTTTATTGAATCATGGCATGGACCTGGCTTTTAAACATAGTTCACAAACTTCCAATAGTGTTGTGGTCGGGGTTTTTGGAAAGGCCATTTCAGAAGTTTAATGTTATCCCATTTTATCCATTCTAAAACCAGTTTTTATGTGTTTGGAACATTGTCCTGCTGGAATAGTCAATTATGGCTGTTTCAACCATCCTGCTGTTGATTTGAAATCAGAAATCAGAGGTAGGGGTGACACATCCAAATAACTTACGCACAGTTATTTGAGCTAATGACCGTGGAATCTGTAGTTGTTTAGAAATGGCCCAAAGAGACATTCCCAACTTGTGTAAATGTACAATTCTCCTTCGGTCTTCAGTGAATTCCTTGGACTTTCCAAAGGAATATACCAATTAAAGATGTATGTTGCACTGTTTTCACTCTGGAAAAAAAACAGCCCAAATAAATAATTGACATGCATGCCCACGATGAGTCTATGTAAACTTCTGACCACAAATGTAGGTGGAAATGCAAAGTGGAGTTACAAAATACATCTTGTATTATATACACACAACTCCTTTGGTTTGTTTACATTCTTTTCTTGGAAATGATTAGCCAGCACCTCCTTTCCAATGCCATCAGATGAGGGAGCAACATGTAGTTTATCTTTTCTCAGTCACAAAAACGCAAGATTTTATGAACCTAATTTTTTTATGAACCCGACCACCTAATCCAACACGTAGTCTGAAAGCCACACAAAAACACACCATCTACAGTTTTCCTCTGAAATAATCTTTTTGAAACTAACCCTATTCTGTCTGATTAGACAATAAAGATGGCAGAGTACTTCCACAGGTCAAAAGTGGTCCTGCATAAAAGGAAGTGAGATAAAACAGTGCCAAATATTATGCCTGGCATCCTCATTTGTCATTTGTCACCTCAGCGTTTCTCTTGGTTACAGTAATGATAACAAAAGCAGACCAAACAAAACATGAATGTGGTGGAAGGACAAGGAATAGTGGCGCCAGTTCCTGGCAATCCAGTTTGGCCTGATTGAGGTGAATTAAAAGTAAAGTTATTATACACTACTAAAAAAAAGAAAATTAAAGAACCACTTTTCAATGAAGAGTACAGCATCAGTGAAACCTCTAGGGTAGCAGAGGGGCTTGTTAATCAACCACCTACTTTTCTGACTGTGTTTTCAATAGTTTTGCAGTTATTTAGGGTCAGTGTTACTACTGGTAGTGTGTGGTGATACCTGGACTCTTCAGAGGTTGCGCAGGTAGTCCAACTCCTCCAGGATGGTACATCAATACTGGTCATTGGCAGAAGACTTGCTATGTCTCCCATCACAGTCTCAAGAGTATGGATGAGATTCCAGGAGACAGGCAGTTACTCCAGGAGAGCTGGACAGGGCCGCAGAAGGTCCTTAACGCATTGGCAGGATCGTTATCTGCTCCTGTGTGCAAGGAAGAAAAGAATGAGCACCGCCAGTGACCTTTAGCAGGCCACTGGTGTAAATGCCTCTGACCAAACAATCAAAAACAGATTTAATGAGGGTGGTCTGAGGGCCCCGTGCACACTGCCTGACCCTGACTGGCACTGGCAGGTCCACTGGTGCCCTGTGTGAAAGGGTTTGGAGAAGTCCTGGAGAATGTTATGCTGACCGAAACATTGAGATATGATGTATTTTCTGTGGTAAGTTAAATATTTGTGGAGTATAGTTAACTAAAAACTAAACTAGAAATTTCTTTAACTAAAATAAAAATAGAAACTAGGCTTTTCAAAAAAAAATAAAACTGAAACTATTTTGTGAACCTGGAAAAATAAATAAAATAAAAATATAGAGTAGAAGTCTTTAGTTTTACTCTCTGTCAGTTTGCAGAAAATGTGATCACGACCTGCCTGATGAGGGGTCGGCTGGTGTGCTTATTGAGACTCGGGAAATGCTTGTGAAAGCAAACTGAAATAATAATTAACTGAAAAATACAAAACTATAATAACGCTGATTTGTCAGAGTTGATGATGTTTTAAGACACTTTAGAAAAAAAACCTGTTTTTCTTTATAGAGTTGATTACTAGAAAACTGGGGCTTTTTAAATGTCACCAGTAAACATGGCTATTTGTATTTTTTACCACCCAGTGTATGATATTTGATACAGTTATTGTGAGTTATTGAGATTTCTACACCACCAGTGGGATTTCTTTCCCGCGAAAAACAGAAATTGCTCAATTCACTTTCAAGCAATATGTTCCAAAAGAAAAAGCCAAGTACAACAAATATGATAGAAATTTAAACCCATATGTGCAAATTAATGTTAAAATAATTTTTTAAAAATTAACCGAAGGTTCAATAAAGACACAGAAATAAATGTCTGGCAATTACTTCCTGGTTCATACTTTAAAAGGTTTACATCCTCCCAAGAGCCGGAGTGTCATTGCTTTGGGTTTGCAGATGTGTTGGGTGTTACTAGCTGAATCCGAATCCCGAACCATTGAAAACCATTGAATGAACTGAATGTGTAGGAGTGAAAAGCCTCCTTGCGTGAGCCCTTTCTGTTTCCATTCTCTAGGTACAGTCATTGTTATATAAATGCACACCTGCAGCATATTTGTGCTTGATAACATTGAGCGTGTGGCGTGGGAATCCCTGGGTATTCTGAACACGACCAGACATGTGCTGCGCACAATGACTCACTATGAATCACACACCACGCACAAAGCAGTGTGGTAAAGGGTCAAAGTTAATAATTGTGACTCATCAAATCAGTAAACTTGTTAAGACTGAAAGCATGATAGAGATGTGAACTCTGGACTTTTACTCTGCACACCTGTTTCTACCTGCTTCCCCATTTTTCTCCATTTCCTGCTTCCTCTCCCGGACCACAGACTCCACTGGAGGATTTTACAGTCATGTGCTTAAAATGCACGCTACTCTTCTAGTTTACTCGCTGTCAGCAACCTGTAGTGTACTTTACTGTATAACCCTGTGTGAAGACAGACAGCAGCCAAAACAGCTGCTGTTAAATTTATAGATAACATAATAACAATAATGAACTTTATGCATACAACACCTTTAAAAATCCAGTTTCCACTAAAATTGTGCGCTCAAATAGTTGGAAACTATTAACTACAAGAAGAACTACAGTGTAATAATAATGCTGTGCATTGAAATAAAATTGGAATTTTATAAGTTTTCCGGATATTAAATTAAAAATTTACATTAAGGAACCAGGATGACTTCAGATATTTGCAACTAAGGGATTTTTATGATAGGGAAGAAAGGCCCAGTGAAAATTTGGACAAAAGCTGCATAATTAGAACCACTGTAGGTATAATATCTACATTTTACCATCAGCTACTGGAGAGGAAAGAAAATACAACACTTTACATTAAACAGAAAGAGTGAAAGAGTAATTTTCTATTGGTGATACAGACATGTTGAAGACCCCTCTCATGTGTTTTGTCTTTTAATTTTTGGGCGAGCATGCATTTTGTTGTCAAAATTCTGGGTCATGTTTGGTGTTTTATTTAGTTAATGTGGCAGAAAGTATTGTGTCAAAAGAAGATGGGTAATTGTTTAAAATCTCATTGACTGGATGCAACTGACTCATAAGATAAGATTCCACAAGGAAACAAAATAGAGAGAAATGGAGGACGTTTACATGTCAGGGACAGGGTGAGGACTGAAATGTTGATCTAGAGACAAAGCACTCCAGATTGTACACAGGTAGCAGTTGGTCTGTTTTGTTTCGTTTGTGTTATCTCTGAAGTAGAACAGAAAGCAAGACATTAGGGAACAGCACAGCAAGATAAAGTCAAGGTAAAGATGAGAAAAACTGACACACAAAAAAAAGAAAATAGGCAACCATTAAATACCAAAACCTCTCATCTGTTGTAGGGTTAATACAGAGAGACAGGCCCCTCTAGAATCACCACTTAACCTAAACTCTTTGGACTCTAGCTCGTGGATTTAAATGCGCGATCTTCTTGCCGTGAAGCAACAGTGCAAACCAAAGCAGTGAAAGTGGAAAGTGATTTAATGAGCCTTCTCGGAGAGTATGCTCCAAAGCTGAGGGGGCGGATGGTACCTTTGGTTACAGAAAGTCAGGTGCTTAACTCTGACCTCTGTATGCACTTTCCTGATGAGTTTATGGACAATCAGATCCACCCCTCGCTCGTCATATCAAGAAAATGCTCAGCTCAAGACTTCATCACCAGTCTTTGACACGTCTACATCTGCACAACTGAGCACGAGGAAGAACATGACGGCTGGCAGAGCACTCGGGTCTCTCACTGTCAAACTCACAGAAGTGTTGAAACTATCGTGGAAGACTCAGAAACATTCATCTCTAAATGAGATAAGACAATCAGCTGTCGTGCATGACA
The DNA here is from genome assembly GCF_057382275.1 of Copadichromis virginalis. Taxonomy (NCBI): domain Eukaryota; kingdom Metazoa; phylum Chordata; class Actinopteri; order Cichliformes; family Cichlidae; genus Copadichromis; species Copadichromis virginalis. Next base: position 19,171,855 of record NC_140636.1, on the reverse strand, counting down.
CCCACCCTCCTGATCTACCCGTAATCAGGCTTCAAAAGACACATTCCCACACTTTATAATAACAATTATCAATAATTGGTTGATTGTTAGCTCAGTTTATGGCTTTTTACTGTTAACAAACATTGTATTTATGATTAATAATGTTTACTGATGGAGTGGCGACAGCGTAATTTACTGTGAACCATCATGGTCTGTTTCTCTCACTGGTTAGTTTTACTTTGGTTAGGTTTAAGCACCAAAACTGCTTGACTAGTTTTTTGAAATTGTTGTGGTTTGGATTAAATGTGATATCAGACTGAGACCAATATCATTGTTGGCAGGACATCGGCATCATGGGACCAATGCCGAAGGACCCGGAAATCTCTGGGAGCAGGTCTGATATAAAATGTTTGTAGGGCACAAACTGATGATGTGTACACAGTATATAACATGACTCATAGCTAATGACATTATTTATTACTATTTCATTGTTTCTTGCCAGTGAAATAACTGTTTACCAAAGTGTAGCTTACCATTTATTACTGATGGTTATGTTAAAAATCTTGAAAATCAGGTGTTTTAAACCAGGCAACTCAGCAGCTTGGTGACAGTTAGAATTGATTTTAACATTTTACCACCACAATTTGTCACTTGAAGCACATCTGGCCTTTCAGAGTGAAAGCGTCGATGGTGGTTTTGTTTATGCCATAGGGGTCCCTCGGCTTTACAAGGACCTCTTTGAAAAAGCTCACAGAGCCGGAATCCTCTGTTAAATCGATTTTTAAAGTTTTCATAGCCCTGTTTTGTTTAGCACTGTTGCTTCATGGCGAGAATCCACCAGCTGGGCTCTTTCTGTGCACCGCTTCCTCCCACAGTCCCCCCCCACACACACACACCCCTTTTTGCCTCAATTCAGATAATTGATTGTGGTTTTAACTTGGAGAGGACTAAATAATGATCAGTGCTGACCCATTTACCAACACAGATCCTAACTCAAACCCTAGGAAGTCAGAATATATCTTTTTTTTTTTTAAATTAAATTGTTCTCCCGAGTCTGGCACACGTTATAAACCAGGGGTGTTGAATTCCAGGCCTCAAGGGCCGGTGTCCTGCAGGTTTTAGACCTCACCCTGGGTCAACACACCTGAATCAAGTGATCAGTTCATTACCAGGCTTCTGGAGAACTTCAAGACATGTTGAGGAGGTAATTTAGCCATTTGAATCAGCTGTGCTGGATCAAGAACACATTTAAAACCTGCAGGACCTTGAGGCCTGCAGTTCAACACCTGTGTTATAAACTACCCACATTTTTTCCAGGTAGGATTAGGGTTATACGTGTGACTTAAACCTCACAGGGTTTATTAGACTGAGGTTTTGTTTACAGCCTTAAAAATAACCTTTTAAGACATCCAAGGGACCTAACAGAAAAGATACTGCAGGTAAGTAAAGTTTCTGGGCTTTTTTTAACTTTAGTATGTTTAAAGAAGCGTATTTTCAGGCCCATGAATTACATTTTTACAGCCCTCAGCAGATATTGTCAGCGGTGAAAAGCACAGTTTTTATTTGAAAGGTTATTTTTATCCAAGCCCCAAATCTCTTTGAGCAGATAGTTTTGACAGAGAGATAGAAGATGAGCCTTTCATATGGTGTAACTTGTTGTCTGTCCAACCTGCTGATGCCAATGTTTGCTTCTCTTACTGATGTCATAGACAATAATTTGCTGTAGTTTATCCTTGGAAACTATGATGTAAATCAAGACTCTGATGCTCAAAATTGTGCAAAAAATCCTGCTGAATAAAACCAGATTTTGGTTTTACACTGATTAGATTTTAATTAGTTTGGTTGCAGTTTTTATTGGAGCTTAAAGCTGTTTTTTTTAGCCATGAAAATTTCATATGGCTATCTCGTGTACTCAGGAAGTCATGTTGGAAAAAATAAGACAAATTAAAAACGTAAAATTTCCAGCCTATTCCTGTGTACTGCAGGGGCCTGTAGCTTGGAAAACATTCACTGTATGACGGTAAAAATTTCATTAAATAGTCTAAATCAGATGACTCTGAGGTGGTTAGGTAGGACTTTTCCACTCATATCTGATGCCATGTTTCCTATCATGATCACAGAGCCGCTGGAAAATACACACACAGTTATTAGCAGTGAAATCAATCTGGAATAGTTTACAGAACTTCTTGTCTGTAGAACATTTTGATTGCTTCCTCATTTACATGACAGGTTTTCCATGGGCTCTCAGATTTTTGGACCTCACTTGTGCAGTTATGTGGAGAAATTCCAGCAGTTGCAGCTTTGTGTGTGTGATCAGTGGTTGTTAACTCTTTTTGTTGATGTCTCTAAATTTTGCTGAATCGGCTTTAATGAGCTGTTGGGGGTTCATACAGTCAGCAGTCCAGACTTCCCCTTTCTACTGCTCAGTGTTTTTAATTCCTTCCATCTCACAATAGTCTGTTGGGAAACTTGCTGAACATGTTGAGCAAATTGTGATGATGCTGCAGAGATTAAATCCTCCAGTTTCCTGCTGTGACAACAAACAACTGGCTTTTATTTTGCATGGAACAAACGTAACAGTGCGCCAGAGATGATCTCAACTATTTTTATGGTCACACAGACAATGGGCCCCACTGTAGGAGAGGATGCAAGAAAGAGAAGCATCAAGTAGTCTTACTAGAAAGAGGCAGCCACTAGAGACTCTTTGTTTCGTACAAGATCGCGACTTATCAGGCCACGCTGTATCATAAAGACCTCATCCTAACAGAGCACTTCACTCTCAGAATCTGGGCTTTCTTGTTCCTGAGCCTGGTTCTTCTTGTAATTTCTTCCTGTTAAAAAGGAGTTCTTCCTCCCTGCTGTCACCTGTTCACAGCGAATCATCTGATTGATGATTTCACTCTAATATTTTAGAGCCTTTTACCTCACAACAAAAAAAGCACTTGATGAATCAGCTGTGTAAAAAAATAAATAAATAAAAGAATTTAATAAGGTGTTTTTTAACAACAGCAACAATGTTGTCAATAATCAGAGCATATTCTCCGTAACCATGCTTGGTTAATATATACTCACCTGCGATGTCGGTCTATTAAGTACATGTGTTCACATCTTTATCTAGTATCTAATCAGCGAGTCACATGACAGGAACTCAATGCATCTGGCCCTAAAGATGAAATCAAAACAATCTGCTGAAATTCAAATGGAGCATCAGAAGGAAGAAGAAAGGTGATTGGAGTGACTTTAAATGTGGTGTGGTTGTTGGTGCCAGGCGGAAATGCTGACCTACTGGGATTTTCCCACATAGTCATTTCTAAAGTTTACAGAGAATGGACCAAAAAGTAGAAAATATCCAGCAAGCAGAATTTCTGTTGAAGCAAATGCCACATTGATGTCAGATGTCCAAAGTGATTGGATAGACTGGTTTGATCTGACAGGAAGGCAACAGTAACTCAAATATCCACTTGTTACAGCTGAGGTATGCAGAAGAGCGTCCCTGAATGCACAACACATCAAACACATTGGATCAGGTGAAGCAGCAGCAGCAGGAGACCACACCAGGTGTCACTCCTGTCAGTCAAGAAGAGGAAAGGTCGAGCACCTTTGGGATGTCCTGGAACAGGAGATTCACATCATGGATGTGCAGCAGCTGTGTGATGCTGTCATGTCAGTCTGTGCCACAAAGACATACAGGAATTCTGAAGGAAAAAGGAGGGCCGACCTAACAATAACATTATTGTATCTGAGTGACCACTAAGTTTATACTGACTGATATATCACATCTGCAGGAGCTTTTAGATAGATATATGCATGTGTTATAAATAAGTGTCTGAACTTCAGAGTGCTAGCTGATGCTCAGTGTCCTCTGAGCCTTTTTGTTACATTCTGCAACATTTCATTGTATTTGTTGAGAAATCTTTGTGTAACCTGAGCCGACATCTATAGTCACCGTTAAAGAAATTTGCGAGCACCAGAAAAAAAATATCAGTTCAGCACAATCATGGAATGAACAAGGTTTAACGTCACATAAAATTTTACTTAAAAATTAATACATCTAACATCAAACATTGCTTGTTTGTCCAGAGAATCAGCCATTATGCAATCACAGTTTTGCAGACCTTTCAGCATTCTGGCTGTTCAAGTGTTGAGGCAATCTGGGGAAATTTTTGTGCTTACTTCCTGAAGTGCCTCCCACAAGTTGCATTGTTTTTATAAATGCTTCTCCCATACCATAGATATGATCAAGCTGCTAGAAACAACAGCTCAGTACACTCGCTGTCTGAATTCCTAGCTTATTTATTTGTTTTGGAGCTGGTCGTCTTTGACACAGAATTTCTGCTGCAGTTTTTTAATGGTATAGTTAGAATTAGGCAATGGGCTATGCAGATGTATGCCTTCTTTAAAATAAGAACAAAAGTTGCTGTTCTTACATAACTTCAACTTTTTCCAGTGATCAGCAAACCTTTAACATGATGATTTTTTAAGTAACACAATGTGCCCTTTTAGGTGTGAGTGAAGGCTGCCTAGAATAGTTTCCCTTAAAAATCATAAATATTTATCATTATTGAGTCATCAAATTCCATTTCGATAGATTTATTTTAGAGAAGAAACTTATAAACTATCACAGACTATAGATCGTTTTTCTTTTCAGACGACCTCTTTGGAGATCAATATTCGACTTAAATAAATCGTTTGGGTTTTACCAGTCTGCTTTACAAGAGCATTGTGAGACCGCGATCCTCAGAACGGAGAATTCCCTGCAGGAAGTGAATCCAGAAGGATATCTGGATTAGTTTATGATTTTTTTTCTTAGGAGTCATAAGACAGTATCTCACAATCTTTGTTCCTTAACCCCAACCCAGACATGTTGGTATTTATGTGTCCAAATTTTGCCCAAAGGGAAAAAAATAAATAAATAAAAATCCTGATCTAATCCAGAAGTATCCATGCAGAAGAGGCACAAAGCGCTCCAAACACCTGTGAAATAAGTTTGTGCTTCTGCAAGTTTGGACCACTAGATGGCGATAGATGACCACTTTACTGAGATGTCCACAGTCGTCCTCTCAGTATGAGACTGAATTGTCTCCATAGAGAGCAGTCAGCATGATTTTGGTGTTTATTTCTCATCATTTACTGATTTGATTTAATTAAACTGACCGACAACAAGACAATGAAAACAACCTCTCTCCAGCATCTAAACTGTACGTGCGCTCCTGATGTCATTTTACTTACTATATTTTACTATTTTTACCATATTATCTGATTATAGGTTTACAGAGAGTTTCTTTCTGATCTGTAAGGCACAAATAAGACTGGTTTTTAAGAAGCCTACAAATAACCGATGGATCCATGTCTAAATTAGAGAGGGAAATTATTTTTAAAAGGTAAAATAGTAAAAATCACAGGAACCTGTTTCTGTCTCTTCTGTAAGTGCATTTATTTACCTGTTGTTGTTGTTGTTGTTGTTGGTTTTTTTTTTTTTAATGAAACAGCATTTGTCTCAGTATTAGAGTGCAAACCAGTGTCATGTGGCTTAATTTAACTTTAAATCTAACACTAATATCGGGGCTGCAAACAGTTGTGTCCTGTCATCTAACAGTGATTTATTGTATGTGTAAAAAAAATAAAACCAAACCCTTTTTTCTTCCATTGTTATACAGCTGCTTCTAGCTAAGAGCCACACAAATGCAAGAGAGCCCAACCTCTCAGTTTAATCTCAAAATTAGATTGTTGTAGAGCTGGTTTCCCGAAACTGGAAACCAGCAAACTCATGATGAGTTAGAACGCGTGCACTGGGTTGTGCACGTGCTCAGTTCCCATCAGTTAAGATGTAAACTCCATGTAAACAGACAGACAGACGGATCAACCGTATAATACGACAGTACTTAAAGGGATTGTGACTGAGAAGCACAGATCAATAGAGTCATTTTCAGCAGCCTGGAGGATTATCCACCTCACTGCCCACTGATGCGATGCAAAATAAAGACACACACACACACACACACACACACACACACACACCCTCCAGCCAGCAGCCTCCTCAGACTGCTGGGGATCTATATTTTTACAGGAGATTACCCCGTTTTTACATCTTTACACCGGCCTTTACTGATTTTATCCTCATGGCAGAACTCACTCTTAGCTTTCTTCGTGTGATTCGATTCCCCCTTTTCTCCTCAAAAGGAAGGGGGGGGGGGGAATGAAAGTTCAATGTTCACCAGCTGATCAGAGGATAAAATTTATATCATGCAAATCTCACCATAGTGGGAAAATCCAGCAATGTGAACTAAATGTACATATGTTTAAAAAGGTTTTTTTTTAAAGGCTAAAAAAAATTATACCTTAATACACAATTAAATAATGATTTTATTAAGTTAGGACGGTGATATTCAGGATAAAATATCAGAAGAAATATATAATAAAACTGATCATTTTGATCGAGTTTTTCAGTATTTTGTATCACCTTGAATCTTACTACAATCTTAATAAAGGATGCTTCAAAATATTATATTTGTCTTGAATATATTGATCACTTTTGTGCATAAAAAGGAACTTGTTCAGTTTTAAGGTAAAATGGCTATTTATTTCCTTACTTGGTTTCCCAAAACAGTAAAAATAACAACAAAACACCCAGTATGGGCTCTCTATACATTATTATGGTAAATGGCCTGTATTTGTATAGCGCTTTTACTAGTCCCTAAGGACCCCAAAGTGCTTTACACAACCAGTCATCCACCCATTCACACACACATTCACACACTGATGATGGCAGCTATATTGTAGCCACAGCCACCCTGGGGCGCACTGACAGAGGCGATCATCATATTATCATTTGTATTTATTTTTTTCTATTATAAAATATGGTTGTAGAGATCATAAGGATTTTAAAAATCAAGCGGAGGTCTCAGTCAGGATGATCAGGGGTCAAGGTTTCCTCAGGGTAGCAGCTGACAGTTACAGTGGAGAAACAGCCAAACTGAAGAAACTAGAAGCGCTGATTCAAGTTAATTTTTAGTGTAGGACCCTCCACACAGCTCATCTCTGTTCTCTGCTGTATTCCCCAGGGGACCCTCGTCCGGCCACCAGCCCGGCCCATGAGCTCGTTCCCACGCTCATCCGCTTTGATTGATTTCCAGGCAGCGACGCCGGCTGGCTGGAGCCCCTCTGGCCGGGCTGTGGAGCGCCTGGCCCACTCAGAGGGGCCTCAGCCCATGGAGGGGAGGTGGGTGGGTGGGTGGATGGATGGGTGGATGGATAGATGGATCAATCTCCCTTCGACCTCTTATCAGCCACAGCAGTCTCTTGTGGGGGAGGGTGAGTGTGAATTGTCCACACACACACATTAGATCACAATCTCTCTCCTTCCCCGCACTCTTTCTGTTCTGCTGAGGAGATAACGCCACGCAAACGTGCATGAGCACATGCACGCAGAGGGAAAGCCGTGCCTGAGGTATTCCCACCATGGCAACACCAGAGACACGGATAATCAGACACTTCAGCCACACTGAAACGATCATTAGTAGTCTTAAAAAAGATATGATCTGTAACTGAGGGCCCCAGCAGGGAGGCAATTTCTAATTACACCCACTCCAGTGCATATGCACGAACCTGATCAGGTTGTTCTCCTCAAAATGCCTCCTGTGCGTGTTCACTGGTTAAAGGTGCAAACTGAAAACACTAATAAAGAGGCTGCTAAGTTCACTTTTCCAAGAGTGTCGCAGCATTACACAAATGTGTCATATCTGGTTGATTGTATTTTAAATATTTTACAGTTTTTAAAAAATTACATCAACCAAAGAATGTCAGTAAAAGTAAATAACTGAAAACAAACAGTTGATTTAAATGGAAAAAGAACAAATTATTCATGTTTTATGTTTGTTCATCTCGTCTTCTTTAAACAGTTTTTACTTTATCTCTCACATTCCAAACAAACTCAAAGCAGATTATTTTTTTGCACATGATCAACTGCTGCAGCAACTCCATCATCTAAAACTATCAATTTTCATTCCCTTTGTTTTACTTTCGATGCATTTTAAGAATTATTTGGAACCTGTGAGTGTTTTATGTATTGAAATTTACTCTAAATTCAGAAGAAATGTGAGATAAATGTTGGGAAATTATGCCACAAGTTGTGGTCTTTAAGTTCTGAGCACATTCAGAAAATCACTTCCTCAAAGATTTTACAATAGCTCGAGTTTCATATTGTACCAAATATTTAGCATCTTGCTAAAGCTTCAGGAAATGTTCTGTAAAGGCTCCCTGAGGGTCTTCTGAAAGTTTAAACAATAATCTTCAAGTTCCTTTAACGGTTTCACCAAAAACTACCTCTCAAATTATTCTTTAAAGTTTTGGTTTTTGTTTTAACACTGAGGACTCCATGTATTTCACACTGCGGGGTGATTGCCCACTTTTTAAAAAGCATTTGACATTATAGATCACAGATTATTAATGGAGAACATAGAGAAATACAACAAGGTATCACACTAAAAAGTTACACTGACCATGGATATCAATATGTACAAATAAATACTCGTAAATCCAACCTCCTGAAGGGTGTTTTTTTTGGGGTTATAAAAGGTTCAGTGTTGGGCTCTGTATGTATATTGTATGTAAAATTAGAAATAAAAATGTATTTTATTTACTAAAATATTGTTCCAGTACATCTGATTTTTCAGTGCCACAAAAAAGCCAGTTTAATTACTTTATATACCTTTAGAATCATATATCTTAGATTTTATATTATAAATCCGTATTTGAAAATTTTTTAAATAAAACTTTCATAGAAATGTAGTGGAGTAAATGCTCTGCCCCTCTTTAGACTCCATGGAGTAAAGTTTACAAGAAATCTACCAAATTTAAAGATCTAGCACTTTATCAGCAGACAGACAGCTTTTATTTCAGCTTCTTCTTAATTTAGCTATAAAACAAACAAACTATGAACAGAAGCAGCTAAAACATAATTTTTCTTTTGATTTAAACTATGGTGAAGGAATTTTATTGGCATTTTAATGTGAAAACACCAAATGTAATAAAACACTACTTAAGAGTTAGAGAGTTAATGAACCAATAGGTGGAAACATGAGCCCTGAACCTTGTTTGCTGATGACACTAGTTTCTATCTCTCTGGAAAGAGTTTGGAAGTTCTCAATACAGAGCAAAGTTTTGAGGAAATAATTTAATAGTAATAATTAAATAGTAATATTAATAATAATTTGTATATTAATATATTAGGTATCATTAGGAACTAGTAAATGTTCTGGTGTACTAAAAATTAGACCCTAGAGTAGTACACTACTGTGCAAAAGTGTTGAGTCACTCCTCATTTCTTTGTGTTTTGCTCCCAAAGAGCCAGGCTTGCAGATTTGTTCTTAACTGGTCTTGAGCAAACGTTCTCCAGGGTTTCTGGGTTTCTTTTTCACTCACTTTCAGTCCAGTACTAATGCATGACCATTTCCAGATGAATGTTTTGTTGCGTGTTAGGCCCCTTAGCACTGACTTGGTATCTCTTGGTATTTTGTGCGGTGTGTGCTTCATAAAACTGAGAAAACTGGACAAGTGGAAGATAAAAGAAGTAGTTTCAGGCCTAAAAATCTATCTACAGCAGATAAATATTATCTGAAAGTTGTGTCCTTAAAAAATTAAAAAATCCAGCCAAGACCTGACACGTGACTTGAGAGATGCATCTGATCCTTCAGTTGTTCAATGAAACCTCATCAGAAATGGTCTCAGTGGTAGGGCGAGTGACAAGAACCCATTCTTGAAGAAGGGAAACAGGGAGAAAGGACTCAGGTATGCACATTACAAAAGAACTGGACTGAAATGTGAATACATATTATAGAGTGATGAATCCAAATTTGAAAAATTTTAGTTCAAATCACTGATATGTTTAATTGAATTTATTGTCAGTATGTACGGAGAAGGTCAGGAGAGAAGTACAACAGTGAGTGTCTACAGCTGCCTGTGAACACGGTGGAGGCTGTGTCATGGTGTAGGAGATTTTCTAAATTGATAGAATTATGAATCCATAAAAGATTTTGATCCACCATGAAATACCATCTGAAAACCATCTTACAATGGTTTAAATGTTCAATGTGACAACGGTCCCAAACTCACTGCCAATGCAATAAAAGGGTACCTGGAAAAACACACGACGGGACACTATCAGTCATGGATCGGCCTCTGCAGCACCCGGACATTAACATAATTGAAAATGTTGGATCATCTAAATGGAGCCAACACCCAAAGAAGAACTTTAATGGTCCATAGAGAAGCCTGGAGAACTATTCTTGAAGACTCTTCAAAGAAATTACAAGAAAGCTGCTTGACAGGGTTCAGATTGTGCTAAAGAATAATGGCTGGCTTTCATTGTACAAAGTGTATTGCCATGTTTGTTTTCATCTATTTCCCATTTTCCTAGCAAATTTTAAAGGAATAATGGGTAAAGAAGACTTTGCACAGTACTGTAGAATGTGAGCTTTCATTTATAGAAAGGGAGATCATATTGGGTTGGCTTCTGATTTTTGGATGGCAAGAAGAGAAATAGAAATGAAGACGACACAGATCATCGCTGGCTGAAAGTCAGTGCTGTGAGGTGAAGGGATGTTGAAGGGGAAATGTGAAATTGGCAAAAAATTGCCTCTGGCTATGTTATTTATTCAAGTCAGCCTGTAAAAGGAAGAGAGGAAATGAACATTAGGACATTTAATTATATTTAAAAAAAATTGTACTGTCAATACAAGTGTTAAAAGTCTGAAAAGCAGGAAAGCAGGAAAGTAAATCCTACTTAATCTTAATCGGGGATACAGCCCTTATCTGCTAATGTGGGCACTGACTTTAAAAGGTGAAGTTTGGCTCCCGCTACTCTGACTTTAGGGGTCTCCTGATCTTCCTGACTAAGTTACCTTTTAAGAGGACAAATTTATCCCCTGAGGTAATCCAGACACTTTTCTTTTACTTAAAAAAGGTCTTGCTAGTGACCTACCTCACTCCAAGAACAGCCTTTTCAGAAGTTATAGGTTTTCTCATTATGCAGGAGGCATTCCATGGATCTTTTAACGTTGTGGCACCAGTTGTGGCACAGTATCTGATCATAAATAAATGCAGTGCAGACAAAAATGGCATAGGAAACACTGAGCACATGTTTTGCAGTATTATGTACTGTAAGTGGTGCTTCATAAGAGTTACAGTGGCCACCCTAAAATGTCCAACGGGGATCTTTAAAATTTATACAGAAATACTTTTTTTTCTGTCTATCATACCTGTTCTGTTACCTATAAAACATTCTTTTATCATTATATATGTTGTTTATGCAAAGAGTTAAAAACACAATTGATACTGCAAAAAATAAATACAACTGAAGGTAGGTTTATATTAATTATTTATTACAGTATCATCAGTACCAAATTATAGATGAAGTGGTGACGTCGTAATGTTTTAATCAATAACTACTTAGAGTGAAGTCATCATGGTTGGGCTGTTTTTACTTTGAAACAGAAGTCTGAAGAAAATCTGAGTAAACATCTTGTTTGAAGACAAGTAATACTTCAAATATTTGTGCAGAACCACTCAAAATATCCCAATTACTGATACCTAATTATGAAACAGTTACACGGGAATTACAATAAAAATCAAACCCTATATTTTAAAACAAAAACATGCATATATATCCACTCCAGAGGATAAAAAACTAATAAGGAGATTGCTTTCTACAGAGCTGCAGCCAATGATTGTTTTAATTGTGGATGGATTTGTTTATTATTTTGTGACTGTTTATGGAAACAAAACAATAAGATTCAATTAGAGCTTTCAGTTTAGAGTAATTTGGTTTACTGCTGTTTTAAAAAAAATTACTACAATTTAAATCAGTAATCAAAACCGTTTTACTGGAAATTTTGTGGCAGGAAACATTTATGATTAAAACTAAGCAGCGCAGATAAATATATTCAACACCTGAAGGTTAAACACACTTTAGCATTTAACCATACTTGGACTCTACTTAAGTTATAGTAGGCTACAGAAATTTTAGCATAAAAAACATTTAAAGTACTTAAAATCATACCTCATGGGGCAGGTGCCACCCTGTGCCACCTCCACCTGGACACGCCCCTGCCTGGCACTATTTTTTCTTCGCTGTTGTGCTTTTATAATTTTTAGTCTAATGTTGAATTTCAGCATTCAGTCAAAGCTATCGGTGTCCGTGAGGCTGGATGGAAAAAAATGTTAACGCGGATAGGCTGCTCTCTTTCTCTCTCTCTCTCGTTCACTCATCATACCTGCGCGCGCCCCCCTCTCTCTCTCTCTTTCCGCCACTTCAAAGCTCTACTTGAAAGTGGGCTCGAGACAAGAGTTGTTGTCCTTTCCGCTGTGCTTGTGCCACGCGCTGTCATCGCCACAATGCCTCGAGGATTCTTGGTAAAGAGACACCGGCGAGGCTCGGCGTCATACCGGTCACGGAGCAACAACAACAACCCGGAGGGTGACCGGAACGGCGGCGGCGGGGGGTACAGCTGTGAAGCGACCGGAGCAGAGAGCCACGTGCTCAGTGTTTTCCCGTTTCAGCGGCAGGACGGAGAGTTCCCAGTGTCCCGCGAGGACTCCGCTGGTGTCAGGGAGGCGTGGAGCCCGCACGTGGAGTCCGCTCTGGAGGCAGAGGCGGACCGGCGCGCGCAGTTACCTGAGAGCGAGTTGGACGCTTTGAGCCCCGACGGTGACTTCTCTTGCTTCTTCCCGCCGCCGCCTCCGCCACTCACAGACTCCTGCAGCCCCGTTAAACCGGTTGGCACGAGACTTCTTGAGCAGCGCGAGGAAGGAGAAAAACAGCTGCTGTTCACGGGCAGGTGTCTGCCGTCCTCCCCAGTACCCGACCTGCCGGACCTGCCGTTCCTGGTCAGCTCCACGCCGACCTCGGTGTCCGCCTCCATCGAGAGGATCCTCGCGAGCAGCAGCCGCCACCACGCGCCGTCCTACGGTCACGGTGACAAGTATGACCCTCCCCACGTGCACCTGTTCCCGCATCTCACCGTGATGAGCCAGGAAGTGGCGAGGAAACGCTCGTTCCTCGAGCCGAGCAGCAGCAGACACAGCAAACAGTCTGCGTGCAGCAACCCCACGAAAAAACCCAAAGTGAACCGGAAGCTGAACTTCGAGGACGAGGTCACGACCTCCCCGGTTCTGGGTCTGCGCATCAAGAAGGAGAGCCCCGAGCTGCGGAGGCACCGGGAGAAGTCGTCCGGCCCCGGCGGGAATCAGCCGCTGGGGGAGTTCATCTGCCAGCTGTGCAAAGAGGAGTACCCCGACCCCTTCTCCCTTGCGCAGCACAAGTGCTCCCGCATAGTGCGTGTGGAGTACCGGTGCCCCGAGTGCGACAAAGTCTTCAGCTGCCCGGCCAACTTGGCCTCTCACCGCCGCTGGCACAAGCCGCGCCCGGTGAGCAGCCCGGCAGGTGAGACCCCGACCCCCAACAAGAACCTTTCGCTCAAAGAGGCACGAGGGCTCGCTCAGCACGAGAGGCCGCCGGTGGAGTTGGAGGGCAAGGAGAACGAGCTGCTGCGCGTGAACACCAATCAGCACCACGCGGCGCTGGACAGCTCCCGCATGAGGCGCGAGCAGTCTCTGCTGCTGCTCCACGCGCGGTCCCGGGACAGCCCGGACGGCGACGGCCTCGCGCCTCCCCGCTACGACTCCTCTCCGCGTTACCGGAACCCGGCCGAGAGCTGCCTGGACCTGCAGCCGCAGGTGAGAGCCGCGGACAGCCCGCCGTCCAGTCTCCTCGTGCTGAACCCAGAGGAGCGCGCGGACCTGCCCCAGCAGCAGCTTCCGCCTCTGCCGTTTGTTCAGTCGTTACCGGAGGAGGTGTACGAGTGCCGGTATTGTGGGAAGAAGTTCCGGCGGCAGGCTTACCTGAAGAAACACCTGGCCGCGCACGAGATGACATCGCGAGCGTCTCCGCCCGCTGCATCTTACGGCCAAGCGCGCGAGCCCAGTTCCGGACAGAGCCAGGTGTGCCTTTGTCACCTGTGCGGCGCGCGCTTCCCGTCGGTCGAAATCAGGGACAAGCACCGGCTGTGGCACGCGATGAGGGACGAGCTGATGGCGGAGACTCTGGGAGGAGGACGCAGAGGGGACGTTTTCCACGCGCACAGAGAGGAGAGCGGTGGCGGGGAGTGCGACCACCAGCAGCAGCAGGAGCAGCAACAGATCTTCACGTGCAAACACTGCCCCTCCACTTTCTTCAGCTCCCCGGGACTCACGAGACACATCAACAAGTCTCACCCCACCGAGAACCGGCAGGTGATGCTGCTGCAGATGACCGTGCGGCCGTGAGTCGCGCGCAAAACTGTGGTTTGGAAAAGAGGGGGAAAAAGTTTATTTATCAAGAAGTCCTTTCAGAAGCAAGTCTCGCCACTCGGTAGCCATTTTGGTAACACCTCCGGGCACTTATTTTAAAATATTGAATTAATTTTAATGGTCACCTGGACACAAAAACTGCTCGTAGATACTAAAATCTGATAAAATAACATCTCAAAATGTCTTTTTTTTCTCTCCCACAAAGCTATCAATCTACCACAAACCTCTGATTGATTCTTCTCTGGGTGCTTAAATAACACATTTATAGTTCTGCTGAAGTATATTTGGACTATATGCTATGAGTAAAAGATGCTGAAGATGACCTGTAACTGTCCAAGGTGCTGAAACCCTGCCTGGAAACTGGCTTCTACACAACCATCCTAGCTCGCTTTTCCTTAAAGGGAAAAGAGGATATTTTAAGTTACCGGACAAAACAAATAATCCAGAATAATGTTAACCGATTAAATTATTTCTTCTTATTACTTACAGTTCAGCTTTTCTTGCAAATAACCTGGCACTAAAGCTCATTAATGCCACCACCAGAGTGAGTAAAACGGGCCCAACAGCCAGTCATTTTGAACTTGGCATTTGTTTTTATGTTCACTAAAGCTTAGGAGTGTAACCATAATGGGTGATCTTCCTCCTTCTCATCCTAAAAAACTAAATTTTCAAACCACAAATGTACAGAGATCAATGAATAAGAGTAAAGAGAAAACAATCATTAATTTCTCAGCTATAAAATATTTTCATACAGAAATGAAACAGTTAATGTTATACTGCTATTAAAAAAAGGTCTTTTGTCTTTGATTATTCATGTTGAGATATTTGCTAAATGCCTTTATGATGCTAAAAATGTAACGTGTGGTTCTATGAAGACTGTACGGTCCTATTTTGATATGGCTGAATGTGAAACTAATGACACAATTGTGAATAAATGTGAGTAGAGTCCAATCAACACTGCGCTGTCAGCCTGCTGCTGTTATTGTTTTGAAGCTGATTAACCACACAACTCTGGCAGTTACTGGTACGAATTGTTTTATTGTCAAACTCCATCGTGGCACATCCATACGCTTGCCGTGTGGCCGGCGTTAACACATGTTCACACAGTTGACAGTTTGTGGAGTGTGTGCGCAGTCAAAGCATGCAGTGTGTGTAATCAGTAGTATCCATCAGGTGGGGGATTTACACTGTTTCTCCTCTTCAGATGAAGAGTGACGCCGATATGACTTATTCATGCTCTTTGGGTGGAAACTAGTTGTAGGGGACAAAAAAAGAACAGTATGTACAACCCGTGGATCTTTAAAGCAGCATCTGAACGCTAATCCACTAGCGCGCGTAAACATGGTGCCGTCGTGTGGTTTCGGTGCTGGGACGGAGTTTGGGGTGTGAACTGAGCAGGCTCGGTGACCTCTAGTATACATACACACATATATATACACGCAGCATGTAGAGATCAGGGTGCAGTGGGGCCTCTCAACCATTCAATGGTGCTTTGACCTCAGTGACAAAAGTAACAAGAGTAAATAATTTAAAGGGAAGACTCAAACCTCAGCTGACTTCAAGTAAGTGCACATGAATCTGATCTCCTCCTTTTTAAATATTAAGTTTGAAATAAAAGAAAATTGTTAAACAATCCCTTTAATATATAGAGTATATGGCTGAAACGAACAGTAACAAAACTTTCACCAGTAACAGACACGGGAAGAGCGTTCGTTTAACCTTTTTTCCTCTAAACTCACAGAAAGAGAAACTGAAAATGTTAAATACATTAAAAAAAAAAAAGTGGTAGTGTTGCGACTGCATGCTGATGCCCCCTCCCTCAATGACACCTCTTTTTCTTCCCCTTCTTTGGCGGTGATTCTCTCATTTTTGTATTTTTTTTTTTCCCCCCAACCCTGAAAACTGCCTACAAAACACTGAAAATGAAGCACTAAACCAACTCTTAGTGGACTTTTGTGGACCCAGATCCCAACACGCGGAAGTGTGTTTTAAATACCAGTCCCCTTTCCCCCCACCCACCAGCCTTTTACAGTAATTCATGAGAATGATGATTCCCTCCATACAGATTTACAAGCTCCATCACGGGAAGAACAACGTAGAATGAATTTAAATTCCTGGACGATGAAGAGCAAGCTGGTTATGAAAGCTTGAAATCTTGTAGCGCTAACCTACTTTTTGTTTTGTTTTCTAGCAAGTCTGTGGTTTGGATTTCAATCACAGTTTGGCTTTGGCAGCTATATCCGTATGTACACACGCACAACAAGCTTCCTTACACTGTACACATTCTTATAGATATTCATATATCTACTATGTATGTGTATATATATATATTTATACTCATATAGATATACAACATATACTCGAAGGAACAAAGAAAGAAAAAGCTGTGGTTCTTTGCCTCAGATGAAGGACTGACTAAAAATACAGTAACATTCCTGTTTGGGTCAAAACTCAGTTTACAGTCAATTAAAAGAAAAAACCCCAACATGTTAATATTAATATCAGTGCTTGTTTTACAGCATCAGAAGAAAACAAAATGATATATGCAAGTGCCTCCTCTTCCATCGGTCGGTCCTGTTAATGATCATCAGAGGAAGTTCAGACTTTTATTCTGGATTCAAACACGGAGAACGTTTTTTGTTTTTTTTTTTTGGCTTGAGAAACTAACTTTCTTTATCATTTCAGGTCTGTGCTGCGCACAAAAAAAAATAAAAATAGACTTATCGCTTTCTTTACAGCCTCCACTCCCACCTCTGCCCCCCCCAGCACACGCGCACACACTCGCACACACACACACACACAAAATAGTACAAATATACAGATTCCTTAAAGGACACTTTTCTTCTTCTTTGCAGTCCTGCTCACACCGACTGGCATTGTGTGCACTTTCTAACATGGCACAGGCTGTTATGAACTAATACTGCACTGCTAATTTTACTACTCAACATGCTGCAACACTGGTTTGACGTGTGTGTGTGTGTGTGTGTGTGTGTGTGTGTGTGTGTGTGTGTGTGTGTGTGTGTGTGTGTGTGTGTGTGTGTGTGTGTGTGTGTGTGTGTGTGTGTGTGTGTGTGTGTGTGTGTGTTTTTTTTTGTTTTTTTTCCCCAAGCAAAGCTGTAGATATACAGAGCAGCATCTGTGAGTATTTTTCAAAATAAAACTTACAGTATTGCCCATAGAATACTTTTATATATATTTAGTACAAGAGAACACGTGTGCCCATTAAAGCCCAGGGTCCAACCAGAAATACAACATGCTGGGATGAATCAGCGCCTACTCAAGAGTTTATATTAATTTGCTTACATACCTAATTTTGTGTGCTTTGTAAACGGACCAATTTAAAATGGCTTGTTTTTGAGGATCCTGATACCTCCGATTGGCTGATATGAAAGCTTTTTGTTTCCTAATGTGATATCAAGTGTGAGTTCTGGCTGAGTCCTGCAGTTTGGGGATTTCAGGTCTTATTGGCTGATCCGGAGGAGCGTCGCAGCTTCATGGACATGCGGCTCTTGCTAGTCCGAGGAGACATGGGGGACGCCGTGTCGCTCCCGGCCTCCCCAAGAGCCGGACTTTCTCCCCGAAGAATCTCTAGGCAGGAGCCTGAAGAGGAAGAAGAATAGGAGGAGAAGGGGGGTTTGAGGGGAAGACAGGCGAGGTGAGGGGGTGGAGGTAAATAAGGAGAAAAAGGATGAAGGGACAACAATAAAATTATATTTCAGCCCACTGTGATCTACGAAGCCACACTGCACAGATTCCTACAGTCACAGAAGCAGGACAGTCAGATAAACGGACACACAGACACACAGCTAGAGACAGGAACCTGATAAAGCTCTATTTCCTTAAGTTAAAGGTTCCCCAAAACCACTAGACATGTGCATGACCTATACTTAATGTGAAACAGAAAAGTAATTATTTAAACCAACCAAAATTAAGTGAATCTGAGCTAGCGAGCGAGCCTCACTGATAGGACATACTAACCCTTTACCAGTGACTACAAAGACATTTTAAAGTTTTTCCTGCTTTGCAGCTGAACCTCTTATAGAACAGGTACCACCTCTATCAGGATAGCTTTGGATGATACAGTTTAAAGCAAGGCTGCCAAACTCATTTCACGTACAGCTCACTTTGATGTTAAGTGGGCTGGACGAGTGAAACTCACCATTGTGTCAGTGTAAAGACGTTTAGATAAACATTCAGTCCCTGAGACATCTTAATACAAGAAACAGAAGTGCAAATTAAATAGTAGGTCTCAGGTTTACTACGTAATAAAGAAATGTTCCAACAGAACGACATCTGGGCTAAACCTGCAAAAAATAAATGTTTAAAATTGCAGAGAAACTTCTGGTAACTCCCTGCACAGACTGTCCTGTAATTTAAAGTATTTTAAAGTGCAATTTAAAGTTCACAATTTATTCACCATCTCTAGTGCATACCATTCACAGCTAGCATGAAGAACCTTCTGCTTAAGACCTTTCCCTTTAACCCTGAGCTGGTTAAAGCTGTCTAGTGGTTTCGGGACCATCAGATACATTGCACTATGCTCCTCTAATGAGTGGAAGTTAGGAGAGGATAAAGGAGGAAAGAGAGAAGGACAAAGAAATAGAGAAGGTATTGGAAGAGGAGCAGTTCAGGAGAGAGAAGAAAAAGAAAACTGAATAAAAACAGAAAAAAGAAAAAGCCACACGTGTAACAGAAAGGAGCAGAAAGACACACATGACAGACTTCACAAGCACATTTACAATACGTACACGTACATAATGAGTACACATATAACAGAGCATATTCACTTAATTTGTCCCATCCCTGTTACATTGAAAGAGCACAATTGAAAACACAGAAAACAGCGTTAGTCCAACATTCAAACAGCTTTTGTGCACATGTGCAAACCTATGCTTGGTTTACCACTTTTAACAGGGTGTCAGAGTGCATATTTTTGAGCAGCACTATGGCACTACATCATATCACAACCGGGAAGAGAGAGAGCGAGAGGAGCATACAAAAAGGTTAGAGGTCAAGTTTCACCAGGTGAGCATGACATCGGAGGTTAACAGAACGACCAAGTTATGGATCGAGTGGACAGACAGGAGAAAAGGACGTCTCACTTTCACCCAGCCTCGGAGAGAGATTTGCTATGATGTTCGTGTTGTGTTTGAGGAACATTTATCAGGATGCAGAGTGGGTACGTTAATAAATCAAGATGTTATTTTCATCCCGACAGCCAGTGAGTCAGACATCTCAAGAGGAAGACAAAATGTTTCCCTCTAAGGTTGTCTTCTTGTGCCTGTGATGAGTGAAACTCACCTTTGCGGCAAAACTTTTAAAATTTGTAGATCGCTCTGTGGAAGTCCCATTCTCACCACTTGCAGCTGCCTGTGTTAAATCTTTAACCTGAAGTTCAGATGTAGAAGCTATGGGGAGCTAAATCTACCGAATATAGCATGTGGTGAACATGGTGTGGATAAAAAGCACAAACGGTGTGCTGACTGGGTTCACAAGGGCTCACACCACAGGTCAGGGGGTCTGCAATGACTCCTCCTTTTCAGAAGTCTCAGGAAATCTGTGTTAGTTGCAAAAGATGGATGCAACCCATTTCTTGGGTTGCTTGGATGGTCTGTTAGTTCAACTATAACACAGCAGGCCCTTATATTTTTCACTTTAATGATTAACAATTATATAAAAGGTACCAACAGCATACAGATCCAGTCACCAGTGGGGGTAATTACCATTATTAACTGGGGAAATTACTTGTGGAGATCAGGCTGTGAACAAGCGCATTCCTGCTGGAAAGGCGTGCATTCTAGCACGGGAGTCTGCAGGGACTGACTGCAGCTTTTGGAAGCAGCTTAAAGTTTTAGTTTTAGCCCCAGAAAGTTGCTGCTTGGACAGAAAAGGACTTCAAGGAAAAGACAAACAACTAGCACTTAGATAAGGAGACCAACCTGAGTAAGAGACACTTTAAAATTTAAACCAGGCGATGGTTTTGTTTTTAAGAATAAATTAAAACTGGACTTATTTGTGTGTCTGACACTCAAGAATAAAAACAAGTGTCTTGCCCTCTTACTGCCTCTGATAATGATCCATAAAACAAAAGTCACACCAAACCACAAGTTGAAAGTGAGGCTTCCTTTTAAAGTGAAGGCAGCTGTTAATACATGCAGACCTGGTTAAACAGTCGAAAACACAGGAGGAAGAAGAAACGGAGAGATGGAGAAATCACAGGAGTGTAAAAGCTAGACTGTAACGTCCTTAGGAAGAGCCAGTCAGAAGTGGGCGTGTCAATCATGTGACCAGGCTTACCTTTTTAGCTATAGGCAAGTGAGACAATACGATCTAAAGGAGGGGGGGGGACAAAAAGAAAATAAAATGGGTGGGAAAAATTGAAATAAAACAAAATAAAATAAGAACAGAGAGAAGAATGATTGATCATTGTGTTTGTTAAGAGAGGTGAACCTGTGAGTAAATACAGGAGGGGGAGGGCAGGAAGTGAATTACTCTGGGTTGACTTCAGAGCACGGGATCATCAAAAGTTTGTCAAAAGCAGCATCTCAATTCACAATTTTTAGATGTGACACACTCATCGTGACTAAAGATCAAGCAGGCTTTATTACTGGGATCTGATCCTGCGCTCTGAAAGGGAATTTGGGGCCCAACCCATGACAAACCAAAACAGAGCCTTTAATAAGTTACATTTAAATGCCATTTAATAAGAATGAGTGAAAATTTGTGGGTGGGGTGGGCGGGGGTGTTGTGCCAGATTTATTTAACCTCAAAGCAGGTTGATTATTGTTGTATTATTATTAATATTTTGACACAGCAGCTGGTAAGATGAGGAGCAGGTGGCTAAGGAAAGGAAACAGGCATCAATTATACAAATATTAAGACAAACGCACACAGTCACACCTGTCACGTGTCCCTACAAACCATCATTTGATTACACCACGCACTTCTGCTCCTTCAGGTCACACATTTATAAGTCTTTAAGAAGAAAATATGCGGCTTACCTACAAAAATTAATTAATTTTTAATTAGATTAAACTGGAGCCAAAGGACAGACCACCATTTTAAGCAGATAATTTGCAAGGACTAATGATCTGTATCGATTTAATAAACTTAAACAGGATACATATGAGAGTCATATTTAAGTCCCATGTGCGTGCCTGGCATCTCTACGGCTGATCAGATGTCAGCTAATTCCTCAGAGGAGCTCTAGAGAGAGAAAAAAGGGCCCGAGTGCAGCTTTGGATACAAAACAGAGCTCAGCAGATACTCAGGCTGTGAGCTATAGTGTGTGTGTGTGTGTGTGTGTGTGTGCTCTGAAGTTCATCCTATCAAATCTGGACAATGAGTGCCAGCAAAATACAATGTGTACACAACAAACACAAAATATGTGGGATTTTTTATTGAGTATGTCACGCTGTTATCGTCGGGGCTCCGGCACCAATTTAAGAATCAAAATCTGCCATTTTAAGACATTTTTAATTAGAAGTGAACAATGTAGAAATGTAAAGTGCTCAGCAGTGCAGCGATCCCTGTAACAGGGCAGCGTTTGATGTTTTCTTTGGCCACACTTGAAACTAAAAAGTCAAGCCTCCTGTATGTAGGGAGGGTTTCCATACGTGTAGTCCTTTGGAACTGAGTACTTTTCTTTTAAAAAAAAAAAAATTAGCCATTTCATAGGATTTTAATATTTTTTGTACATTTTACTTTTTATTTACCTGTTTTTCCTTTGAGAAGAGGACATAAAACAAAAGGACTAGAATAGAATACCAATAGAATACTATTTGGTCCATAAGTTAATGCTAACTTTAGTCCTCAGCGAATGAGTCAGAGTGCATTTCTTCTACTATGTCCAGCTACTGATGTGCCAAATATATCCCCTCTAAACTAAAAGAACTTTATCTGAGAATAGTTGCAGTTTTTGGTTTAACTGTTTATTTTTCATATGAGGTGTAATAAAGAAACCAATTAGGCTTTTCTACCCATATTTACCCGGTCGTTTAGAATTAGTTGATTATCGTGAACTTAAGTGTGTTTCATGAATACTGTGGATATTTTCTGATTTCACAGGGGTGTGCACAGAATTTCTGAGACCTTGAAACGTTAAAAGTACAGGACATATTACATATTACTGTGTGCTGCACTTTTTTCTGGTACCCTGAATGTTGGACTTGTTTCCAGATAATTCACTGGAATGCAATATTTGCATACACTTTAAAGGGTCAGGAGACCATGTGGGACATGTGGCTCCTTTTTACCTTAATTTTAACACCATCTCATGTTATGGCTAACACCCAGATTTATAGCCTATTTCATACATTTGTTGACAGGTGTAGCTGCTGCTGCTGTGGTCTCACCTGTGTCAGAGGGCAGGTGAGTGCAAGGAGCAGGACTGTAGACTCGGGCTGCGTAATCCTCAAACGTGGTTGGCTCCTGGTGGTTCTGCACGATATTTTCTAAGTATCGGGCGCGCTCCTCATAGCTGAGTTCAAAGGTCAAGGACAACTCAAACAGGAGCAGAAACACAGACAATAACAAAAAGAAGCACAATGGGTTAACTTGCCCTTAAAAAGTTATTAAAACCACCACTAGAGGCCGACCAATACAGGATTTTTAGGAACAATATCAATTCCAATACTGATATTTGGTGATTTAAATATCCGATACATCAACCAATATTTTATTTTATTTTTATTTTATGTCAGAAATTAAATAGCTTGTTTACACTCAGCCAGAGTCCGCTTAGATTTGCTGCCTGTTGTTGTGGACAAATATGGATTATCAGCACTTGTACCATGGTTGATGATAACTGATTAAATCTTTAATTATTCCAGAATCATAGTCAACAGAAACAAAATAATTCAAATAACACAAAAACAAGATAAAAACAAAAGCATCCAATCACCTTCCAACAGAGAGAAATACACCAGTGTTTCTGGGTCTTATTGTATTTATTTTTAAATTTTCATCGGTATCAGTCGCTATAAATGCCGATACCAATATACCTAAAAAGGTCCTGTGGTTCGAGCCTACATCTATAACTGCCGCTACACAAAAATGGGACAGGAATAAAACACAAAATAACCATTATGTTTGTTTCTTTTAGTCAAACTTACAAATACACATTTAAGGTGAAATTACTGGTCATGGTGAATATGGAGGTGATAAAGATACAAGATCAAGTTGCACACTGGTGCTGCGGAGCTTGAAATGGGTGGTGTTACAAAGGACACCGGCCAACTGGGGGACTGAAGACCAGGATAACTGTTTCTGTTGTAAATATGAAAATCCTTCAAATTTATGGGGACAATACTGCTCGAGGCCAATCATTACAAAAAAAAAAAAAAAAAACCTTGCTAATTAACTGTTTGCATACTTCATACGATTAAATGTGAAACTAAAATGAAGTTGAGCTACTTTAACAAAGCTTTCTCCAATTTCAGTCCCCCCTCCTTTTCTAAACACATTGCATGGTTATGAAAAACCTTTGATGTTCCAAGAGAGAGATAAAAAAAAACTACATTCAAGTCTCATGTGCTTCCAAATTTTTTTCAAAGCTCAATGTGCTAAATGTGGATTATTTGTCAAGAGTTTAACCCTCAATAGAAATCCACCGCATCTCTTATTCAGGCTGCGTAGGCCTTGTAGGCCGGCAAATAACCCATTGTGAAATAATCTGCAATGTCCTCCAAATTCATGCAGTTTAACATAATTCAGTACTGTGTGCGTCATGCTTCAATTCAGCCTCCAAAGTGAGCTCTCTCACTTATTATGGCCCTCTGGAATAACAAATATCAGCCGGCCGTGCCCTAAAACGAACACTTATATAAAAAGGGAGTAAACTTTTTAAAAGATTATAGTTTCTGGTTTAATATAATATAAATGATAAAAGAACTCAAACCCTAATTTGGAGCCCAGTACAAGAAAACTGAAATACCACGTGTTTATTGAATGACCATGTACCTTCATGTCCATGTGACTCTACAGAGAATAATCCAGCCAGAGACAGAAAGAGAGAAAAAAAACCTTGCTATTTATCACTTGCTATTATTCAAAACGAGAGGCGCAGCGATTCAGCAGAGAGCAGAGTAAATGGAAACCAGGACTTCAACTGTCCATCTATTAGAGATAACCTCATTGATAGAATGACATTTACCCTCTCTTGCTTAGTCCTTCTCATACATCCCCCCCATAATGACAGACACGCACAGCTGTTACGGCCTCCTGACACACACGCGCACACCCATACACAGATATAAACACACACACAGTTCAGTCCCATCATCTCCCAACAGAATGACCATTTGCTCAGTGAGCTCCAATAACAAGGGCTTTTCAACGAGAAAACAGTGTTTGTGTGTGTGTGTGTGTCCGGGTTTGATAAGTTTGGATGTGAGAAAGCACAGTGTGGTTGTGTGCACGTGATGCTGTTCGAGTGTGTGATGGGATTAAGCCAATGAATCTTCAGAATGAAATCTGTGTGTGTGTGAGTGCACGTTGTGAATGGCTCGGCCATCTGTAACAGCACCCATGGGTTTTCTATTGGGTTAGAGAGCTGGTCTATGGGCCTCAGAAGGAGAGAGATTCAGGTCTAATGGTAACTGATTCAGTTACAGACAATGATAATAACAACAATATGGCTGCTTTAAAGTGCGCTGGCACAACAGAGGGGAAAGGAGGGGGACAGATAAGCGGAAAAAAAGCAGGGAAAATAGAGAGGAGGAAATCTATATAAACTTGTGACAGGGTGACGGTTTGTCAAAGATTGTTTCTGACATTTACCAGACTTGACTTCACGGGAACGTCAACGTCTAAAAACAGCTGTTATTGTTTCAAAAAAAACAAAAAAAACCCAAAAAAACTTGTCGAAACCTCAGAAGGAGGGACGGGGGTCGGAGGTGCAAATGCAGTGAGATGCTGAGGGAGGAAGAGAACTTGTTAAAAGGGAAGCAGCGAAGGTGAAGATGAAGGAAGGGTGAGAATCCTGCGGTGAGCCGCAGAGGAAGCGAGGCAGCGACGGCGATGTTTAAGTAACAACACGAGAGCCGGGAGAGGTGCGGCAGGCGCACAAAGACCGTCGAGCCGGCGCCTCGCACGCCGAGTCTCTGTGTGATCTCGCCGTTTGCCCTTTCCTGCTTCCCCCTCACCGCCATCGCACCTCCCCCTTTGGTGAACGAAGGTGTGTTTGTGCGAGTCGGAGGGGGAAGAGAGGTGTGCATGTAATGCAATTAGGAGATAGAGGTGCTATTATATAGTCAGGCAAACAACACCTAATCATCTTCATATCATGTTTTAATAATGTGTGTCTGAGAAAGGGGGAGGGGAAAAAAAGGCACATAAAAGGCTCCCATTTCCTCATTTCTGAGGAGGTGAAAAGGTTTAAAGGACACCCGCGGGAAAGAAAGATGTCTGCAGAGACGGGAGAATAAGGACAAATACATACAGAGACGCAGTACCACTGCTGAGATAAGTGACGGGAACATCTCTTTCTTCCCTCGTCCTCCGTCTGCCTCCTTTATACCTCCTTCCCTTTTTGTTCCTCTCAGTGTGGGTTGTGTCATCGTGTCACAAACACCAACTCCCCACTGGGATGAGGCGACATGAGGAGGACAGGGACGACGGACCGATGTGCAAAACATACACGAGCAGTAATCTCACCTTCATCAGCGGTGGAAAGCTTTAAAACACTCTGCACGGAGAACGTCGGCTACACCGGGCTGTTCTAGCAACGAAGATGTCCACATGGGGTCTTTACATCTTTATAATTAATGTCTCTACAACATCGACTGCATATTAAACCTTTTTTCTTATTTTTTTAATGAAGTCACGTGTGGTCTCGACACCTTGTCCTGCCTTGGGAACCTCGAGAAACCCTGTTAACGCTGCTTCGAGACACTTCGCCATCGAAGCAAACTTTAGCACTTTTCTTTACGTGACAACATTTAGAGCAAAATATTTATCTGTATGACTTCTTTAAGCCAAATTAAATACAGGTCCTGTGTCTCTTTCTGCTTCAGCTTTTACAAACATTTTTCTCTTATTTAATACTGAAAATTAAGTCTTAATAACAGAAACTGTGACTGAGATTTAACGATTTTAGGTTTTCTAGTTATTTATTTTCCCAAATTTTTAATCCTCCTCTGTGAAGCATTTCAGGAGGCCGGTCTGCACGAAGCACAGTACTGAAATAAAGTTATTATTATTGGTATTAAAAAAAAAAGAAAAAAAGTAGAAACCATTGAGAGGTCATAGAAAATAGAGTTGAAATGCGCTCGCACATCTCTGCCTCCATCCATCCCTCTATCCAAATGGCAGTCGCAACTATGAAATCTGCTGTAATTGAATTTCAGATGGCTCCTCTTATTAAGTCATTAGCAGAAAAATATCCCTCTTTCAGTGAGAGAAGGGGAAAGAAAGAGGGAAAATTATAAGGGGAAGAAGAGGGGAGGAAGGCTGGTGAGGGAGAAAAAGAAAGCATAGCAGAGAAAGGCAGACAGGAGAAACATGGAGGAGAGAGGGGGCGGATAAAGAGGCTCTTTTGTGTCGAGTCAGAAACTCATTTTCTTGTGCGTGGCTGAAAGGAGTGGAGAGAGTGAAGTGTTCGTGCTTTCCTCCTGCTCTTTCTCCCCCTCTTCTGTCGCTCTCTCTCTCCCCATTTCAGACCTTTTCTCTCCCGCAGCGCTGCTCATTGTGGCGGTGTTCGACTCCTGTGATCACTTGAGACGGAGGGAGGCTGGAGGAGGAGAGGAGGCGAGGGGAGGAGAGAGGGAGCTTGTTAGCGCATTAGGAGTTGGGCCCACTGCTGGGATGTGTGTGTATGGCAATGTTTGTATGTAGGGGGTGTGTGCTGTGAGACTATATATAAAGTCTGTAGAGGTAGAAATGTGACTGTATGGTGTCTACAGAGAGCATCAAAACCCGGTTGTCAATCAATAATGTAATTAATAATTATTAATGCCATTATTCTTACACAGCACGTCTTTTATTCTGTCTTCCTTCTCTCTCCCCAACTGGCCCCGCCCCTCCCTGAGCCTGGTTCTGTCGGAGGTTTCTTCCTGTTAAAAGGGAGTTTTTCCTTCCCACTGTTGCCAAAGTACTTGCTCATAGTGGCTCATATGATTGCTGGGTTTTTCTCTTTATGTAGGGTCTACCTTACAGTATAAAGCGCCTTGAGGTGACTGCTGTTGTGGCACTGTATGAATAAAATTGAAATGAATTATTTAGTATTGTTTAGTTTAGTGGTTCGATCCCTGGCCACTCGAGTCGCATGCCAAAGCATCCTTGGGAAAGAATGACTTTTAGATAAAGTGCTTTGAGTGTAGAGTAGAAAAGCACTGTACAGGAACCAGTCCATTTATCTTGTTTGTGCATTGAAAAAACATGAAATTTTTAACCCAAGACATGAATTTTACTACATGAGCTTTTTTCCTATAACGACCTTTTTTTAACATCATGTGAAATAAAGTTTTGTTCTAAAGGCATACTGGGCAAGAGGTAATTGAAAAAAGTAATAAAAAAGTGAAAAATATGTTTGTCGATATACAATGATGAGGCACAAGCTCAGAATAACAGAAGGACGAGCTGCGTGGATCGTCATGGATCCTCAGCCAGGTAGTCTTGCTAGATGTTAAGTGGCGCAAGTACACCCATGGAAATAAATGAACTGGTTCCTGTGTGAAGTTTGCATGTTCCCCCTGTGCTCATGTAGGCTTTGTCCGAGTAGTCTGGATTTACCCTGCAGTCCAAACACGTGCGTTAGGCTGATTAGCGGTTCCAAATATGAGTGATGTAACAAAAGGTTTCTGAACATTGTGTTAAAATACAAAAACATCACAAAGCGACCAAAAAAAGAGAAGCAAATAAACCACAAAGAGCCTGAAGAGAAGTGGAATAACCACACACACACAAAAAAAAAAAAAAAAAAAAAAAATTAAGATCCTTAAAAAGAAAAAAGAAAAAAAGGAAAAAAAAACCAATTCTAAAATAATTTGTTTTGCTATGAATAAAATCTAAGGACTTTAACTTAGTCTTATTAAGATTTACCGTAAGATCGACAAATAAGCTGCAGCAACAAACGTGTTATTACATCCCTAAAGGACGTTATGCCATTGGTTCTCTTGTCAGCAGAAATGTGGCTTAACCCCACTTATTGAGCTGATAGTGAGCTATATCTGCATCCACAGTAAGAAATGGGGGCCCTGCTGTGGCACACTTGGTTGAGCAGGTAACCCGTATGCCAAAAGATGCAGGGGCTTTGGGTGAACTCTGCTCTTTTCCAACTTCCCAGGCTAAGACTGGCACTGTTGTGTTTTCCAGCTACCTTTACTTTCTCACTAAAAAGAAGAAAGACCAACAAGCCTTTAAATACACTTTATGACCTCCCTGCCTTGCACTTTGCAACTGAGGATGGGAAAAAAATGCCTCCAATCAGTCTTATTGAATAGGATTAAAGAGGGGGAAAACATCTGAGCAATGTTGGTTTTAAAGTGTTAAAAGGAACAGGCAGTGTTTGCTGAAGGTCATCTCTTCCTGTAAATGAATAAAAATTGTTGTTTTAATAAGTAACAGAAATTAGAGTATTAAATCGACTAAAAATAAATTAAGAAAGAGCAGCACAGCCGGTGAAAAGCTAGAAACGTTCTTTAACCTTTTGATGCTGAATCTGAATAGCTAATTTCCTCTGGTCAGACAAGTGACTCTAATTTACACTCTAATTTAAAAAGGGTGAACATGAAGTACGGCTGCCCATCCTGTTTTTCCGGCTGTACTAACAACTTTTTATGATTTTCTATTTTGAGAAAATTGCATTAAAAAGCAGCACAACTTGTCCGTTTTCTTGTCTACGAGACACCTCTCATCAGAGGCGCACACGCACACGCGCACACACACACACACACACACACACACACACACACAGCTTATCTCACCCAGCATCTCCCAAACCCCCCTATCTGTCCTCTGCACCCCGGGCATTGGAACAGACAACAGAGAGAAGGACATCAGAGGGATAATACAATTGGAAAAGCTTTACAGCGTGTAATGATAAACCTGTGCGTGTATGTGTGTGCGTCCACGCCCAAAGGAACAAGCTAATGGGTTTATATCTTTCTGTGATAGCAATGATATGGAGGGGCTTTGTGATTTCATTATGAGCGTGTGTGTGTGTCCACGTACGCCAAAGATGAAGACAGAGATAGGTTAGTCTAATGCACTACTTATTGCTCGACGTGCATGAAAAGACACACACACACTCACATCAGACAATCGCATTTGCCCCTATTCATCTGCTCTTTAACCTGATGCAGAAACAGAGGCAGAGGAGAAAAAACAGACGTGATACATTAATTGGCCCCTTGTCACCCCACTATTTCACCCTTTGACTGAGACACACACACACACACACACACACACACACACACACACACACACACACACACACACACACACCTCCCTGTCACCACAGGGGAGCCTTAAAGCTGCCAGTGCAATTACAAGCTTTATTTAACCAGCACAGAGACACTAAAGTTCACACAGGCACAGCATGGGTGCTGGTGATTGTCACCAAGGCCGTAATAATAATTCCCTTATTAAGGAGATACATCCGCTTCTTATCTGCAGGCGGTTACACAATAAACCCCCCCCCCCCCCCCCCCCTCCTCACACACATATATCTTTACAATCACCGATATGAATCCTCATAATATGGATATAAAAGCTGACAAAGAAAGTAATTCCTCACCTCCCGCATGCATCACACAGATGTTAAATTCAAAGTAAAGGACTAGTTTTTGTACATCTTTCTGCTTCTAGCGGCCGATATAATCTGTTCATAATAAGCCTTGAAAGGTGAAAAGTAAAAGCCTGGCACGTTATATATAAAACAGAATGAACATTTTAGCTGAAATGACAAAACACAGCTGACAGGAAGTGTCAAAAATAAAAACTGCAGATCCTTAAGTGGGCGCTTGAGGCCCACTACAAAAGCGAGTAAGTCCCCATAGGCTCCTCATTGTTTTTGTGTAACTTAACACTAATTAACAAGTATCTGTATCTGTGAAAGGAACCTGACTAGTCTATGCCTCGGTAAACAAACTTGCTAATATTCACGAAAAGGTATGACTTCACATTCTGGATGTGAAAAAACAAACAAAAAAAACTACATAGAAACAAAAACACATGTCATGAAAACTAACACAACAAATGCAAAAGAACAGCTCAACAGCTATGTCCATCTTTCATTTACAGTCTATGCAATAAGGGTGGATTGACTGCCAAATATTTGTCAACCAAAAGAATTACGCTATTTTGGACAAATAATAAAATGCTCCTGCTTATTAAATGTGAATATATGGAGCTTGTCCTTCATCTTATTTGAGGCTTTGGGTTACTGATTGGACAAAATGTGCAATGCCAGAGGTTGTTACTTCCTTAGAAACACAATATGATTAAATTCAAACCATTTTTAGATCATTTGAAATCTCAAAAGAAGATGCTTATGTTTCAGACTGATGTCTTTCTGCAATCAAGAATTAAAATGTCAAAAAAATCAACTTGACAGAACAAGGGGACTTAAAGTTACCAAATAATTTGAATAAAAAGTCTGAAAACTTTATTGGTAACACTTAAAACACCTGCTAGGATGTTGCAGGTGCCCTTGAGATACACAAATCCTGCCCCACTTAGCGCTTATTAGCTGGGTAAAAATATTTTTTTTCCTTCTAATCCAATTATCACCAGTAATTAATCTTTCGCCAACACCCCCGTCTGTGCTCACGAACACTTTTTTCTTTCTGCCTCTTTAAGGCTAAATTCAACACGCCTGTTAGAGCTGATGACACACAGTCTGCTGTTCTGCACTTTGTCTCGGTCATCCGTGAGGGAACCCACCCTGAATCTTAAACACCTTATCACATAAAGAAACTTACATTCACACACCCGGCCACAAAGCGCATTCACGCACTTACACACTCACATACACACAACTGCAGATTAGCTTGTTTACCAGTCAGAGGGGGGCCTGCTCCAGCAAGGTGTGATCAAGCCACTGATGGCTGCGGCTCATGTGTCTGCACAGCTCTCGGTGACAAGCATGTATGCTTGCACACAAACACAGACACTCGCCCGCTCAGTCAGTCACGACATGAATCATGAATGTTGGAAATTAGGCCCAAAAACCCATCACGAGGCAGGAGTAACATTAAAGTAATGCACATCAGCTTTGATAATTGACACCTATGTATTGACTGCTAGTCACGCTGCTCTGCTGTGACCATCATCAAAATCTACACCGCGACAATGCTCGGATGACCTCAAGATGACCTCACAAGGAGCAGTACCCTCCATGGAGAAGAAGACTAGAGATGAAGAAGGTGCCTAAGAAGCACAGCAAGCTGCCTAAACCTGAGGCCTTAAAAACCGCCAAACACTCACAGCAGCTTAAAGAGGTATACTAGAAAGTTGGAAGGCAGGACAATAAACCAGCTGTACTCTACTAAGCCATCTATGGTGTACTCCCAGTAGCAGGGGAACACTATGAGAACAACCCCACCAAAGCTGGAGACAGAGCAATACTGGAATAGCATATAGGAGAAGGACGCAACCCATAACGGCAATGCTTAGTGGTTAGTGGATCTACAAGCAGACCACAGAAAGGAACTCAGCAGATACACAGGACGTTGTAGTTTTATGTGATCTGTCTTACTTACAACTGATTGTGAAATTTACTCCCTCCTAGAAATTCTACAAACTGACTTGTTGTAACACTGGCATCTTAATTCAGTACCACAAAATTCAGTGAGCTCTTTTAGAACAAATCATATCTCCACCAATGTTTGTAAAGGCAGCTTGCATTTTTAGGTTCTTAATTTCATGCACCTGTGGGACTGAAAAAAAAAATCCAACTTCAAAGCATAAGCGGTTCATCCCAAAACAATTATTCATTTGGTGTAGCTTAAAGTGTGAGCAGCCTTAAAGGAGGAGGAACTAAAACAGCTCCTAATCAAGCAAACCTAGTTTAGTCAAGGTCTAGAATAGAAATATAAAATGTGTTGAAATATGCTCTTAAGTTTAAAGGCTTTACTGTAAATTTAAACGTCATCTAAATAAGTCAAATTTGCTAAAAGCCACCTAAACTGCTGATGTAAAGATCATTTTATCCCTCCACCCATAGGGAGAAATACCACATAGATTTCTGTATTTAGGAGTCTCTAAATGTTTTTTCTCTCATGCATAATATCATAGTCTATGAGGTACAACCAAAACCAGCAAAAGTATGTGCCTGAGATGCAAAAGATTTCTGGTTCGAGACTAGAAGGAAACACACATCCATCCTCAGGGGGCCAGAACAGCCTGAGTCCAGATAAACGGGAGGGTTGCATCAGGAAGGATGCAAAAAATCAAATATGTGTATCCATCCACAGTGGCGACCTCTTGGGAAATAAGGAAGCAGTCAAAAGCTTTCAAAATAATCAGTGAAATTCAACTGAAAAACACCTGGGAATAACTTCTCTTTAACTCAAACACGGCCACATGTTAACTGTAACATCTGTCCACTTTCAAGTGTTTGGAAATCATAGCGCTAATATGTGACTGTGAAGCAGGCAGTCATCCTAGAAGCAACACACACATACACACAGACTTCCCCAAGGAGATGGGAAAGAGATTAGCCGTGACCCCTCCTCCTCACCCCTTTTCATTTCCTCTAACTACCCGACGGGAAACAATTAACCACCATCACCTCCCCCTCTGCAAGCATACACACAGACTTATATTCATTTCCTTACCCCTAACCCGCACTAATACACAGACCCTTAGCCTAATCCTGATTGTGTATGTGCCACTCAATGTGTGGCACTGATTTCTGTCAATCTGCCAGCAGAAGCTCCTCATGCACCGCAGAGTTGTATGCTCATTTACATCCAGATTTTAAATCATGGAGCAGCTTTACTCATGGAAGACTTTTTCACCAAGTGTTTTAAATGTACGTTTGTGATAGATTTATCAGTGAGAGCATGACGCAGGCATTGGTGCAGCTTTCTTTTAGATCAAAAGAAATGCTTCTCCAGTGTCTGACGGGTGCAGCGGAAATGACCCCATTTCAGCATCAGCAATAAGAAAATGTCTTCAATTTGTAAGGCTCTGCCCTCACCTTTCTACCGTGGTGAGAAACACACACATCCTTGTCACACACAGCAGATTGTAGCCTTACTGGGACAATAGGCTCTATTGTGGGAGTTGGCAAAGAGAAGCCAGGCAGGCCGCTAGGCGTTTGGCTGCCCTTGGTGTGTGTGTGTCTGTGTGTGTGTGTGTGGATATGGGGGATAATAGCGCTACATGCCCAGAGCTGCCACCATTTCAGTGGGAACAGAGTGTGAAAGCGAGAGAAAGGCAATGACGCTCACACACACACACACACACACACTAAAAACAGAGCATCGCTATCATACTGAGCCATATGCTGACCCCAGCCTCAGTGCAGCTATCTCTGCCAATCAACTACTAGAGGGGACGTCCCACACAACCAACACACACACACACACACCCTTTAATCCTGAAAGTAACGTTTATACACATGCACTTCATGTTTACATTTTGTGTAAGTGTAAATGGTTAGGTGATATATTTGAAAATTCATGCACACACAAACATTTGCTGGCAGCCTGTGTGTGTGTGTGTCCGTGTGTGTATAGCAGCTTAGTGTCTCTCCAACATTGTTCCCCAAAAACCACAATCACACAGGAGCAGATGGAGGATGGCCACAGCCTACTCTTACACACACACACACACACACACACACACACACACACACACACACACACACACACGTGCACACACACACACACACACACACACACACACCGCAGCGCAACACGGTGTTATCAGATGGTAGAGCAGCTGTAGTAGTTGCAGCTAGGTGACCAGTGGGCCAGCATGATGACTCTGCTTAGACGGACTCACGGTCACAAAACTCAACTTTAGCTTGGAAAACAGATTTTACTCAATAAGGTAAAGATTCAAGTCACCTCTTATAAAAAGCATCAGATTTAGAGATCAAGTTTCCACTTTCACACTCAGCTGATTTTGTGTTTGGTACAACAAACAAAATTTTACCTTCCTACTATGGTTTGTTTTGAAATTTTGTGCTTTTAAAAAATAATTCATGTCAGTTTTTAACATTTTGAGGACTCGTAACTATAAACACAGGAGACTGCTACATGAAAGCTTCAGGGCTGAAGCACTTTTTAAGATCTTTTAATAATGAGAATCAAATGAATTTTACACCCACTCAAAGTGCCACGATCTAAAGGTTTACTTCAACTTTTTGTCATGAAATCAACATTACTTTAGTCAAGGACAAGCAGGCACATAAAAAAAGCAGGTTTTATGCTGCAGGCTGACATATGACTTTCCCACCTCTAATGGTGCATGCTTTCTTCATTCACAAGGGTAATATCAAAAGCAAAGCATTCTTGCAAACATGCACTGTAACCCATGTTTTCAAGTCTTAAAAGTAATGGTAAAAAACATTAAAGTTAATTACGAACAGCTTCGCAACTTTCCCCAGTAATAAATCCAAGGGAATTGTGATAGAGATGATCTACAGTAGGGCTACGCAAATCACATCTGGATCCCGACACGCTGGTGTCGCTTAAAGAGCGATGATACCCAGCAGTCTGCTCCACACTTTTATCTGGTCTAATCTATAAGTTCAGGAGGACTGATTCCAATCTGATGGGCTATTCTTTACGTGACTAAAGACTGGCTGCGTGTGTGCTAACACGAGTCATCAGCGGGAAGAGAAGGGAAGTTTCTAATACCAGCTTTGTGTTATTGTTCATCGTGACACGTGCGAGTGTAGTAAGGCCTATATGAAGAGTGTGTGCATGCATGTGTTGGGGAGTTTTGGACTGCTTCTGCTGCTGCAGTGAGCTGATATGTGAGATAGAGCTGTGCTTACACACAGCTGCCCCAGCAGCCTGGCACCCTGTGTGTGAGTGTGCTGTGTGGTTTTGGATGGCTCTGGTCACGGTGAATGAAAGATCAGAGAGAGAGAAAAGGCAGATGGACTGCCCTGAGGGCCAAGAGACAGAGAGAGGGGGAGAGAGGGAAGAAGGCAGACAGAGAGAGAGCGGGAGAGAGAGAGAATGGGAAAGAAAGACGAGAAAAATGCCAGTTAACACTGACATACTTTGTCTTGCCAACCTTCTCTCATTTTGCTTCTGTGTCAGCCCCTCAGTGAGGTCCTATCAGTCAATGTTACAATGCAGCACTCAGCTGAAGCTTTATGCAGAACTGAAGGAGATTCATACACAAGGACATCTAAGCCTCATGTATTCCGTGTTGCCGAATTCACAGGTATGTCAGGAAGATATGAATCATTCATCTCTCTTCAAATCTCAACTACTCTACAGTCAGAAAACCAGTGTACACATGTGAGCGTTGGCCCCAAGCTCACACCAATGGGAGGGTTGGGTTAGGAAGGTCTTCTGACGTAAAATCTTTGCTAAAACAAAAACATGCAGATCAAGAATGAGATTACCATACGATGACCGCTAGCAGTACTTACTAGTGCTAACTGACATTAGCCTTTCTGCTAAGCTGGACAAACTGTTTGATGCCCAACCACATTCAGTACAAAAGGTCAGAAAAGGGAAGCCAATGAAACTGGTCTTAAACCTTTAATAAACCTGTAATCCTTTCAACAGCCACCAGGGGGAGATACCTGTGGTTGCAAAGAAACTCCTGCTCCTGTAGAAGAATATGAGGACAAAAAGGCCTCGGGCCCTGATCTCTAAACACTTTCCTGATGAGTTTTTGAGCTCAGACACTCATTTCTGGTCATAATGACCAGAATATTAAGTCCATTTCATAGGTTCTGGTCCCTCATATATGGGGCAAAAATTTGCCAACAAATGCATAATCTTCGATGTAACATATCACAAGCATTTTAGTTTCTTTTAATTTTTTTGACATTAGGAGTCTCAAATGATTTCTATAACACTGAATGACAGGAATACAAAGCATGGGCTACTAATATTTGGTAACAATTTATTTACACATTTTTTACTTTATTTATTTTTTATTATTGCAGTCCTTCATACTTGAGGGGACCTAGCTGGAAGAAAAATGCCAACAGGGAAATATTATTGAGAAAAGTTTGTCTTAAAGGGTTGCTATTACATCATGAAGCGACTTTCCCTCACTTTAGGACAATGAGAATGAACAGACAAGAAAAAGATCTGGGGGAGAAAAACTGAATGAAGAACGAAAAGTAATAAATGTGAAAAAGATGAAAAACAGACAGTACGACAGAGATAGAAAAAAAGGATTTGCGAAGATAAAGGAATTAGAGTGACAAGAGAGACAATGCAGGGACAGAATTAGGGAGGAAGATAGAGGAAAAGATGATGAGGGCCACAGATACGAGATAGAAGCAGGAGGAGGTGGAAAAGGCCACAAGAAGACGTACAGGGATGTGAGTGTAAAGATAGATGGTCCCAGAGTTTGAGGGAGGGAGGGAGGGAGGAAAGGAGTGACAGAAGTGGGGGACACAAAGGGAGGGAGAGGTGGAGAGACAGATAAGAGGAGCAGAGTGGTGTGTGTAGCACAGAGATGGGGAGTCAATAATGACTGATTACTGTAATTCAGGCTGTCAGAGACATCGGCCTGCTGCTACCACCAATCGATACGCGCCAGGACACTTTCAGACACACACAAACACCCCAAAACAAGCATGCGTGACACAAGTGTGTCACCAAGTGCACATGCTCACAAACAAACGTGCGCAGTGGGTAAACGGACGTGCACACACAGTCTCGCACGGAAACGCAGGACATGTGGACGCTAGCAGAGGTGTCTACATGTCTGCACACTCGCTCAAGATTGCTGGAGTAACACAAAAAACACAAACAGACATGAAGGTGGGGAAGAAGCAGTGGGCGCACAAAAACGCACATACACCTACACAAAGCTGTCGGGAGGGGGGGTGTTTGCTCACGAGCTACAGCCCCACACTGAGCCTAACAGCCTGTGTATCACTAGCAGAGCGAAATGGCTTCCTCGCCCTGTCCTTTCCCTCGTCTATCCACATGGTCCACCATCTTTCATCACCTGCACTATGTACAGGGCAGGTGACAAAGTAAAGGTGGGGGGGAAGTGATGCCACATGCCACCAGAACAGCTCCAAGCAGTTTTGACCCTGAATCACAGAGGCTCTGGAACTGTACTGCATGGATGAACACCAATCTTTCAAAGGATTTTCTCCCTCAGAATAATGTCTAACACCTCAGTGCCAAATCCCCCACATGTGTGCACCTTCCAGGTGAACTGGATGACTTGGACAAAGTCTGATAACTGAAGCTGCCTGATACCAAAAGGCTCTACTCTTGGGAAACATAGGAAACACAAGTTAGGCTGCAGTCTGAGAGCAAAGTGGCTCTACACCGATACTAAGGTATCTTTGGGGTCTTTGAGATATAATGGGGACATTCGGGCTTTGCATGTGAAGAGAAGGATTTCAAATTTAATACTGAATTAAACACTTCATGTTAGTCATCTCACTGCAGCATTCTGGTAGAAAAAAAATAATAATAATAATAATAAGGAATTACAATCGTTCAGCCTAGAAGTTAAAAGCACCTGTTTTTCAGCATGAAGGTGATCACTCAGAAAAACTTTGTATTGACGATTCTCTTTCAAAGGGACAAGTGGAACCAAAGCATGTCTGCACAAAGTCCCTCACGACAAAACGGAGCCACCGGATCCTCTCACTGTAGGGAATAGATAAGATAAGATAAGATAAGATAACCTTTATTAGTCCCACACGTGGGAAATTTGTTTTGTCACAGCAGGAAGTGATTATGTTTTTCCTTTAATTGGTCATCAGGCAGTTTTGAACACAAAGAAAAGAGAGAACACAAAGATATGCACACAGACATGGGGGACAATTACTGTTTTGGTTTTTGTGTTTGTTTGTTTTTTAGTTTCACAGTCTTTCTTTAAAAAAATATTGGTTGAAAAATGTTAATTAATCTGCATGTTTTTATATTGATTCACTTGGATTTCTGTACCTCTTGTGTCCATGTAAGTGTAATCAAGAGTGTGTATGAATGTGGATACTTATCTGGCTGTGTGTCTCTGAGACCAGAGAGCAAAGCCTCTCATTTAGGAACAGCATTAGAGAGGAGAGTCATCGATAATTATCGACCACGGCTTCTTCCAAACCATCGCTTCGGATCAGGCAGACAGACTGCATGCACACCTGTCTGTCTGCCTTTCTCTCCTTGCACACACGGATTCACAGACACACACATATACACACCCTCCGAATGTGCATCCCAATCTTCTCTGCCTGGCCACGCACGGGTAAACACGCACACTTGATATATAGCACTTCAGAGGCAACTAAATGCAGCTCTATCAAACGAGCTCTCATATTCTGAAAGCTGCACAGCACTGGACATTGATCTGCTATTCTTAATCCTCCAACCCAACATTCTCTCTCACACTCACACGTGCAACGATTTCAAAAGCTCACACAGCAAAACGACATTCTCACAACTTCAATGTAAGTTTTTAAAACATCTCATCATTTGAGAGCATGTGGAATTGTGGATGACAGGGCAAGTCATAAAAAATTAAATAAATAAATAAATAAATATCAAGGTGATGCAAAACTGCTAAAAATAGTTTTAGACTGCATTTAGTGGACTTAAGAGTTTAATGTAACACTAAAAAAGCTACAACCACAGTACAAAAGAAAAAGAGATTGAAGGCCTTTTCTGCACGAGGCTGCAAAGGACGATATGCTGTCAGCTGTCAGCAAGCCTACCTGTTTCAGTGAAGGTTAGACACAGTGATATTTAAAGTGTTTTGCAAACTCTTTCAGGCCAATAATAATAAAATACTCCCCTGAATTCTTCTGAGCAATCATTTGGAAAAAAAGAAAGAAAGAAATTAGATATGTATTTGGTGTGACTCTCGTTCACCTTGATACTTAAAACTTTGCAAAGTGCAGGAATAGCTGAAGTCTTCAGACCTAAACAGAGAGCTGGTAATAGCATAAATCCACGTGCTGCAGACCTTTGAGTTTTGAATGAAGTTTTTTTTCCTGAAGTTTGTGGCAAAAGAGTCTTGTGAGGTTAAATATCTCTTAAAACGCAAACATAATACATAACAATATAAATAATATGCTAATATAACACAAGAAAAGAGAAAAACCAGAGAGAAAACTCATTTTCAGCATCCTACCTTTGCCTTTTTATCCTAAATTTTCATATGAGGGTTTTAAAGGATACAAGTTCTGGTAGAGAGGGATGAGGGATTTAAGGGCCCGGCTCGCGTTGATAGCTGTCGCTCTCACCATGGTGGGCAAAATCTTCATGTCCACAATGGCTCCATCAAACAGCGGACCAAAGAAAGGAACCTACAGAGAACAAAACTGGCATTAAATCCACGTTTATTCCTTTATATAGTTCAAATTAGATTTTTTTTTTTTAAAAGAAAACCCTGAAAAGTCTAGATTTTTATGAAACAGTGGGAGTTACTCAGTTCTACTGAACCGACCCTGACAAGTAATGATTGACGCCACAGATTTTTGTAATGATACAATATTTGATTCAGGCTTTGACTTTCCCATATAATTCAATGCTTTGCTTGTGGAATCCACCAAAGAAACTAATGCCGGACTTTTATTGAGTTTATTTGTGGACCAGGTCTCCAAGCCATGCGCTCTGTGGCCGAATACATGTGCTTTCAGGACAACAACAAAGGGAATATCTTATCTAACTTGTTTTTGGATTCATGATAATTCAATATTTTTCCCTGCAGAATGAATGAAAGAGAATACGATTATGTTATTAGTGCTGTGGTATCTATGTCACAGAGAAAAAAAAAGCAGCATTTTATTGTGTTAGGGCTTGTTTGAAATAGAGTTATGCCATCAGTGCTGTGGTATTAATGTCTGTGTGCTTTAGACTGATACATTAACCAGATCAGAAAGACTTGGGGCAAGACTCTCTCTAGGATTGTTAGTCAATCTGGATGCATATCTGTGGGGTCTGGTAGGAAACATAAAATCATGGACCAAATATTGTTCTCATTTTTTTTCTCCAACCAAATTTTCCCCAAATCCACACAAGTCTAAGTATAAAAAAAAATACAAAAATGGCTAACTAAGTAAGACTTTTAATAAGTGAACATTTCACTTATTTAACATTTCATTGTTGCTTTGCCACAAATACAGCTAAAAAAGGCTGCATTTAGAAAAGTGTTTCGATTTTTCCTTTAATTTGGCACTGCTGCCACTGATAATGGGAAAGATTACATTGATTGGCCAACAATTCCCACAAAAGGTGACACAGATAGCCATCAGTGATAAGCTCAGGGGGCAGTTAAATTACCATGCCAGGTTTTAATAATGAGCTTTAAAGGTCTGTGTGTAAGGAACAACTGCCTAGTCCTGCGTGTTTACCTCTGGTTTTTTGAGTATGTGGATGGAATACATGTGGTTCTTCATGGGGTAGATGATGATTAGCACATCTCCGAACTCAGTGGGGATGATCCCGCGGCGGTAGTCCCTGGAATGTTCTGACCAGACGATGTGGACTTCGTCGTTGCCAAGATGTCTGAGCTGGAGAGGCAAAAAAGAAAGAAAAGAAATTAATAGAATCAAAATGGAAGAAAAATATACATTATTACTCAAACACCAACATTGACCGAGAGGGATCTGCAAACGGAGCTGGATAGGCTGTATCCATCATAACCCCAAGGCTTTGAAGTCTGTGTGTATATGTGGTTTAGGTGGCCCTGGCCGTGATGGAGTGCGTGTGTGAAGATGGAGAGTGGACAACAAGACAAAGTGAAGCCCCGGAAAGATGGAGTAGGGGCTCGAAGACAGATGGGATTGTGTGTGATCCTCTGACTGTGTGTGAGATTCACACCCACGCCGACTACAGTCGGGGCTGGTGACAGCTCAGTCATTAACCTTGATGTCTGCCAAAACACACACCCCCACCTGCCACCTCCCAGAGGTGGCAGGTGGGGGTTGTCCTCCAGAAGGTGTGTACAGAGGTCTCTGTACACACCTTCTGATAGCTGCCAGTCTTGTCCTCGGCCATGAGACAAACACGCTGAAGACAGATCCTTTTAAATGTTTAACTGCAGTTACTTTTATGACTAATTAAATAGTGCACCGGGATGCAAAGTTTAATGATGTAATTTGGTTTGTAGACATCACATACTGTATTTTACACATGGTGGGATTTATGTTACACTACCCGTTACATACATTAGTGCCTATAACTTATCAGCTAGTCCAGTTCAAAGACTGGAACTAGTGAAGGTGAGGCCTTACAGTCAACTGTCAGCTTCCTGCTGCCCATCAGAGAGATGAGTTACTACGGAGCCCCGCAGGGGACATGGGAGAAAAAAAAAATTAAGACGGACTTTTGCGAGATCTCGCAAAAGTTTTGCGAGATCTCGCAAAACTTTTAGCCGCATTCTTTGGACGCCAGCTCGAAGCCGACCGGGAGGTCGAGGCACGATTTGCCGGGAAAGCGATGTTCCTCCCGGCTGTAGTGGGTCTCGACCTCCCGTTAGCTTCGAGCTAACGGGAAGAATGCGTCTAAAACTTTTGCGAGATCCCGAGATAGTTTTGCGAGATCCCGAGATAGTTTTGCGAGATCCCGAGATAGTTTTGCGAGATCCCGAGATAGTTTTGCGAGATCCCGAGATAGTTTTGCGAGATCCCGAGATAGTTTTGCGAGATCCCGAGATAGTTTTGCGAGATCCCGAGATAGTTTTGCGAGATCCCGAGATAGTTTTGCGAGATCCC
Organism: Copadichromis virginalis; assembly: GCF_057382275.1. Lineage (NCBI taxonomy): Eukaryota > Metazoa > Chordata > Actinopteri > Cichliformes > Cichlidae > Copadichromis > Copadichromis virginalis. The sequence goes on along the minus strand of NC_140636.1, from coordinate 19,129,704 downwards.
GAGATAGTTTTGCGAGATCCCGAGATAGTTTTGCGAGATCCCGAGATAGTTTTGCGAGATCCCGAGATAGTTTTGCGAGATCCCGAGATAGTTTTGCGAGATCCCGAGATAGTTTTGCGAGATCCCGAGATAGTTTTGCGAGATCCCGCAAAAGTCCGTCTTAATTTTTTTTTCTCCCATGTCCCCTGCGGGGCTCCGTAGTTACAACAGTACAGTTGTTTCGATGGGGATATTAGTTATTAACTGGGTTATTTTAGTCTTTGTGAACTGACTCACTTGTTTAGCCAGCATCAAGTGGCCACTGGAGGAATTGCAGGTTTTTGCACTTTTGCATTGACCCTGGAGTTCATCGCTTGATCCTCAGCTCGTATACAAGCTTGGGGTCAACTAAATTTTTTTTTTTTTTTTAAATGTAAGCATTATTTAACACATTTGGACGTGATTTCGCCAACATGCAGCACTGACTTGAATTTACCTGAATACAGTGAGTTATAGGCTTAATTAACCTGACAGAACTTGATGGGAAAAGCATAAAGTTGATATATCTGTGAAGTTTTGCCTTGAATAAATCTAAACCCCCTCCTGTGTCTGCAGGATACTCACAGTCATCAGTAATACTGGGAACTGATGCTCTTTCCATTACTGCACTTTAAGAAAGAGTTATGAGCCTCAAGTCGTATTTTTTGGGTGTCAGAACAATTAGGTGGCACAGTTTAAGGCAGTCTGGAGTCTTGGTGTCTGATATGCCTCTCTGAGCTGTACTTTTATTTTAAAAATGTTTCAGTGACGAAGCTCAGAGTGATGTCATCTCTGATGCCACGATCACCTGGTGTAATGCAGCTTTAATCATTTAATCGTGTTTTGCACAGATGAGACAGACCACGACGTAGACCTGGAAAAATGTCCTGCGATGGACAACACTGTTTGTATTTTCAGTGGGTGGCAATGATAAATCTCAGTTTAACCTGTTTGTGGACACGTTTGTCAAACTGTGTCTGTAAGCCTGTGTACACTCGCTTTGTCCAGCATTAACACAAATGTATGGCTGTGCGGTTATTTGGGCAGATGGATGTGAATGAAACCTGCCGTGGATGTGTGTTTGTGTCACGTTAAACGGGTTCACAGTGGCGTGTGTGCGTGTCCGTATGTGACTATGCGTGTTTGATGGGGCCATCAGCTGATCAGGGAGACTGATGGTGTCGGACCAGGCGGTGATAATCCAATCAGGAGCCTGAAGCGACGTGATAGGCCGAGAAGCAGGAAGTATGATCTGATTATGGGGACATTATGGCCATGTGCAGAGCGCCCAGTGCCTGGGGGATGACAGGTGTGTACACAGACACACACACACACAACCGCACACACGCACAATAAACCTGGCTGCCTAGAGGCTGATACAACCCCACGCGCCACACTGCACAAATACAGGCGTGATTGCTCCGAGGAATTATTGAATGCATTGGTGTGGGGTAGAAGCACTGACATCAGAGTGGTGTGAGTGTGTACCTATGCTCATCAAAGAGGTGTGGGTGGACGAAAAGAAGGACTAAGGAGTTCTTGTCCCCTCACTACATAAAAGAAGTGAAATTAGAACAATAAGCATGCTCATTATTACTAATTACTCTTTTCCACAGCACATAAAACACAGTCAGATGTAGTCTGGGAGATGTTTCCATCCATCTATCAAGCAATTTTGACAATTTTTGAAATGTCACAGTGGTTTTTTGTGTTGCCCAAAACAGCAAATAAAGTGCTGCTAATGACACATATTTCATACTTAATTGCGACTGGTTATAAATTTACTACTGCTACAGTGGGGAGCACTATTAACACTCTATAAGAAACAAAAAAACAAAAAACACCGAAGAGGAACTAGCACCCTTCACAGAGAGCCTGTATACATCCATCTGCATGTCTAGATAAACTGTGTCGAGTGTGTTACCTTCTTGGTGAGGTTAAGGTCCTGGTCGTGGGGCATGCGAGTGGAGACGTGGTAGATGACCTCAGTAGTGGAAGTGGCGTAGTAAGGAGTGGTCTGGCCTGTGCTGCGATTTCTCTGAAGGCCTCCCATGAAACCACAGTGAGTGGGCAGGTCCACCTAAATGGCCCAAGCACACAAACAATATCAAGCGAGGTCCATTTAGCAAAATATAACCTCTGCGTTCAGTTAGCTTATTTCATATTATGTAAGGCTATAAATGCTGTGGATTGTGTTCACGCTATATTCTTGTCCCTAAACATCTAATCAAAGTGCTAACATATTATAAAGAAAACAAGTTTTTGTCAGTAGCAGTAAATGATCCTAAATAACCAGCTAATTTCCCAAATTTCAAACTTCCTTTCTCCAGATTTTAATTCTTGAACTCTGCTGGAATAGCACTGCATGGATTCTAGTTCAAAATATAACTATTTATCTTTTACTTCGGCTTAATGTTCCACCTCTGTCTGAAACGAGCCACTTTAGCTCCTTCCCCTTTAAGCCAGTGGTTCACGCCCTTCTAAGCCCCCACAATTTTTATCAACAATCACCAGTGAAAAACAATCCAAGCTCTGAGGCATAGCATATGAGTATCTGCAAACTGTTTTAACTTATTTTGCCTAATTAAAATGTGAATTTTCCTCCTGGCATCCTCCTGATTGGCTGCCATTCACAAACAGAAGGTTTGAACAAGGTGGGCCACAGCTGTGTGCCAAAGCTGATCATATTAAACCTTAGAGTACATGTATTCACTAAAGATGACTTAAGCAGAATTCACAGTATTTGGTTTCATAGGCTGAAATATTACTGTTATTGCATTAATTATGTGTTTTGCTTCATCACACACTGCTAAAAAGAATAAAACATACAGGTGACTGTTTAGGTTTTCATTACTTTGAAATGGTCCTGATAATGCTAAATCCATAATAATGATAAGTAATATATGTATAAATGTGTTCTCACCTCCCACCCCAGTCCAGAAACAAAGTCCTCATATGCCTGGCTGCCAGCTGTGTTAGTCAGTATGGAGTGTTTGTCCTCTTGGCCTTCAGCCACGTAAAATACTGCAATTTTATGGGTTTCACGGCTGGAAGAGAATGAAGAAAAAACAAAACAAAACAGATGAGAACCTATTAAAGCTGCAACACCAAACCAGTTCAAAGTATGATCCGACAAAAAGCTGAATGAACAGAAAAGATGGATTTTTTCCAGGCTCCTCACCACTGCCGTGAATCCAGGTTCTTCAGCTCTCTCAGTAATTTCTCATTCTTCCTCAGCAAGTGAAAACTACTCCTGTAAGACAGAAGTGCACAAGTCAGGAACCATTAATCATCATTAAGATTGAACTGCCTGATCACTGCCCGGCTGTCACCCTCACACAATGGCAAAATAAGAAGTGCTGTTTAAAGTCCACAAGGGTTTAAAGCATGACAATGTTGTTTTTCCCCCTCATTTTGGACCATACTATCATACTATTGAAGGGGATTTAAAAATAATAATAATCAAACAATCAAGGTGAGACTGAAATGGAGACTTTTAGCTTTAATTCAAGGAGTTTAACAATATTACCTGTTGCACTGCATGATCTATTTAGGAATTATAGGTATCTTTAAACATAGTCCCTGATCACTTCTTGCCTCTGAATGGACCTTTTAGCCTTTAACTATGCAGTAAATGTCCTGCACTAGCCTCACATCTGTCACTTTTGACTTCCCCATGCAGTACCACAGTTCTTCTATTGACACCCTATAACATGCTTCTTCTAGATCCACAAACTCAGCGCTTGAGGAAAAAAAACCTCATTTTAATACAAGACTATAGAGAGGAGGAGTGGAGACTGAGGAAGACGCACACTGACAGATCACCCATAAATTACCACAACCCAGATTTTAAAGAAGGATTTTAACATTCAGTCCCTTGTGGCTAATCTGTTTGGGTCCTCTAAATCATTTTAACGTGGGCTGGGGGTTACCAGCTGTTGTTGACAGCTGTGGTTGTCCAGTAATTGCTACTACTAAACACAATCACATAATAATAATAATAATAATAATACATTTTATTTAAATAGCGCCTTTCAAAGCACCCAAGGACACTGTACAACAGATAAAAACTGGAAATATACACAATGGTAAAAATAGAAGATAAAAGTTAAAACATACAGAAATTTAAGAATAGGCAATTTTAAACAGATGAGTTTTGAGGGTGGACTTAAAAAGAGAGAATGAACTAATATTTCTGAGGTCCGGGGGTAGGGAATTCCAAAGTCGAGGGGCAGAGCAGCTAAAGGCCCTCCCTCCCATTGTGATCAGACGAGCAGAGGGAACAGAGAGAGAAAGAGAAGATGAAGATCTGAGGCAGCGGGATGGGAGCTTCATCTGTAATAAGTCAGAGAGGTACGGTGGAGAGAGAGAATGAATAGCCTTGAATGTATACAGAATTATTTTAAAATGGATGCGAAATTTGACCGGGAGCCAGTGAAGTTGCTTCAGGATTGGGGAGATGTGGTGGGTAGAAGAAGTCCTAGTAATAATACGGGCAGCAGAGTTCTGGACACGTTGGAGCTTGTTGATAGATTTTTGTGTGAGGCCAAATAATAATGAGTTGCAGTAGTCAATTCTAGAGATAACAAGATTATGGATGAGAATGGCAGTGGCGTGAGGTGTGAGGAAGGGGCGGAGGCGATTAATGTTACGGAGTTGGAAATATGCTGCACGTGTAATATTATTGATATGTGAGTTAAAGGATAATGTGCTATCGAGAATGACACCCAAGCTTTTCACAGAGGGAGAGATAGGGACCAGCGAGTTATTGATGGTGAGAGAGAAATTGTTAATTCTGGATAGCAGTCGTTTAGTGCCAACCAGAAGAAGTTCCGATTTATTGCTGTTGAGTTTAAGAAAGTTGGAGGAGAACCAAGAATTAAGTTCAGCTAGACAGAGGATGAGGGAGGGTGGAGGAAGAGTAGAGTCAGGTTTGGTAGAGAGATAGAGCTGGGTGTCATCGGCGTAGCAGTGGAACTGAATATTATATTTACGAAAAATATGTCCGAGTGGAAGAAGGTAGATGATGAAAAGAAGGGGCCCGAGGACAGATCCCTGGGGCACCCCAGTGGATAAAGGAGAAAGCTGAGAAGTGAAGGATTTTAATTGAATGAACTGAGTGCGGTCAGATAGGTATGATTTAAACCAGGCTAGTGGAGTGTGAGAGAGACCAATAGAAGCTAATCTGCTAAGGAGAATGGGATGAGAGATGGTGTCAAAAGCTGCACTCAGATCAAGAAGGATAAGGATGGAGAGGAGACCAGAATCAGCTGCTATAAGAAGGTCGTTTGTTATTTTTATAAGAGCAGTTTCAGTGCTATGTAGAGGACGAAAGCCAGACTGGAACTGTTCATAAAGGTTATTATCAGTTAGGTGAAGATGGACTTGTGAAGCAACTATTTTTTCAAGGATAGCATGTTGGTTTTCCTGTAGGTCTGTCTAAAATGGCTTCAGGGGGTATTTGCAGTCCAATTTTTACTATGTTTTGTTCTCAATATAAAACAAAATGTGTGTAAGAGGCAGGGGAGGTGCTGGGTTTCTGAAGCTGCTGCCTCAACTCTGGCCTTACAAATACAGATTACTGGGTTTTAATATAAATGAGCAAATGCAGCCACACATCACAGGGCCTGCAGTTTATGTCGACGCCACTTTCAGGGTCCAAACATAAAAGAAAAGGGACATTATTATTAATGAAAACAAAAGCCTTTCATGCAGACTAACTTGCCCTGAGGCCGTTCAAAGTGTCCCAGCGACCAGCCCCCAACCTCTGCACCGCTGATATAAAACCTAGACTCGAGCGGTGAAGCTTGGAGTGGACTGATAATGACACGTCACTCTTTTCACTCTTAGAGAAAGGGGAAAAACGGGATAGAAAGAGCAGGAGATAAAGAGAGAGAGAGAACGAGAGGGGGACAGCAATTTGGTCTTTATTAAACTGATACTTGGTAATGGCCTCATTCTCTGCTCTCAAAGACTCCATTTACACCCTGGATTATAGGGAAAAGCATAAAAGGGGACACACACATGCACGCACGTAGGTGACTGTCAGTATCTTAGTATCTGTAATGCCCCATATGAATACCTGGAGAGACAATAACACATGATTAGACAATCTCTTCTTTTCTTTCATCCTTGTCCGTCTATTCTCCCTTTTCTCCAACATCCAAATTTCTCATTTTTACCTTCCAAATCCACTCACCTTTTCTGGCACCATGTCATTTTTTTTAAAATTTACTGTCTACATTTACATGTGCCTCATTTCATCCTGTTTTCGATTTGCCACTTCACGCTCGATCATTCTCTCCTCTTCTTTTATTCTAACTCCAAATGGGTTGAATTTGATCAATAGAGCACTATACTCATTATCACACACTCTTTATACACACACACTCACACACAAGCACAGTGTGTTAAGAAGTCTATTGTGCAGGCTGAATGCAGAAAGTGTAATTCCCTGGATAAAGTATAAAGAGCGATGAGGGTCCATTAGATGGCTGGGCACTTTTAAAGTGATACCCCGACATTGTGTATTTTAGCCCAGAGTCACTGAGAAGATGAAATGCTGTGCATTATGAATGGCAAAATGTGAAGTGTAATGAAAAAAGAAAAAAAAAAAAGGGCACTCTGTTGAATTTGAATCTTTTTTTGTTTCATTTGCATTAAGCAAGAATATGCTTTGCTCAAAGAGACACTCCAGATCGAAAACAGCCTCTTAGTTAGTATAGCTTGTACAAAAATGATGTTTTATGGCTTTTAAATGACAGAATAAACCATCGTGTCTTAATGGAAAGAATAATATATTCATAAAATTAAACTAGAGAGTAAAAAAAATATCCATGTTAAAAACTAAAACTCATTTGGAGTAACATTATCTAAGGGCTATAGATATATTTTCATGAGATACGGGATGCAACAAGGTTGTTTATATCAATATAGTGTGATTGTGTGTTATATTTTTTAGTAAAGCCTTTGTGACGGTACCATATAATAACTATGTTGCACTTACACATCTAGCAACAGTTGGTAAAGTCCGCTGCGTTGTAGAAACGATAAAAGAAATCACCTCTTTTCAAAGTCACCACCATACACTGACAAATATTTTTACTGTAGTAGAATTTTAATGCGACTACTGTGTGCTGTGACTGTTGTGTTTCAACCAGGATTAAAACACAAAGCTAAAAACTGCAGTTTCCCTACTGGCCATTTAATCCACATTAACTCTGATGTTAAAATGACAGTTTTAAAAGTCTTTAACAAGGCAGGCTGAAAATAAGCTAATGAGAAGTTCCTGAAGCCTGCATTCTTTTTAATCGTCTCCAGGGGGCGATAGCCGTGGCTGCAAAAATACTTCTGGTCCTAAAGAAGTCATTGGGAAATTATCTCCTGACTCTAACCTCTGTAAATACTTTCCAAACAAGTTTATGCTGCTTATTTTGGGTCATAATGTTTAAAACATTAGGTCCGTTTTAAATTTGGGCCATTTTATATTTTAGAAATGAGGATTATCCAGGTTTTCTTTTGTATTTGAATTTTAACTGAACATTTAGATATTACCCTGTGGACCACAACTCATCTTAAAAACAGAGGTACATTACACAGCCTTAATAATCCCTTTTAAAGTGATCATTAACATAAAGTTTAGAAGTGGCACAAATACTGTTGATAAAAAGCGAACATAAATATCATTAACCCAAAATTCCAGTTTAATTTCGGATTGTCACAGCGTGCAGTGCTCGATCTTACCTCTTCTCCCAGGAGTTGAGCCCCAGTATGTTGATCAGTAGTCTGCAGTAATAGAAGGCCGACTGTGGCGTCTGAGTCTCTGGTTCAGTCTGATGCACGGCTCTCATGTTCAGCTCCTCACCTCTCTGAAACATTCGATCGCTTCATTTTAATGCACAAAAACCAAAAAATTTAATAAAACATGGAAAATACAACAATGAGCGCCAGCCACCACTGAGGCTTATGACAACAAACATAATGGTGGTGCTTTTAATCACGCTACACTAAACCAAGTGTTTTTCTCAGATTATTTTCAAATCAGAATGATGTAAAATCAATTTTAATACACTCACTGGCCACTTTGTTAGGTACACCTGTTCAGCTGCTTGTTAATACAAATACCTAATCAACAATCCCATGGCTGCAACTCGGTGCATTCAGGCATAAACATGGTCATATGACCTGCTGAAGCTCAAACTGAGCATCATAATTCAGAGCAAAGGTGATTTAAGTGGTTGTTGGTGTCAGATGGTCTGGATATTTCAGAAAGTGCTGATCTGCTGGGATTTTCTCAGACACCCATAACTAGAAGACCACACTGAGAGACACTCCTGTCAGCTAAGAACAGGAAAATGATACCACAATACCACAAAGCTGTATAACAAAAGATTAGAGAAACATTTTCTGGTTTGATGAGTCTCAATTTCTGCTGTGACATAACAATGGTAGATCCAGGATTTGGTGTAAACGTGAAGGCTATTCTGTTTTTTTTTTATCACTGGTCAGGCTGCTGGTGTAATGGTGTGTGGCATAAGATTTCTTTGGGCCCATAAATACCAACTGAACATCATTTAAATGCCACAGCCGATCTGAGTATTACTGACAGGCTGACATGCCCATCTCTATATGACTACAGTGTACCCATCTCCAGAAGGATAACATATCATGTCAGAAACCTCATATCACCTCAAATAAGTTTTTTTTTTTTTTGGAACATGACAAAGAGTCAGTGTACTCAAATAGCCTTCACAGTCATCAGCTCTCAAACCAAAAGAGAAGCATTGGGATGCAATGGAACAGGAGACTCACATCACAGGATGTGCAGCTGACACACCTGGGTGATGCCATCATGTTAACATGGAAAAAAAATCTTTGAAGAATGATTCCAGCACCTTGTTGAATCTATGCCATGAAGAATTAGGGTTGCTCTAAATGCAAAATTGGGGAGCCCTCTGTGGCATTAGCAAGGTGTAACTAGCAAATTTACCAGTGAGTGTAGATGAACTTTTTTCCTTCAGAAATGCTGGATTCACTGATAAAATAAACAACAGTTTTGGTATTATGAGTTAGCTTCTCTGTGTTTAGGAGGCATGTTCCTTTGATTCTGTGCAGTAGGGACAACAAAGCTTTTTCTACAATAGACACGTTGACTTATTTTAACAGAAAAATCATGACATATATTAGCAATGGCTGAAAAAAACAAAACAAACAATAACTCTTAAAACAAGTCTGACGATAGAACTGTAATAAATCCCCACATAGGGAAACACATGCTGTACTGCATGTGTGAAGGTCCAATAACTAAAGGGAGTTTAATGATTGCTATTGATGTGAACATAGGCAGCACGCACATGAAGGACGAAGTCTCTCTCAGCAGCACTTTGTTTCAGGATGGCATTGATCACATCGTTCTCCTGCTTCTCTGAAACACACACTGGAGGAGGTGCTGGGATGTTGAGCGGCATACCTGTGGGAACCAATCAGGAATCAGAGTTGCTACTTAGGAATGTGCTGAACAGCTGTAGAGTTCAGATTAAAGAAAATACCAGCTCTCTGCAGACACTCAGGACTCGAGTATCCCAGATACTGCAGCATTTCATCCAGTGCATCATCTCCTTCTCTCAGTGAGTCCCACGCTGGCACCGCCTCCCGACACACGCGTTTAGCCAATGGCGGAGCCAGATGCTGCTCTAAACTCGACTTTGCTGGATCTGTCTCACTATCCATTCGATGTTCATCTTTCTCCTCCTCCTCCTCTTCTTCTTCCCTTTCAAATCCACCTCCACCATCTCTCTGATCTTCTTTCTCCCCCTCACTTGCTTTCCTCTCCTCTGCTTCCTCCTCTCCCTCTCCCTGATACTCCTGCCTGTCACCATCCGTTCTCACTCCCTCCTCTGCCCCCCTCTCCTCTTGCCCGTCCTCTTCGCCATCTTCTCTTTTCGCTCCCATCTTTTTCAGCAGACCTCCTGGTGGGGTGCGTAAATGAAGATTTGTAGTGTGAGGTGACTGCGTGTGTGTTAAAAGTGTGTGCGCTGGACTGTTAGGAGAACATGGCGGAGGCCCATAGAGGACGGCGGAGTCCCACGAGTGTTTTCCAGCTACATCTCGGATGATGACGCGAACACAAGCGGGAGCAGAGGACAAACCAGCCGTCATTCCGCCTCCTGGCACACCGGACTCTGATCGGATCTGGGAAATAGCGGCAGAAGAAGCAAAAAATAAAATAAAATAGTAAAGAAATCACAAAATAAATATTTTATATTATTTAAAGATTGTTTCCCCACTAATGTGTTAATAATATAATAAATGCAGTAGTCATCATTTGTATTCCAGGTGTAAAAGTAATTATTCAAGTAATAAATTCATGTACGTTTAACCCTGACAAATACACTTAGAAGCAAGTGGAACATTTATGAAGATTTACCTGAAGCACAGACAGCAGCGTGGATCCATTCAGAACCAGGAACTGCAGGTTTGGTGAATGGAAAAGTTCTGGCCCAAGATCTGCACTCTCACAGAACGGGTTGTCCTGGTTTTCACACACCTGCAAAACATGACGTTATATTTACTACAGCAGCAAAATAACAACAGCTTTCAACATTTCGCAGAGTCACCTCCCTTTAACATAACTTAGTTAACCCACCAAACTCAAAGTAACAGTACCTGACTGGACAGAGTAGCGGGGCCTCCGGACATGGGATAATGTCCCAGATGGTTTACCAGGTGGGTAATAACTGTTCTGGCTGCAATGGAGACGAGGCCATGCTGAATACGGCTACGAACTGCAGAGAGAATACAGATGATAAAAGATATAGTAAGGAGGTAGCAGATCGTCATTTCATCACCTATAATGAAAAATAAAAATAAGGGATTGGACTGTCAGGATTTAGAAAGTAAACTGTAAGACAAAGGTGTTATTGCTCTGGAGAAAATTTAAAGGGAAGCTGCAGCAGGTGGGGTGGGGGGGGGTTAAGCAATAGCAATGCCGAATTATATTTATGGTTTTTGGAAATCATAAAGAAACTGCTTGGTATCATCGCAGAAACAACACACTGAGTATTAGTAATTAGAAATTCTATTAAATGTAAGTCAATGCATATACCATTAATACAAATATAATTCATTGCTGTTACACTTTAATACATTTAGAGATGAACCATTAAGACAACAATACATTGAATAGTTTTATTACTTAAAATGAGAAACAAGTAAGGCTGTTTACTGTGAGAACACTGATCCAATGTTCTTTAGAGAATATAATATAAAATATATATACAAAAATTTAGCTCATTTTAAAATAAGAAAATAAAATAAAATATTAAAGCAAGAACAAAGTCCATCCCAGATGATGTACAAAAAGCTTAAAGATATATTTCTGTTATAAGGGTTAATTATGGATCGGTGCTGATATAAATATAAAAATATATATTTAGCTTTTGGTTGTCAAAAGATAGATTTTATTGATGTTTAGAAGAGTTCATGCTTGTTTCTGTTCCTCATACAAGACTGAAGACTAGAGGGGCACAGAGGCTTTCAGGCTGTGGCAGCAGGGCTCTGGATCAGTTTGCCACTCCAGCTCTGTTAAGCTGACTCTGTAGAGTCTTTAAAACAAAACATTTTTTCAGGCCTTCTGCTGAAATTGTTTTGTTATTTATGTTTATTTTAATTCTATTTTCATATCAATTGTGTTTTAAGCATTTTTGGGGCTTGTCTGTGAAAAGCACTATATAAATAAACTTTAATCACTTTGCAGAGAGTGTTGCCTTTGGCTGACCCTCTTCAGTCTCTATTCATTACACACACAGCAGGCTTTATATCTACTGTTTACTCTCTGATTAATGTGCGCTGATTGAATAAAAATAAACTAATTTTCTCTCATTATCTTTTAGCAGAGGTTTAGCAAAGTAATTCTTCTGCATTGCAGCCTTCTGTAGGGCTGATTGGACTGGAGTGTTACTGCAGAGAGGCGAGTAGCATCCACCGATAAAATAAACAACAAAAGTGTTAAACCTGGAGTTTCACAGTGACAGAAAAAGTGTGAAGGGTACTCTGACTTGTTCTTTAGTTTACAAGTTAACTTAAGGAATCACTGTAGAAACTAGGAGAAAGTACAAGCACACTTTCAGCTCGTACATAGTTTGCACCATGCTGAGAAGAAGCCAATGCCATCACACATTGTGCTGCCAGCCGATCCTGGTTAATCAACATCATTACACACACACTGTGAAACACACACGCGCGCACGCTTTACGGCAACTCCTTATTGACAGGCTGTGCACAGAGTACAGATATGTATTGACCAGATTTTCAATGACTCCCTGAACCTCGTAGGGTGCTCTAAAAGAGGCAGACAAGGCAAAGGGAAGCAAAAATAAATGATAAATGAAGCCAGCAGAATGTAATAGAAGTGAGAGGAACATTAGCAGAAAATAGTCTTAGGATATTAAAAGAATAAAAAACGGAATTGTGTAAGTGAAGATTAGTGGTTAGACGAGAGAAGACAGGAGGAGAGAAGCATGGCCTTTCGGGCTACTCCAGTCATTAAACTAGACAGAGTCCTAGTGAACCACAGCAGGAGATGATATATACTCCGACACAGATGCAGACAGGTGTGTACACATGTAAAGACTAAACCAAAAGTTTTGCAGAGACCTTGGTGTCATAGTGTAAAGATTTTCTATATGCATCTGGACCAACGCACCACATTGCATGGATTATTAAAGCGACAAGAGGAAAAAACAGAAACGTAATAGGTGTTAACCGCGGAGCAGTGCATTTCCACTGCTTGATGCATTACCTTCGGTGACTGGCTGCAGTTTGCTGGATCGCTCAGAGTCCGGACTGTGTAGCGGTTCTGGTTCTCGGAGGTTCTCTAAAGGCAAGAACGGGTCGTAGTCTGGACTCAACAGGTCCGACAGTTGCAGTGGGAAATACTTGGGATTGCTGAAAGACTGTGCCCCATACACACAGCCATGTAATACCTGGACACATTTTTAAAAGAAAAAAGCAGATGAGTGGATTCATTTGTGTATCGTTTACAGCTCCAGTTGAGCCAAACTGGCCTAATACTGACATATATGCAGTGGCGGTCCTAGCCTATTTGTAAATTTTAAATTGTTATTGATCCCTTTACCCCCAGTCCTAAAGTGTATATTTATTTTCTTACTCTTCTTATATATATTGTTTGTTTACTTGCACTGCTGTAACTGGAGCCTCGTCGTTTCGTCTCTCTATGTACTGGACTGTATGTAGCGGAGATGACAATAAAGTTTACTTCGACTTCAGCAGCGAGAAGGTGCACCGAGCAAATTATAAGTCTGTATCATGATGTCTGGTGTTTTCGTGTTTGTTGGTTTGTTTTTATTTTGTTTACTTTGCGAGTTGGTTATTAGATGCTGCTCCAGCCGGTCAGAAAATCCCCCGCCCTCTCCTCTCTGCGCCGCAAGCAGCAGGCGCACCTCGCAAACGAAGGGTGTCCTTACTCCCAGCAAATGGGCGATAGAAAACCGATCGGTGCCTGTACCATTCCCAATATGCGCTGGCTGACGTTGGAGCAGCATGAGTACGAGCATTTTATTTTTATTTTAATTTTTTTTTGCAGAGGCCCGTGATGCCGCCCCCCCACCGTGTCGCCCGTATCTAAAACCGCTACTGCATATGACAGTGAATATAAACACAAGCATATACCTTATAAATACAGCTGAGGAGCGTTTTGGTAGGCTGGTCCCTCTCTGGGGGGCTTCGTGTTTGCACAGGCTGAAGAAGAGTCTTTGGAGGCAGTGCCATCACCCAATCCAACAGACACAACAGGAGGGAAACTACCAGCTGCAACACACAAGTACAATTTTTAAAAACTAACAATCCAGCGAGTTTTTAAAAAAGTGTTGTTAAGTGAATGTGAGCAGCTTACCCTTTTATCCAGTTCATGAGGTGAAGACTCAGTAGTAGGCAGCAAGTATGTGATGGTGGCAATCAAAATCTGAAAGAAGAGAGTAAGATTAAAATGAGCATAAATCCCTCAGCCACAGTTTTTAAAACCTCTATAAAAAATTTGTTAATGTCTACCAGCACTGTGAGGCCTTGGCTTTACACAGCATGACTTCAGTCATTACGATGTTATAGCAAAGCAATAGCGGTCTTAACCAATATTCAGAAATATTAAAATATTAATGTTGCTCAAATGTTCTCTGTATTTTATGTCTCACCTCTACGATCTTCTTTGGAGTGTCGGGTGGGAATTTCTGCAGATGATCAACGTAACTGATCAGAAGGTGCAGGATGTCTGACGCCACCAGCGCTACACTCTTATTGGGGTACTGAGGGACAGAGGAGAAAAAACATTGATGTTAATTCACCGGTCTGGGTTAAATTCATACACACATTCATTTTTAGCAAAATCCATCTGTATCAGTTATCAAACATCTGTCACTGGCACGTCTTGTATTTCACAAAGCCATAATGAGGTTGCTTGTTAATACCAAATCCTATTTCAGGCCAAATTATTTTGAACCTTCTCTCTAGGAAGTGAACATGTCCAGGAAAGAGGATGAATGGTTCCACAGGACCGTTAGAAGGATTAAACAAGTAGCTTGCGCATTTTTTCTAAGCTATTAAAACTTTGGCTTAAATTAGTCAACAAAAATATAAAATATAAAAAAATGATATGAAGTCAGTAAATTATTAGTCTAAATATCATATAATAAATCATCTATTTTTATTATCTCTAAAGCTTCTCTTTGAGTTGCCTGCCAGTCTAAAAACACACATTCTCCTTCACATATTGGCACTGTTCAAATTAATACTGGCAGGTATCATATCTTATCTGTCACAACTAACACATCAGTTATCCGTGCTGAAATCCCACAGATAGTATTTGCTATACTTGTTTAAGGTTAACAAGGTGTTTACAGCATAATAAGTACAGAGAAAGAGAATTTACAGATTAGTCGGGCTGTAATGAGGATCACGGACGACAAGGCAAAAAATGCTTACAGATGAAAGGCAAAGAGAACAGCAGGAAGAGCATGGAAATATGACAATCCCTCAAGCTTTGTGTGTGTGTGTGTGTGTGTCACAAAGCCAATGGCTGGAGCTACTGGCTGCTGGTATGAAGGCAAGAGATTCAAAAGTGGACAAGATGTGTGTATACATGCAATAGTGTGTGTGTGCGAGAGACACAGCTTGCAGCATTCCCTCTGGATTAGTCTCCTATCTGAAGAAGGACCAAACATATTGACAGTCCAGGGTTTGCTCCCAGGAGTGAGTGAATGCGAGTGTGAGTGTGTGTGTGAGTGTGTGAGTGTGTGTGAGTGAGTGATGGGTCGTTGGCTGCCGATACACGAGCAAGGGATTCCAAGGTGGAAAAGGTATGTGTGTGTGAGTGTGTGTGTTTGGCTTTAGATGACAGTAAATGTTGGGCCGTATTATTGTGATCCACAGGCCTCCCAGTCTGAAACACACTAAGCCCACTACGGAAATTTCACCAACACTCATCTCCAACAGCGTTTTCCATCGTACTTTGGCTGCTCAAAGGACAACATGTTAAACACACCCTCCATCTAATCCTCCAGTATTAACTCTATACTTTGGTCTGCTTACCTTATCTATAACTCTGAATTTAAAGCTGTGGTATGCATGTTTCTGGCATTGGACAAAAATGCATTATAACCTTTTATTTGTATAGTTCTTAGTCCCTTAAGGAACCCAAAACGCTTTACACTATATTCAGTCATCCACACATTCACACACTGGTGATGGCAAGCTACATTGTAGCCACAGCTGCCCTGGGGCGCACTGACAGAGGCGAGGCTGCCAGACACTGGCGCCACCGGGCCCTCTGACCACCACCAGTAGGCAACGGGTGAAGTGTCTTGCCCAAGGGCACAACTACTGAGACTGTCGGAGCCGGGGCTCGAACCGGCAACCTTCCGATTACAAGACGAACTCCCAACTCTTGAGCCACGATCGCCCCAAATAAATTCCCCTGATTCTAATAAATTAGAATACCCAGAACTATTTTTAGATGTCGAGTAAAAGGAGTCTTAAGGCTCATTAGAGGTGCATGTGTTAACCTTCTCGTGAAGTCACAAAAGTAAGTAAGAAGGGAGAAATTGAAATCTGTGGCACACAGCAAGGTGACACTAAAGAAAAAACCCAGAAAGCGATGTTTGTTTACATCAGAAATCAACTTCCGCCAATTCTTAAAAGTTAGATAATTCTGTCAATGTCAAAACGATTACCTTATTTAGTGAAGATCTACAGTGAATTTTAATCAGACTGAAAAAAAATCTTGCACAGGTTAACATGGCTACCTTAAAATCAACTGATAAAGAAACAGTCATGCAGGAATAGAGATCCCTGCATCCACAGTTGGCAAAAAAAAAGTGTTGCTTCTCTTGAAACGTGTCAGTTGCAGTGGTAAGACACATTTTTACTTTGAAAGCGAAGGTACTTAATTTCTAGTTTCCATTGCAGTTTTATTGCCACTCAGCCACTAGTTTGCAACCTCTTTGCAATCATCTCACAGCGACTGCCAACAACCTCCATGGGAATACACATTCTCACCAGGGCCTCGCTAACTGGTCTCTATGTTTATGTGTCTTTGTTGCTAATTTTTATTCTCTTTAATGAAGTACACTCATGTATCCATACTTGTCTAGTGGGAAGGGTATAGAACAGAGAGGAGTGAGAGGCATGATGACAGCGACCCTTTAATTTTTATAACCGACACATTTTACAGGATTTTACATAGGAGTTTCCTATCAAAGGCTATCTTAACAACAACAGGAATATATCAACAAAGATACCAGTTCTATAGTTTGGATTGGCAATCCGGCTGCAGCCAATCATTTTCAGGGTTCACAAAGTATTAAATAGGATTCACATTCAGATGTAGAGAAGGGATCATTGAAAATGTGTCTGTCTTAAAAAAAAGAGAAAGAAAAGGATAAAGAACAGACGTACGTTCTCTCATACACTACATTAAATTTATTTGTCTATGTAAGTGGTCTGCACTATACCATGGCTTGCCTCATGGAAACAGTATGATAGACTTTCAGCCTAAAAAGGAGCAGATGTTTTGGCACTAGTGTGTTGAGCAGATCTGTGCAACATGCGGCCAGTCTGCTATGCCTTTGAATCAGAGTCACTGCTTTGGTCTTATTTCACTGGACCACAGTCAGAAACTGAGAGATCCATGGTCAATGGGGACAAAGTGTGAGAACAGACAACTATAACACAACTCATAATGCGATCAGACTGGTCTGACATTTCAGTCTTAATGAGTCACAGTTCAAATAGAAAATTTAGGTTGCTTTTTGGAAGTCCAGCTGAACAGAACTTAATTGCCATTTATAGATGTACTGAGGTGTAACTGACCTTCAAGGTAACACAGATCACATTGAGAGCATCTTTAATCTGTGGATGTTGAGTCCCGTGGGCCAGCTCCTCACACAGCCATATCCCCAGACTGCACAAAGCCACACACCTAACAAAAAACAGCACAGTGTGAGCAAGCAGTTTTGCAATAAAGGCCTCTACAGGGAGTGCAGAATTATTAGGCAAGTTGTATTTTTGAGGAATAATTTTATTATTGAACAACAACCATGTTCTCAATGAACCCAAAAAACTCATTAATATCAAAGCTGAATGTTTTTGGAAGTAGTTTTTAGTTTGTTTTTAGTTTTAGCTATTTTAGGGGGATATCTGTGTGTGCAGGTGACTATTACTGTGCATAATTATTAGGCAACTTAACAAAAAACAAATATATACCCATTTACATTATTTATTTTTACCAGTGAAACCAATATAACATCTCCACATTCACAAATATACATTTCTGACATTCAAAAACAAAAAAAAACCAAATCAGCGACCAATATAGCCACCTTTCTTTGCAAGGACACTCAAAAGCCTGCCATCCATGGATCCTGTCAGTGTTTTGATCTGTTCACCATCAACATTGCGTGCAGCAGCAACCACAGCCTCCCAGACACTGTTCAGAGAGGTGTACTGTTTTCCCTCCTTGGAAATCTCACATTTGATGATGGACCACAGGTTCTCAATGGGGTTCAGATCAGGTGAACGAGGAGGCCATGTCATTAGTTTTTCTTCTTTTATACCCTTTCTTGCCAGCCACGCTGTGGAGTACTTGGACGCGTGTGATGGAGCATTGTCCTGCATGGAAATCATGTTTTTCTTGAAGGATGCAGACTTCTTCCTGTACCACTGCTTGAAGAAGGTGTCTTCCAGAAACTGGCAGTAGGACTGGGAGTTGAGCTTGACTCCATCCTCGACCCGAAAAGGCCCCACAAGCTCATCTTTGATGATACCAGCCCAAACCAGTACTCCACCTCCACCTTGCTGGCGTCTGAGTCGGACTGGAGCTCTCTGCCCTTTACCAATCCAGCCACGGGCCCATCCATCTGGCCCATCAATACTCACTCTCATTTCATCAGTCCATAAAACCTTAGAAAAATCAGTCTTGAGATATTTCTTGGCCCAGTCTTGACGTTTCAGCTTGTGTGTCTTGTTCAGTGGTGGTCGTCTTTCAGCCTTTCTTACCTTGGCCATGTCTCTGAGTATTGCACACCTTGTGCTTTTGGGCACTCCAGTGATGTTGCAGCTCTGAAATATGGCCAAACTGGTGGCAAGTGGCATCTTGGCAGCTGCACGCTTGACTTTTCTCAGTTCATGGGCAGTTATTTTGCGCCTTGGTTTTTCCACACGCTTCTTGCGACCCTGTTGACTATTTTGAATGAAACGCTTGATTGTTCGATGATCACGCTTCAGAAGCTTTGCAATTTTGAGACTGCTGCATCCCTCTGCAAGATATCTCACTATTTTTGACTTTTCTGAGCCTGTCAAGTCCTTCTTTTGACCCATTTTGCCAAAGGAAAGGACGTTGCCTAATAATTATGCACACCTGATATAGGGTGTTGATGTCATTAGACCACACCCCTTCTCATTACAGAGATGCACATCACCTAATATGCTTAATTGGTAGTAGGCTTTCGAGCCTATACAGCTTGGAGTAAGACAACATGCATGAAGAGGATGATGTGGACAAAATACTCATTTGCCTAATAATTCTGCACTCCCTGTATAAATGCAGTTTATCGGAATCACTGCATATATTAATTTTACACACAGGAACCAGCATAAAATAAAGAAATACTCGCCAACGGTGAGCACAAACAGATGTGGTTACATACTTAAGGAATTTATTAACAAATGATAACTTTAGGTAACCTGGGGCACCTGCGCAACACTGTAAAAAATAAATAAATAAATAAAATAAATAAATAAACTTTATAAACCCTTTACCTAGCAGGAGCAGAGGGTTCATCCCTGGCAGAGGTCAGGATGGTTTTGACGATATGCTCCTTAAAAAAAGAAAACAACAAAAAAACAAAAACATACAGCACATGAGTTTTCAATAGCAATATATCAGCTGACCACTAGTATTGTTATTATAGGCATTAATATAAAAAGTCTTGTTACAGAACTCAGATCAAAATACTGATGATGATAATAATTGGGATTATGATTTTTGCCATAATTGAGTAGCCCTTAAAGGTGTGTATAATAAATAATAAACAGACTGCATCCTTAAAATGGACCTATTAGAGTAGCTTTGCATGATTCACTGTTCAAAATAATCCTTCTCCATCTTACACAAGGCCTCGATGTAGTCCTTGAGTTTGTCCAGTATCTGAAACAAGCCATTTTAGTTAATTTCCCCCTCCCTTTAAGCTAACCTCATTATTTGGCAATGTTTGATATGAGCATCCATCATTTCAACACTATTTATATGTCAGAAAATGAGGACAAGCTTAATAGTTCCCAGTCAGACAAACAGGAAACAGATTCAAGGAACTACACCGTGTGGTGTTAATGCATATCGTAGACAGATATGCTGGACTAAATATGGACACATAGTCACAGTTTAAACAGGTCAACACACACCCCAGACACGTTCACACACTCCCTGGTCTTGTCCCTCTGGTCAGTGTTAATGACCGCTTAGTGATTCAAAACAAGCTTCTGCCACATAACAAAGCAGTGAGTGAGCCTGAGGCGCTGCCACGCATGGCATTAGCAGTTTACATGGCACCAACAACAATAACAACATCACTCCCATCGCCCTTAGCTCAAACAAGAATGGTTGATGAGACATTAGCCTATTAGTTTGCTTTCGAGATCCCCTATGGACAGTCGATGTTTGAACTGACCTGGATTACAAACAATGTAGATAAACTTTTTGAGCTTTTGATGTGTGAGTTGGAAAAAAAAAAAAAAACTAACACATTTTCAGACCTGTCAGTTTAACTGTATTGTCCTGCTTTTCCCCGAACTTACAGGAAGATTAAAGTAATTTCTTTTAAAAAAAAAAATTTATTTTCTCAATATTTTATTGCGGTGTATTGTAATACTCTCCCAGAGAAGTGCATATGAGGTATGATGAACAGTTTATCCACTGTGAATACACTGAACCAGGCTGCGCTGCATATCATTTGCAGAAAGGATGCTGCAAGATTAAAAAAGAAGAATTTTCTGTGCAGTTGTAACTGCTAGGATGGCTATAATTCCCTATTATCCAAACAAGGGGAGCCTCTGGTGAAGAATAATTTCAGCCACCTAAATACACTGCTACTGAAAATATTCCATAAACTACATTTACATACATTAGAAGGACAGCTCAGGCTGGAGATAAGGTTAAGGTTGAGATAGTTTGGACATGTGCACAGGAGGGATAGTGGATTTACTGAACAAAGGAAGTTGAATATGGAGCTCCCAGGCAGGAGGAAAAGAAAAAGACTTAAGAGAAGATTCATGGATGTAGTGAAGGAGGACATGCAGAGAGTTGTTGTGATAGGGGAGGATACTAGGGATAAGGTAAGGTGGAAGATGATGATCGGCATTCGCGTACCTTGACATCAGGGAACTTGGTAAGTACCACGTCAGCTGTGGTGGGGTGGAGAGCAGGAAGCTCCCCGTAAAAGTTGGGAAAGCACACCAGAGATCCGAGAAGAATCTGTGCTTCAACTCTTGGAGCCTTTGGAAAATAAAACTTGTTAGGAGGACAGGAATGAAAGAATCAGCTCCTGTAAAGCTGGAAACCAACATTGCAAATGGGAGGATTTCTTACATTGAGTGATGAGCAGGCAGTGACTCTAGAAGCTGCGATGATGAAATCCAGGATCAGCATGGTGGCTCCAGGTAGACCGATACTAAAGAACCTGGGACTACAGTGTTTGATGATGGTGTTCACAATGTCCTGTAAAAGTAATACAGGTTTTTTTTTTAAACATTTAGCTTCAAAGGTGCATTCACAGTAGCACAGCATGTTTGCCTGCATGACTATCTTTTCTCCCCATTTCCCTGCTTTCCTGCACTTACTCTGTGCTTAAAGAGCTGGATTTGAGTATTTAACATTAAAAAATGTTTTATTAACAGCTGCAAGATTAAAGAAATCTGTAAAATATAAAATATGCTGTTTGTTCATATATTATGTTCAAGTATAAATTTGAGACCACTCTACCTGGTCTTGGTGGAGAAGTCCTTGATGCATGATGTTATAGAAGTGTGTCAGATAGTCTGTGTTTGGTGAAACGTCTTGCCGTCTCTTCATGATCCTACAAATCAGCTTGTAGGCGTGAAGTTTCCCCTGCTTGTAACGCTCTGTCAGCATGGTGGCCTAAAGAGAAAAGATTGCTTAACTAACACTGAAACACATGTTATGTTATAACCCTTATTGTTACCTCTCTATCACACATACCTTAAAGAGCCAAGGGGTGAGGATTCTCAGGGGTGGGATCAGAACAGGGGGTGGAGGAGACGACTGGTTATCCAGAGAAATGCCCAAATTATCCCTGATCTGCAAACAGAAAAGCTCGTCATTGGAGAACATGTTCACTGACACAGGAGTTGCGGGTTCACTGTATGTCTCAATTCTCACCTTGGCCAGGTTTTGCCAAAGTTCACACAGGTAGTCAAAGACCTGAGCGTGGATTTCTGGGTCCTTGATGCTGTTCACATCTCCCAGGATACCCAGCATCCTTCGCCACATTACCGTGGCAACATCTGCGTGCCATCCGGTCAGAGAGCCGCCCGCCATCACGCTACAGTCCTCACTGGGGAACTCACTCGTTTCTGGAATTAATGAGTCAATGAGAACATGACTGAGTTATCCTACAAAGTATTTCATATTCACAAACATGATTAAAGTACTACACTTTGTATGAACAGGAAAAAGCATCTCAAAGTGAATGCCTCTGAGTATTACCCAGGTCATCGGGGGTCTGTAAGACAGAGTTGTGGAGTTTCTGGTCCAGCTGTAAATGGGTGTGGGAGTGGGAATGCGTGTGCTCAGTGTGCTCTGCTGTCAAAGTGGCAGGAGAAGGAGTCTGGGAACGAGAGCCCCCGAGTGAATGCATGGGTGATGCACTCTCCGAACCTGGGAAAGAATACAGAAAACATCAACTCCTGATAAGGCAACGGGAGGATGAGATTCATGCTTTATGGTGGAATGTGAGGCTGAGAGGTTGTTTTTATTCTGACTTATATCAAAGAAGGACACTTAAAACCTAAGTGCTAAGTGGATAGTAAAAAACGTCATTTTAAAGATCACACAGAAAACCAAGACAATCAGAAAAATACTTTCTTATGATAGTTTAGTCCATTTTTCTCTTTGTTCTGGATCACACTAATGTGATTTATAAGCATGTTATTTGCTTCAGCTATTATGTATTTTATTATACTACTCTCATGCTTTTTATTGACACTCATCACTGTGATATTTTTTAAAAAAAATCCTGAAAACATGATAGATGTTCTTGTTAATCAATAACAAAAGACTGCATTCAAAGTATCTGTTGATCTTATACCTTCAAGAGTATTTCTAAAAAGGTTTACTCGACTGGGTTTCTTTTGCAGAGTGCCTATCATTGTTTGGGTCCTTTTACATCATTTTAAATGGATACTCAACATTGTGGTAAATGAGAGCCTGCACTCAAATTTCATATAAAATGTTCTTAGGGATGCACATCGCTGTAGAGAGGTGGTAAAGTAAAAAACGGGCTTAAATTTAAAAAAAAAAGGTGATATTCTATTCAGAGTAGGGCTGCTTGATTACAACAAAAGGCATGATCACTTAGTTATTTAAAGTTGTAATCTTGATTAGTTAATATCTAACAGGGATTCATAAATCCAGTAGGGAGTTAGGGCAACTGCTGTTCTGAAGATTCAACCACTGGATGTCTGCAGGTGCGGGGAGATGAGCTGGTGAACAGCAAACTTCACGGCGGCCACAAGTTAAACGACAGAGACCTGAATGGGACAGCCGAGCCTTCGAAACTAGACTCTTACAAAGGAAAAGAACGCCCTCGATTCATAACGGAAGAAAAAAACAACACTTTGCAGTATTATTAATGCTTGTATCAATTTTTTGCAGCAAAAATAATGGATAAAAGCATTAATTTTATTCCATCTTATTCTATTATAATAACCACTGGAAGCCGAAATTGAATTTACATTTCTATTAGATGCCCAGTCCTACTTTATCCTTCATTAGTGTTACGAGGATCTGTTTACAAAATAGGTGCTTATCGCAAACACCAACACGAACTGATAAATCTAAGAGGCTACACAGCCTACACACAACCATTTGTTTACTAGATTAAAGTAACCTTGCATAGAAACACTTGATAACCATTGTTAGTTTGTGTGTGTGTGTGTGCTTGCATGATCGACGCAAAGAACCTACATTTCAGATAGACTTAATTTACAACGCGTTTACCAAAAAATTTGATAAACTGTATCAAATGGCTCCTAAATAAACAAACGTTATTTAAGCGTTAAATCAGTGTTACATAAGCGTTATTTATTTCAACTTCTTTTATCTTTATTAGAGTAAATTCTCACAGTTTTTGGGATGTTTTCTGAATATTTGTTATATTCCCCCCCCCCATTTAATCTACTGGGAGATTACGCACTGGGAAAACCCCTTAGATGGCATAAAAACACAGTATTTAAGGGTTCTGGTGAGCAGGCATTGAGCTGAAGTCTGTTATGTCCCTACCTGTAACCGTGACAGTGTGGCTCAGGCTGCTCGTCTCTGAGTCGATGTGAAGTGTCGTCAAACTGGCCACCTCCTGCTCTTCACAGGCCACGCCCCCACTGAGACTGTCCTGATCCAGCGAGCTGCCTCGACCTCCTCCCCCTCCTGCTGCAGATCCAGCTCCCCCTGCAGACGCCTCGGAGCTAAAAGTAAAATCTACAAAAGAAAGAAAAGTCATCATTGCTGTACAGTTGTTGATTTTCCTCTTTTAATTTCAGCAGCCTGACAAACTGTGATGCATTATTTTTAAACACTTCACAAAAACTTCTTCAAAGTTAAACAGAAGATGAGATGGCTTACTCCTACAGATTAATTTACCTTAAAAAAAAGAAACTCAATTTTGTGTTTTTCTGCTTCTCTTGGCAGAAAAAATGATTATTTAATAACATAAAACTATTTTACACGAACTAATAAAAAGTTTTGCTCAAGATAACAGTTTTATACTTTAATATTGTTTTAAAAAGAGGATAAATGTGTGCCGTGCAGCATAAATAAACTGCTCATATCTTGTTCCTTACTATCAAATTTGCAGGTGGAGTACTGAAAGGCATTAAAGGAGTCTGACTGGCTGTCGGAGCTGATGACATCAGAACCGCTGGCACTAGCGGGTGACGTCCACTCAGAGGGAACCCCCGGATCATCGACAGGCCGAAGATCATCTAAGGGTCGCGATCCATCACGACTATGACTGGCCTCCAGGAGCTCTGGCAGATCCCTGGGAACTTCCAGGCTTCCCGGGCTGCTGCCACGGCGACCCTGTGTACAGAGGAGAAAGTGACGCTCGTATCTTCCATCTTATGACACAATCTGAAATTAGCGTGCGTGTTGTACTAACTGAAGTTCCTTTGGCCCTCAGTCTCTCCTGGATAAACTCATCCATGAGGTCAGAGAAGTTTGGGTTGCTGCTTCCAACATCAGTGGAGACTGGACGGGCCTTCTGGACCACCTCCTCTTTATTGGCTACAAACACAAATGCATAATGAGGCACAGAGGTAGACAAGGTTATAATACACACACACACACACACACACACACACACACACACACACAGAGGAATGATAAAAACCAATGAGCATTCACAAGCATAGGGAGCCATATAAGTAAGCAAACACACAAAGACAGACTGTGAAGCCCCTGTCAGACATTGTATACAAAACTATTAACCTGTTAAAGTGACAGCATACACCCATTCAGACATTGTCCCCATCTTCAAACAGGCCAGCTCACTATTCTGATCCTCAACATCATGCAGCTGCTTCACCGGCAAGTCTCTCTTCCAACTCCACAACCCTGAAGTCCAGCTGACAACCGCTCTTAAGGAAATCCAGGAAGAGACTCACTGGAGAGGAAGCTGAATGACATCATTCCCAGGCCAGCCAGCAGGTAGTAAATTTACATACCAGAGCCGAGCCTGGCTGGTTAGCGGCAACTGGACTTTCAAAATAAAATACTTCAATGCACACCTTTAAAGTTATTAAGACGTCTCAAAGTTTTATTTGTTGTGCTGTCCATGATGTTTAAGGTGCATAAATATCCAGTTTTTAGGTAGTTAACAGTTCAAGTCTTTTCTTGAGTTTTCTAATGAAAAAGTGACCAGGATGTGCATTCAGACAGGACTTGCTCAGATGCTGTCACATTTACAGAAAGGAGCAGATGCCTGAGAGGGGCTTGACTGATGCTTACCCACCCAAACAGTTTCAATGATAGAAAACTTAGACATACCAAGAAATAAGGAATTGTGTAACATGACTATCATCAGGTCTGACTTGTTGATAATCTTTGTAAACATCTAAAAATCAAAGATATGGTGACATTTTGTTTTTGATCAGGAAACAGTAATCCCAACATTGCCCACAGAGCATTAAAAGCACCATTTAAAGCACAGTGATCAGATGTTACACTGAAATGTCACAATATCACTAAAACAAACTAGTAACTGGTAAAATTGATGATTTAAGAGCAGTCCTGATGTGTGTGTATACTGTAGGCCTGAATGTTATTTAAAACTGTATTTTTTAAATAAAGAAAAGCCACAATAGCAGGCGCATCAATAACCACCAGGAAAGCAATGCAGGAGTTAATACACACCATGCAGACAGAGCAAGAGAGAGTATCACACTGTTAGCTCCAAACAAGCAGCATACCACAGGCCCACATTAGTGCAGTTATGTTACTATGAGTTATACTGCTGTTAGCTTGGATACAAAAATAGCAACCAAATTATTTACTGCCACATTTAACACAGAATTTACCACCGAACAAGAAAAATTCAAAAGGGAATACCCTGCAGGTACACTTGTACATCACCCAAAGACATCATCTGCTCCACCTCTGCAGTAGGTAACGTAAGCGCAACCATAAAAATTTAAGCAGGATCAGAATACTGTGGCCGTGATAGTACAGAGAGAACTTAAGTAAACTTAATGTTGCTTCTATTGAAGCCTTACAGATATCATTCCTGAATACTCAAAAGCAAAATTAGTGTGTTATTCAGACATGTGCCCTTGCCCAGATGTTAAATAATATTTTACTGTAATGGTTATTTGCCATGACATCACCAATAGCAACACAAAATGGAAGGAAAAAGAAAAGTGTTTTTAGTCTCATTAATGCACCATTAAAGCTAACATATACAATGCATTCCCTATTAGTACCATAAACAAGCTGTGAGCTGACCTTACACAGACTATGCCATCTGACAGACTTGACAACTCATCTCTAGTGGATTTTTTTCACATGTTCAGCCCATTCGGTTGAGTCATTTCAACAATTGCAGTGTGTGTCGTCTGGCACCTGATACCAAAATCACCTCAATAAGATAAGAGCTATGGATGACCTTGTCTCCACTGGATCAACACTCTTAGCGAAGAGATCCAAAAATAAAAACAATTCTGGATATATTACTCTACATGGAGAGTTACCAATGACTCACTGCACTCCAAGCTTTCTCTCACTCATGCTGCAGTTCAGTAAAGTACCAGCTGCTGTGAATGGACAAATACAGTAACAATGATGCAACACACTAGACCTAATAAAGCTCTTTTTTAAGGACTTCAGTGTGGAGAGTTTACAATAACTGCACAAGCTCATTCTAATGGACTCAGTTCAGTCATGCAAATTCTGCACAACCGAACCATAAAAGAGTGTGGTCAAGTGGCGCCACTTGTGCTCATGGATTATGCAAAAGCACCATCAATCTGAGTTTAACCAGCCACAGCATATAATATCTGGTATAAAAAAGTACCAGGTGAAACCGTGAATGCCCAAAATTGCTTATTTACACTAAAATGCAATTTCTTCCTTACTGTAATAAAAAAATTAAATAAAAAAAATAAACAAATAAATAAATAATGCAGGCCTCAAACATCTGGAACATTAGTAGACAAACCAAACAAGTATATTATTTGACACAAGCTGCCATGCAATACTCCTGAATAATGTAAGAACATGATTTTAAAAAGTGGTTTTGCAACAGTAACTCCACATCAAGACAGATTCAGGTGATGAATCATTGTGCTCTTATCAAAAATCCAAACCCGAAGGTAAAATAGCCTCACTTCTGCACCAAGGATTAGAATGAACAGAAAAAGGTGGCATTTGTGCTGCTGATTCAAATGTGCACTTAACCATTCAGCATAGCTGATAAAGGCTGTAGCAGTGTCCAAGGCAAATAACCATTACCAATTTGAAAGTGCATACCTTTTTATATTCATTCAAATTCTGTCTAGATTACTACAATCAATTTATCAAAGGGTCTTATGCTGCACTCTAGTGGTGTGAGAATGAACTACAGCTAAATGCTTACACTCAATTTGTAAAATCACTGATATTCCTTGATTGACAACAATGAATCAAAGCCTGAAAGTGCTACAAAATATCTGGGATCTTTCTCAATAGTATAGTGTATGTCAGCTGTTTTCTTTTTCTACAGACATTTGTGCTTGTCTGTAGATCAATTTCCTTCTGTAGAGCTGAAGAAGGGCCGGAGTCCGGGGGAGGAGACGAAGGAGGCACGAGGAGGCTGCATGCAACATCAAGGTGAGGATGGAGGTGGAGAACAGGGTAAGGAGGTGAGAAGGTTAAAAATCCCGAAACCCTTAGAGGAAGCAGAAAGGAGGAGGGAGGGAGCTTCTGAGCTAGAGAAGTGGAAAGGCATGGGAAGTAAGAGGGTGAGGGTCCTTGATAAGAGGCAGGCTGGAGGAGGGGCTACGTTCAAGAGGAAACACATCAACAGGGAGTTTGAATTTCAGTCCAGCAGCAAGATGATGAGTTTCAGCCAAAAATGTCATTCCATCATAACAAACCAGTTAAAAAAGAAAAAAAAAAAACAGCCAAAAAGGAAAAGAAAGTTGCTGGTGTTTGTGTGGTGGTGAGTATTTGTCTTTCCACAGCTGTTTCCTTTGTGAGAACTTCGTTCGTTGCGATCCTCACCTGGCGTAGTCGTCTTTCGTCCAAAGTAGCCCAGGACATGGGAGTAGAGATCCCTGAGTGATGCATCACCCATGGTGGCCCGGGCCTGCCGCTGCGGCGACGAGCCTTGGGATGACCCCTGACCTTGGGGCCGAGGCTTGGACGACAGAGCGTGAACCACAGTCTTATAAACACCACCAAGAAGAGCCCCCTGGTGGTGCCGTGAGGCAGTGCTCCCTGGCTCTTGGGAGCGTGAGCGGGAGGCTCTAGATCGCAAGGCGGAACGTCCTAAACGTCCGCGCACTCCTGAGGAACCTGAACTGCTTGACAACACCTCAGAGTGAACCTCTGGGCCATGACTGGATCCCACACAGGATCCAGCATGCTGCTTGTCTTTGTCCCCTCCAGTCCCAGACCGGGTTTCCAGGCCTGCTGTGCCCCCTGTCCCACTGCTATCTGTTAGAGTCCCAGATGCTAATTTCTCGTGTACGCCTGTTCTATGGCTGATAACAGCCACAGAGCCAAACTTACCTGAACCCCCTGTTCCCAGCTTCCCCCCTGACCCTGCCCCAGCTCCAACCCCAGGTTTCTCTCCAGCCGAGTGGCTGTGTGTGTGGAAGTGACTGAGCCGGCGTAGCCGGGCTTTCCAGTGGGCCTCCTTATTTTCAAGAGGGTTATGGAACTGGACAGATTCAGTTGAGGGCCGGAAACTGACATGGACACCCCCAGAATGATGCCTCTTAGTGCTACTACGGGACATCTTGGTCTTAGTGGGTTCTGAAGTTTGGGGAACTGATTCACTGCTTCCTTCACCCACAGTAGTATCTTGCCTAATTAAACTGGACTTGTCATTTGCTGCCATTTCTTTATCATCTTGTTTCTCTTCTGCATCACCCCATAAGTCATATTTCCCTTCCAATACTGTTGCCTTTCCACTATTTCCTCCCACAACCTTCTTTTCAGCAGTAGTTCTTTCTAAACTAGAGCCCACCTTAGCACTGGGTGATGGCCACTGACACTGCAGCTCCAAGCACTCATAGATACTCGGCTGCTCTGCCTCATTCTCCTCAATAGAATCCACACTGCTATGTCTCACTGATTTACTTACCTGTCTGTCCTCCCTTACCACCTGCTTTGCTTCTCCGAGCTGCCCTCTGTTTTCTAACTGTGTTCTTGCCAATCCTGTTTGCACGAGTGCGGGTAAAGCAACGCTGTTTTCTACCGCTCGACCGGGACTATCTTTCTCGCCTGTCTCGCCCTTCCTCTCAGCTTCTTTGTTAATGAGGTAGTCCCTAATAGAAGAGAATAAATCATCTTCCCCAGTTTCACCCTCATCTGCATCAGCTTCCTTTTCAGGTTGAAAGGCGAAGGCTGAGTCCCAGTCACTCACCCAATCGGAACTAGAACCTCGGCTTCGAGAGACACTTTGGTGCCAGAATTGATCGCACACACTACCATCATCTTTTACCTCTGAGGACGAGGAAACAGCACCATTGGAGAAGGCAAAAGGGGTGGGAGAAGAGAAGGTGAGGGACTGTGAGGGTGGTTGAGCTGCGTGGCTGTTGGTTACGAGTAAGGAAGAAGTTGTGGAGTGGTGGTGATGGGGAGAAGGATTTGGGATCAAATTTGGATCCCTCTGGGGATCTTCACCTTTGACCCGCTCTGTGATGAAAGGCTCCATGATGTCAGAGGCACTGCTGCTCCTTGCAAGGGAGGATGGGGCTGGGGTATCCAGATCACAAGCCCCACCCTGGAAGACCTCAGAACAGGAGATGGGAGGAGTCTCGTCGCTCTGGGATGAGTGGCGCATCCGAGACGTGCGGGATGTCAGTGTGATTGGTGGATCCTCGAGGTCTGGAAGGAAAAGGAGTGGCATTAGCTGGAGCAGAAAGGGGAGGAGACACATTAAAAACTGTGCATGCAGGCATGTGCACACGCACGCACGCACGCACGCACACACACACACACACACACACAGATCTGAAAGAATGCATTAGGCAGAAGTTATCTAAAGTCTGGTTCTTTATCAGATTGTACTCACTGATGTTGCTTACAAAAACAAAATGTATTCATAGCAAACATCCTATGGCTATTTATCAAGCTACTACTGGTGCTAACCATGACCTTTTTTACCTTGTTTTAGTAGAAAAAGAAAAAAAAAACATTGGATAAATGCCTGAATGCTGACTGTTTGGTAGTTACATCTTCATAAATATTATTATTAATTAAGTTTTAAACTGCGAACTATCAACAAATAGACTCCCCGAGTCAAAAGGTCTGGCTTCAGAACAGTTTTTTTCTATGTTTGGCTCAAGATGATTTTAAAGAGAGTAGATAATTCCCTAATATGACTATCTCAGGCACATAGCTCTGCCTGTGAACACAGAAGCCCAACCTACGTGCTAAGAGATATTGCTTCAGACAGAGGACGAACTTAGAATTGCAATAAGGTCCAGAATAAGATAAATAAGGATAATTCTGAACTAGCATAGTTTGATGGCATGAATATGAAGCTGGAATTTGATTTTAAGAAGATAAAGAAGATGGACAAGATCAAAATCATTTATGTAAAAATCTCTTTCCCCTCATATGTTATACCAGGGGTGTCGAACTCCAGGCCTCGAGGGCCAGTGTCCTGCAGGTTTTAGACATCAGCCTGGGTCAACACATCTGAATCCAATGATTAGTTCATTACCAGGCTTCTGGAGAACACTGAGAAATGTTGAGGAGGTAATTTAGCTATTTAAATCAGCTGTGTTGGATCAAGGACACATCTAAAACCTGCAGGACACCGGCCCTTGAGGCCTGGAGTTCAACACCTGTGTGTTATACTATACACCATTTCGCTTGCAACAATGCAGCAACACAGCTGACTGCTTCCCAGTTTGGCTGTTGTGCACTTGCAAGAGCAAGCTATGTTGTACAACCATCATGTTTAATGTCACAGAAATTCCCCTTAAGTTTCATTTACAATTATTTCAGTGGGTTTTCTCTCTTGCACAATAACCATCCATTAGTGACCACCACACACAGACACACTAAAAACAACAAAAATGATATGCGAGTCATCATCCTCTCATACTAAAGAGAAAGGAGAGCTGTCCGAGCAAAAGCCACTGCAAGAATAAAGCAAATCATATGAAATTTTACACCAAAAAAATTGGTGAAAGGAAGATCAAGAAGAAAGGTAGAGAAATAAAGTGACTTATAACACGCAGAAAAAAATGCAAATATGTAGAGTTAATGGCAAGACCTCGAAGACAAATGTGTGTGCAGGCAGATAAGAGTAAGGTGCAGGCTAATAGGCGGGCAGGCAAGCAGGCAAGCAAGATGATAAGCAAATAACAAAGAAAACAGGTATGTCGAGTTTCATGCAAACAGGTGTACAACAAGAAAAGCAAATCCCACTTACATCTAAAGTCTAAGTGAAATGTTTGGAACACAGACTGAAAATGACATACATGTTTGTTCACTACTGGCTGGCCCAGAATGAATTCGATTTATATAATAAATATGCATATATAAACTAGTTCTAGTTTACATATGCAGGCGTGTTTAAAATAGCATTTTAGCAAGCTGCTGAAGACATTCATTGATCAGGCATAACATTATAACACTGACTGATCCAATGGATGAACCGCTGTAGCTCAAAGCAATGAAAAATTTAATGCTGAATACATTAAATACAGAATACACAGTGCATCACAGTTTCTTCTATGTGTGGCTACAGAACTGCAGACCAGTCAGGGTGGCCAAGCTGACCCCTGCCCACCACTGAAAGGTGACCTGCCCTGATTACTCCGGTTTCTTTTATATCGCATAGATGGGTGCGCCTGTCTGTTGTTTACCTGGGGAACACCTACCGCCAGGATGCACTATGGGAAGACAGCAAGCCAGCAGTGGCAGTGTAATGTTTTGGGCGATTTTCTGCTGGGAAACTCTGGGGCCTGCCATCCATGTGGATTTTACTTGGATACATACCATCTACCTAAGCACTGTTGCAGACCATGCACTCTTTTGTGGAAACAGTACTCCCTGATGGCTGTGGTCTCTTTCACAAAGCAAAAATAGTTCAGGAATGGTTTGAGGAGCACAACAATACAGAGTGCGTGCCCCTGCAGGTAAGAGTTGACAGCAAAAGGTGAACCAACACAATATTAGGCAGGCAATCAATGTTACGCCTGATCTGTATATATTGAGGTGATTATTTAACACATCCTACAAATACAATCACAGTTGAGTGATTCCAACAAACATACTTGATCATCTGGGTGACTGCCAGATGTACTAACACCTGCCAAAGCATATCAGCACTTCAGTGTTTTGTTTTTGAGTTTTTTTCTATCTGAGAAACAAGGCTATGTATTGGTTGCTCTTACTTTAATGTTCAGTTTCTGCCCTACTCCCCTCAAGTCTTCTCTCAGTTGGCTCCCTGGATAGGTTACTGCTGTGGTACTCCTCAATATCAATCAGCTGCACTGGCTGTCCTTGTGCTGTCTGCTTTGTGAGCTGTCACTAACCTCTGTAACCACAAACTTCAGCAGGTGGATGAAGGATTCTCACCATCTGCAGAGACCTTTAAGCACCTCTGTTCTTCCAGTGGAAGATCTTGCATATAAATATTTTGTATTATATGATTTGGGAATATCTTTCAGTTTTACAAAAATATGCCCCTTTTGCATCTTGCAAATAATCATTTTAGGCCATCTTTTGACATTTTACTGAACAAAGACCGTATTTGAAAAACAACTTGCTTGTTAAATGATGAAAAAAATTCAGAGATCTACACTTGCAACATGCAAATTTTGCGCACTGCTGATCAACAGCTTTTAAGATTAGCCAAGTTGCAGTTGAACTGGGAATGGGGTCAATGACTGTTGATGGAGCGGATGAAAACTGTTGATCCAGTGATAACAAACAAACAAGAAAAGAGAAATATTCAGAGACAAGACAACAGGCAGAGTTTCAGTCTGTGTAGACGACTAATCCAGGCAGGCAGGCAGCAGGCAGGCAGACAGGTAGTGCAAAGAGTGTGTACCTGCCAGCTGGTCGGCAAGGGGGGGTAGTAAAGGGTGGTGGTG
The DNA here is from genome assembly GCF_057382275.1 of Copadichromis virginalis. Taxonomy (NCBI): domain Eukaryota; kingdom Metazoa; phylum Chordata; class Actinopteri; order Cichliformes; family Cichlidae; genus Copadichromis; species Copadichromis virginalis. The sequence continues at coordinate 19,096,074 of NC_140636.1, read as the reverse complement.
GTGGTGGAGGAGGACAGGAAGAGGTGGAGCCAGAGCAGGAGCACTCTTAGCACTGCGGATAAAGGCTGAGGACAGCAGAGAATCCCCTGTAGAACAGCTACGCAGGGCTGAGGAAGTGGGAAGAAGAGAAACAGAAGAGAGGAAGAGTGTGGGACAGAAAAGGGAAAAATACAAAAAAGAGGAAAAAAGTATAGATAAAGGTTAAGAGGTAAGTGAGGAAGGAGAAGTGGAAAAGAGTACATAAAAAATGAAGATAATAGAAAGAGAGAGCAAGTGAATACGTTTAGTAAATAAGACAAAAGCATAGAAACACAGCTTGGAGGAAATTAGTGGAACAAGAGACAAGTGACAGGATGGTATTGAAAAGGTGGGCTCCATGATGGGCATGGAGGGACAGAGACGGGAAGGGAAGGTGAGGGAGGGGTGAGACAGGGTTAGTTTTGCAGGAAAGTTGGTGAGTGAGAGAGTGAGAGAGCTGGTGGGAGTTCTGCAGCTCAAGTCTCTTCATAAGCCCACGACAAACAGGAACGCTACATAAAATTAAATGAAAATGGGAATCATCATGTTGACATTCAAGAAAATATCCTAAACTAATCCGGTTGTAGAGACCCTTCTGGAACCAAACCTTCAATCCCTGCAGAGTGTGGAGGAACGTCCTTTGTTGTGGTTAGTTTCAATCTACTCTGGCATTCACAACTGGAGCAGAACCGTCTTTATCGTAATGCATAACACTGAGATTATTCAAACCGGCTGGCTGCGTGTATTCACGTTTGAAACATCTTTGGTAATATAGCTTAAAAAAGGAGGAAACAGTATTATATATGGATTTCAAGGTTAAAAAAATTCTCTACCAAAAGAGTCAAATATTTTATCAAATATTTAATAGTACTACTCAAATTTTTGGCATCACAGTTACAATTTTTAATTGGGGTATTTAGAGCTGTGAATGTATTTTTAAAGTCCCAACTTGATTTTCGGATTTGTTTTATTCATCATCTCAGCTGATACTAAACCTATTCAAGCATTGCTGTAACTACATCTTTCATACTAATGGCCACAGCTAAAGATTTTCCATAAACATGACTCCAGAGAGGAATGGTAGTGAGCATATGCCACAGCTTCCTGTCAGGCTGACAGATGGGCAGGAGGAGGGAAGCAGAGGAGAGACATTAAATCAAACAAAACTGACTTGAGAAGAGCGTGACGGTATCCAAAATCTACTGAGGAAAGACAGCATGCTAGTTTGGCTTTGTTGCGCACCATTTATTTCTCCAAAGTATGCATAGACAAATTCTGGGAGTCAGTGCTATGAACATTTACATTGAAAGGGAGCAGAGTTGTAGGAAGAGGGCACACTGACCTACAGTCTTCTGCCGGACAATACTGCGGGCTTTTTCGATGCCTGGTGACCCAGCGGTGGTGGCGCTTCGCTGTCTCATGGCGGCTGCCTGGCCTGGTTGGTCTCTGCTCCAGCCTTTAGAGAAGGAACGATCGACAACCTGCCGCTGGCTCTCCGGACCAATACCTGTTGTAAGAACAGAGGAATGACTTCTCGGTGAACTGAGCTGAAAACACGTGTGCTATTTACATCTAGAAATCTGCTAAATTTACAAATTAGTAGTTTTTCTGTGACCTCAGGTTTTTGCAGTCAAAAAATAATACATGAACAGACCAATTTATATTCCAGAGCTGCATTTGGTTCCAGCAGTGCGATGTGACAATCAGCCGGCTGTGTTCCAGATATGCTCTTAGGAAGTCACAGGAATGTCTTTTGAAGGTCGGTAAAAGTGACTCACCTTTTCCTTTATGTTTCTTCTGTTTTTGTTCACTGAGCTTGTCGAGAGGCAGCTCATTCAGATCGACACTGTACAGGTTCCTTGCCAAAACCTAAGACACAGAGACATAACAAAGCTTTAATCTTTTACCACACTGTTTTAGGTGGTAACAGTTGGAGGACTTGGATAAGTGTTGAACTGAATTTATCTAGTTATATTAATAGCAGAGCGGAGGTATATGTGGTCCCTGTTCAGTACCTTTGTAAGCGTCTCCATGGTCAGTGACCATTCAGTGACCAGCTCCTCCCAGCAGGTTAGGGAGGAGAGGACAGAGAGGAGGTCATCCCACAGCTCTCTGCTTATGTAGACGTTTAAGTTGCCCTTAATCCAGGCTACTATCAGTGTCTGTACAGAAAGAGAGGGATGAAGTAAAATAAGTCATGCTGGCAACCCTAGAGTGTGGTAACATATTAAAACACATGATTATATAATATTGAAATATAGAAGTCTTTTAGATGATGACCGGGTTTCCAGGCCTGCTGTGCCCCCTGTCCCACTGCTATCCGTTATAGTCCCAGATGCTAATGTCTCGTGTACGCCTGTTCTATGGCTGATAACAGCCACAGAGCCAAACTTACCTGAACCCCCTGTTCCCAGCTTCCCCCCTGACCCTGACCCTGCCCCAGCTCCAACCCCAGGCCTCTCTCCAGCCGAGTGGCTGTGTGTGTGGAAGTGACTGAGCCGGCGTAGCCGGGCCTTCCAGTGAGCCTCCTTATTTTCATGACATTATTATAACGTACCTGAAAGATGGGTCCAGCTAATCTGCCCGACAATGTGTTGTTCTTCTTGCCCTGAGGCATGATGGATGGAGGCCTTTTCATTACTGACTCTGTCACCCTCAGCAAAATCAGCAAGATCTGCTCCCTACAAATTCAGGAACACTCGTTAAAGCTAAACGGTTCTTCTTCTTTAATCAGAAACAGCAGGTAGTTGAGAGCACACAAATGTAATTAGATGGCATTTTACGCTGCTGTTTGTGTTTTTACCATGTCTTCTGGTCCATGGTTTCATGCATGACAAGGCTGCGGTAGATGTTCAGCACTCGCTTGCACATATCGACATGCTCCTCCAAAAGGATCTTAATGTCGTTGGCTGGTTCCAGCAGGAAAACGTTAGAGGAGTGGGTGATAAACACCTGTAAAGGAGACAGAGACGGAAGAAAGGCAATCAAAACCACAAGAAATATTTAAGAAATAACACCAAGATTGTGGAAGTTTGGCAGTTTTTGTGTGTGAGAACATACCTGTAGTGTAGTTTGAACTCCAGCATGAACACTGTATTCCAACAATTCACTGTCAATCACTTTATTCATTCCCTTAAAAAAAAGGAAAGTACACAAATAAACACTTCTATTTACCTCAAGCTGGTCTTGAGAACTGAAACTTGTTGGCTGCTAATGTACAGAACGTTTACCTGAGTATTTCAGCTAATTACATGACTGATTTCACAAAATTTCTCACCTCATCATCTTTGTCTCCGAATTGCGAGCCTGTATCCATACTTGTGGCCGTGACTATAGGATAAGGGCCCTCCTCTGGCTCCTTCATGAAAACTGGTTTGTCTTCCATGGAGATCCACTCCTGGTAAACTCGGACCACCTTTCGCATTGCCGCTGCCTCGCACATGGGAAGAAGAAACGCCTGCAGCAACCGGGAATATGAACATGTCAAGAAAGATACAAGGAAACTGTTCTCACTTTATGATAAATAACCATTTTTCCTTAACCTGTCGAAAGATCTCTGTGATGAAGTTGACGTTGGTTCTGGAGCTGGTCAGCACTCTTCTCACCACCTCCATGTCTGTCAGCTGCTCTTCATCCATGGAGCAGAGTGAGGAGGAGCTGGGCTCTCTCTCTGTCAGTGTAGATGTGTTCGAGTGGCTCTGTTCAGGTTCAGTCCCTGCACCTCCGGAGAGCTCCATGCTTCCTCCTCCTCGCCCACTTGAGCTTCCGCTTGCTTCAAGGTGGCTGTCAGATCGAATCCCTCCCCCACCGCTGTCCTCTGAGCTGCCTGTGGAGCGAGCTGCAAATCCAGCTGCTGCTCGCTGAAGGTAAGCAGAGACAGGGTCAGAGGTATTTTAAAATCTTTCGCATTTGCTTCTGC